>NC_065923.1:27547876-28747876 GCF_024586455.1 Bactrocera neohumeralis
GGGAAGTAAGAAATGGGGTAAATTTTTTATAAAATATATTTGGTATTGTTTTTATTATTATTTATAATTTTTTTCTGATCGTATGAGTGCTGTTGAGCCATCACAGCTGTCATTTGCATCTAGAACCAGCAAAAATTATCGTAAAATAAAGTTTTACTTGAAAGCAGTCAGCGCATACATGATCCTAAGCATTTTTTGTACTTTTTAAATACATGCGCTCAAATATTCAGAGTGAATTTGAATCTCCATACGTATGTCTCATGTAGACTTCTTCTAACATATTGCAATTTATGAGAAGTAACAAGTCACGTCCTGGTTAACGAACAAAACTGCCTGCAGCAGTCGTAAAACGCTTCGACAAATCCACCGCAGCAAGGCGGCAATCTAGGAAGGTTTTATAACAACCACACAAAACATTCAAGTTGAGAATGGCGAAGTTGATGAGGAGGACGTCATGTGAACACGTGTATGTGTTTGACTTCAGATATATACATGTGTTTATATACTAATATTATCAGCATATTTGGATATTTAATTATATGCATTAGGACTTATGTAGCTACATACAAGTATGTTCTTTATCTGATTAGATGCACGAGGCGCAGGTGTGTTGCAGGATAATTATTTAAATTCTCGGGAAACTCGGAAAAGTCATTAAATGCGTTTACTGTTGCTTAAGTCTTCACGTCTATTTTTGGAGATTTTTTATTATCATACCCCCGAACAGGGCATATTAAAGGTTGCCACGGAAGGAAACGTCGGAGACCATATAAAAGTATATATGATAAGGCGGTAAGGTGACTGGCTTAGTCGCGTATATTACTGACGGACATGGCTAAGTCGACTCAGCTATGTTTATGCAAAATTCTGTTAAGAGCACTCTCTTATTTATCCCGTCACCTCAGTATCTTCGCATCCGACACAAAGCTAATCAAAGTACCGTAAATAAGTAAAAGTGATGATTTTATTGTTGTAGCAAAAACACATTTCCTCAGTAATTTGCAGGAATGTTCACAGTGTGACAGAATGAATGAAAAGCAGCTGTTCGTTCGCTCTACGCGGACTCGAATTTCATGAAAAGACCCAGTTTTCGACCAACATCGTAAATATAAAACGGGTGCTTTTACTAAGATCCATTTACCGAAATATTCGCTAGATTTTGAAAATATATATTTTCAGTAATCAATTAGATCATGGTAAAGGATGAGCAGTGGAACAAATATATTCGCATTGATATGACTGCAGCCTTAACGGTATTATCATTATCTTTCCCTTCAACACCATTTTCGCTATTCAACAGCCTTGAGGATTATTTGTTTTGAATAACAAACTCTCATCAAACTATTTATTAATTATTTTTGTTGGCGATTCACACTTGAACTTGCTTTTCAGTTCAGCACAAGGAAAAACAAGCAAACTTAAAGCACTAAACAAAAATAAATACATACATGCTACACACGTAAAGCTGTGTATAAAGCATAAGCAAATAACAGCAGGGGGCAACAAGAAGTCAGACTAATAACGAGAAGAAGGCAAACACAAAAATGTTTCGCAAAGTTAACACAAAACTTAACTTCCAAGAAACACATGTGGTGTCTGGAATCTACTTAACTTTTTCATTTACATACATTTAACGTGTTTTAACTTTGGCATATATTCTATACGCTCGTATACAAATATTTACCGTTGTGTCTGTAATTATAAGAAAATACTTATTTACATACAAATGTATTCGTGTATTTCAGAGCGAAAAATAGAATTTATTATCATTCGACTCTTATCATCATCATTCTATTAACTCATCATCTATCATTCTGGCTCCCCGAACAGCATTTGGCTATTAATTTACAAGAGGCGGTAAACGAAAGCGCTCTAATCTAAGCGAAGCAATGCATCTTCCAGCCAGTTGACTAGTCTTTGCCGTCCTCCATTTGCCATTTGTCTTCTTTCTTGTCAATAAATTTACATGTGAATGTAGAATTTTCTTTAAACTGATGACACTTGCTTGATATTCTATCTCTTAAATGAATTTAATTAAGCAAGTTTAACTTTTTATAATAGTTTTTATTCGATTCGTCACTCTATCATCATAACTTGGAACGAAGTGGACTTTTTTAATGTCTGCAGTGATTCAAGCATTCCTTAAGCCAAAGATAAATCTTAATAATTTCGATAAATGAGCTAGGGTAAGAAATTTGTATCCTAGATACTTAGTCCAACTATATGGCTGAATGAGGCAGTACTTTAACCACAAGTTCAAATCGTGGACAACTGAAGGAGTGATTCTGCTGCGGCTTCATGCAGCTTACAGTGATCTCAATGCCAATAAAATACTTTTTTAGAAACGGTACATAACATATGTTTTGTATGACTGACCAACTAGCCGACATGACGCGCCCGCTAGCATAAAAGGATCCATTTAGACGACTCTTCCTTATTTCTATTAAGCTAAAAAAAGGACTGCATTTTACGCGCAAGTGAGCAAATAGCAAAGCTCTGTTTTTTTGACAAGTTAGAAAATTGAACAAGACTTCTTTCGAAGCCAGTTAAGTAGTAGAATTATAGACTTACAAACACATATACTTAACGTATTTACTAAATGAAAAGTCCTTTGAGTTTCTTTTTATTGTTTAATAAATAGATATTGTGTTCCGTTCAAATAAAAACAAGAAAAAAACGTTAACTTCCTGCACCGAAGCTGATATACCCTTAACAAGTGCATTTCTTTTAGTAACTATGTGTTCAGTTTATATGGAAGCTATATGCTATAGTAATCCGATCTGAACTATTTTTTCGGAGATTATATTACCCTAAGCCGGAATTCATGTCAAATTTCGTGGAAGATACCAAGTCAAATGCGAAAGTTTTCCACACAAGCCCTTGATTCCGATCGTCCGGTTTATATGGCAGCTATATGCTATAGTGAGCCGATCTGAACAATTTCTTCGGAGATTACATTGTTACTTAAGAAAATAATCTATACCGAATTTCGTGAATATATCTTGTCAAGTATATACAAGAATTTGATTCCGATCGCTCAGTTTGTATGGCAGCTATATGTTATAGTGGTCCGATATCGGCAGTTACGATAAATGAGCAGCTTCTTGAAGATAAAATGACGTTTACAAAGTTTCAAAACGATATCTTAAAAACTAAGGGACTAGTTCGTATATATACAGACAGACGGACGGACATGGCTAAATCGACTCAGCTCAACATACTGATCATTTATATATATACTTTAAAGGGTCTCCGTCGCTTCCTTCTGGGTGTGACAAACATAAAGCACCCTGTTCAGGGGTATAATAAAGGATGTGTTCACAGAGTTATTCTGCCATGGGTCACTGTTGACAGTCATAACTTCGAAGTCGTAGATATAGATAGTCGATTACCTAAGAACCAGACTCGAAATCTAACGCAGAATAGTTCTATTGAGTTCAATTGAGAAGTAAAGTCCTCTCTCGACGAACAAAGAGCAAACTCTAAAAGCACTCATTATTCCGGTCCAGGCCTCATATGTAATAATTTAGTCTACACTTTTAAAGGAATTCCGACTTTTGAATGGATGCCATTTAGATCCTCAGAATTTATAATTTTTGGTATATTAAGTCTTCATCATTTTTATCTGGAAGTAATTCTTAAATATTGATACACTTCTACATAGGGTTTACATATTATAGATAATAATATTGAGTGTTTGTGTTGAAATAAGGTGATGTATCAAAAGTATAAAATTATTTTATTTTCATGAAATTTTTCTTCGAACAAATTCCACTGTGTCTGCATAACGTGTAACGTTCTGAATTGGTGGAAATTTAATGAATTTCATCTGCATTTGTCACCCCGATAATAAGAAATAATGGTGTACCGCCCAATTTCGGACATTATGTTCTAGGGATTAGGTATATTAATAATATTATTTATCTTCTTTCTCTTTGTCTTCTTTCTCATCTGCAAAGTTACTATTGTATTTCACTTTGTTTATTCGTTCAAAGCTAACTTTAGAAACCGGATATGCTTTGATATCATCAATCCAGCACACCCTTATTCGTGCCGCTGACACTTATGTTGCCATTTCAACTTTTTTGCGGTAACCACATGCTGTTTGGGACAAGCTTATAAATTGTTCAGACCACGTGGCGAAGGAAAAAAGCCGCAATAAAATTTCTATTGCCTTCAGTATTGTTCATTTCTCAATTAAATAAATATAATACAACGGTACATGTGTAATTTTATTTATATATAAGTTGTTTGTGGTGGAATTTTCTAACAAAAAACATATTCTCATTTTTAAATCTAGCGAGTTTATCGAACTCAACAGCTAAAATGAGAGACTACACTGAGACAATAGATAAATCAACTAGTGCTTCTAATGTCGCATCATTCATCTAATTCTTTGCTATACCATTCTAAGCATCAAATATCGAAATTTAGAGGTTACTTGGTTTTAAGGTTTCGTTTGACCTTATATCGTATAACTCAGTCAATATCAATAAAAATGTATGGAAATATTAATCGAGCAAGTTTCAGAATAGTTTAGAGCTAAGCTTCGGAGCGAATACTCACTCGCCCGAAAGAGGCTATACTACGTACCATCTATGTTTAAGAACTCTGCAGTAATTCGTTTGCGTAAAACTAAGCTTCAAGCAGAACTTCTTACAGAAAACTGCCCCTTCAATCTATCCTCGTAAGTCTCAACACATCGCTCACAGTGCCGCTTCTCCAGAGCAGAGAGCCATTAATAAAACAATTTTCTTCTCTCTGATTAACTTCATTCACACTTCTCAGTTAGTGAATCGGATGTCTCAATAAAATTAAGCGAAAACATTTCTGGGCTCAAAGGAATTTTGTAATATTTTTATATTGAATGAAAGGCTCTACAGAAACGAAATCATTAAAGTAATAAATAAAGATGAAAAAAGAAAATAAATATAATTTTCAGCAATTTCAGATACGCTTTGGCCTTTATTTTCTCTCACGTTTCGCCTGTCAAATGAAAAATAAAAGAGGAAAAACAGTTTTCCCTATTCGCCTTGACATAGACTTTACTTTTCTATAAAATACAAATGTGTAATTATGTGTGTGCGCATAAATAAGTGGATCGTATTGGAAAAACAGAAACAACAGTAAATATAAGGTGCATTCACTTGCCCGCGAGCGCAATGGGATTGCTGCAAAATCGTAACCGTTTTATACACCAGAGAAAAACGCCAGACAAGCTTTCAAACAAACTGCGGAACACGTGTTCAAATAAATTTTGTGGCGAAAACGCAACCGGCGGTGCGTGCTGCTTTCGTTTTAGTAAAATTAAATCAGACGAAAAAAGGCTCAATCAGCGCCCAGAAACCAAATATACGTAAATATCTCTTCGCTAATTCTGCTGACTCCAAACAGCAATGACAATATATAATATACTTTTATGACAATAAATTGTGTGTACATATGTATGTAAAACAGCTGGAGCTTAAGCAGCAAACCTTTTACAATGTTTATAGATAAATAAACGCCTTGATTGAGTTAAAATCCAATTATTTGATGTTTGAAGCATAAACTCCCAATCAGCATGCAGTGCGCTAAAAAGTGCGCAATCAAAAGTAAATTGGTATCATGAACACTTTAGGATAACGGTACACTTAAATACATACAAATATATATTGAGAACCGACGCCAAATGAGCTTACGTATATTGAAGAAAGCGGATTTGGCTACACTACTGCCAATCCTGCGCTTGCAGAGCGTTGAACTTCAGATTTTTGAGGCAACATCAATAATTTTATGTTAAAACCCAAGAGGTGTGGGAACCTCTTAGCGCTTTACTTTCCAAAAATCCTCTTTTAGCAAAAATTGATTCCCGTTAGCCATTCTCCTGGCCGAATCCGATTAAATGGCGTTAATACTCGATTTTTGTTTTTTTTTTTGTTTTTTGATCAGCATTTTATTCGATAAATATTACATGTACAAAAATGTATATTTACAGCGTTTAATGAACTTTAATAATCGGCGATTCATTGTGAAAAGTCTTCTGAAGGACCTCCGAAAAGGTTGTCGAGGTGAGGAAGAAGCACTTTTTATTCCTGATAAAATTAAGGTTTTCTAAGAACATCGTTTAATGTCAACAATTTGCATTTCAAAGTGTCTTAGGAAACCGAAATTATTACCAAAAATCTTAACCTTTCGCTAATTACGATAATACATATGCATAAATTATGGAGAGGAGTTGAAATCCGGGTGACTGTCTGTCTGTCCGTCCGTCCGCCCCTGAAAGCTGTATCTGGAGCAAAAATTTAAATATATTGATAAAATTGGATACAAATATTTGAGGCAAAGTTCGCGGATGCACCACTGTCACGCCCACAAAACGCCCTTTAAAGAAAACCTAAAAAGTCTCATAATTAAGTACTAAGATAAGGTATACAATTTTCGCACCGATATCACAAACATACTGACACTTAAAACGCAATAACTTCACTACCAAACGATGAAATGTCATGTAATTCTCACTGGTTAATCGGTAAAGATTCATAAAGTCTTGTTTACTTTGAAACGCACCTTGTAGAACTGAAATTTAGCACAAAGGATTGCATTACCAGGTGCTCCTGTGGGCTGAAAATTTTGAAAAAGTGGGAGTGACCGCTCCGTTTTAATAGGCTTAATAAACACATCTACTCGACCACCAAAGTTATAATAGTCAAATTCGCTTAGAACAATTCCTATAAGAACTATTAGCGATAAGGTAAAAATTAATGATAATCCCGCTCTCTCCTCATATAAAGGTACTATTAAAAACTACTAAAAGCGCGATAAATATATAATTAATCACGCCAGGGACATTAAATTTCACCCCCGAGTAAGTATGAGAGGGCTTTATGAGAGCCGGTGGAAAAATTGGACGATAAGCGTGGCACCGTCCACTTTTAAGGGAAATCACATATCTCGGAGCTCGCCCAAGGGATTTCCATGGGAAAAATGGGCGAAATCAAACTACAACTACGCCTACTTCCCATATAACACAATTTTGAATTCCATATAATTTTTTCACTTTTCAGTACACAAATCAAGAAGCAATTAGTAAAACGGGATAAAACTTTGCACGAATAATGCCTTTTGAGTATGCCACCTTATGACTATAAATTGTCCAAACGGAGCCAAAACTGTTTAAGGTGTGAAATATATGGACCCCAGTACCTATATTGACTTTTTACCGCAAACATTGGTCAATTTGTGTGATATACAAGTATGTTCAATTGAAAATCAAAGAGAATATTTTCTTGATAATAGTATTTATGTGTATCAAAAATGGGTTGAATCGGGCCAATACTTTCCTGAGCCTCCATATACCTAATATAAAGATTTTCGAACTTCTGCATGACTTTATGCTGGATTAATCAGCCAATATTTTAGTTATCCCAATGAAAAGTATGTACAGGACGTGTTCTACTCATAACAGTGTATCTTTGACCTAGGAACCTAGACCTAGGCCCCATATAAACATTTTACTCCATATGATTGGTAATGGTATGTGAGGTAGCTTAATGAATCTCAGCGAACATTTTACTAGTATGTGACATATTCATGGTATGTAATATTGACAAAAATAGATAAAATCGAGTCGATACTACCTACTCCCACATACCTACTACTCCCGTATACTACATATGTATGTATATTAATTTTCATTTATATATATTGTATATATTTACATATTATATATATATTATACTTTTTTATTACATACCATCTATGAAAATTCTATTAAGCCTTACTTAAAAAGCCGAATATCTCGAGAAGTATTAATGATAGCGATTTTGACCTCGGACCTGTTTTGTAGCAAATAAAATTTCCTACAAGTCTGTCATGTACATTTTTTCTATAGCTCTTGTCATTTACGAGATATATACAAAAAAATGCGAATTTCGTGGAAAAGTCAGGTTTAGAGCCCCGTACTACCTCGCCGGTGTGAGTTTCGACTTTATCGCAATGGGCTCTTTTGTAGAGTGTTCAATTCTGAGGGATATGTGTCTAAAGTCAAAGCGATGCCATAAAATGCCTCTGAGTTATGGAAATTTAAAGATAAAAAATCACGATTGTCCTGTATTTTCAATGGAAAATTTTTACATGCCTTGGTCCAGTCCTTAATGTTAATATTAAGGGCTCAAATTTTCAGGGAATTTTTTTAGGGTATTTCCAAGGAAATTTCATGATGGGATTGAAAAAAATGAGTGGTTCAAAAAACACACCCTAATATACTATATACATATATATCGATTTTTAAGAGCTTGATAACTTTTTTAAAAAAAAAAAACGCATAAAATTTGCAAAATCTCATCGGTTCTTTATTTGAAACGTTAGATTGGTTCATGACATTTACTTTTTGAAGATAATTTCATTTAAATGTTGACCGCGGCTGCGTCTTAGGTGGTCCATTCGGAAAGTCCAATTTTGGGCAACTTTTTCGAGCATTTCGGCCGGAATAGCCCGAATTTCTTCGGAAATGTTGTCTTCCAAAACTGGAATAGTTGCTGGCTTATTTCTGTAGACTTTAGACTTGACGTAGCCCCACAAAAAATAGTCTAAAGGCGTTAAATCGCATGATCTTGGTGGCCAACTTACGGGTCCATTTCTTGAGATGAATTGTTCTCATGGCCATAGAATCGCGAGCTGTGTGGCATGTAGCGCCATCTTGTTGAAACCACATGTCAACCAAGTTCAGTTCTTCCATTTTTGGCAACAAAAAGTTTGTTAGCATCTTGGTTGACATGTGGTTTCAACAAGATGGCGCTACATGCCACACAGCTCGCGATTCTATGGCCATTTTGAGGGAAAACTTCGGAGAACAATTCATCTCAAGAAATGGACCCGTAAGTTGGCCACCAAGATCATGCGATTTAACGCCTTTAGACTATTTTTTGTGGGGCTACGTCAAGTCTAAAGTCTACAGAAATAAGCCAGCAACTATTCCAGCTTTGGAAGACAACATTTCCGAAGAAATTCGGTCTATTCCGGCCGAAATGCTCGAAAAAGTTGCCCAAAATTGGACTTTCCGAATGGACCACCTAAGACGCAGCCGCGGTCAACATTTAAATGAAATTATCTTCAAAAAGTAAATGTCATGAACCAATCTAACGTTTCAAATAAAGAACCGATGAGATTTTGCAAATTTTATGCGTTTTTTTTTTAAAAAAAGTTATCAAGCTCTTAAAAAATCACCCGATATAATTGCTTGGGTTTCGACTCTCTGGTTGACGATTTGCACACCTTAAGGTATTTCCCTGGTTTCGATTGCAAGAGTATAAAATGTATTTGTTATAGATAATTTATGGACATCTAGCTTGTGGCAACAGTATCTCCATTTACCTTACTTAATTCCTTTGTAAATGGCTGGTTCTGAGAGGATGATTAGCGAAAGCAAAAAGTTTTCGACCATCAGCGGCGGAAATGTTTGGATATGTGTAAATAAAAGCGCACATAAATTTATCGCAATTACTGACGAATTATTAGGGTGGGTACTTAATATGAGAAAGGCACATTAAGGTGCTCTTAAAGGTGGAAATGATGCATTTTGTTAGTTTTAACTTAGAAATGTTATTAAAATATCGTAAAAGTTTTCCTTAATGGCAAACAAGAAGCATTAGGGTATTCCCTAAATATGATATGCTAACTTAATTTTCGACATTATTTTCAAATATATGTACATTCGATATAAGTATGTACGTATATGATGACACTCTTGGACTGCTTCTAGTCGGGACCACAATTCGCATATGACACATAAACCGTAATAGTCTCTCTTGTGATCACAGTATTGGTAAAATGGAAAATTATAGTCTTTAGGACTAACCTAGCACACATCTAATACATTTGTGAGTCGTAAATAATTATATAAAAACATTCATTCAAATTAAGCACCGAATCGATTGGATTCTAATTGATGAACCGTTTACTGCCATCGATGGCTTATATTTACTTACATAATGTACATATATGCGTGTGAGTATATGTATGTTGTTGTTATATTAGTTTACGTGCCTTCATTAGCTTTTAGGAAAACGTGTTTTGCTTTAATACAAGCAAGATTTACACACACAGACATATAATAAAAGAGTAAATTGCTTAAAGCAACCATTTCCATTTAAGAAACCAACGTTGAACAAACTATACCCGAATGTAAATTCCCTTACTCAGCCCTACTTCAAATCATGTTTGCGTGTGTGTATTGGTGACCACAGAAGATCCCAGAAATAGAATGCGCGCTTATGTGAGTGCAGCGAAGTTCAAATGTTGCCATCGTTTCCAGGCTATTTTATAAATATTTCATTTTTTTGCGAGTGGCTTATAGAAAAGCCGTTATTTGGGCCATTTAAGCCTTTAAGGATTTAATGGTTGAGGAAGGCGGATCAACTTTCGTTATTGAAATCAAATTCGTTTTTGTTTTTTAACAAATACTTTCGATAACTGGGCTAATCGGTGAGGCAACAAATTTCTTTTTACTGAAAATAGTACCGTTATTGTTGGTATTAACATTGAATTTACTTGCAGTGAAAACTTTTTGCCTTGTGGCTGTAAGCATTAGCCAGTTAAACTTAAACTTGATTAATTCTTTTTATTTCATAAATTTTTGTTTTTAACAAAATTTGACGGGTTGACAGCCTCCTCTTTGTTCGCTTTGAGCGCTTCATCAAAGTAACTTAGCAAACAAAATGCTTAACAAATTTTCCTCTTAATAATAAGAATCTTGTTTTTATTTTCGAGCTGCTAACCTAAAATTTTTATTTGAGGTGGAGATTCATCAAGCTTTCAAACATTTCTTCCAGTATGTGCTTTATTAAATATTTCTGTTTTTATACAAAACTTGGCAATGTATAATCAAGTCAAGTCAATTAAAATGTGACTGGCGTCATGAAATTGTAATTGCTTTTTTGTTTCCCGACTTCATCAAATATTAGACCGGGATGTGGCATCTCGTGATATCGCCCAGAAGATGGGAGTTAGTCACCAAACCATTTTAAACCGTCTGTAGAAGACTGGATACACAAAACAGCTTGATGTTTGGCTGCTGCATGATTTAACGCAAAAAAGCCTTCTGGGCCGAATCAACGCCTGCGATATGCTGCTGAAACGCAACGAACTCGAACTATTTTTGAAGCGGATGGTGACTGGCGACGAAAAATGGATCACATACGACAATATCAAGCGAAAACGGTCGTGGTCGAAGGTCGGTGAATCGTCCCAAACGGTGGCCAAGGCGGGATTAACGACCAGAGAGGTTTTGCTGTGTGTTTAGTGGGATAGGAAGGAATCATCCACTATAAGCTGCTTCCATATGGCCAGACGCTTAATTCTACATTTCATTTCCTTTACTGCGGACGGCTTGAAGCAGGCGATCTACCAAAAGCGTCCAGAATTGACCAACAGGTAGGGTGAAATCAGAATCTACGGGAGCTCGGTGGGGAGGTTTTATCGCATCCACCATATCGCCCGGATACAGCACCAAGTGATTACCACCTGTTCCTGTCCATGGCGAACGCCCTTGTTGGTGTAAAGTTGAACTCAAAAGAGGCTTGTGAAAAGTGGCTCTCCGAGTTCTTCGCAAATAAGGAGAGGAGCTTCTACGAGGAGGGTATTATGAAGTTGCCGTCTAGATGGAAACAGATTATCGAACGAAACGGCGCATATTTGAACTAAATCCGATTACTGTAACACTTTTTATAAAGCATTGAATAAAGAGCAAAAAAGCGGAAGGGAGATATTTGACAACCTAATATATGTATGTATATCATTTTTGGTTATGGAGAAAACTATTTACACCAAGGAAATAGTGGCGATAAACAAATTCGTTTTAGTGAGTCATTATTTGTTCAACATCATGTTGGGGTTCTATGTAGTTTAATTGCCTTCCACCAAAATGCGAAATATGACCGACGACTAATCACAAGACATAGTTAACCTTTGCTGGCGCATTCGGTTTTGGTTATATAACATTTACATATATACTTATATATAAAATATTTTTTTTTGCTTCATATGTGTAACGATATGAAAGCATGTATTTAGAATGGTAACAAAGCAAGCCAAAGCTTTGAAGTGAGAAATGTGACTAATTCTTTCTGGGGACTCACCTGCGTATACCCTTACTGGGGGCGCTGCTGGCAGATGGGCGCATTTACACGGCCACTTAACCCCCCACCATCAAAACAATGAATACAAATATAATTATAACTGTAATATAAGTGTGAATGCGACGTTGGTGGGTGAGTAAGGGAGGCACACGTTTCGAAGTTTGCGATTCGCCGAAGTTCGCTCAAAGCAAATTAAACAACAATCGCCTTATTTAAGATAAATACTTATGTTCACATATATAGTTAGTACATACAAGTATATAGAAATATAAAAATTAATTATAGCGAGTACTTTGAAAATTGTGTCGAACGTTATATAAATCTGTGATATGGTAAAAGCATTGTTGCTGTCAAATGTTGTCTTAGCAATATTTTAATGATACAAAATCAGAAAAAAATACCGAAAAATAATTGTGTCATTTTATTTTCTATTTCACTTTATGATGTTTTACTTGCAACTCAAATAATCAATGGCAACTTTGCCATTGAAGATGAGGTCATATTACATCACTATGGAAAACAAAAGAAGATTATTTTACATAGAACATATTTAATGGCGGCAGTCTGCAAGGTCTTAAAAGCTGTAGTGAAAAAATATTTTTTGTAAATCAAGATTTCTTAGATCGTTTTCTCTTTGATATCTTTCAGAACCAAAATACAGATTTGTGGCATGCTGCCTTGTTAAGAGTCCTCGACTGGATCTAAATTCGGAACTACAACGGTATAACGTAATATGTGGTAATAAGTAAGACTTTTGTAATGCCACAAATAAATTGGGTTGAAATAATTGGGTCAAAGTAGGCGAATGTGCCTAATAAACCCTTTCGTATTCACAGATTATTCAATAAGTTGACGTCCATCTATCATCTTTGATTGACAGCGATGAGCAAAGGTTATGTCAAAGTAATGAAAAGGCCGTTGTGTTCATTTAATGTTGTTATACGAAATTTTTTTTATTACATTTACAAAATTATGGAGAAAAAAACTAAGTCAAGGCAATCATGTAAAGAAAATTTGGATTCGGAAACATTTTTGAGAAGATATAATATAAAATATTTTTTATTGCTGAACATGTGAACACCAATATGTTTAGATTTAAACTAACGGGTGATCCAAGTAGAGGTAATTTCTTCAGTAACCTCTTCTTGACAGATGACGCGTGAGTCGTGTCAAGCTGTCATGTTGGTTTTGTTCAGTACTGTTTGACATTTCATCATGGAAAGACTTACACCTAAACAATGTTGACATTTCGTTCAACTTTATTACGAAAATTCACGTTCCGTAAAGAATGTGTTTCGACGTTGGTCCGTGGATTAAGGATAAGGGATTTCGAAGTTTAAGATTCGCCGAAGTTGTATTCATATTATTTATTTATTATTTATTATAATTGA
The DNA here is from genome assembly GCF_024586455.1 of Bactrocera neohumeralis. Taxonomy (NCBI): domain Eukaryota; kingdom Metazoa; phylum Arthropoda; class Insecta; order Diptera; family Tephritidae; genus Bactrocera; species Bactrocera neohumeralis. Next base: position 27,561,384 of record NC_065923.1, read on the forward strand.
AATTACAATAAATGTGAAAAAACTCTAGCAACTAGGGCTATCGGTTACTTTTGGTTAAATAATATATAGCTTATATTAATTTATGAATATTTAAAATTTTTAAATAATTGAAAATATTTTTGACATTATCTTCGTTTGGGGTGTTTAGTATGGATATGGGATCTTGATGAAATACGGTGGATCGGTGGAGGTTTAAGGATTGGCATTCCTTAAGGATATGGGTGATTGTTAAAGGAGATGAGTTGCAAAAATGGCACGTTGGCTGTGACTCCTTCTTCATCAAGTGAAGATGTGTAAGACGGGTGTGCCCAAGGCCTAGTCTTATAAAACATTTGTTCATTACAGTTGTGGTATTGGTTGAAAGTCTTATTGCGTGTTTGTCTGGATTTAAGTTTTTGTAGTGACCAATTTCTTTGCTCCATTCGTATTGAAATTTTTGGTGAAGGTCTTGTAATATCTCACTTTTGATTCGTTTTTTTGGAAATGGTATAAATAGCTGATGGGGAGATGTTGAAGCCGCTTTGGCTGCTTTATCTGCTAGCTCGTTTCCTGTTATATCGACATGACCTGGGATCCACATGAGCTTGATTCTTTTTTTTTAAGTTTATTAAGGAAGTCCTAATAGTAGATATTTCTTCTGAGTGGTTTTTGAGGTTATGAACTCCATGCAGTATTGCTTTGCTGTCTGTGCAGATAACAAACTTATTGCTTTTTTTTTGTGGCGAATTGCAACGTGCTTAGGACAGCTTGAATTTCAGCCTAGTAGGGTGACGCTTGATCTTGTAAAACTCCGTTTGCTATGAGATCACCATTTTCATGGACTACTGCAAAAGATGTTCCGTTATTACTTTTTGATCCATCCGTAAATAGAAATTTCCAGTGGCTGTTTTTTAATAAAGCGGCTGCCTCTTGAAATGCTTGTTTATAGATAATATAATATAATATTCATATAGTACACCATGTCGTATGCGCAACACAGAATTTACAAACCATTTGTGTGATTATGTAAAAAAATAGTAAGATCTTTTTGTAGAGTGAAATTTTTTTTAAGTAAAACTTTACACAAAACAGCGAAATATATTTTCCTAAAGGGTATCTCACAGCTTCAATATTTCATATTCAACATTTGTCAACACCATTAAAATAATAAATTTCAGTTTTATTGCCATTTTCCCACTTCCCATTTTTGTTTCCGATTTGCATATTTTATTCCTTGCATTTTTTAATTTTTCCCTTTACTTGTTTTCTTTAGGTTTTTGTTATATACCATACCAAGTACATATTTGTATGCACTTATGTACATGTGTAATTTGAGTTGATTTTTTTTTGGCCCACTCCTTACGCAATGTTCTGCATGCACTAACCTTTCTTGTCGTTTAAATCATAATTTTTATTATTTTTTTAGCATTTATGATTTATATCACATATAGTATGTTTATATGTATGTGTGTGTACTTTATGCGCATTTATATATTATCATATATATAATAATGAAATTTTGTTTGCATATAGTATTTCAACACGATTTTTACGGTACGAAATTCATGATTCTTTCCATTATTCCGCGTTTATATTTCACCTTATATTTGGACAGTTGGAAAAAATCTTGTCAACGAACAAAAAGCACCTATTCATGTCCTTTATGAATCCGAAATTCTTTCGACACTTGCACAAAAAGTAAAACAAATATAACGTTTACGCTAACTGTAACTAAAATAACCGCATACTCTTGCTGAATATATACGTTTGAACGTGACCGTCTTCGCGTCAACAGATTAACAAGTGTACAATCGTTATGTTGACAGCAATGAAAGCCCAGAAAGCCCGAGTGTGTGTGTGTATATACCACAAATAACAGTTAAATTTGCAAACAGCAAACAGTCACGTTTCATACACAGACGCGCACGCAGAGCTGTATATGTGGTTTGAGTGTGTTTAGAAATATTTGCACATAGTGCAACATGTTCATACATGTTTGCCGTCGCAGGTGTGCTACCTGTTTCATTCATAAATTGCGAGCGAGCACGAAATCCAATGGCAGCCGCAAGCCATTTAAAACCAGAAGCTCGATTTGGTGCGAAGTGGAACTCATTGTGGAACATATTGTACGGATATGGAACGTATTGTGGAAGTTCTCTTTATTTTTATACATGCTTGAATCATTTTGTGAGAAGTGTAACCTATTGTGGAACATATTGTACGGATGTGGAACGTATTGTGGAAGTTCTCTTTATTTTTATACATGCTTGAAACATTTTGTGAGAAGTGTAACCTATTGTGGAACATATTGTACGGATGTGGAACGCATTGTGTAACGTTTTGTGCGGGTGTGGAACGTATTGTGGAAGTTCTCTTTATTTTTATACATGCTTGAAACATTTTGTTGAAAGGTGGAAAATTTCTCTCAATTGTGGAACGTATTGTTCGTTGCCACTTGTGGCTTAGTAATTGTGTTAAGCGGCTTTTACTACCAAAAAAGTTGTACATGTGTGTGGAACGTATTTTGTAGATGTGGAACGTATTCTTTAATTATTATTATTCGGCAACAACACTAGCAGCGCAGCGACAGCGATAACGGCAACAAGAAAAATTTCCTTTCCATACCGCAGGGCATTTGTTCAACGTCACAGGCAAATTAAGCAAACACACATATGTAAGTGGAGGAGCGCGCCAGTAAACGCGACAATAAAGGGAATCGTCTTTTCGCTGGCAACGCATTTATGTCCGCTGGTGAATAATGCAGACAAATGAAGTAAAAGTTTTTTCTTTTATGTCTCGACAATTCCCGCATAAATATGAATGCTCACATGCAGACTTTGATGATGTGGTGATTTTCGAATTTTCAATTAGAGTTACAAGTGTTTAAATAAGTGCAAATTAGTGAATTACAATAATAAAATCTTAAGTACGCAAAAGTAGCAAGAAGCAAACAGTAAATAACCAAAACAAATCTGAGCGACACATTATTTGCCGATTTAATTTGTTATTTATTCATGCCATTAACTACTGTAGCGTACTTGTATACACTATCACTTCAGACATATTTCGGCTTCAGGTGCAGGCGATGCAGAAAAGTTTAGCGATATCTCTTAAAGGGCTTCCTCGCCCTTTTCAGATATGTATATATATACACACATACTATATATTTGCCATTCCATGAGAAGCGTGTATTTGGTGCGAGTAAATTTCTGCACTTTGCATCGACAGTGTATAGAAGTTTCCTCACATTCATCTCATGATTTGACTTATGAAATTCATATTTTAATTATAAACTTTTCCTACAGGGTGCATCGTTGCTTATACCTATTTATAAATTTATATAAACAAATATAAAGGTACTCATTAAATAAATAAATGTAATTTTCCCATTTTTAAATTGAACACAAAATTCTGTTTTGTAAGCAAATTTTCTAAAACCTAATCCCTTTATAGCTTTGCATTTTCTGCTATTTTTCTTGGTGAATTCGTCAGGAGATTAGGAAACTTTGTTAGTGTCTCTTTTTCCTCTTCTATTCTTCGATAACATTTGTTTATTCATTTGCATTTCAATTCACCTTTGCATATGATTGAACCGAGCCTTCGGTGGGGTGCTTCAAGTTTGCTTAAATAGAGAGAAGAGCTGCTTACTAAGCTTTGCTTATATTAAATATATATATTTTATGAGCTCGTCAGTATTTTTGTTTCTAGTAGGTTTTGTGCTTTCATCACCTGTGCTTGTCCCAACACTAGAATATTGCGAAGTTATCCCAGCTCAGACTTAAGTTGTGAGATTTAAAACGAACTAAGTTTTGCCGAGGAAGAAATTAATCAAATGCGTTCGGTATATTGCTTGTGTATTTTTCTAAAGAGGCTATTTAGAAAGTAATCAAAATTTGAAGCTATGTATATATATTTCTCAAAATGTTTGCTCCTGTAAACTCACTCTACAATTGTCTTGCTTAAGCAATTTGTTAGCAGATATAAATATTTTCTATTTTTTTACTGCAGAGAGAGCCGGCGATTCTTAATAGCAAAAGCATACAGTATTACTTAAACTGTATGCAGCACCAGTATGAATACAGGCAATGAATATAAAAGCGTGTGCTAAGCAAATAATTGCGGTGCACAGGCTTTCCGCAATTCGAGTAATAAGTGCTTTCCGGACTATATCAACCGACGCTGCTGAAGTCTTAGCCAGTACACCGTTCATTCACATCCAGGGAGATGAACTCGACCGTTTATCAGCTATCAGCATCTAAACCAGTATCGGCAAAGACAGAGGAGAGGAACCAGAGCACTAAAATAGCAGGAGCGGTGGAATTCCTCATCCAAAAGGCGCTGAATCCATCCACCTATACCGGACGCCCACTAGGGGATAGACAAACGACATGGCGACCTGGATTTCTATCTGGCCCAAATACTTAGTGGACATGAGTGCTTTAGAAGCTACCTTCTCAGATTCCACAATGACATTAGTCTGAACTGTCTGACGAGTACAGAGTATATAGAAGACTATGAACATATATTATTTTATTGCTCTCGATTTTCAAATAGAACGGAAAAACTAAAAACCATGCTCTGTGGTAGTTTTACGGCCGATAATTTGACGACACTCATGTCTCAGTCATCTAATAAATGGAAAGCTGTAAGCGAAGAGTTAGCATTATTAATGACAAAACTAAGACTTTTTCACAAGATTTGGCGTCCGTCAGTGCTCACAATAGAGGAGACTTAAATGTCCTATCCATCCCACAAAGTAATACTTAGCCGGTGGTTCCGTGGTTCCGTGGGAGAGGGTTGAGTTTGGAGTAAGTTAGGTTTAGCCTCCGGCTTTCGATGCTTCCCTATACTATAAAAAAATAAAATACCATAAAATTAACAGCATTATTTCCATCATATCACATTGTGGCACGTTTTTTAATATTTTAGTGTTTAAATTAGAAAAAAATCTCTGTTATTTTTTATTCACACTTTATTGGTCCCTACTGACCAGAGTTATTTGGTAAGCCAAATATAATTTTATTTATTTTCAGTCTGCAAATTTTAAATTGATTGATTGCTTTCTGATGCCCGAGGTCCGTCGGCACAGCATGATAAATGGAATAAACCTCATGACCCACTAAGAGACCGTCAACAAATCGAGCCACACTAGTAAACCCAGACAGAGTGTTGTTTGTATGTGTGCTCGCTGGCCAAATGTCTCAAAATGAAGGTAAAGTTTTGAAAATAAATAAACACATACAAACGAACACTTCTTGCAAATTAAGTAAATGTGTAGTAAAGAACAACGGAAACTTGCAGAATGATAATGCGAAACGCACTCACACAAATTCAATTCAAATTACCTTAATATCCTTAACAGGCTGTATTATGTTTGTAACACCCAGATGGTAACGTCGGAGACCCTACAAAGTATTTGTATACTGTATATAAATATTCAGCAAGGTGAGCTGAATCGATTTAGTCGTGCCTGTCACTCTGTATGCCTGTATATACGCGAACTAGTCCCTGATTTTTTGAGATATCGATCTGGAATTTAGCATACATCTTTCTCTCCCCAAGGAGCTGCTCACTTGTTTAGCCGCCACAATTGATTCTATTAAAATCAAGCTCTTTTTCAAACGCCTGTGAAGGGTATTATAGCTTTGGCGTAAGTGAAGTTAACGTTTTGTCTTTTTTCGAAATGTTTATGGCAGTTTTATTGAATTAAATTTTGCGAAAACAGCAAAGGAGCACACATTGAAGCATAGACAAAGGGGCGCGCAAATAAAGAAACACACTCGCATACAGATAAATAACTTATGTTTGCCTTAATTTATCCTAATTGCGTGAATGGATGCCGAGCTTAAGGCAGCCTCTTTAAAGTTTAACTGATTTTTGTATGAATGTATACATGTAAATGTAAATATGTGTGTATATGTAACCACGAAATATGCCTATGTATTGTTTTCTCGCTTGTAAGTTATGCTAAATTGACATTCTAATTTCCAAGCAGACTTTTATACTTTTAGCTCACGAAATTCTTTAATACATTGCGTATGTGGGTGTACATAAGTACACGAGTGTATGTGTTATTGTCTATGCGTGCGATTATTGCTGAAAGCGTCGTCCTGATATAACCGCATACATGAGTTTTTCACACGAAATTAGTAGAAGCATACAATTTTATATACTCACACATTCATATACACATACACCTTCACTTTCGCACATTAATTGATTAGACAATATGTACTCATATGGCTAATACTGGTGCTCATCGCTGGGTGGATGCCGCAACGCTTCTAATACGGCAAATTAAATGCGCTGTTTTAGAAATTTCCATGCCTGGCAATATTTAAGAAGTTTAGCACAGTGAATAACAAGAACAACTGCGGTGTGTGTATTGAGACTTTGAGTGGTCAAGATAAAATTTTTCTGCGGAATTTCAATTATTCGGAGACTCTATACTTGTGTGTTTGAAAAGTGTGCCAGAGCAACTACTACTAGTAAGCTATTACTTAGGTAGCCTTTTACATTTCAGGATTCGAGAATAAAACATATTTCAATCAGAAAATATCGATTTATAATTTTTTTAAATATTATCCATTAAGATCTATAGACTTTTGCACACGTTTGAACCAATTGTCGTAGCACTTTTGCAACGCTGATTGTTCAAATATAATTGAACATGCTTCTTCTTCTTCTTAATTGGCGTAGACACCGCTTACGCGATTATAGCCGAGTTAACAACAGCGCGCCAGTCGAAGGTCGAAGCCAGGTCCTTCTCCACTTGGTCCTTCCAACAGAGTGGAGGTCTTCCTCTTCTTCTGCTTCCCCCGGCGGGTACTGCGTCGAATACTTTCAGAGCTGGAGTGTTTTAGTCCATCCGGACAACATAACCTAGCCAGCGTAGCCGCTGTCTTTTAATTCGCTGAACTATGTCGATGACGTCGTATATCTCGTACAGCTCATCGTTCCATCGAATGCGGTATTCACCGTGGCTAACGCGCAAAGGACCATAAATCTTTCGCAGAACTTTTCTCTCGAAAACTCGCAACTCGACTCATCCGTTGTTGACATCGTCCAAGCCTCTGCACCATATAGCAGGACGGCAATTATGAGTGACTTATTGAGTTTGGTTTTTGTTTGTCGAGAGAGGACTTTGCTTCTCAATTGCCTACTCAGTCCGAAGTAACACCTGTTGGCAAGAGTTATTCTGCGTTGGATTTCTAGGCTGACATTGTTGGTGGTGTTTACGTTGGTTCCAAGATAGACGAAATTATCTACAACTTCAAAGTTATGACTGTCAACAGTGACGTGAGAGCGAGTGCGACGACTGTTTGTTTGATGACAGGAGATATTTCGTCTTGCCCTCGTTCACTGCCAGACCCATTTCTTTTGCTTCCTTATCCAGCCTGGAGAAAGCAGAACTAACGGCGCGGGTGTTGAGGCCGATGATATCAATATCATCGGCATACGCCAGCAGCTGTACACTCTTATAGAAGATGGTACCTTCTCTATTTAGACTAAATATAAATATCAAAATGTTCATTTAACTAAATTTTTGGTCGAGAAGAATATTTTGAGTTACTGTAAACAACACAAATAATGCTCGTATGTTAAAACGTTCTCAGATGTCAAACTTTACGATAGTTATGAGTTTCCAGATGGCAACACTAGGGTTGCTAAATCCTACGCATTGTCATAACGCTGATTTATATGGCTCAAGTTAGCTGAATAACGTCTACTTTTCACAACTGTTCAAGGGACTGCGAAAACAGGGAACTTCTTGCTCTGAACCTATTCTGGAGAAGGACAGGTATGTACTATCGGTCAGAAAGGTGATGTTCACAATTTTTGGATTCAGAAAACGTGAAAAAAGAACTCTAAATACCAAATAGTTCAAATTATGCTACGAATTGCTGTGAGATCCATCTCCAGTTTGCCTTCATGTTTCTTAATTTTCTTTCCAAAACGTCAATCGCCGATCGGAAATTCGAGTCAAATATGGAGCTGATGGTCTCCACAGAGAGTGTTTTATAAGTAACATATATTATCGTCTAATACTTTTAATAAAAAAATCGATTTTAATATCAGCAATTCAATACTTCACGCCCCACATAAATATTCCCTTTAAAAATACATGCACACACACATACATAGCTTAAGCACACATATGCGAGTTTATCATTGTTGATACGAATTATTAAGCTTGTTTATATTGCTCGCACAAGAGGAAAGCCGCAAATTGATTTCTTGTGCCTTCTGTGGCAATAAGTTCACCCACTTGTGTGTATGTGTAAGTGCTTTTCAACACTTCGTGTTTGTCATATTATTGTTTCTTTTGTTTTCTAGCTTCCGCCCATCGTATTAACCTCATTTCATTTATTTAGCACTATCTTTTCATCTCGCAGCTCTGGCGTATAAGAATCATTCAGCAGCCTGAGTGTATGCTATACAAAAATAAATAAACACAGAAGAGTTTGTGATTTATATTTACCGTATTGCCAATAGAAATACCGAACTTGAGATATATTGTTCGCCGTGCCGACGAAATAACTGTTAACAAAGCACAAGCAGATCGACTTTGACAGGTTGACGAGACTTTTCAGTTCCGCAATTGTGTGTGTGCCTCTGTATATGAGTATTGATATCATGGCATTGAGGCAGCATTACAATGTGTTCGCACAGCAGTCAAAAATCAGCGGAAATATGTCAGTGACTTTAACTTCATTGTTGTTGGGGTTATTGTTTTGTTGTTGTTCATACTTAATGTTGTTGCCAAATGAACGAAAACAAAGTGTGAAGGGCATGTAGAATTCACAAGCAGCGCAGTGTTGTGTTTATCTATGAGCGCAATAACATTTGTAGATGCGAGAAAACGTTTTTTGTCAAGAAGCTTTAGAGTTTTGGACTCCAGCTGTCAAACTGGCAGACTTATGAACTGGAGAAAAGGCTGGAAGCTGGTCCCTGGACAAACACAATCACATCAAGTGCGAAAGTTCAAACATTTCTACCTTTATACTTTTATTTACCACATACATATAGTTAAACATGTATAAATACATACATAAATGTATATATGTATATATATATAAATATGTATATATTAGGGTGTCCTTTATTTTCCAATTGGTCTTGGTTTTTCGCTGACACTGCCTTAAGTTTCAGTTTTGGCCCCATAAAAATTATCCAATGTATTGTACACCGTGTCGTATGAGCAACACAAAATTTATAAGAAACTTGTATGGAGGCTCAGTTTGATGTATAATTTTAACAGCGTATAACTTTTAAAAGTATCTATATTTTTATGGGAAAAATCTATTCAGATATTTTTATGGAGCGCTGATTTATTTACAATAATATTATTTCTTCAAAGTTGTAGGTTTACTTGCCTAATGCAAAATATCAAGAAATAAGGAGTTTGTATACAATGGATTTATGTATATTTTTAGGGGAAAACTGAAATTTCAGGTGACATTTGCAAAAAATTAAGCTTGGGAAATAACGGATATCCCTAATATATATATATATATGTGTATATGTACATTTGGATGTGCATTATTTAACCTAAATCGGCCCTCGAATGGTAATGAAGAAATTTGTGTTGTTGCTTATGTCAACTAACAGTAAAAGACCGATGAAACATGCTTTCTTGATCAAGTAGTAAAATAATATTAATATTATTACCAGGGGCGTAGTTACAACTTCGGGCGCCCGGGGCCAAGGATGTTCTGCCGCCCCCCTTTATCTACATACCTACAAGTTTCATGAGATGGTTCGAACAAAAGTGAATTTTTACAAAATATCTTCGATATTAAGTATATAAAATTTAGGAACTAGAAGCCACGCAAATTCTGAAGTTCCAAAATTCTCACAATACGGTTTTTGAGTAAATTGATAGTAAATTTACAAAACATCTTATTGAAAGCCATAGAAAAAACCCATTTCCATAATTTGCAGGAATTTTTGCCTGAATTGGAGTTTTAAAATACCATTTTTGAAAATTTGTAGAAATAAAAGTATTTGTTACATTCAAAGCATAGGGTAACTGTGAGAGTGCACGTCGCTAGACAAAGCTAGAAAAGTGCATCTTTAACTATTTTTAAGAAAGATATAAGACAAATTCAAAGACTGAAGAGTATTCGAGTAAAAATTAACATTTTTCATTGTTATTCAGATTATTACATTGTGAGTGTACAGCACTTTATCTTTTATAATAAATTTTGTAAAAAAAATTTGTTAAAATATTTTTCTGAATATTAAGCGGGTATTATAGTCTAGAATTTTGAAAAAAAAATCGATTTTTTTTGCATATTCTTAAAAACAAAAATATATTCCCCAAAGGAAATTTTAAAATTAGATTAAAGTTTAATTTTAAATGTTACTTGTTATTTAGATAAAATAATTTTTTTTCTCAAAACTACTATTTTCAACACTTCTGAGATGATTTCTCAAGTTCTAATAAACCGATTAGCTTGAAATTTAGTGTGGACTTTCTTTATATATCTCTCTATGGTTGGAACTAGGATTATTTAAAAAATTTTGATTTTTACTATTTTTAAAAAATTTTGATCTTTGCCAAAATTTACAGAAAAATTTTTTTTATTTATCCTAGTTCAGACGATAGTGGCATTTGTACTGATTAAAATTTTTTTTTCAAAGTATTGGAATCGTGTCAGGAAGGGCGCACCCTTATTTTCAACCCCCGCTACGCCACCACGCCGCAATTAATCAAATTATCACAATATTTTTTTTTTGTATTCTTAAAATAGCAATCTGATAAATAAATAAGTTGGATAGTAAAAATGATCTTAGTTTTTTTTTATTGGACTTTAAATAATGCCGTTAAATAGCATTTCTAGACTAGAATACCCCCTTAAAAAACAGCGAAGATCGTTTTGCCGCCCCCAAGACGTTGCTCCCGGGCCGACGGCCCCCCTAGCTACGCCACTGATTATTACATAATAGACAGTGCTCAGAGCAGGTACCTTACATATATGCGCATTTGTAATGATGATGAAAATAAGGAGAATGAGCCAAAGAGATCTATAACCGGATCCTTTGATTAGACTGGTTTCAGCTGGAATATATTTTACATAATAAAGATCTTAAAAGGGTATCTACTCAAGATAATTAATTGTTCAAAAAGGGAACGGTCTCATAACTCGTACAGAAATTCAAGTCCTGCTTCTGGCAACGATATACCCGCTAAGCGTAACTTTTCGACACTAATTTTTTTCAATCGCGGGAATTTTTTCGTTATTTGGTTAATAACTTTATTCCATTTGTAAAATTAAATTGAGACAACTTTTTTTATTTGCACAATTTATTCATTATTACTAATTCTTGTAATAATTTAAAAAATTTTTTGTTTCTATTTTCGAAAATTTTACAACATATTCAAAAAACCCGTTAACGTATTTTGTGTTTGTAACGGATATTAATCTAATAAAATATTTCATTTTTACAATCTCGAAAACACTGTTGTTTCCTGAAAACAGGCTCATTTTTACCTGAAAACTTTTACATTTTTGACAAACCAATTTTTTTTTAATTGTTATATTTGAAAGGCAATATTTTATTTTAAACTTTCAATTTTCTAAAAATTATGACTTTTTGTTTACATTTCAAGCGGTTAACTACAGTTTTGTTTAGATTTTATGGGGTCATTAAGATGTGACAGACCCTCTTGTTTAAATTTTACCGAGGTCAATGATCCCTTTGTTTTCACTTTTTGAGATTATTGATTAAGTATAAGATATTTAGCCAAGTCAACAACCTTCATTTACATTATGAGGTCAATGAATTTTTTGTTTACATTTTTTGACGATGTTGTTACGACCATGTTTCTGTGTGTAATTGAGTTCGACACTAGTTAGAATTGTTCCGTTTATGTTCGAAACTCGAGAAGCACTGGTTTCGAAAGAGAAATCTGCATGAGGTTTGCATATTCAATGAAGGTACGAAAGCACACTGCATTACCGATGACAAATAGTTAATTATATTTTTGGGATATGCACTAATAGAAGATATTTTAGCTTTAAATTTCAACAGAAAAATGCCAGTAAAATATTTGCAAAATTTTGAGTTTAATTTAGTACGGTTGAAATGATCCGACATTAGGTCAAATTTTGTTCGATAACTTGACGACGTTTTAAATGTTTGATGTCACAATGCTACTCTCACAAAAACCCGTGTGGCCATTAACAAAAACGGATACAGTCGTTTTTTACTAGCTGCTTTTTTGGGCGATTGGCCTTGCAGACGGTGCATCTTCTACATAACAATTTTTGGAACAGAATCGACAAAACCATATCAGGACCATAAAGACTATCAACATTTTCAGCCACACAGTTCACGTTTTCGCCATTATTAAATGTTTTTATTAAATATATATATATTTTTTTATTATTTTTACAAAATGTTGATTTCGTCTTAAAATTAATTGTTGACAAACTATTATTTTTATCTTCCTTTCTTTAACTGCTTGAAAACTTTTCAAAATATTCTGTTTATAGCCATATTTTCCTACAAAATGTAAGTTAATTAGTTTTTAAGCTCCTTCTGCAGCTTCGTTTTTACTTTATTCTACTTTATTCCTGAAGACTAACCACTTAATGCCTACGATATATGAATGCCCTGATTAGTAAAGGTAGCAACCTTTGGCGAGCTGACTCCCTCGAGTATGATAATACTATCATTCGTCTTACCAACACTTTCATACCGGCAAGCACACTTATTATGTACGGATTCTCCTCTTTACAGTAACTGAGCTTATCTAGCAAGTCTTGAGCCTTTACTCGCAATTCTCCAACATCTTCTGTTGTCCGCATTGTGATGAAATCGTCGTAGATTTCGTCTATTGTTGGTTTTGCTACTTCCATGGCTGTGAATTCAATAGTTTTGGACACTAGAGAAAATCGTTGCGTTTATGTCTGTGTTTAACTAAGTTTTGACTACGAAAGTAAAATGTGCCGAGTTTTAAGGATTTTGAACAGGTACGAAAGCACAACTGCAATAACGCCCATAACGCTGAGTGGCTGAGTGATAGACAAAGAGAGCAGGTAGTCAAATGAATTTCTGGGAAATACCTTAGCTGGATAATTTAACCTGACTTTTGAATGAAAATTTTCTGGGAAAAGCTTTGTTATTTTTTTCTTCAATTTCATCGATTTAAATACTTTATTTTAACTCTGTTGCAAGCTGTCTTTGAATTCCGCCTTATCATTTAAATTTATATAGATAGCAAATGTGGTCGATATCAGTGGAGTAGATATTTATACTGAACCTCTTAGAAGGCGGGAGGATTACGCAATTTTTTTTTTTTCGCCCACAATTACAAATTACAGTTCTATATCTTAATTTAGTGCTTACTTATGACAATTTATAAATTTTTGTGTTATGACGTAGCTAAATTTGGCAAATATGCTATTTTAGAGCAAATTTGTTCCCGTTAGCGATTATTAGTTATCTTTGAATTAGTTACCTTGAATCGAAAAACTTTCAACGCAGTCAAACATGCGAAGCCCAAAACCAACCCATGTTTATTTCGTTGTATATGCGAAGTTTATTCCGTCAGTCAGCACGACTAACGAGATTCGTTTTATTTCTAATAAAGAACATAGACATGTAACATATGGCTCGCAGTTAAAGGAGTGTATAACCTAACTAACGGTAGCATCAAGCTTCTTCCTCGTCTTTATTGTCGTAGACAGCGCTTTTTCTCTTAGACTTTACTACAATAATTTTATTCAAGTTGATTTTTCTTTATACGAATTATAATCAAGGCAAGACAGCTCTCAAGCCATTTCTTCAATAAAAAAAAAATTTTTCCTTTGAAGGAATGACCATTAGCAAACAAAAACCCCGAAATTTGTGAATTTACCATAGAGCTCCCAAAATAGACAAATGTACGTAAACAGAACAGAGTCACATTAATATCCAATCGAAGATCATCAACTCAATTCCACTTTTATATCGAAAAACAGAATTATTTTAACTCTACATAATAAAGTATAAAATTCGCCATTTTCTACAATCCCAAAGTTTAAGTGTTTAATTTTAAGAACTACGTTAAATTACTAACATTCAACTACTGATAATAATACAAAATAAACTTTAAACCAACATTTTTTGTAATGTAATCAGAATTGCACATAAGCACTTACATGTGTACATTAATACTTCAACATCCACCGGATACTTGCGTTTATGCAATTGTTACATACAAGTATATACATATGCATGTGTGTTGGCACCGTTTGAGTTTGATGCTATCCCCATTTATATTTGTTTAAAATTTTCAGTCATTTTGCTTATTAATAAGCTATTTGTATAGCACCAAAGGTATTCAAACAGTTTACTTAGCACATTCGCATTGTTTTCTATTTTAAAATTGAAATAGCAATAAATGAATTATTTGAACAATTTAACATCGAAAATATGTGAAAAACAAACGGCGATGTCATTTCAATGAGTGTTGCCAATCAGTAAAGATTTAATGTCAAATTGTAGCTACGCAGCGCATCATTACGACTTAGCGGTTTCAGCTAGCTGTTAATTGCATAAAATTTATTTAGTAGATGAAAGAAGCCACCCTAAATAAAATTAAATTGCTAATATTTTAATAAAATTATTCATATCCCAATATATTCCAAAAGAAAAACAGAGTGGTCAATACAAATAACGTAACAACTTACGATTCACCATGACCTTTCTATATGGCCACACTACCTAGTATGGCAACATAAACATGGTGAGTAGATCACGAAATAGAAAACGCCAAAAAGAAAGTTTGAGTAAAATATGAAAAACAATAAAATTGCAAATATTGTGTGCGTTAAACAAAAACAACACGAATCGTTAAAATAAGAAGGAAAACTTTTCCAAATGAAAGTCAAATCTATATGGATTTCTTAGCTTGATGAATTACGTGTAACAAAGTGCAAATAGAATAAAGACCAGCGACAAGCTTGTGGTCAGGTGCAGTGGCGGTACAAAGTGAAATAGGTGTAATTGAATTTATAGACAAGTGTGCATATGTAAATGGATATTAATCGACAAAAAGAAAATTAGCCAACAGGCAATTTGCAATTGGCATTTTTAAGTGAGTTATAGTCTCGTGTCGCCTGCAATTCTAATATACTTGTGTGTGCATACATGCATACGCATAATCTTGAATTCGCACAGAAATTAAGTTGTTTATGAGTGTATGCATTTGTATAAAACCTAACGCGAATGTGTTATACTGTGTGGAGGGCATTGAGCTAGTGAAAGTTGTCGAAAAATTCCGTGCGTGGCTAAAGAAGGTCACGATTTAGGTTCCGGAATATAGACGCGAAAGTAGGTTGTTTGCAGCATGAACATATGAAGAAAAAATGCTATGAATCTCTATGAACTGAGTTTTGTGGTGCAGTGGGTTGTGTGCAAAGACAAACTACTACTATTTTAAATTCAGCGTTAGTGATAAGGCATGTTTTCTTTTGGTGCGTTTGTGGCATTCACCCTAAGAAAAATTGTGATATTTTTGGTATTAGTGCAAAATCAACACTATTGCTGGCGACTTTGGATAGTTTGCAATACGCCAGCATCAGCCTCATGTTTACATATAGTTCTGTGTGTTTGGCAAAAATCCATCATAAAACTTACTTGGAAAAAGAGTACTTTCCACATGGCATGTTGACTTGGAATTGTAGTAGAAAACCTCAAAGGTCTGGTAGCATCTCGATAACTTCACACTTAGTTATCGTTTGGACGTATGTATAATAATCAGCTGTTGGCTTTCCTCAATTTCGGCCTTAAGCAAATACATATGTACATATCTACATACCATTGTCTTTTTTTTGTGCAAATGTGCCGTGGGTAAAATTTACCTGCGGTTTTGGTCTGATTTCAAATCTATAGTTCGATAGCCGGAAGGACAAATGAATTGAAATTAGTTTGTTAAGTGAAAATTAATCCGAAATGTTTCAATTGAGTGATAAATTTGTTGATATAATTAATATAAATTACATATAATTCGTTGATATACACGAATGTGCTTTCACCGCAATAGCTTCACATACACGCATGCAATTTATCCAATTACGCTCGGGCACTGCTACAACTTTGATCATTTTCACTTGATGAGCTCATGTTCCATTGTGGCAAAAAAAGAATTAAATATAAAATTAAATTTATAGCAAAGAAAACATAAAATATGTGAATGAAAAAATATGTTATTCGGCTTATGCTATTTAGACTGTAACATGAATTAGTTTTCATTTAAATTCGCAATGAATAAATTTTGTCTAGTATACAAATACGTGCACGAGTGCTAAAAAAATTGCAACACGAAAAAAAAACAATATTTTGAGAAAATAATTGCAAAACCCCTTACATTGGTGTGTTTTTTAAATTGTTAGTATCTAAATCTGACATATATTTATATATTATTTCTGTGTTTATAAATATTTCTGGAAAATTTTGGATTTCGTATAGCATTCTTTTGAGAATACGAATATGTGCAAACACATGCACATCGTATTGTACATAATCACTTATCTTTAGAGTATATAACTGGGAGACGCAGGCATAAACAAACCTTGTCTACATACGAAGTGAGTGTTTAACAATAATCATATTTTTGGCCAGTACAATTAAACATTTTAATTTGTTTACTTTTTATATTACGTTCAGCAAGTATAATCTAAGAAATCAATACTGGTTTAATTTATCGGAGAAAATCAATTTTCGCTTTTGGCTTTTGTAACTATAATGGTGGATAAAGACGAAGACAAGAATATTGTAACGAACAATATAGCTCAAAAACAGGAACAGAATAAGATTGCGCAAAAAACTCATAACTTATCATCAACAGCACCAACAACAACATCTCCGTCTTTACAACACACCTCAAATGCCGCGGCAAGTTCAGGAGCCAGCTGCAATCAGATTGCAACAAATTCTACACACCTGGTAGGCAGTCATAACCATCCAAAATTGATACCCATACAGAGTGTACTAAACACCACCGACTCACACCATCAGAATACTGCAGCAGCTACACATCAAGCAAAAGGCCATGATAATACCACAACTTTTCCGCAATTCATTACCGGTAGTGCTAGTGGCGCCCATACGCAACTGGCCACAGAGTTGCCGCACGAAGACGAGGAAAGGCTAGAGAAGCTATTCAACACGCTTGATCGGGACGGTAATGGACGTATAGATATTCATGATCTCTCTGAAGCATTACGAGAGTTTGGTCTCTCAAGTGTTTATGCCGAGGTACGTTTTAAGTAAAAAAAAAAAACAATCACATAAAGACTTAATTGGAAGTACTGTACGAATCAGTAGAGAGTGTTAATAAAATTGTGAAGTTAGGTGCATTTTGAGCTTTGTGTATTATAATAAAATTGTTAATGACAATATTAATTTTTGGTGAACTTAAATCGAATTAAAAAAATATGATGTGCATACATTTTGTATATTTAAAGCGAAAAACAATATATTATTGTACTTTAGATAATATTATGACAACTTTTAATTAAATTATCGATATATTAGTGTCAAGTGCTTATTAAATATTCACTCACCTTTCCATCATCTTTGTCAATATTTATTTAAAGAAATTCTTGGAACAATCCGATATTAATCAAAGTGGCGATGTTGGCCTGGCAGAATTCGTGTTCTATGTGCGTGAACACGAAAAGAATTTACGACTACAGTTTTCACATCTGGATAAAAACAAAGATGGTTTGTGTTGAAATGAATTGCCTTATATTGTGTGCATATAATTTTCCATTTTAATATTTTTTTACAGGCAAAGTGGATTTGGAAGAGTTAATAGACGCTTTTAAAGATTTGGGCATTGAAGTTGACCCAGAGGAAGCCACAAATCTACTTTCACGGTAGGTTGCCTAACATGTGTTAAGTTATCATATATATTAACACGATTTAATGATTTAATTTTTAACTGTTTGTAGCAATTTAATTAGTTGTAGATTAGCTGTTATACATAACATAATACTTGAGTCACATGTCACATAACAATTTTATTGTAACTGTTGGATTCAATAAGTTGAAATATAATTTTAGCTATTAGAATCCGATTTTTATCATTTTATCAAACACAATACATCACAAATAATAACTATAATATTAAACGGAAGGAAAGGAAGTTAATACAACTTCCAAGTACGTTTCATCATCCCACCACTATTTTTTGACATTTAACATTATGAATACCCTTCATAATACTTTTTAGCAATTTTTAGTTCCTCCAAAAAAGACTTAGGGTAAGTCCAGACATTTCGACACTATTAAAAAACTTCTCCAAATACATACATACGTAACTGCGTACCTCAACTATATGATTTGTAAGAAAAGTTATACAAATTAAGAAAGGCGTTCTAGTTGTCCAGTTTTAATTATTGAGATTTGAAGGCAGCTTTTGGTTTTGCCCGCTTTTTTTTTTAATATTTGTATATATATATATGTAAATTTAAATACAAAAAAAAAACAAAATTATACTGTTTTACTAACAAGAGTTTCTTTTTTTAATAAAGCCACAAACCAAATCACTTCAGTTCGTTTTATATTTACATAATACGTAATTTTCCTAAGTTCGGCTATATTTGATGTTTGCATTTTTCGTTCCCTATTAGGATAAAAAGTTATCAGAAATTCTCAGTCGTAAGGTGAGAGATCGTGTTTAGATTTAGTGAACTGTATGTGACGTGCACTTGTCCAATTGTCTGAATGTATAAATATCTATGTATGTATGTATGTATCGGTAAACAAAAAAATTAAAACTTTTGCATGCTCTTTAATGATATTAAATTTTTTGTTTACTTTCGTCGACATTTTCCTGCCTGCCATATTTATTTATAATGTTTTCTTATTTCTATATCTTGCAATTACTAATACAGAATGGATCAAGATGGCAGTTTAAATATTAGCTTTAATGAATGGCGCGATTTCCTATTATTGGCACCATCCACTGATATTCACGATTTGATCAAATTCTGGCGGCATTCTACTGTAAGTATATTTGAAATAGTTTTTTTTTTAATGTGATTGAATGTTTGTATAGCGTTTGTTGTTGCGTTTTGTGTGCGGATTTTAAATTATTTGTATAAAAATGTGGATTGAGATTGATTAAGAAAATGAGAGTATTTTTTTTTTTTTTTTTGTATATGTGTAAATATTTTTTTTGCCACCAAGCTAAGAAATCGCTAAAAAAAAGAGTTTGTTATTTAAATATTGGCTCTCTTCGATTTGTCAAGCGTTGAAGCGAGTGAATTGAGCAAACTATACAACTGTTTGCTATCATATACTCTGACGCATGCGCCATTTTGTTATGCTTTTTTTTCTTTGATGCAGAAATTCTTTGTTTGGATGACAGCTACATATGTATATGCTATAGTTGTCCGATCAGAACAATATGTAATAAGGTTTTGACGCTGCCTTAGACAATAATGTTCGTCCCCAAGACAGTTGGGTCTACGTAACTGAAACGAACCCCGATTTTTATCTGGCCAAGGACTGTCAACTCAGCAGAATTCTGCCGCTACAACTCTGTTCAGAGTATAAAAAAATAATTGATTAATTTTAACAAGAGAGAAACGCACAAAGGTAGCGCGTAGCGAAATGTCGAATCGAAGGCGGTTATAATTTCTAATTAATAAATGTTAAGCAACCTTATTAAAGTGTCAAATGTAAACAAAAAACATTTTGCCGTATTCTAATACAAATTTTTATTATAACCTTCAAAATAAGCCGCTTTTGAGCAATTTCGGTGCCTTCAGCATTTTTTTCGGTTTCGTCTTATTTTTTTTTTGGCGCCTTTTTTTGAATGTGACAGTTTCGACTTCATAGTCACGTCTTTTAATACGAGGTTAACTTTGACACGATGCATACCCAAAACATTAACCAAAATGTCACGATTCATATCCAAAACATTAACCAAAAGGTCACTAACACTCCACACGAATATAAAACTAAAGTTTGTACTAACCTAGAAAAACATTTTTTTATCAATTCGCTTTGCGGTACCAGTCCGAGCCAAATTTGATCAGAAGGTGTAGTCAATAAGAATAATTTTCAAATTCCTTTATAAATATTAAACAAAAGTTATGCTGCGAGCAGTAAATAATTATGCAAAGAAAATCCAATCGCTTTGCAAATTTTATACATATATACATATATGTATGTGTATAACTGTAATAATGTTTGTACATACCCATAAATACAGTAAATATTATGCTTCTCTTTTGTCACACCAAATATTGTTTGCACAAACACATTTATTTTTTTTTTGCTTTAATTGCTTCACAATATCGGTGGAAATACCCGAAACTCACAAAAAAATCCTTTGTATTTCACTCACTGAACCAAAATAATAATTTAATGCCACTGCCAACTGTTGAATGTATGGCAAATGTAACGACATCATTTATTAGGCTCTGCGCTTATTTTATATATTTTACTATTACAGCTCTAATTTTCTAAATAAACAGT
Organism: Bactrocera neohumeralis; assembly: GCF_024586455.1. NCBI lineage: Eukaryota > Metazoa > Arthropoda > Insecta > Diptera > Tephritidae > Bactrocera > Bactrocera neohumeralis. The sequence goes on from NC_065923.1 coordinate 27,581,850, forward strand.
TGAGATGTCGCTTTTATAAGTCAATTAGCATCCATAAGAAAGAAAGGGGTATTAGTTGTGAAAAGACGCTAACTACTTATGTATTATTAATGGAAAGTTCCTGTGTTATGCATTAAATGAGAGATTGAATGAGAATTGAAATTGATGTGTTAGCTTTTGCAAATTAGTAATGAATAAATTATTTTAATTTCATTTTATTTTAATTTAATTTTTTTTTTTTATTTTTGTTGTGTTTACAATATTTATTCTAACGTTGCAATATTTATATACATATATGTATATACATGCATGTGTCAGAGTTGTGAATTTTTATACTCCTGCAACCAATTGCTATGTTTGTATGCCAAAAATAGGTTGAATCGGACAAATACTTCCCTTAAACCCCATATAGTCAATATAAAGATTTTCGAACTTCGGGGTGAGTTTGTACCGCATATATCAGCCAATATGTCAGGTAAAATCAGGAGAGCGTGTTTTGCTCATAACAGTGTATCATTGTGCCTAAAATAGATAAATTTGTGCGAAAACTTGATCTAGCCTCTATATAACTAATATCAGGAGTTTCGAACATCCGGCTGACTTTGGCTCTATATGATTGGTTTTACAACATAAAGTATTTCGCTGGCTTTGATTCTTGCAAGTTGCAAGAGTATAAAATGTTCGTTTGCACCCGAACTTAGCACTTCGCTGCTTGTTTTATTAAAAATTTGTGGGTTAAAATTTTGAAATTTAATTAAAACATTGTCAATTTATTTCTTTATTCCGTAAATCGGGACTACTTTTAATTATTTATCCTAAAATCGAAATTAATTAATTTTGAAATTTAATTCCTTAATCGAAAATAAAAATTGGGAAATTTAATTTTTAGTCCAAAAATTAATTAAAAATTGTGGTAAGAAATAAAAAAACATTTTTCATATCTAAAGCCAGCATGCAAAGGGATAAACAGGAATTATTTGCGTATTATTAATTGAAAAACTATAATTAAGCGTAATTAAGTGTCAATAAGACAAAAAGTGCCAAACTATGTAAATATTTTATTAAAAATAAACTTTCATTATCAAAAGATAATCAAAATTGGAGAAAACGAAGCACGCAAGTGAGAAATAATTTAAAATTCAAAAACACATTTTATTTTTAATTTTTAATTGCCATTAATTTTTTATTTTTCTAATCGGTATTTGGGTTTAGAATTTTCATTATTTTTTTTATTTTATCCTTCTTTATTAAAAATTTATGTTTAATTTTTCAATCCGGCAAAAGTTAGAATCTAATTTTTTTATTTTTAATCCGGTTTTTTCAATTAAATATAAATTTTTAATTTAAATAAATCTGCTATTTAAGGTTAAAACTTCAACTTTTTTTATTTTGAATCTGTTTTTTCACTTTAAAAATTATTTTTTTAATATTTCAATCCGGTGTTTAAAACAATTTTTTGTTTATTTTGCTTCTGTTTTTTTTTCGATTAAAAATGCATTTTTTATTTTTCAATCCGGTATTTAAGGTTATAATTTCAATTTTTTTATTTTTAATGCGTTTTTTGTATTTTTTTTATTAATTAAAATTTTATTTTTAAATTTTCCATCGTATTTGTTATTAAATATCTTAATTTTATTTTATTTATTTTTAATTAAGATTACAAAAAAAAAAAATTAAACGTTAATTGAATTTTTAATGCATTATTTGCCCACCGTGGTATATCTGCATGTGTAAATGTTCATATATGTATACTGTATGTGTATATATTTACATATGTATGTTTGGCAGTAGGATAAATATACAAAATTAACACTAAGAATTTAATTATTTATCATCGCTCAATTTTTAACTAGAAAAGTTGCTGTTGTTTTCAAACAAAACAAAAAAGCCGTTCACAAGACAGTAGGGGGTTCGGAATAATAGGTTTAACGAATCTCTGTCAACTCAGCAGCTCTTTCTTAGAAGTTTTTGGCAAATCTCATGGCGCAATAACAACAACAAGAAAAGATAAAAAACCATTATTGCTTTATCAGCAAAAAGAGGAAGATTTTTTTTTGTAAATTTTCGACGCTCATTTTGTATGACAGCTATATGCTATAGTGTTCCGGTATTAGCAGTTCCGACAAATAAGCGACTATTGGGGAGAAAAATTTGTATACCGCTATGTGTATAATTTGATTACTTTAATTATAAAACAGTAACTTTAAACATAACTTTGTTGTTTTTATATAAGAAACAGTGCATAATTTTAGGCGCTAAACTTTAGTAACTTATTGTAAGGCGGTTTTGAATTAGCTTGCGCTTCTAATTTATTGCAACATAATAAATATACATATATGCTCTTTTTTATGTTGAAATTAAAAAAAGAAATTTTGGTTTATGCATTAATTTTTCCAAATTTTCTTTTTTGTGATACATATTTAAATTTTTCATGCTGACTTGGCTTTTCTTTTGTTATTTTTCAAGTTTTTGCATTGCTAAAGTTCGGCTTCGCGAAGCTTCTTTCGCATTTACGTTAGGCAGGGGCCTCAACTACTTATATTCCACCTTAAGAATTGAAGTTGCAGGTCATTTTCGTACGCGTGCATGCACATATCTGTGTGTATGTGTGATCTGGAGTATTCTATACGGTTTTTGTTTATTTTAGCGTGGATTCTTACTGAATTTTCAACTATAAAGTGGGGTGTACAATATCAATGGGTGCCTCAGAGAGCTGCCGCACTCGATATGCTGCACAAAACACTTAATTTTTGAGAGGGTGTTGTTGTATGAGATCCTATTTACAAACATATATGCACATACACACACTTAATACGAGATACTTACAAACATAATATACGCACAGACTGTAGGCAGACCCTTTTTTTCATAAAACGAGCGCATACTGATCGTCAAACGCCAATAAAACAACAATAAAATTTAATATGCTCGTACTTTGCACCGAGTCAACGGCAACGATCAACTTGTGTAGCTATCAGGCGCATGTAAATATGTGCCTCTTATTGTGTATCATGTAGAGGTGTTTGTGTGTGTGTAGGTGAGAGGCGAAGCATGATAATACTTATTTGGCACTTGTTTAGTCTGACTATCTCTGCAGTTCAGCAAGTCAGTCGTCAGTCTCTGTTCATCATGCTCAAATAGAAGACGTGTGTTTCGGCTCTCGCTTGCAATTGCGGTCTTTACGTAACAAAACGGAAAACAAGCACGAAGTAATTTAATTTTTCCCAACTGGAAATTGCTTCGATTTGTAAACGTTTTTTTTTTTTCAAATATTAAAGTTTTTCGAAATTTTTTGCTTTTCGAAAATTTTTACCATATCTTCGAAACGAAAAAAATATTCAGTAGTCGATAATTGCAATAGCAACGTAATAAGCGAAAATAAGTAAAAATAAATCGCGAGCGTAATCTTCTAAAATTTACAACAAAACGTAACGTGTAAACGCTGATAGAAAGAGTACTCGTTTTTTAGTGCAAAAAAAAAACCAAAATAAAAATAAATAATTTTTTAACACATTTTAAATATTTCAATTGCAAAAAAATAAATAATAAAGCATAAAAATAAATAAAGTGCACTGCAAAATAAATAATTCAAAGCTGGAAAACAACAACAACTGCACTGACGTCGTTCAGAGTGCTGCAATTGTTGAAAATAGAAAAAGCTTACGCAAAGAGCACAAGCTAAACGGCAATTGCTCGGGTGTAGTGAAGTGTTTTCCTAACTTTTCCACACATAACAATACAGAAATCATAAACAAACGCGATAAAATGCTGCGCAGCAACCACAATTGGCCCACTGATTATCAGAACTTCCAGCAAATGGCTGTTCAAGGTGATGTGCTGGAAGATTTTGTTGTAATCTTTCGTGACGTTATGACACGGGTATGTACTGCCACAAACAAATACAAATACATACGTAAATATTATCATTTAGTGCTAAGAGTTCAATTTTTTTTATCAGCACTTGAGGAAGTGACTCATCTACGCTGCGCTCGTTTAGCGATTTCTCGTTAAAATTGAAATATTCAAGTTATTCAGACGCATTCATTGTGGCTTGCGCCGAAAAAGCAAAAAAAAAACCGCTGACATTCCAGTCTAGACGCATAAATAGCGCTTTTTTCGCAAAATATTTTTGTTTTTTCGTTTTGAAAAGCTGCTTGTGCAGCACTTATGCCATAACCGGATTGATAAGCGCTGCCTGCATATGTAATACTCGCTCTCCGCTCTTCAGACTTTTCGCTGTTCGCTTGCACACTTGTCGTTTCTTATTTCCTAATAACGCTGCACCCATTCAAATGCAGCCAAGTGCATTTGTTTGGCAATTAAAAATAATATTTACATACATACGGTGCATATACATTGCTATAAGTATAAATATATATACTCATAAGAGTGTTCTCGTATGCATATGTAAACTCGCTTAGATAATAATGCATATATAATAGATGACAAGCGAGAAATGTCAAGTGCCAGAGCGGGTGCTTGCAGGAAAACCCGATATTTCCGTTTAAAATTGCATTATTAATTAATTGTTGTTGTTGTGTGCTATAGTTAGTTTATACTATAGTTGACAATATGTAAGCTACTCAGCTTATAACTATCTGGTCAGGTTTACGCCAGTAGTTGGCTGGAACTGGGCGTAACTTGTATTATTTTGCGCAAATGAGGCATAACCGCTAATGGCGGGTTCACACGCAGCTGGTTTTATGCTAAAAAATAATTACTAGTGTTCAAATACAACGGATGTGAACGCTTTTTTCACGGATTTGAACACTTTTTCACGTTATTAGCAGAGATTTAGCGCGTTGGCTGCATTAAAATCGCTTTAAAAAATAAAATTCAAATTTTTCGAAATATATGGAGTTACGCTTTTAATGCTGTAAACTACTGCATATGAATGTTTTCTTGAATTAAAAAAAATATAAATTTTTGGAAATATGGACTTCCGCTTTTTATACTGTTAACCACCCAAACAACCTTTTTATCTAAAATTTTTGGGTTTAAAGTCACAAAAACTCACTGAAAAATATTTCTGGGTACAAAATTAAACAGAAGTATCATTTATTTCATTATCTTGCAAAATCGATTTACGCTTTTTTACTTTTTAATTAAGTTATTCCTACAATTTCAGTTTTGTGACATTGCTAAGCTAATTTTTTGCGTATAAAATTTGACAAAGAATAATTAACTTCAATATTTTATAAAGTCGAGTTACTCTTTTTATACTGTAAACCACTTTTTATGCAAATATTTAAGTTTAAAGTAACCAAAACTCATTTAAAATTATTTCTGAGTAAGAAATTAGACTGGTAATTTGTCCGTCTGTCTGTCTGTCCGTCTGTATATATACGAACTAGTCCCTCAGTTTTTGAGATATCGTTTTGAAATTTTGCAAACGTCATTTTCTCTTCAAAAAGCTGCTCATTTGTCGGAACTGCCGATATCGGACCACTATAACATATAGCTGCCATACAAACTGAACGATCGGAATCAAGTTCTTGTATGGAAATTTTTCACATTTGACATGGTATCTTCACAAAAGTTGGCACAGGTTATTTTCTAAGGCAACAATGTAATCTTCGAAGAAATTGTTCAGATCGGTTAACTATAGCATATAACTGCCATACAAACTGAATGATCGGAATCAAATGCTTGTATGGACAACTTTCACATTTGACAAGATATATTAACGAAATTTCGTATGAGTTATTGTTAATAGAAATAATATAATATCAGAAGAAATTGTTCAGATCGGCTTATTATAGCATATAGCTGCCATACAAACCGAACGATCGGAATCAAAGGCTTGTATGGAAAACTTTCGCATTTGACGTGGTATCTTCACGAAATTTCACATGGATTACTGCTTAAGGTAATAACATAATCTCCGAAGAAATTGATCAGATCGGTTGACTATAGCATATAGCTTCTATACAAACTGAACACATAGTTACTAACAGAAATGCACCTGGGAAGGGTATATTAGCTTCGGTGCAGACGAAGTTAACGTTTTTCTTGTTTTACTTTTCAATTCAGTTGAAAAATTTTAGTTTAGTAACATCACTGACATAATTTTCAGCGTATACAATTTGACAAGGAATAATTAATTTCAATATTTTATAGGCAAACATTTTGAGTTTAAAGTAATAAAAAATTATATAACTTCAAATTTTATCGAAATTAATTAAAGTTTGCAGACTTCATGGTGATTGAAAAACTAGTTTTAGGCGCAATTTTTTTTTAAGTGAGGTTATGTAGATGTTTACCTTTTTTATTATATTTTTTTTTATTATATATTATATATATTTTTATTATTATATTTTATTTATATTGTATTTGTTATTGTTGCAATTTTTGTTGCATTCAGTCGCAATATAATTACTATTATATATATTATTTAATTTTAATTAATTATTAATTTTTATTGTTCACCTTTGTTTCTTGACTTTTCTATTTTTAACCGCAGCATATTACTTATGACCCTGTATATTGTTTGAAAATGCATATGTGTGTTTAAAATTGTATCTCAGTTGAAACATATGTATTTATTTAGCTGTAGCACTTGCTGTTGACGCCTAGCTGCTGGCTCTTTGCTGTGGTTCCCATTTGTGCGCATGGCAACCAAGACCGCAGCAGGCGACACATGTATTTTAAACTCGCGCACGTTGGTGCTTTATTTGCCTTTGTGGCATTATTTGTTTTCTGTTTTGTTTTTTTGTTGTTTTTGTATTATGTGATTCGTATTCACGCGCGAGTTTAATCGCTAAGCGACAGCTTTTAATTTGATAGATTATTAAATAAGCGTTATTATAGACAAATAAATGTACATATGTACATATATGTATAGTTGAAAGCTGGATTTTATACAAGATCTGTAAATATGTTTATATATAGTTTATGAATATTCATATTGTAAGTCACTTGCAAACAAATTAGTAGATTTAAATTTAATGCGTCGTTCGAGGAAACCGCAAAACGCCAAGGAAAATATAAATATGAACAAACCAATTTAACAACAACAAGCAAACGTTAACTTCGATTGCACAGATGCTTTAATACCTTTCACAGGTGCATTTCTAACAGCATCAGCATAAAGATATATACAAAGATCTTTATCTTGATATTGATCGGTCAGTTTGTATGGCAGCTATAATCTATAGTGGTCCGATCTGAATAATATGTTCGCAGATTTTAGCGCTTCCTTGGTTAATAATTTATGCCAAATTTCATGAATTTATCTTGTCCAATAAAAATGTTTCCCTTACAAAGACTTAATTTTGATTGGTCAGTCTGTATGGCAGCTATATGCTATGGTGGCCCGATTTGAAAAATTTCTTCGCAGTTTGTAGTATTTCCTTGGGCAATAATCTGAGCGAAATTTCGTGGAGATATCTACTCAAATAAAAAAATTTTCATACAAAGATTTAATTTTGATTAGTCAGTTTGTATGACAGCTATATGCTATAGTGGTCGGATGTTAACAATTTTTGCGGTAATTGTATTGTTGCTTTGGCCAATAATTCATGTCAAATTTCGTAATGGTATCTTGTAAAATAAAAGAGTTTTCCATACAAGGACTTGATTTTGTTCCTTCATTTTGTATGGCAGCTATATGCTATAGTGTGCTGATATCGACGGTTTCGACAAATATGGCTCGTTTTGGGGAGTAAAGAACGTGTGCGAAATTTCAGATCGATATCTCAATAACTGACTGCTATTTCCACACATACGAACGGAGAGACGTGCATGATTGAATCGACTTATCTCGTCATGCTGATCATTTATATATTGTATTATGTGTATATGTACTAGGGTATAGTTACAATACACATAAACATATAAGTTATATGTAAATAATCACTTTTGATTTTATAAACATTTTACTTATTTACTTTTTTCGTCTTGTGCTAATCTTCTGATCTCCGCTTTATACTTTGAGGTCTTTCATTTGAATTCAGTCAGTGGGTTTTCTTTGTAATAAATTCTCGTTGAAACTGGTGTGTGGCGGTGCGATGTTAATCTTGCAGTCAATTAAATATTACATACATAAATATGTATAAGTATACGAGTAAACACACACAAACATGCTTTGTCATTTTCGCACTGATAAGTCACGGCGACGCGACCAAAACACACAAACAAGCATTTTAGCACACATTATTGTTGTTGTATTTTTTCAAAATATAATATTAACTACGCAGATAGAATGACTGACTTGGAAAATAAATTCTAATTGCATAGAAAACCCACATACACACACAAACATGCCGACAAACAAAATTTCAATCAATTAATGATAATAACGAACGTTTAATCGCCTGGCAAACACCGAAGCTTTAGATACCCTAATCATAGCTATATTGGTGGTGGGCGTGACTTTTTCACTGCGCACTTTCGTTCGAAATTTAGAGACTATTTTTTTTAATTGTTTTTAATATAAATGGAAGGCGTGTGCATGGATTTGAAGCTTGCGCTTTTGATATTGGCATTTGCAAACTTCTAAAACCCGCTTATCAAGTTTGATGTGCTGTGAAAAGAGGGTGTGGTTTTTGAATAGTGAATTTTTTTTAAACTTTTATAGAAATTATAATTTTTTTAATTTATTTTTTTGTTATTATTTATAATAATATTGAATAATTTTTTCTTTCTTGCTGTATCAGCATTTTATTTTTTTTTTTTTCTACATTATTTTTAAAATAAATAATTGTTATCGCTGCAATTAACCACGTTCCTGATCTTTGAATTACCAGCATATTTTATTAAAATATTTTTTAAATATTTATTCTATTTCAAACTTATTATCTTTATTATTATAAAACGACATTGTTATCAAGGTTTGTTTTTCTTCTAAATAGCACACATTTTAACATTAGCAAACTTTTGTTTTTTACGTACATACATACATATTTTCACATTATTTTTGCCTTCTATTTATTTATTTTTTTTATTTTCTTTATTTCCTTCAACAATTGTTTATCAACGCCTCAATTTAGCTCCTCAGTGTGGCTCACTTTATTACCAGAAAATTTTATTAAATCAACAACAATTTTAATTGAACGAGCCAATACACTTACATATATGTGTGTGATAACGGCATAAGTCGACTTAGGTTAATTGTGATAAATTGTGTGTTTGTGTTTAAGGCACGTTGTTTTGTTTTGTCTTGAAACAACAAATGATAATCGCAAACTGGAAAGTGTCATGAGATTTATATGATCAGGGATATGACCAATTTATTTCTAGAAATCAAAAAAAAAAAATCAATCGACTTAAGCGTTTTTAACACATTTTCCTTTAAGTTGTCATTTAAAAAAATTTTTTGATACTAAATAATATTAATTTCAATATCTGATAAAACGGATTTATGCTTTTCATACTTCTCAGCACTTGTTAAACAACATGCTTTGATTGAAGTTAAGAAAAGAAGTTATGAATTTATTAATTTGACTTTTAATACATTTGCCACGGAACTGTAGATATGCTCGTTAATTGGAACATATGTCTCTGATGTTTTGACGTAATAAATATTAATGAAGCGTTTCATAGGCAGTTATACGCTTAGTTGTATGTGAGTGCTCAGATAAAATTATTTATTTTATTTATAATATACTGAACAGGTTATATTAAGTTTGCCACGAAGCTTGTAACACGCAGAAGGAAAAGTTAGAGACCATATAAAGTATATATATGTATATAATAATCAAAGTCACGAGTTGCGTCGATTTAGCCTTGTCCAACCATCTGTCTGCTCGTCTGTTTGTTTGTACACGAACTAGTCCCTCATTTTTGAGATATCGATCTGAAATTTTGCACACGTTCTTTTCTCTCCAAGAAGCTGCTCATTTATCGGAACCGCCGATATTGGATCACTATACGATATTGCTGTCCTACAAAATGAAACGAACAATTCAAGTCCTTGTATGGAAAACTTTTTTATTTTACAAGATATCTTTACGAAATTTGGCATGGATTATTGTCCAAGACAAAGCTTCAATCACTGAAGAAATTAATCAGATCGGACCACTATATTATATAGTCACCATACAAACTGACCAATCAAATTTAAGATATTTCTTCCTTTTATGCCATAAGAAATGCTATCCATTATAGCATGGGTGGAGTAAAAATTAACTCTTTTTGTTTTTACTATATTTGGTTGGTTTATAGATTTCATTTTTTAGGTTTTTATTTTTTTTACACTAAATATATATATACTTTTCTTATTTGTTTATATTTTTTAATTTTCTTTATTTTTTTTTATAATTTTTTTTTATATTTATGTTTATTTTATATACTTTTTTATAAATAATGTATATATTTTTTTATTTATTTTTTTTTTCTTTTTCCATGTGATAGATTTTTATTTTTTTTACATCAAATACACATAATTTGTTGCTATTTTTTTCATTTTTTTTTTTAACGATTATTGTATTTTTAATTTTTTTTATTTATATTTTTATATATATTTTTAATTTTTTTTTTCATTTCATTTTATTATTATTTTTTTTTTAATATAATAAAATAAACATATTTTATTTACATTTTCAATTTATGTGTTTATGTTATTTTTTATTAATATGTATTTTTATTAATTTCTTTATCATTATTTTTTATTTACCTTTTTTTATTTTATTTTTTTCTTTCCATTTTATAGATTTTCATTTTGTACATTAAATATAATTTTTTCTTATTTGTTCATATTTTTTTAAATTTCTGTCTACATTTTTGAATTATTATTATTCTTTTATTTTTATGTTTATTTTATTTACTTTTTTAGTATTAAATTTATTTTTATTGTTTGTTCATTGCATTTTACTGCTTTTTTTATTTGTTTTAATAATTATTACTTTTGTAATTCTTATGTTTATGTTATTACTTATTATATATAGTATGTATATTGTATAGTAAATTAAATATTTTTTTTATTCTTTATTTTCTTTTTTTATTTTTTTTATTGTGTTTTATTTGGTTTTGTTTTTCTTAATTTTTTTGTTTTATTATTTCTGATTATTTTTTATTTGTTTATATTTTATTGTTTTTTTTTTCCTTTTATAGTTTTCACTTATATTTTTTACTTTTTGAATTACTTAGAGTATCTACGTTGCATATAAATTATTATATTGTAATTTTCTCTTTTCTTTTAACGCATCAAGGAATTTTTCCTTACACTCTTCGTCACAGTGCTTTCAATTGTCTAAAATAAATAAATTATAGTACATTCATAAATGCTAGAAAGCAAGGTGATTGACTGGCTGGTGTGCTAACATCCCTTTATTAATATGTGTGAATATAATATATACATATGAATATATATGTATGTGTGTATGTATGAGTGTGTGCAGAAAAGCAATTTTAAATTTATTTTGGCTTTATTGCGCCTCAAATGAGCGCTGCCAAGATCACATACACACATACATAAGAGTACTATATAGTATATGAGTGTCTATATGCGTGTATGTATGTTTGTGTAGACTTTAAAAAAAATTGGCATCGTCTAAAATTTTATAAATTAGCATGTATAACTTTGTATTTGTATGTGCGTATGTGTGCAATTTAATTAACACCTCGTGACTGCGGAGACTTTGTTCCGTTTGGAGGCCGGTCTGCGTGTATATGCAATTATGTTAAATACTATAGGAAAAGCCTCGCCAGCCGAAGCGTGCTGCTAAATATTTCGCACATTTCAGCGAAACACACGCACATAAGCACATTTGGTTGTGCAAAAATCAATGTCTTCTTTATTTACATATATATACATATGTATATACGTTTATTTGCTGATTCGCTTTTTTGCATTTCTCTCTTGCAGTACCTTGACATTGGTGAAGATTTAAATGTACCTGATGATTTCACGCAAAGTGAAATGCAGACCGGCATGTGGTGGCGCCATCTGGCGGCTGGTGGTATTGCAGGTGCAGTGTCGCGTACATGCACAGCTCCATTAGATAGGATAAAAGTGTACTTGCAGGTATGACAACGCAAACACACACACACTTACACATTATGCAACAAATAATTATAATGAAACTCTTGTTGGCTTCGACAGGTTCAAACACATAAAGCCGGAATCTCTGATAGTTTAAGATATATGCTAAATGAAGGAGGCCTCCGCAGCATGTGGCGTGGCAACGGTATAAATGTGCTGAAAATTGCCCCCGAATCAGCGATCAAATTTGCCGCTTACGAGAAGATCAAGCGTCTAATACGCGGCGATGAGAAGCGCCAGATGACGATTGGTGAACGTTTTATGGCTGGTGCAGCGGCCGGTGGCATCTCGCAGACGGTCATCTATCCGATGGAAGTATTAAAGACACGCTTGGCCTTGCGTAAGACCGGTCAGTATAAGGGTATATTGGATGCAGCGAAAAAGATCTATTTAATGGAGGGTGTACGTAGCTTTTATCGTGGTTACATTCCGAATATGTTGGGCATTATTCCTTATGCCGGTATTGATCTGGCGGTATATGAAACATTGAAGAAAAAGTATTTAAGTAGTCATAATACGGAACAGCCAAGCTTTCTCGTGCTGTTGGCATGCGGCAGTGCGTCCAGTACATTGGGACAGGTGTGCTCGTATCCATTGGCGTTGGTGCGCACGCGACTGCAGGCGCAAGGTAAGCAAGCGTTGCACATGTAGCAACTATTATTTTTATATATTTCGTCGCTTTTTCTATTTTATATTGTTAATATTGTTTTTTTTTTTTTGTTTGTTTTGTCAATTTCTTTTTTTTTAATATTTTAATAATGTTCTATAACTATTTTTAATTAGTTTATATTAATTGTTATGTTGTTTATGTTAGCTAAGTTGAATACTTTTTTTTAATAATATTGAAAATCCTTATTTTTTTGATATTGTTTTTAAATATTTGGTTTTTGATTGATATATGTATTTTCTTTTATTTTTATATTCTTTTTACATGATTTTTAATTAAAAAAATTTTGTAATTGTTTTTTAATATTTTTTTCTTTTGTAAACTTGTTTTTTTTTTTAATTTTATATATACATATGTACATACATATTTTTTTAATTTTTTTCTTTTTATTATTTTTTTTTTTTATAATTCTTTTTTTGTTGTTTTTATTTATTTTTTTTTTTTATTTACTTATTTTTTATTTATTTTTTTTTTTATTTTTTTTTTATTTATTTTTATTTTTTTTTATTGAAACTCCCTATTTTTTTGATATTGTTTTTAAATATTTGGTTTTTGATTGATATATTTTATTTTATTTTTATATTCTTTTTACATGATTTTTAATTAAAAATTTTTTGTTATTGTTTTTTAATATTTTTTTCTTTTGTAAACCTTTTTTTCATTTTATGTATACATATTTTTTAACTTTTTTCTTTTTATTAATTTTTTTTTTATTTTTATAATTCTTTTTTTGTTGTTTTTATTTATTTTTTTATTTACTTATTTTTTTTATTTATTTATTTTATTTATTATTTATTTTTTTATTTATATTAATTTTTTTTTGCTTTTCGCTTCTATATACATACATACATATATAGTTTTACACTTTTGTTTTTGCATTTGCAGTGATCACCAAAAGCAAGCAACCCAGCGTGGGCATACCCTTGCGGCAGGCGGGCGCTATCAATGACGACAACATGTTCGGTGTCTTTCGCAAGATTCTACACAACGAAGGCATCTGTGGCCTGTACCGCGGCATAACACCGAACTTCATTAAAGTACTTCCAGCCGTTTCGATCAGTTATGTGGTGTACGAGTATTCCAGCCGTGCTTTGGGTGTGAATATGACGTGATCCCTCTACGTTAAGCGCAATGTTAATAAAAACAAACCAGCAACAAATGAATGGTCTTGTTACACAACAACAACAACAATAAAAACGGCGCTCAGCTGCATACTTATATACATATATATTTATATATAAACGAATACATATGTAAATAATAATGCGCTAGCCCTAAACAGTACTATTGTTGTACTTTTACTCCCAGTCTCTGCCTATAATTAAATGCTACCAACATTTGTATAATTCACATTTTACTTTTTTTTTGTTTTTTGTTTTCTGTTAGTAATATTGTAGTGATAATTTAGCAAAGATGCTCCGCGTGATACTAATTGCTAATTACATACATAAACAAAAACAAACAAAGAAGAAAAAAAAACGAAAAACAAAACAAACGCAAACTGCGAAGTAAAGTAAAGTAACGTAAAGTAAAAAATGAAAGTAAAAGATAAAACGGGGTTTTGAACGGTGAATTCGAGAATGAGAGTCGTTGACTTAAATATATAATTTAGTTTATATAAATCTACTGTATAATAATAATAAAACAGCTGCTAGCTTATATATATGTATATACATATACATATGTAATGCTAAATATTTATTTCTAATCTATTTTTTACACGCAAAAACAAAGAGAAATTGTAAACACACACATGCAAGTTCAAGGGGAGGAAGCAGGACGCAAGAAATCGTAACGAATGTTTAACTTAGATTTTAATTTATTATTTATTTAGTTAAATTAAAATTGGCGCATGTAAGTGAAAATGTGTTTAGGTATATTTATATGTATGCAGCATGTATGTTATTGTAAAAAAATCGTTTTTTAAATAAACAAAACCGAAAACAGAGCGCGCATTGGCGACACTCAGATTTAGATTTCCTTTTTTTCATTTTTACTGACTGACAGTAGCGAGTGTGTTAACGGAAAGTGTGTTGGGCATGAAAATGAAAATATATAAATATGGCAACCCTTTTAGCTAAACACAATTTGACTTTTTAACTTGCTCTTTACATTTATAAAAAAGTAGTAACTTTAAAAATAAATCACATAATTGATGGTAAGCCTAAAAATTGCAAACAAATTATGTACATATATATACATACAAGCCTAACAACTAATATATTGCGTCATTAAATGACCGTACAGCTGGCAGCACTTACCATTTGTGTTTTGATTCAATGTAGTGTGAAGAAAGCGAAAATCTTAAAAATAATACAGAATTTAATAAAATTTAACTTATTTAGCATTACTATCAAATTAAAAACATATATACATATACATATATAATATAAATTTAAAATTTAAAAAATCTAAACTATATACATGCGTATTTTTTGAGGCTGCAATTACGAAGCAACATCGCAATAAGTCTAACTTCTTAACATAAAGAACTGAAAAGCTGTCGTTAAGTTTAAGTAAAAATCACAATTCAATCAAAAATAATGCAAAAACAAAAATACTAAAAAAAACTAAAGCAAAACTTACATACATACATGCAAACATACATACATACATACACAAATAGTTATAATAGCAAAGAAATGACGAGATTATTGTAGCATATTTTTTATGATATAAACAAAATAACTAAAAATAATGTAGATGATTTCACAAATCGGTAAATTGTATAATGTAGTTAAATGATGAATTACAAATTAAATGTGTCTAAACATATTTTTTTATATATGCTAGCCTTTCGATTATGCCAAACTGCATTTGTATTTATTGATTTCATACATATACTATATACATACATATGTATATAGTGTGCATATACATTACATAAATACAAAACATTTCAAAAAAACATTTGACGTGCAAATTGTATGCAATAATACTTTCAAACTAAATGAGTATCGAAAATAATATCATTGAGAAATAATATCATGGAAAAAGACCATTAACGTAATATTAAGCAGGACTCTATATATTGATATAATATAATTCTCTCCATTTTCTGTCTCTCTTTCTCTCTCTGGTTGACTTATTTGTTTGTGATTTATGCAGGACTCAACTTACAGATACAAAAATAAAAGTTTAATTGTTTAAAAATAAACACGATTTTTGACAAGCACTTTTTGTGGAGGGCATTGGGCATAATTCGCATACTTTTTTTTGCCATGTTTTATAAGCGCTGTGACAGCATAAAACTTGATTTCCATATAAAATATATTGCATGAGAGTATTTTGGGAAACAGCCGTTGTGGAACGTAAGTGTGAAAGTCAAAAAGCTGGATTCCTGATTTTGTTATTTTAGCGTATAATTCTATTTTAGTTCGACTTTAGAATTTTTTGAGCTACAAAACTGCTTAAAAGTAACTAAAAACAGATGTTGTAGAACGTATGTGTGAAAAGATAGATTCCCGATTTTCTTATTTTCGCATATAAATTTGTTTATGTTCTATGGTAGAGTTTTTTTGAGCTACAAAACTCCTTTAAAGTAAGTAAAAAAACAGCTGTTGTGGAACGTAAGTGTGAAAATCAAGCGCTAGATTCTTGATTTTGTTATTTTAGCATATAATTTTATTTAAGCAAAATTTGTTCAATGGAATGACACTACATGTTTACTAATAAAACTTCTTAAAAGTAAGTAAAGAACAACCGATGTGGAACGTATGTATGTATGTAAAATAAGCGCTAAGTTGCTTTTAGTGCTATTTTATAATTTTATTTAAGTTCTATTGTAGAATTCTTTTAATGAAAATACAGCAACTTGGTGAGCTACGAAACTCCTTAAAAGTATGTTTAAAAAAACAGCTGTATTGGAACCTATGCATGTATGTACTGGTTATTTGTTATCTTACAGTATAACCTACATAATTTGTAGCATATAGCATGAATATTAGGGTGGGAAAAACAAAAAAAAATATTTTTTTTCGCTTGGTGCTCTTAAAAATGGATTCCTAGACACCTGCAAGAAAGTATCTCCGAAAAAGAGCTCTTAATTGTAATTGTAAGGCCCTCCACCTTACAGTTTTCTATTTTTTTCTCATTTTCTATCTGAAAAATTCAAATCTCGCTGCCAACTACATGAAAAAAATGTATCATGGATTTTGTAGCAAATTGAATGCTCTTCAACATGAAATCTTAGGATTTTTTCGTAAACTCAACCATTTTCTGAGATATTAACGTCTGAAGTTTGATTATTTTAAGACAATTCGTCACCTAAAATGCAAAATAACATCAATTTTCAAAAGTTTACAGAAAGCGAAATAATAGAAACCACTCATATTGAAACAAACTTTGAGTTTTGGTTATAAAATGGTAATATATTGGTAATACATTGGTTATTTATTGGTTATATATTGGTTATTTACTGGTTATATATTGGTTATTATATCTAACAACGATTTTCGATTTTTTTTTTTTTTTGATTATTCGTTGTTTTGAATTTGAGGTGTCGAAATATTTTATTTTCCTAATGAATTTTATAACTCAAAGAAAAAAATCATTTTAAATCGGAAAACTCATAGTTTTGTAAAAAAAATTACTGCTCTAAAAATGGTCTCTTAAAATATTGACTAGCCCTTCGATTGTTATCTCTGGCCATCTATAGTAATAATACATCTTTTTTTGTGTATTTGACTTTGAGTTAAATTTTAGCAGAAAAATCGTCCACACCAACAGATACCATTTGTCGAAGATCCTTCTATCGATCGACTACGAATTCAAATTAATCAAATTAATTTCAAAATGAGTAACCGATTATTAAAGTACATTTAATTCTCAAAATATACATATTTTTTTTATTATTAATTTACTAAATAAAATGTCTCTTTAAAACAAAATTCACGAAAACGCCTTAAGTCAACTTTAGCTACTTTCACATGATAAGGCATATTCTTATATGTTTGTAAATATAACTGCAAGTGGTTATGTTGAATATGTATACGGCTAAAAGCTTTAAATCGTCAAAAATTTAGCTTACGTCAGTAAAATTAAAAAAAAAAAAACACGCAAAAAACTTTCATTGAAGTGAGAAATAAAATAGCGTCAACAAACAGGTCTTTATCAATGAAAGAAATTAGGTGATAAAATTAGATAGTATACTGTCGAGCAAGTAATAATCAGGCAAATATAGAATGTGTAGTTATTTTTAAACATTTTCTGCGAATTTTTATATTTTTATAGCTTTTGTTTGCGTTTGTGATTTCACAAAATCACGAAATGTACATAACAAGTCTAGTGAAGGTGCAACAGCAGCAAACGTACAACAACGTCGTTGTATTCACACATACTTTTTTGAGTAATTTGTCATTTTTTTATTTTAATAATTTAATTTTTTTAATAGTTTTTATTTTAATTTTTTTGATAATTTCTTTTTTTTAATATTTTTTTGATTTAGTTCAAGATTTTTTATTTTTTCTAATAAATTCTTTAAAATATTTTTTTAATTAATTATTATTTAATTTATTTGATAATTTTAATTTTTTTGATAGTTTTTGTTTTTAATATTTTTTGATTTTAATAATTTTTATTATTTTTTTAATTAAATTTTATTTTATTTATATTTTTTCTTACAATTTTGTTATTAATTTATTATTTTATTTCTTTTTTATAATATTTTTTGATTTATTTCAATAATTTTTATTTTTTTTAATAAATTATTTAAAACATTTTTTTTTAATAATTTACTTATTTTTTTTAATAATTTTAATTTTTTTGATAGTTTTTGTTTTTAATATTTTTTGATTTTTGATTTTAATAATTTTTATTAGTTTATTTTTCTTTAATAATTTTAACTTTTAAACAATTTTTATTATTTTTTTATTTAATTTTATTTTTTTAATATTTTTTTTTACAATTTTGTTATTAATTGATTATTTTATTTCTTTTTTATAATATTTTTTGATTTATTTCAATAATTTTTATTTCTTTTTAAATAAATTAGTTAAAATATTTTTTTTAAATAATTATTATTTAATTTTTTTAATAATTTTAAATTTTCTATATTTTTCTTCACAATTTTGTTATTTATTGATATTTTTTTTTTTTTAATTTTTGGATTTATTTCATTAATTTTTATTTGTTTTTAATAAATTATTTAAAATATTTTTTTTAAATAATTATTATTTAATTTTTTTTAATAAATTTAATTTTTTTTATAGTTTGTTTTTAATATTTTTTGATTTTAAAATGTTTAATTTTTATTATTTTTTTAATTTAATTTTATTTTTTTAATATTTTTTTTTACAATTTTGTTATTTATTAATTATTTTATTTATTTTATTTTATACATATAATTTTTTATTTCAAATTATTATTTTTGATTTAATTTAGTATTTTTTAAATCAATTTTTTAAATTTTTTTTTTGATTTCTTCAACCTTTTTCCAATTATATATAACCATTAATTTATTACTTTATGGATGTTATCAAATTGAAAGTCTGTTAAAAGCCCATAAAATGATGTATACCATATCCATATCAATTTAATTGGAAACTAATAATATTTACTACCGCTTCAAACAACCAGATACCATTACACATTAAAAGGAATTATAAAAAAAAATATTATGAAAGCAGAAAAAAGTCTACAAGTAAGGCGCCTTGACTGATTGCCAATTTTAAGCGGGTATATAAGCACTTTTTATCAACTCTCAACGCACACCAAAGCAAAAAAAAGAAAAAAAAACAATTCTTCATAATAAAACTTTAAAACAGCTTGCGCAGAAATTTGTTCTGCGCAGTTTACATGTGGATTAAGTTTTTTGATTAATAGTCTGCAAGTGTCCAAAATAAGACAAAAAAAATTCGTCCAAGAAGAACTATGCCTTATAATACTTGTTGATACAGATGGATGTATATCTGCTCACTGGGAAACACCTGCTCGAGGTGAACATTGAAGTTCATTCAGAAGCTATCCAAACGACGAAACCCCTAAAATACCTCGATATAAGAATGGATAGCAAACTGACGTACTGGACGCAAATTCAGCGCGCAGCCAATTTAACCATGTCGTTATCAAGCCTTACGGAAAATACCGAAGGTCCGCTTGCAATTAGGAATAGAAGAAAACTGCTCATGAATATGGCACAGTCAAAGCTATTAGTGAAACATAGAGGGAAAGTACTTGCTAAGCTGCAGAGAACAGCAGCTCGGCCAACCTCATTGCATTCGAATCCGCAGTGCTAGAGATAAGCGGCGTCATTTCAATGGATATGCTAGCAAAGCAGAGAAGACAACTGTCACTATGGATGAAGAACGGAATACACATGCCCACAAGACAACAGACAAGGAAGCAAAAATGTCATCTCAGGCAAGATAGGTGGACAAGGGAGCGTAAAGGAAGATGGGCCGTTAAACCAATCAAAGTATATAAAGATGTGGCACAGTAGGAACCACGGTGAGGTAAACTACTACTTAACCCAGATGTTCTCCGGTCACAGGTATTTCCAAAAAATAGCTGTAAAGCACCTACCTTTTTTAAGTGCCGTCTTTGGAATGAGGAACGAAGCATATTAGAATGCAAAATTGGACAACTCAATCCCGAAATTCTAGTTGGAAAATTATAACCAGATAGAAACGGCCAGAAAATGTTCTTGTTTGTTTATTATGTACGACGCACTAAAAAAGGAACATAAACGCAGATTCTCCGGCCGCAGAGAATGCAAGTCAATAAAAAGTTAACCAAATAGGTAGATTGATGCTGACTACAAAGCGGAATGCCTATTCCTGGACTCAAGGAAAGTAAAAATTGACATTTTTTACATCTTGGAAAGCCTGGACTGAAGAAATGCGGAAGCGGTCCCGGGTCAAGGGAAAAATTCATGATGGAAAGGGGAATGTTTTAGTAGGTATACCACTCACGTAGGATGACAATCTCTATACGGTGCGAAGGCATTTTAAACCTTCATATGATTTGAATATTTGTGGGAGATGGAGAGAATTTCGACATTATTTACCGCTAATCGGTCGCTTTATGTAATTTTTGCAAAAAAGAGCCTAAGTCAACTTGATGGTACAAAGCGCATTTATAATCCACTTTAATTTGGAGTAATAAACAGAATCATCATTGGAACTACACATGATAAACTGGTTTTGAGCCACATCGGTCATAAAGGGTTTTAAAGTGGAGGTAGGTTTCCAAATATTCAAATATTCTGCATGCGAAGAACTCAAGTGTGAATTAGTTCAGCTATTTATTAGACGTAGACGTCACGTAGAGGTCGTCTAAGACGTAAAAGGCAGCATCTTATAATTTATGGACATAATAACAACGTGACGCAGACACTTTTCTGATATGAAGGCGTATGTTTGCTTGTGACACATCCGTTAATCAAATATTCGTGATAAGCTGCAACTGGAAACGAGATGGGTATATGTGTATGTGGCAGGCTGATAACTTTAGATCTCTTTAGAAACACCAGTTGTGGTGGGAGAGAAGGTATGTGGGGAGGACATTCTTATTAATTTTATTTATCTGTAACGGTTACTTTTGCGGGTTAGGAAAAAGATAGTTTGAGTTGATAGAGTTAAGATGGGATGATTATCAATTCTGTACTTCGAAATTTTCGAGGATGATCGAAGTAATTTGTTGAGAATTCTAGAAGAGGTCTTAAATATTATGAGAGTTAGGTTTGAAGCGTACTTGCACAGATATTTGGGCAGAACAAAAGTCTATGCTGACTTTGTTTCATTCAAACTGACCAAAAAAACGACGAATTGATGATTCGGAGCAGTGTTAGAAGATGTTCAAGCGTAATTAACCCTAGTTTTTGGATCGATATATGGCAATGGATGAAACATGGCTCCATCCTTTCACTCCGCAGTCTAGTGGATAGTCAGATGACAAGGTTATGGCGTCGGTATATTGCGATGCGCCTGAAATAGTTTTTATTAACTTCCTGGAAAAATCAATGACCCTCAACAGAGACTATTACATAGTGTTAGGGAAGAACGAAATCGCCGAAAAACGTTTGCATTTGAAAATAAAGAAAGTACTGTTTTACCAAGATAATGCATCGTACCACAAGAACAATCTATGGGCTCTTGAAAAGTTCTAAGAAGATCCGACGTTTTCGAGCCAAATTTTGTTCAGTGATGAGGTCCATTTCTGGCTCAATGACTAAATAAACAAGAAAAATTGTCGTATTTGAGACGAAGAGCAACCTGAAGAGATTCAAAAGCTGCCATTTCATCCAGAAAAAACAACGTTCTAGTGCGGTTTGTGCGCCGGTGGAATCATTGGTCCATATTTCTTCAAAAATGATGGCGGTGAGAATGTAACCGTCAATCAATGGATTTATTGAGAGAACACTTCGGTGAGACTCAACGGATGGACCATCTGAGACGTAGCAGCGGCCAACATTTAAAAGAGATTATCTTCGAAAAATAAGTGCCAAAGAATATTCTTTCGTATGGTGATAAACATTTTCCATTAAATTTAATGTTTCTGTGTTTTTTGTCTAATCTTAATGGAAGTACATTTTTTAAGTTCACTTTGGGTTAGGTTGTGGCTCATTTCCGATCGGAAAAACATCCTGCTTGGTTGGACAATCCAGTAATTTTTTTGTTGAAGACATGATTTTGAAGCTATTAAAAACTTATTTGGAACCCTTAACAAACTAAACTTGAATTAAAATCTGAAAATAAATTCGTAAATATTACAAAATTAATGAGATCGCAATATCTTTGTATCAAAACTGTACCTCGATCTTTAATTTCTAATCAAACGAAATAGAATTCTTGTTAGAAATTCAATACTGTGAATATTTTTAATAGTTTTTGAAAAAGTTGCATTCACAATAATCTCCATTCATTCAGAATTTTGGAAAGAAAAACACAGTATTTATTTTTAGATATTTAGAAGTGCAACTACAAAACTTTGAGTGGGCAAAGTTAAGTAAGAAAACTGAAAGAATCAACAGCTGTCTAAAATGATCTTCAATTGAACACGAAATAATATTAACTCTGCAATAATTCGATTTATTAAAGCAATCCAATTCAAAAACGTTTTCGAAAATCAAAGCATACAAAATTTAATACACACACATTGTACAGTATGGAGATGGGAGACATTTCTTATCAGCAAATCTGCAGCGCACGCACCGTGCAGTCCGATCAGAAGGGCTTCTTCAACGAATTCTTTTTGGAGGTGAAAGAAGGTTGCAGTGACAAGTGGTTGAAACACTATTTCAGTCAATTGAAATCGAACGAAGCGCGTATATTGTCGATCTTCAGCGATCGTGAGGTATGTGATACGGTCTTGGGTGTGTTGGAAAATGTCGCGCCGGTCTACAAAGGCAAAGATGGACTGTTTTCGGTGCAACGGCGCGCACAGGCAGATAAATTCAATTTGTTGGGAGATTTCAAACAAGCCTTGCCACTTGCCAATTTGGCCGTAATGCGTGCACCGGCGAAAGGTGTGTGGTGGAGTGCTTTCTTTTATGTCTTTCTAAAGTCCTAGCGCTATTTCCTCACTTTCTATGCATTTGCAGATGTGGATCTAGCTGTGGATAACGGTCTCAGTTTGGCTATGGCCTATCGCTCTCGTGCCGCAATTCTTATTAATTTGGGTAATGGTCAGGCTGCCATGAGTGATCTCAAATTAGCCGCAAACTATGGTTTGGAGCTGAAGGAGAATGTCGATTATTATATCAAATTGGCGAAAGCTTATGCCTGTAAGTGTGAAAAATTATTTCTCCGGTCACAGAAGCTACTTTACTTTGAGCTTGAGCCATCCAATTAGTACACTCAATAAAACCTTAAATAATCATTAAAAATCTAATCAATAATATTCTTATACCTTCCAGTAATGGGTGAAACTGCGCGCTCGGAAATATCCTTGAAAATTGCTGAGAAACTATCTGGTAATAATATTGCCTTAAGAGATGCCTTCGGCAAGGAACTGTCACTGATAAAACCCAGCGAAAAGATCGAATCGGCCGTGGCACCACCGCTGGCGAGTGGTGAAAATGCCAACTTACGTGGTGCTTCTAACTTGGTGAAATTGGCGGAGACCAAAGAAAGAGGTCGTTTCATGGTCGCTGGTGATCATTTGAAGACCGGTGACGTTGTGCTCTGTGAGAATCCAGTTGCCGCATGTTTATCACCTAATTATTATGGCAGTCACTGTCATCACTGTTTCGAGAGGTATGTACGAGTTGAAGATTTATTATCAAGTGTCTGTATAGTAATGCACTTGTAGTTCAAAGAAGCTCACAGCTCACAACTTGAGACCACTCTTTTTAAAGTTTTCAACGTTATATCGATCAAAGTACTGTAACTCTGTGAGCATTTTTCAAATGCTTCGAGGTTTCAATGCCTTTTGAGATTTAAACAGGAATAAATTCAGCTCATCACTTCGAACTCAGTTTTCCTGCAGAGTCGAAAAAGTTAGGGAGAGACTATTTCAACTGAATACTTCGAACGCGGTTGACTCGCTTTTCTGGTCTAACTTTTAGACGGTTAGACTGCAGAAGTTGATTTTAATGAATCGAAGTCTTTCAAATCAAGATAATGGCACAGCGAATTGTGAGGTGGATTCGTCTCAAAATTTTCTGGAGGGCCATGAAACCTCTTACAAAACCTTCTCGAAAAACCAGAAAAGAAAGCTGAAACTTTCGGATACATAGGTGCAACTGGAAATTACACCATTACATTAGACCACTTTCTCCCACTTTACCTCTGCAGATGCTTTAGGCAGATAAAATAACCTCTGAACTCAAGTTCTCAACAAAGAGTATAGTTCTGTTATATCACATTGTAATCTCTCAAGGCTTTTTCTTCTTATTTTGGTAATAACAAATGGTTAGTTAACAGTTATCGTATTTAATGAACGAATAAAAACTAGTTATAAGCATTTATTAAATACATAAAAATATATAACACATTTGGCCATCCAAATATATGTATAAAATCAATGAGTTATATACAGTCTATGAACCTTTACCAGCTTTACGTAAAAATATTTGCACAAATTAATGCTAAATTTTCTACAAATTGAAATGCATTAGCACTAAAAGTCTACATTTACAGGTTAATTACTCCAGTGCCATGTGTTAATTGCTCTGGAATCGCTTTCTGCTCTGCGCAATGCATGGGAGAGGCATGTGACAGTTATCATCGTTTTGAATGCCACTTTATGGATCTTTTCATTGGTAATGTAAATCACGTTTATATTTTCGCATTAGAGTTATACAATTAAGTAGCTCATTAAGGTGCCAATTAACGAGGTTCAAAAAAAAAAAAAAAAGGTGTGAAATACTTACACTAAAGAGAATACTACGTTGCTATGAAACGCGTTAATGCCCTGGAACACAATGTAGCTCCTAATCGGAGATCTTTGGTTTTAAAGTATAAATCAATCACGCACCGATCTTCGGCCGAAGAAGGCACGATATCTCCAAGTTATAGAGGATCCATTTACAGCTCTATCGATGCAAAAAATATGTTATTTTTTACGTTTTTTTAGTAACTTTACATATTATCCAAAGATCAGTCGTAAAAAACTAATTCTGATCCGAAATGGTACTGTACTAGCATCGTTATCAAGTCTCCAAAAATTCGGGATAGAGATCCTCGTTCTTAAATCCTCTACTACCGTCACTATATGGCAAGGCATTCTGAAAGTCAAAGTATACTAGATGTATTCTTCAGTTTTTACTTCAATCTGTCGAGGTCTCCTTAGATGTTCGATCTTTCAACGTCTATTGAGAGAATCTCTTAGTGAAGACAATCTAATGTAGTACAACATAGATCCGTGGAAATGAGTATCGGTTGTTCAAATCTAATAATTGGAAGCCAGTACTACACAAGTCAAGCTCGAGAGAGTCGGTTTTCCGAAAATATTACACATGATTGAAGGGACTTTTCTCTGTTTTACCATCAGCTTCAAAAATTCTGAATATATCTCAGGAGAAGTTAGATTAGTTAACTAGTTTGTGCCCGCTCAAGAATCCTTGCCCTCGGACCAAATCGGCCGCAGAAATGTTATTTTGATGTGACAAAGTACTACCTGTTATTAAGATTAATCACTGTTTCAAAATCACATGGAATTCTTCACAAATGTAATAACGTCAAATGGGCATATTCTGGAAATTATTGGTATCCAAGTGCCTTATTTGTGATTTTTGTCAAATAGCCTTTGTTAAAACCCGTCGATATAGATAAAGCCAGTGGCAGACAAGTCGCAGTGATTTTTCTTAAGCCTTTCTGTAGCGAAGTCTCCCCTGAATGCAACTATTATAGTCCAACTTCAGCGAAATATTATCTGCCTAAGGAGGTTAGTAATTAAGAATTCACAAATATAATTTCAACAATGTTATATGTATGTAAATTTGTTAAAACCGAATCCCTCTTCATTATCTTTCAGGTTCCGGCATGTCAATACTTTGCTACTTGGCCTTACGTGTATTCACACAAGCCTCGAGCGTGGAGAGTGCCATCCATGATGCAAACTCGATGTATGAGCATCTTTGTGCGCATATTGAGAGCCGACAAGCCGAAGACTACTTACAACGTTCACTGATGGCCGGCTTCTTATTGCGCTGCTTGCAGAAAGCGCAATACTTTGGACGTCGTAAGAGTGAGGGTGTGAATCCAACTGCTGTTGAGTTGCAGGTAGGTGCCGCACTCCTCGGACTGTTGCAGGTGCTACAATACAATGCGCACGAAGTTTTTGAGACTAAAATAACCGAGGAACACCATTTCGAGGGCTCTAAAGTGGTCTATGTAGGTGCTGCCATCTACGCGACAGGCGCTTATTTCAATCACGAGTGCTGGCCGAGCGTGGCCCGTTACTTTGTTGGCAAGAAACTGGTGTTGACAACCATAAAGCCACATCAGCCGAACGAAGTGATAGCTGAGAACTACGGGCCGATTTTCACCAAAACAAATTTGAAAGAGCGCCAAAGATCACTGCGTGGTCGCTACCTGTTCGATTGCAAATGTATGGCCTGTCAAGAGAATTGGCCAACAATACAGAAAATCGATAAGCAAGTTCGTTTTCGTTGTCTCACTGCAAATTGTCCAAATGTTTTGAAGTTCCCGAAGGATATAGCCAAGGAGGTGCGCTGCGCGCGTTGTCGAAAAAATGTTTCGCTGAAAACGAGTGTAGCGAAAATGATTCAAATAGAGGAGCTTTATCGGAAAGCCGCTGAGGACATGCACAAGCAAAACATACCGCAAGCAATTGAGCAATTTAAGGAAGGTATTGAAATGTTTTTCGAAATAGCAGTTTTGCCCCACAAGGACACAATTATAGCTCAGCATTCGTTGATCAAGTGTTTAGCCGATAGCGGTACCACTTTTAAATAGTTGTAAATAAAGAATAAAAAATATATTTTTTTTGTTCAAAAGCCTTTGAGAAACTAAAAATATTTTAAATAAATTTATTAGAAGACGTGAAAATGTGTTACATATGATTTCCTTTCTTCTTTTTAAGTCCAAAAGAACAGACAGTTACTTTAAATGCCATTCGTACGAGAATCGGATTTGTATCCAGGAACAACCAGCTGCAAATACTTCCTTGAGATGAAGTGCTCGAGTTGCCGCGAGACTCCTACTTATCCAGAATTGACCGTGACGTATCAAATGTATGTCCAGCGTGCAATGAGTCCCCGTATGACACTAGCCACCTCTTTGCATGCCCTCCTAACGCTACTCATCTGACACCTTTCTCCCATTGGTTCGACCGCGTCGAACGATGACGTCGATGACAACTTATCTAACCCTTATCATCCCAAGGTGGATTAGGTACCCGTTAGAGCAACAACAACTTCCTTGAACAGAACCACGTTTTTGGAGGTTTTACCAAATGAAACCCCATAACTTTCTGTGCACTGGTACCTATTTTAAAATTTTTTTGTAAACCGAAGCCGGTTTCCATCACCGTCCCACGAAAATGGAGTTCACACAACCGGATTGAACCTAAAAGATATCAGTCCTCTAACTAATTAGGAAATATTTTTTTTAAATAGTCGTTGCTTTTACGTTAAATTTTGATAAAATTTATTTCAAAAATTAATTTGATTAAAAACAATTAATTTTATTCAATATAATTAACATTTGAATACTTATATTAATTCGTACAATAAGGGTTAAGTGGCAACGAACGAATGATAAAATGTTCGTTCGCAAATATTCACACAAAAAATTATTTCAGTTGCGGCTGGCAACACCAGAGTATCATATGGGAATTGTTTATTTGCATTCGCGCGAAACAAATGTGAAATTCGTAAAAACTTATTTGAACATTTAAAAGGCTTTTTATTGAAATAATAAGGTTTAAAAATGATAAAACGACCACAAAGTGGTGAAACCGAAGAGGATATATTGCGGATGCAAAATGAGTTTTTATCGCAACGGGCGAAAAATCCAAAACTCCAACCGGCAGCGCAGTTCGTTAAAGTGCCAAAAGGTATATATTAATTTAAATGAAAGTGTTTATTCATATTAATTAAAATATTTTAATATATAGAAACCAAAAAGTCGTTGTTTGTAAGGAGCCGCCAGAAGGCAAGTGAAAGTGCTAATGACAATGCAGAGCAGAAGCTTTATAGCGCAGCGTCAGTTCCGACAGTCAAGCAGGAAATCTTAGGAGAAATACACGAGAAGATTGTTGGAAATTTGGACACAAGCAATGTAGAAAAGTTTAGTGAGATAGTGCTTGGGGATATTGTAGAGAAAAAATTCGATGCTCCAATGCTGAATGACGGTATGGACGTTGAAGAAAATATCGGGTTTCCAACAATCAAATTAACCACATTGGAAGTGAGTCAACAGATATTTCAAAATAAGCTCAAGTTTTTTATGACGAATTTTAATGAATTTCTAGAAATCTACAAAAGCTGGCAAAAGTATATTTGCAACTGGTGGTCTAAGTAAAAATCAGCCCATGAAAAAAGTACCGGCACCCTCAGAGGATTTAAGCAAGATGTATGGTAACGAAAGTGTGATAGTCAGCAATTCTACAATTGCTGCAGAAGTGCATAAAGAAAACTTAGATATTTTGAGCAAAATGAATAGAGATGACATCTTAGCAGAAAGGGAGAAACTATTGAATTCGATAGGTAAAGGTTTATATCAAATATTTCCAACTTTTAGTTTTTGTGTACAAAATTTAGCTATTAATCCAAATCTTAATTACTGTAGACCCCACTCTCTTGGAATTGCTGAAAAAGCGACGACAAGACAAATCAAATCAATCACTTCCTTCAAGTGCTATAAGCACTACTACTAAAACTAAACCTTCTGAAAAGTTTGAAAAACAAGAACCTATGGATGTTAGTTCCGTTATAACACCAAGCAATGCGGCATATGATATATTACAACAAAGTGAGGCGGAAAATTGGGTACACTTCGATGTAGTTGAGACTGATAAGCTTAAATGGATGCGTGATATCGGAGAAAGTACGGCAAATGTGAAGCCGGGTGAACAATTTGAGGCGCGTTTCGACTGGAAGGGTGTACTACTGCCATACTCGGTTGAAAATGCATCAGTCACAGAAGTGATACCTGCTAGTAATGCTCCCGCAAAAGATGATAGAGAACTTTATCTGCACGGAGATGAACCGCATAGACCCGGTTACACGCTGCAAGAACTTTTTCGCTTGGCACGGTTTGTGTTTATTTTTTTATTGGTTCGAATTTTCATCTAATTATGCTTTATATTCGTAAATAATAATCTATCTAGCTCGAATATTATGCAACAACGCATATCGGCATTCGGTGCGATTGGTGGCATTCTAAGCATATACAACCAAGGCTTCTATGACGGTGTCTTAGAGTTGCCAATTTCGAAAATATTCTTCTTACTGCGTCTCGGACTTGATGACAATACGCCAGCTGTGCTGGAAGTTGTGTCAAGAGCGCTAGCTTTTCTCTTTTACAACGAGGCAGATGAGGTATTAACGCTTTTGTATTAAATTCTAGGGAATTATCACTTATGTATATTTATTTATCTATTTTTATAGACTTTACTGGACTTCATTTTCGAAAATCCTGGCTGTCATTGGCAACCCAGTTTGGAGTCAGCCGACATGAGTATTGATATTAAAGATCTGAATGCGTTAGAAAATTTACAAAAACAAATGCAGCAATTACAAATGCATGACGAAAGCAACCGTTCCATGTTTCGCAGTGACTTCGAAGAGCACGAAAATGAGAGTAAAACTTCCATGAGCGATTTTCAATTAGCGGAAACTAATCTCATTGAATGCCTGTTGCGTACAAATATTCTGCAACGCATCTAGTAAGTGTTTCGCCTAGTGAAAATCCATTTAGTGAACTAATATTTTGTTATTAGTTTTATTTTGAGCGCTGTCAAGCCGGAAAACAGCACAGTTACGTCGTGTCTAAAGCTGCTCATACGCTTGGCGCGCACAAACAAGGAGATCGCTGGAAAAATTGTCGCCAATAACGAGCTAATGCAGTGTCTCTTCCCGCATTTCTTGCCAGACTTGGCGCACTTGGGTTAGTACATAGTGCTTGTATACTGTGTGTGTAACGAAATAAAATATTTAATTTTTTTTTGTTGCTTTCATAGAAGCAAACTTGTCTACGCCGCAATTTTATTATCAACCACAATTCTTATGCCTAAAACTCGTGCGTATTTTAATTACACAAAATCTCGGCATCGCTGTGCGCTTGATGAATATGCAGCTGCCGGATATACTGATCAACTATTTGTCGTACCGCAGCGATATTAAAGTAGTTAAACATAATTTTTTTTTATATTTACAAATATTTAATACTATATATTTTGTATATTATTTTTTAGGATGCCATGATTAAAGTTCAAATTGAGTGCTTGCGCATTGTGCGTTGCCTGCTGCTGCTGCGTATTGACGATTCGCTTTACAGGTGCGCTTAAATTTCTAACACTTCCAATTTACTATTCACGTATTTATTTAATCAATCCGCGAATGTTGAAAACAACATTTTTGATATGATTGGCTCTCTTTTTATATAACACTCTATTGTTAAAAACGCCGTTTCGCAGCCATCAGCGCCACCTGTTTAAAATAGCGTTTTAATAATATTTTCTTAAATTGCATATAAATACAAGTCTACTTACTTTTTGTGCCACAAGTTGTGTGCAACTGCTCTATTATCGGCACAAAGTCTGGTGGCATTATTTCAATGAGATTATCCAAGTGCACGATGTTATCATCATCAATCTAAATTTAGTATAGTTGTTAGTAAGCAATTTAATATAAATTTTTGATGAATCTCTTTTGTCATGTTGTGTTTTATAACATTTTATTTTTTTTATTTTTTACTTTTATTTTTTTAATATAATTTTGTTTTATGGTTATATTTTTGGTGTTCTATTATTTAGTTTTTTATATTTAATTTTTTTTATGTTTCACTTTTTTTTCTTATATATTTTTATTTCATTTTTTATATATTTTAATTTTTTGTTTTATTATTATTTTTGCTGTATATCTTCCTATTCCTGCATTTTTTAATTATTCCTTATTTTTCTTTGATATTATTTACCAATTTAGGTTTATTTTTGAACATATCAATATATATTGTTAAAATATTTTATAAAATTAGTTTTTATTTTTTTTAATTTTTTTTTTAATTTTAATTTTTTTATGGGTACATTTTTGGTATATATTATTTTTTATATTTAATTTTTTTTATATTTAACTCCTTTATATATAATTTTTTTATTATGTTTTACTTTTTTTCTTATAAATTTTGATTTTATTGTTTTGCATATTTTTTGTATATTTTTTATTTTTAATTAATTTTTTTTTGTTAGCTGTATACCAGTTTTAGGTTTATTCGTGTACATATGTATGTATGTATATAATGTATTTTAATATAATAAACTGCTTATATATTTATTTTAATTTATTTTTTATAATTTTTTGTTTTCTTATTTAAAAAAAAATATTTATTAATTTCTTAATATTTTTATTTAATTTAATTATTAATATTTTTATACATCATTATTTATTAAATGTCCGAAATATTTCTTTTCTTTCTATACTATTTCTCTTTAAAAGTTTTATATATTTTATTATTTCAGATTAGTTCATTTTATTATTTTTCAAATTTATATTA
The DNA here is from genome assembly GCF_024586455.1 of Bactrocera neohumeralis. Classification (NCBI taxonomy): domain Eukaryota; kingdom Metazoa; phylum Arthropoda; class Insecta; order Diptera; family Tephritidae; genus Bactrocera; species Bactrocera neohumeralis. The sequence continues at coordinate 27,613,600 of NC_065923.1, forward strand.
TTATACCCTGAACATCCATTTATTATTATTATTATTATTATTATTATTATTATTATATTTATGCATTCATTTTCCTTTTCTTATTTTTACTAATTTATTTTTTATACTTTTATATGTACATATACATATGTATGCATGTCTTTTGTTGTAAAATTTTTTAATTTATTTATTATGTGGGTAAAACGGTTTTTAATTTTGCATTTGCTTATTATGTTTAGTATTGTTATTTAATCAGTTTATTATTGTATTTGTTTTATGTTCTATATAATTTTTTAATATTTTCTTTATTTTTCATCTTAATTATTTTTTGAATTAAATTTTATACATATTTTTCTTATATATTTAATTTTATTTTAAATTTTTTAATTAAATATTAATGATTATAACTTTTTATTTTATTATATTAATTTTGTAAATCAATTAATTATTTTTTGTTTTAATTTTGTAATTAAATTTTTTTGTTTTCATTTTTAATAAATTAATAATTTTCTCATAATTTTATTTTTTTACTTATTTTCCCTTTATTTATTTTACACTTCTCTCTCTTACCAATCCAATTTTGTCCAGCACACAATGCATGAAACACTTTAAATTTTGATTGTTGGGCAATTCGCCCGTCGCTCTGATTTCCTTAAATAAATCTGTAAAAATATTTTATAGAATTCCCTCACAAAAATATTTACATATCTACAAACCTTCGCTGGCACCAGATTCCTTTATGCATATATTAGTCAATTTCTTTACACCTGACACCATGTGTTTGGGCACCTCCAGCTAATGTTTAACGGCAGTTATTACAAGAAATAATTTTAAAAGTATATAACAAATACTATGTACCGTTACTTACAGTGGTCACTCCTGTGTAGAATGTATATTGATAAATAATTACGAGAAACACAAACTGTTTGGTGTTCATTGTGCAGTTTTTAAATTACAAAGAAATGTGCTGAATTCTGAAACATGTGCTTATATACTCCAACAACTCCTAAATGATCAATTATTCCTTATATAATATTTTTGTTGCGTTTTTCCTCTTATGACAAGCGCAGCCGTTTGGACTCCGCCTTCTATAATATGTTGCAGTGGCATTGCAATTACTTAAAGTTCGAGTTGGGCGGTCCATATTTGCTGCGACAACACGCTTCGGCTTTATTGATGGCAATTGGCAGTGAGCCCTGCAGTGCGAAGTCAAATCATATGTTGAGCGAAATGCTTAATAAATGCTGTTCCGCCTGGTTTTATCGTGCGACACGAAACGATGTTACCGAGGTAAAGTTGACGTTGTGTAACATTGTATTACAATTTTATTGAGAAATTAGTTATTTTTCAAATTCACTTTATTTTCTAATTTAAAATGCCAAAATTTTTTAAAGTAATAATTACACTTTTCTTTCTAATTTAATTTTTTTAATTATTATTTTTATTATTTTTTTAAATTAATTTTTAAATTTTTTTTATTTTTTTTTTATTAATTTTATTATTATGTTTTAATATGTTATTATTATTGTTTTTTTTTTACAAAATCAAAGTACACACATTTTTTATATTTTACAACTAAATCCTTTCTAATTTGTATATTTCTTAAATTAATTTTGTACTAAATAATTCTTTTTCTAATTAGATATTTTTTAAAATTCACTTTTATTTCAAATTTAAAATTAAAAAAAAATTTAAGTTAATGATTATAAGTTCCTTTGTAATATGAGTTTTTTAATTAAAATTTTTTTATTATTTTTCAATAAATTCTCTAAATTATTTTTTTTAATTTTTTAAAATTAATTTAATTGTTTTAATTAATTAAAAAAAAAATTTAAAAAAATTTAAATTAATTTAATTTTTTTTAAATATGTTATTATTATCAATTATTTATTTATCTTTTTTTTTCAAAATGAAAGTACTCACATTTTTTATATTTTTAAACAAATTATTTTTTGGTTTTTTTATTATTTTTAATAATTTTTTTGAATTAATTTTTGACTAAATATTTTTTTAATTAATGTACCTAATTTAATTGTATTATTCTTTTTTAATCTATTATTGTCTTTTTAATTATTCTGTTCATAATTTTTTTCAGTTCTCCCAAACAACTCTTCTCAGCGCCTGCCTACATGTCGCAAATTGGCACATACAACGCGATGAACAAAAATATTTTAACGAATTTTTTACGAAATATTTGCGTGATTTTTTACATTCCGCATCGTTTAAGAAATGTGTGAACCAACTAATGTAAGTACAAAAAATTATATATTTTCTTAATTTCATTGCTCAAAATACACATTATTCCATTGAAATAGCACCTCCTCTGTAATTATACGCAAGTCAGGCGATCGCCGTTATGTGCATACACCGTTACCTAATGTGGGTGCAGTGCTGTTGCATGAGGACGGTCCACAGTTGATTATACCGCAAGCATATAGCATTTTTCTATTAAACACCCTGTGGTCTCACATCGAATTACAAATGTCTCGAAGTCATGTTGAAGCCCATAAGCCATTATTAGCTGCTTTAATGACGCCACCAATAGCGGAGACTTTTGTAAAATATCTCACTTTGCTCTCCAACAATTTGAATCATTATTTGTGCAGCAATTTCTACACGAAAATCGAAGTGCAGTTCGTTTATAAGTTGCTGGGTTGCAGTGAATTGCTGCAGCACTTCAACTCCTCGCAAATACTACAACTCGTCTATAATTATTTGTGTTGTCTCGGCGCCGAGCATATACTGGAGATAGAGCAACTTTTCGAACGCATAATTTTCAATACGCAGTATTTATATGTGTCTGAGTCGGCGTTAAGGAAATGGAAGGAGGTTTTCGTCAGCTTGGCGCAGTCGCACTACATTGTTGTGGTGAGTTTTATGGCGATTCACATTTATTTAAACAAACAAAATGATCTCCTTACTCCCTCAGGAACCTTCGAATTTGAGCTTGACCAAGTCATCACACACCAGCGCTATTTTAACGCGTGATTGGCCTTACTTTTTCTTCAAAATCATCTTACAAAACTTCCTTGATAACGCGCCACAAAAGATAACGGTGGATTTCTCTGGTAAACTGTTGCAAATATTTATTTCACATTGGATTTTATAAATTATTTCTTCATCTATTTAGAACGTGATATTTTGGAAATGACTCTCACACTCGTGACCGAGTTGGTGGATTCAAGTTCGAATTTGAAAATTGTAACGCCTACCGAAGAGCTTATGTATGCTATGACTGCGTTTATGGGCCCAGAAAGTGAATTCCTGAATGAGGAAATACGTCCGTTGCTGCGTAAACATTTGCTGCGCTTTTATGACAAATACCAGGATTATACATTCGATTTGGATAAGGCGGTCATAGGTAAGCATTTGATTTGATTAATTGTTGAACTAAAGCTGTGTGCAATTCCAATAACCAATGTATTAAGGCCATGTATACACCAGTATTGCATTGATCTCTCGCTGATGAGTACTAATACACCTGCTGTAACGGTAAATTAGTGACGCACATCGGTGTTATCTCTTCGTTTAACCGTTTAGTAATCTTATCACACAGTCGAATCTGACTCTAATACTCAATTGAAATAACCTCAAAAAGTATTGTGTTTTTTAATAAGCGTCCTTTTTTAGTCACTGACAAACCCTTGATCCGTAAATATCTTATTATTGCTCGTCTTGTTTTTTTTTTCTAGTAAGAAATGAGAGGTTGTCAATTTTATACAACGGTACATCAGTAAAAATGCTTGCTTCGATATGGTAGAACTGTATTATTAGATGAAAAAGTTAGTTCACACCGCTGTTGGGACTTTATAACCTTAACGGACCCGAATTTGTATCCGGCAAAGAACTGTCAATTCTACAGCATCCACTTCAAGGATGATTTCTACCGCTACAACAACAATAACATTGATAAGTTAGAGGGCTGCAGAAGACCGGCCGGTCGGTCCTTAACTACGCCGCACCAATAGGTCGTCTGGATGCAGTGAAACTCAGACGAGGACGCTTCAGACATGTCAAAACACTCCGAACTATAACAGGATGCTTCTTGATGTCACCTATCGAACATCTGCATGCTCCCAGTTAAGAAGCATAATGAATTCCTCTCCAAGCAGTTTGGGTAGTTTTCGTAGAAATCATCCCTGCAGTCATCTGCTTGAAACGGGACCCCCTCCAAGAAGCTTCAAGGGGTCCTTCCTCAAATATGTCAAACTGACCTCCATTAACAGTGGAGCCATAAACACCTTCACCGACTTCCTCTCAGTGAATGGCGTACTTGAAGTCAAACCATCACCCACTGCAGACGAAGAACTCAAGTTGCTGCGAGAATCGAGAGTGATCTTTGTGCAGCTTCGTTCTGGTTACTGTGGCAGGTTAAACTCCTACTTATCCAGTATCGAGTCCTCGCATAACTTTAACCATTTCTTTGTATACCCAGCTAACCCCACAATACTGACACCCCACCCTCTATGGTTCGACCCATCTAAACAGCATGTTTCCTGGACCTACCGTAGGATCACCTCGATGACAGCTTATCTGAACCTTACCACCCTAAAGAGACTAGATAACCGTTACAATAATAACATTTGATATGTCGTATTTAAATCTCTATAACCGTATATAAGGAAGTTTTCTATGGTTTCACGAGCTAACCCGATCTCTTCGCACACAATAGGAAATTATTTGACTCTGAGGATATTGATAGGCTTCTAGTATTAATATATACACAGCCTTAGGAATAAAAATACAACTCTGCTATTATTTTACAACAATTTAATTGCATTTCTTGCAGGCAAGTGCAAGTTCGAGAGTTTATACTCCTTATTCGTCGATCACTTTCAAGCCACCAGCTACGGCGATGAATTATTCGGTTCCTTAGTACTGCTGCCAATGGCGCAGAAATACGACAGTAAGTGGCGTCGTCGTATGTGGTCGGATTATGCGCCCGCTCTGTGTTATCTAAATTGTGATGAATCGCTGGTAAGTGCTTGTCTCTTAATAGACTCTACAATTTTTCCAACTAATATTTACCTGCAGCTTATAAATGGCTTGGGCGCGTATTTGGAGCCCGCCGAGCAGGATGAATCTTTAATTAAAGCCTATGCGCTCATGCTGAATACGAACGATGTGCGTGTTGGCACTATACCCTACAAGATTGCAAAATATCACCTGGAACATTTTAAAAAAACGCCGAAAAATTAATAATTTAATGTTAAAAATATATACTAAAGTGATAATAAAAAAAAACTTTTATTGATAATATTTATGATACTACACTCAACAATGTAAAAATTTGCGACAAAACTCATGAATCATTATCATTGGCAATGGAATATTATACAGTAACAATATGGAATTACAAGAAAATCCAGCAAATCTGTAAAAAAAAATTTTGAGTTTTCGAAAATCGAATTTTCGAAATTTCAAATTACAAGAAAATCCAGCAAATCAGGTATTTCCGTCAAAAACAAAAGTTTCTGAGTTCGAAAATACGAATTTTCGAAATATAAGAAAATCCACCAAATCAGCAAAAACAAAAGTTTCTGAGTTTTCGAAATTACGAATTTTTGAATTACAAGAAAATCCAGCAGATCGTGAAAAGCAAAAGTTTCAAATTAAAAAAAGTAAAAGTTTCTGATTTATCGAAAATAAGAATTTTCGCAACTTCGAAGTACGAGAAAATCTAGCAAATCCACAAAAACAAGTTTCTAAGTTTTCGAAAATACGAATTTTCGCAATTTCGAAATATAAGTAACTCCAGCAAATCAGCAAAAACAAATGTTTCTGAGATTTCGAAAATACGAGTTTTCGAAATTTCGAACATCTCTCTAGAAGATAAATATGGAAAGCAAAATTCATGAAATATAAATAATAATAATAATTTCTTTAAAAACGAAAAGTTTTTGAGTTTTCGAAAATACGTATTTACGAAAATGGAGCCAAAAAATAAATATGAAAAGCCAAAAAGGAATTATTCATAAAATATAATGTGTAATCATAGCTGTACAAAGAATTACTGCCATTACTACTTCAAATTTTTTGGATAATTTTAAAAATTTTTGGATAACTTTCAAATTTTTCGACGCTAAGTACTTTCAAGTGTTTTCCTAAACCTGGATAAAGCATGCATTTCGCCTTCTTTGATTCAACAAAATTCAATACAAGCAATTACCATTTCAACTGCTTCAATTCCAAGTAGGATCTGTTTACCATTACAACAATCAAAGTTTCGTAATTTCGAATTCGGTTTCGGAGTTTTTTAAATAAGGTATGTAATAAATTATTGAGTTCTATAGCGCAGTATTTAGTTTGATCTTGGCACTTATAGAATGTCAATGAAAGCTTTTCTTTATTACACTTAATTCAATTGAAGCTTGACACTTACATACACACACACATACATACTTACACCTACTCGTGCATGCCAAACAAATATTTTTAATTACAATTGAGTTCACATGTGTAATTTTTAAATGCACCCGCTGATTGTTGGAATATGTCAGAAAATTTAATTATAGCGTTGGCGTGGGACAGACGAACCCGTAAAACTAACGCCGTTACTTTTTTTTACTTTTGTTTCTTGTTTTTTTTTTTTGGCTTTTTGACATATCGTTGCATTGCAATTGACATTAATTAACCCCAAAATTATAGTTTTAGCTAAAAATACAGTTGTATTGAGATCAGTGTGTGCGTATATGTCGATATACATATGTATATGACCGTTTTTGTGTGTCAAATTGCCTACTCTGCGAAAAAATAAAAAATTCGATAAGCTTAGTAGAGCTTATTTCAATCCTCTTTGACATAATTACCTAATTTATTTTTAAAAAATTAAAGCTAACTGTAATCTAATTTTGAAGGGATCAAAAATATGTATATGTTAAGGCGGTTAGTATGAATCCCAGCCACTTCGCTAGGTTCGCCGAAAGTGTGGTTATTTCAATCACAGTCTGACAAAAACCGGACAATGAAGAAGAAGCTTTGTAGTTTGTTGTTGTTGATGTTGTAGCGACAGGAAAATTTCATGAAGTAATTTCGAGGATTAGTGCCGAGTTGACAGTCCTTGGCCGGATAAAAATCCGGGTCCGTTCATATTACTTAAACCCGACTGTCGGGAGGCAACTCGCTTTCTCTATACAGTTTTGGCAAAAAGCTTTTGACAATACAAGTATACCATATTTAGCCACAACCTTGTGAATCTATTGGACAGTGTCAAGCCAAAACATCTACAATTGGCCCAGATTGAATTTGCTAAGGACAAGTAGTTTAGCGGACCTCTTACGGTTTGCTCTGGGCCAGTCACACAAGCTCTGGTTGTTCACCAGCGCTTAACGAGCACACGGAATGTTCATCGGCTCCCAATAAAAGTCGCCACCTTTCACTGTACTTATTTTCCAACCACTTTGACCCGCTCCATATCCCTCGCAGGTGTGTGAGCAGCTAAGGAAACGTCAAGAGATGAGTGCATGTACAGTGATCCATATTGTCAGGAATAGAAAAATCGTAGTAAGTCCCTGTTGGAGGCCCTCATATAGTGCTTAGCTAGCTCACTCCACAACAGAACGACTCCATTAAACATCATTGGCTTAGCTACGGTTTTGTAGAGCTAGTACTTTTGCGAAGAGGCTCCAACTTTCCCAATTCCTACTCTTCAGCGGTATAGGCGATCGATGCCTTCCTTACTCTCTGCTGAACGTTTGGCTCCAATGTAAGCTTCCTATCCAGAAAAGAAAGAGCATCCCAACGAGGGAAGAGTAATATATATCAGTAATTTTATATCTCCTAGTAAATAAGACTAGCTCAGTATTGTTTGGATTGATGGCGGAACCTATAAGTCAACTTATCCACAATTTATTCATATGTCGAACGACCTCTATGCACTTCAAGAACAATTGATCCTACTTCCTCTTCCAATGTGTGTGAAACTGAAAAAGCCATTGTCGCCGGCAACGTCTTATCAACAATGTCTTGTGGATTATCATCATCCCAAATGCGAAAATTTAGTTTATTAACGTACCCATTCAACCAAATATGCGCCGCATCGCTGAACAAAATCTTATTGTGAAAATCGGGTTCGGTGACCATCTCGTTTTGGACTCATTTATCGAATATGCGATGCGCTTGTTGGTCGTTCGCCTCGAATTCTTGCACGAGTTGGATTTCGTAAGCCCGCAAACCAAGATCCTTCTGCAAAATCTTCCATAAAGAGAATTGGTCCAGCTGCGATTGCTACGCACGATGTCGGATGGACTCATTTGCGTCTTCTGCGATACTCTGCTCCACAGCAGCAATAGCGTCTTCAGTGTGCTCTGTTCACCGTCTCTGAGGATGCGTATTATCCACTAGAGTAAATTTGGTACGACACTGAGCCATAGTTGCTGCAATTATTGACACTATCAACCGAATATTGGACACAGCGTCCAATGCGTCGCTTGAACTATTATGTTGGTAATAAATTTGCGCAATTTTCAAACGTTGTTCCGGAGTAAGTTTGTTCATTATCAAATGGCAAACCAAACTGAGTGTAAATCAAGTACTCAAAAATACCAGCTCCGAAAAAAAGTGCCTCATTGAAAACTGCACATATAACAATGACGAAGGCGCTCATCTTCTTTTTTGTCATATTTTCAAGCTTTCGAAAACCTTATGTTATATAACTTCTACAAATGGTTTCTATCAATTTACAATTTTTTATTTTCATAGGTTGTCCATTATCGTTTTATTTTCTTTATCACACTTTTAGGCACAACCAACTCTCTCTCTCTCACTCTTTAACAATGATCATTTGCGCACAATAGCATAATTAAGTATGCGCTAATCGAAGCGAGATACGCTCCATATAATTCACACTTCTTCAAATTAATCGTATGACCGCATATGTTTACCTCCTCATTTAGCTACTAACGATCCATATTTTTGGCATTTTGTTTTGTAACCGAAATATGATTAAATCTTATTTTTAATTTTTTTTCTCCAATGAGGTTTTAACATACATACATATATGAAATAGATTAATACTATTTCTCTTTTCACCGAATTAAATTATATTTGCAAGAAGTTAAGGTAACTTAGTTTTGGTCTAGCCGATATATTCTCATGCTTTCGTCTTCAGGCTTTTGTTATCTTTCAATAATCAGATTAATGTTGTCAAAGGCTTAGTTGAAAGACGTTGGTGATTCGATCCAACTTAATTATTTGATTTTAAATTTGATGCAGATACGTTATCTATCTCCAAAAGGTCAATTATGTTGGCTATAAGTTTACCAAATTGATATAGGTCTTCTAATTATAAAGCGATGGAGTTATATTAATTGATCGTATGTCCGACTAATGCTGCGATGAGTCAATGACGCAAAACCATATACCGTGTCAGCTGACTCGACCTATTTTATGAGAGCACATTGTAAATGAAAACTCACCACTGCTTATACCGTCTGTTTCTACTGTCTGTAACATGGATATCCATGACGATGGAGCAGATGTTCCATTGCCCGACCATGAAGAAGTAACATTGAACTCAACATCCGAGCCTTAGTTCTGCTTCCTACGGACTGGATAAGGAAGCGAAGCAAATGGGTCTGGTAGTGAATGAGGGCAAGACTAAATATCTGCCAACAAATGCTCCTTCGGACTGAGTAGGCAATTGAGTTCCGCTCTCGACGAACAAAGGCCAAACTCTATAAGTCACTCATTTTCCAAAGGCAAAGACGATGACGACATCTGATGAGTGGACCTTACGCTTTTTCGTGCGAAAGGTTCTACGGAAGATTTATGGTCCGTTGCGCATTGCCAACAGCGAATACCGCAGTCGATGGAACGATGAGATGTGTAAGATATACGACGACATTGACATAGTTCAACGAATTAAGAGACAGCGGCTACGCTGGAAGCTCTGAAAGTATTCGACGCAGTACTCGCTGGGGAAAGCAGAGGAAGAGGAAGACCTCCACTGCGTTGAAAAGACCAGGTGCAGAAGGGCCTGGCTACACTTGGAATCTCTAATTGGCGTAATCTGCGGAAAGGAAGAACGACTGGAGGTTGCTTATGGTTCACTTTAAATTAATAGACATTCAGAAATTGTTCTGTTATTCTACTACTGTTCGAAATGAAACTAGTGCCCTTGCTTATTTATTTCGTTTAGTATAAGCAACCACATGGTTTATAAAAATGTTATACGTATATGCTAATATACAAGAATGAGTCGGTGCACATATTCTCTCACACAAAAAATAATGTTTGATCGTAGGAGAAAACAAATGCATGTTACTCAAATTACAAAGCTTCGTGTGTTATTCTCAATTTTAGTGAGTCAAAAAATGCACGTGCGTTAAGTACCCGTTAGGAAATATGGTGGTTAATGTAATATTAATTTAAAGATTTGCTTTTTTCGAATATTTTATTTTCTATAATTTCGGAATTTCATCTCTGTAAATATTTGAGTCAACAATCCAATATCAATAATTTTAATAATTTTTTTTTCGAATATTGTGTTTTCTATAATTTCGAAATTCGGACTCAGCAGATATTTGAGCCAACAATCCACCCAATGATATTTCCACACACTGTGTTTGCATAGATACATGTGCATAGTATATGTTTAGGTATTTGTGTATGTTTTTGCATAGGTATACTAAAGCAGTATAAGCTCGCATTAACCTTATAAAGCTTATCCGAAGATAGACAACTAGTTCTTGTACTTCTAGTAAATAATTGTAAGCTAACAATACTCACCGTGGTAAAGTAAGCCAAATGAAACGATTTCCATTGAAATGTTAAGTGCTACTATGTAATGTAAATATGTATCTGAGTATATATACAGATAGTTATTTACTATATCTATTTCTACAATTAATACTTTTGTGTGATTCACATTCATTATAAATTCCAAGCTTGTTTGGTTCGCTATCATTTAATGACTTAACACCTAAAAACCAACTTCGCTTTTCCGGCCTTTTCAAATGTAAATGTAAAACTAATGCACTCTTTGTGTGCGTTTCGGTGAATTGAAGATGATATGCACTTAGTTACCTTTTGTAAAGTACAGATTTACACAACACGAGTGTTGCTTTATCAACAGACAAAAAGCCATACTATTTTTAGCGCTGGAATCATAATACCGTTAGAATTTGGTATAAGTACTGAAAGTATTTCGTGTCACTACCTTCTCATATACATTGTGTCAAAAGAGTACTGGGAAATTGTAAATTAAATGCAAAATATGTATTTATTCAACAATATTTATTTTGTCGACTTCAATGTAATCCCCAAAAGATGAAATGTACTTCTGGAAATGATTTTTCCAGTCCTCGTAACACTTTTCATAAGCACTTTTTGGGATGGCCTTTAGCTTCTTCAGCGAGTTTTCTTTTATCTCTTCGATCAACTGAAAACTGGTTCCGATGAGCGGCAATTTCAGTTTGAGGGACAAAAAATAAAAATTCCATGAATTGTTCTTCCACAATTCCAACCGTTTTGACGGATGTTCTCACGCAAATGTCTCCATACGGCCAAATAGAATTCCTTATTAACCGTCTGTCACTTCGGAACAAATTCATGATGCACCAAACCACAAATATCGAAAAAAATAATGAGCATCACCTTGATTTTTGAACGGCTTTGGCGTGGTTTTTTGGTTTTGGGCTCATTTTCTTCCCTCCATTCTGATCATTTTGACTTGTTTGCATGTCAAACTCATAAACCCATGTCTCATCGGCAGTTATAATGCTCTCCATTAATGTGGGATCAGAATTCGTATGATCAAGCATGTCCGAAGAGATCTGCTTACGATACTCTTTTTGCAAAAAAAATCAGCTTTATCGGGACGACTCGAACCAGAATGCGTTTCATTCCCAAAATATTCACCAAAATCATTCGAACGGACGCGCGAGAGATGTCGAGCGCGCTTGCCATCTCCCTGACACTTACCTGACGATTTTTAAGCACCATATCTTTCACATTTTTAATATTTTCTTCAGTTTTAGAAGTCGAAGATCGTCCAGAACGAGGCATGTCTTTAACGATCTCTCGAAAGTCTTTGAAGACTATATACCAATCGTAGACTTGTGTTTTTGAGAACACTGAATCACCATAAGCCTTTTTCTACACTCGCAATGATTCCGCAAACGAAATTTGGTTAGAAATACAAAATTTGAGACAAATTCTTTTTTCGATGTTTTTATCCATTCTAAAAATTGCAACGCTTTACTGAGGTGTACCGACTTAAACAGCTGCTGGTTGACAGATCGCGCTCATATTTGGCATACTAATTAATGATAGTCCTGCCAACTTAGCAAAATAAAGTTTTTGGAAATATCATTTACCCGGGGAATTTAATTTGCAATTTCCGGGTGCTTTTTTGTCACAATGTATTTTAGCCAGCAGTTTTACTATTAGTCTTTTAGTCAGAAATTGAGCTCAATAGTGTGAAAAGTCATATAGAAAACTGGATTATGAGTGATCTCGTCCTATTATGCGAACAACATTTTTCCAAGACAACTTAATTGACAAATAATTGTATACTAAAGGGTTCTTCAGAAAATTTCACTATTATAGTAAAGCAATAATATATTCAATTTCGGGGAACTTGATTTGATTCACTACACTACGTCAAGCAGAAAATAGATTAACGTATAATTACTTAACATATGTAGGCACATATCGTCTGATCAAAATTGACTCGGACTGGTTCATTTAACTGGATCGTGCAAATCGAATCGATAAAGAGCTTTTTTTCCTATATTAGTAGAACCTTGTTTTATGTTCGAGTGACGTTTGACCTCCATATTTCATTTAGTGTGTGTTTAACAGGTATTTATTTACGCCTCGAAAGGTTTATCTGGCGATTTTTACCATGGAACAAAATTGAACAACAAGCTTTTTTGAAATTCTGTGAATAAGAAGTGTGTCAATGGTAAACTTGTACCAAAAGGCTTGAATCTTTTACAGAAACGATGTCGAGTAGTGGTCGCAAACGAGATGCTTGGCAACTGTCCAACAATGTAGCAAACGGTGCTTCGAAAATGAACGAAAACCGAAAATCAGTAGCCAATTTTGAAGACGATGATAAGAATTTTTATTATAATACGTGACAAGTTTTTTATTGTCAGCCCGTGCCAATATTGATCAGGTGATATACATGCATATCACTGAATGTTATGGTTAATAGATTTTGGCAGATACTTTGTATTCAGCTCGATCTAGCCAACTGAATTTATCAGCTGAATATTTTATTCCAAGTTATGACTATGTTAACTAAATAACAAGTAAGGTAGGGCTAAGTTCGGGTGTCACCGAACATTTTATACTCTCGCATGATAAAGTGATAATCGAGATTTCATTATCCGCCATTTACATATTTTTCAAATACCGTATTTGTGTAAAGTCTTATTCCGCTATCATCATTGGTTCCTAATGTTTATACTCGTATTATACAAAGAAGGCATCAGATGGAATTCAAAATAGCGTTATATTGGAAAAAGGCGTGGTTCTTAACCGATTTCACCCATATTTCGTACATGTCATCAGGGTGTTAAGAAAATATTATATACCGAATTTTATTGAAATCGGTCTAGCAGTTCCTGAGATATGGTTTTTGGTCCATAAGTGGGCGAGGCCACGCCCATTTTCAATTTTTAAAAAAAGCCTGGGTGCAGCTTCCTTCTGCCATTTCTCCCGTAAAATTTAGTGTTTCTGACGTTTTTTGTTTGTCGGTTAACGCACTTTTAGTGATTTTCAACATAACCTTTGTGTGGGAGGTGGGCGTGGTTATTATCCAATTTCTTCCATTTTTAAACTGTATATGGGAATGCCTGAAGGAAACGACTCCATAGAGTTTGGTTGACATAGCTATGGTAGTTTCCGAGATATGTACAAAAAACTTAGTAGGGGGCGGGGCCACGCCCACTTTTCACTTTAATATCTTTATTTATGGCTTAGTTATGACACTTTAAAGGTTTTCGGGCGTGACAGTGGGCCGATTTTGCCCATCTTCGAACTTAACCTTCTTATGGAGCCAAGAAATACGTGTACCAACTTTCATCATGATATCTCAATTTTTACTCAAGTTACAGCTTGCACGGACGGACGGACGGACAGACGGACGGACGGACAGACAGACATCCGGATTTCAACTCTACTCGTCACCCTGAAATATAACCCTATATCTGACTCTTTTAGTTTTAGGACTTACAAACAACCGTAATGTGAACAAAACTATGTATAATACTCTCCTTAGCAACTTTGTTGCGAGAGTATAAAAAGTAAATCTGATGGTTAATATGGAAATATTTCGAAACTTGTTATTTTGGTCTCTTATATTTTATTTTGGGAGATGAACATCTGAATCTAAAACCATCGATTGTTTGTTGTTTAATTATTTATAGGAAGCAATTTTGATTATTCGAGAGTTAACTCAACGTACAGCAAATATATTGCTTTAGTGAACTCTTTGAAGATGAATGTCCTGTGATTTCGATGAAACTTCGTTCTAAATCGTATATTTTCCTTTTAGGTAGAATTTTCGTTAATTTTTCTTTCAGTCAAATTTCAAAAACATAACTATTTTATATACATACATACATAAGTCGCAATGTGTTCTTCGATCAAAATGCCCAAGCAATGGCGTTCTTCCAAGTTCCAAGTTTTCGAAATTCAAATAACCAAAAATATGGTGACATTTCGAAGCAGATTTAATCGTAACGAACTTAAGAACTCATTCACGAGCAGCTAAAAAATATTAAACCAAGAAAACTTCAACCTAAATATCTGTTTAGAGTATGGAGCACACATAATGATGATTGCATTTCCTCCTAGTCTTCGTGCGGCGACATGTCAGTGACCTTAAACTGTAAAACAATGCAGTAATTGGAAGATACACCTTTGCATATTAAGCTGGGCTTTTGTTTTCAAAGCAACTTCAAATGCTTTTAAATATGTGGACGAGTAAACCAATACACAGACACAAACCAGTACATATTGCTCGCACAATTTTGAATGGATCACATTAAGTACACTCTGAGCAAAAAGCTTTCGTATGTACATACATATGTATGTAATTCCTAAAGTCGTTAATAAAGTTTCAGCAAGCTAAAAAAACATAATATTTTTGAGGTTAGTTTGGGTTCATATCCAAAATTACTGGCTGATAGTTATGTATTAATATATTAATGCTGGAGATGACATTCTTATTCTTTCTTCATTAAACTTGGTCTACTGTACTTTTTGTACCCACTTTAAGATACCAAGCTGTTAGCTGCAGATATGCTTATTATTTCCAGATTCAAAAATCTCAAATTTCAAGCATTTAACTTTGGTTTAACTGGAAAAAATGTGCACGTGCATATGTACATATATTCAATAAGTATTCAAATGATTTTCATTGCCTTCATCTCTTTCAAAATAAAGCAGTAATTGCCGTTCAATACAATTGTTACCATCAGTGACCGCAGGGAAGCTTCGTTGTTCTTAAAGACTTATTGTTCTAAGATAGAAAATATATTCCTTTGTAGGATCAAATCAGAAACCGATCTAGGCTTTCAGTTTCTTTAAATAACACCCTTAAGACGTATACATGCCTTTGTGACCGAAAAATTAATACTTGCTGAAAGAGAGAGGAGGAGCTACTCTTCTAAACTGTGTAGCAAAGGGGTATTCACCCTGTCAAGAAAGTATCGGGAATTTATAAATAAAACGAAAAAGATACAAACTTTTCTTAAGGGGGTTTTCGGTGGAAACGCCCGTCTGGGTGTACGATTATAGTCTTTAAAGTCCATATAACGGGTGATCCAAGTAGAGGTACATTTTTCAATAGGCTTTTTTGACAGATTACGCATGAATCGTGTCAAAATGTTATGTTATTTTTCAGTTCAGTACTGTGTGACATTTCATCATGGAAAGACTTACGCCTAAACAACGTTTACATTTCGTTCAACTTTATTTCGAAAATTTACGTTCTGTAAAGAAAGTGTTTCGAGCGCGTCGCTCAACTTATGTAACATACTGGGCGTACTATTTATTCGCAACACCCTCACCCATCTTCATTATTGGATAATAATCAGTCGAATATACCACGTCCAGCACACAGAAAGAAAATATAGCAGCCGTAGCTGAGAGTGTACACGAATACCGTGGAGAGTCGATTCGGCGCCGTTCGCAACAACTCGGACTGACATATGGAACGACTTGGCGCATTTTACGTCAAGATCTTAAATTGAAAGCGTACAAAATACAGCTTGTGCAAGAACTAAAGCCCTTCCGATGCGACATCGCTTCCCTCTATGCGCTGCTGAAAAGTTCCAAGAAGATCCGACGTTTTCGACTAAATTTTGTTCAGCGATGAGGCTCATTTCTATCTCAATAGATATGTAAACAAGCAAAACTGTCGCATTTCGGACAAAGAGCAACCTAAAGAGATTCAAGAGCTGCCATTTCATCTAGGAAAAACCAGGGTCTGATGTGGTTTGTGGGCCAGTGGAATCATCGACTCATATTTCTTCAAAAATGATACCGGTGAGAACGTAACCATCAATGACGACCGTTATCGCGCCATGATAACCGACTATTTGATGCCTGAAATTGAAGCTCGTGATCTCGGTGACATTTAGTTTCAACAAGACGGCGCCACTTTCCACATATCACATCAATCAATGGATTTATTGAGAGAACACTTCGGTGACCAGCTAATTTCACATTTTGGGCCGCTCGATTGGCCATCAAGATCGTGTGATATCGCACTGTTAGACTTTTTCCTGTGGGGATAAGTAAAGTCTAAAGTCTATGCGGATAATCCCGCTTCAATTCAGGCATTGGAGCAGAACATCACGCGTGTCCCTCGCCAGTTACCAGTCGAAATGTTCGACCGAGTCATCAAAAATTGGACTCAACAGATGAACCAACTGAGACGTCGCCGAGACCAAAATAAATACGATAATCTTCAAAAAGTAAATTACCAAAGAATGTTCTTTCGGATGATAATAAAAATTTTCCATTAGATTTGAAGTTTCTGTGTTATTTCTTTAAAAAAGTAGGACCTCGAAATGGATCACCCCATAGTTTGAGCTTCAGTTTAAATCGAGAATCTTTCGTAGTTTAAATAGAGTCCATGCGAAAAATGGGCGACGAAGAACTGAGATAAGAATAAAAAAAAGCAGTAGATCTTCGTATATGATCGAAAATATATAAGTAAATAATCAGCGTGACGAACTCACAAACTAATCTCTCAGTTTTTTATAGTAATCTATAGTTTTACGCATGGCCTATTCCCCATACGAAGCTGTTGATTTGCTATAATCTCTGATCAAATTGTTCAGATCGGACCACCAGCTTCAGGTCCAGCTATCATTCAAACCGATTGAACGAAATCAAGATAAAGATATTCATCAAATATAGCACATACTTGTATGTTTGCCATAGGAAGCAAGCCTTTGACAGGTTACGTTTTCAGATTTAGATATGCATATAGTTGCTATAAGAAATGCGCTTGTGAAATGTTGTTGTTGTTAGCGTTGTTGTAGCGGTAGAAAACATAACTAAATTAATTTCGAGGCATGATGCCAAGTTGACAGTCCTTAGCCAGATAAAAACCTGGATGCGTTCCGGTCAGACCCGACTGTCATGGGAACGACCTGTGAAAGGTATTATAGCTGCGGTCCAACCGTACTTAACGCTTTTTTAACATATAGGAATATTAAACACCGTGGTGTACAAATAAATATCGAGATGTAAACATATATTTTCCACTTCACAAAACAACTAAAGTACCACCCTAATGTAGGTAGTGATGGCCAGTCAGCCTTGGCAACACTTTACAAGTGTATGAGTGAAAAATGCAAGAATAGTGCTGTGACTGATGTGTGTTGTTGTTGTTGTAGTACCCACCCCATGAAATCGTGCAGCGACACACTCTGAACACGATCTTACGGCGAGTATATGAGTGGATGTACATATGTATGTATCTGCTAAATAGGTAGTGCGCTCAAATACGCCGCTTTTTTGAGCTATACGACAGACAGATATGTATGTATGTATGTAAATAGCTGTGGCTGTGCATATATTTATGCGTGTGTCTGTATGTGCCGCCCAAGTACACGTACTGCTTAGCATGCAAAGGTAGCTTCGTAGCTTTGGAGCTTCACAGCTTTGTCGCTGTCACTTAAATTCTCAATGAGCTAGTCTGCTTACACTTCATGTTGCACTGATCGCGTCTCGGCGCTGCCAATGTTCTTTACGATAAAGCGGTAACTCGGCATGTCATATGCCACTGCGTATGTGTGTATGTATGCATGAGTGAGTGTGTGTGCGCGTGTGTGTGTGCCTAAAAAGTATCTATGTGTGAAGCGAGTAATTGCTTCTAGCAAACGAGCGGCGGGAACTCGTCGAATAGTTACAGTATTTTATGGTCTCGGAGCCGTTGTCTTTTCCAGTCTTCGAGTGGCTCTTAATGAGTGTAGTCTTCTGGTGCGGAAAAATTCGAAAATTCAAACATTTCATTTTGAGCGTAGTAAACAAACACAAAAACAACATAGAAATTTGTGGAAATTTATAAGACGAAAATGAAGAAGTCAAACTGTTAAAGTTTAAAGTAAAAGTTAATAAATAAAAAATATTTTCGAGCGCCAAAAAATGTAAATATTGGATAATATAAAAATAATTGTTATGCAAAATAAAAAATATATATTTATATACATGATTGTGCAGCTGTTCTCTCGCCAAGCTTCAGTTACAAACCAAAGTTACACAAGAGATATTATATTATTCTTGCTTTTTTGCTTTTTTCTAATGCGAAAGCCAACTAAATAATATAAACAAATATTCACGCGATCCGACAGTGTTTTATGGGCTTGATATCACGTTTTATTGTCGTAATCGCTTGCAAAAGTTTTTTGTTGTTGTTGTGGTTTTGCTTGTGTTGTGTGTGCGCGTGTCCTGGCTGGCATCCGCTTTTGCTGGCGTGTGCGTGAGTTAATATGCGGATATGAGTGCATGGTGGTGCCTATGTGTGTGTGTTTAAAATGTCACTCTTTACTACAGTGGAAAGTTTTGATATTTCTGTGGGCAAAGATTGCTTATCCTTCTGCGCCGTTTAAATTGATAAAGTGTTTGTGAAAGAAGGATTGATAAGTATACGTTTTATGTGTAATACTGATTAATTTGCTTAGGAAATTATTAAAAAAATAATAATAATTAAGAAAAAAATGTAAATATATACATATATTAAAAATATATCTATGAATGAGTGCAAATAGAAAATAATTTCTGCAGGATATGCCGTCTAACAGTGCCTAATGCAGCAATTTTCATGAATGAAAAAATAATGAAATTTTATCAAAATTGTATATATTTTTTTATAAAAAATTTAATTTAAATATATATTTTTTTTGTTAAAAAAATATGTACATATGTATATACAAAAATTAAAATATTTTATTTAATTCACAAATTGTAAATAAATTTCGGAACAAAAATTAAAGTATTTTAATTGTGTGATTATAATTTGAATTTAAATATTAAAAAATATTCTAATTATTTTAAATAAAAAATAAATATATATATAATAAAATATTTATATATAAAATTTTTGTTCTGAAATTTATATTTATTTTATATAATATAAGAAAATATTTAGATTTTTTTTACTTATTAAAATAATTAAAATTTTAAAAGTGAAGCACAATTAATCTCTACAAAAAACTTTAATTAATTATTTCCATGGTTTTATAACAAACTCTTGCAAAACTTTACTATTATATTTTAAAATAAAAAATTAAACAAAGAATAAACACTAGCAATTGTAACAATTATTAACAATATCAACAACAACAAAAAATAAATACAAAGTTTTAATTCAAAATATTTATAATTTACATTTTTGAGAAAATTTGTTTCCATAACTAAAAAAAAAACAAACAAAAAATAGTCTCTAACAAAAATTAAATTGCAAAGTACAAATTTTTTAAATATATTACTGTGAAAATAAATCAAAATAAAATTTATAAAAATAGTTTATATAAAAATTTAATAAATTTAAATAAAATGAAAATAAAATCAAATTCAAACATCTGAAGACTTAATAAATTAAAAAAAAAAACTATTTTTTTTATTTATGAAAACAGGAAGAATCAAAATTTTTATAAAATAAAGTGAAACAATTAAGAAATTTGAATTAAATTTGATTTAAAATTTAATAATTATAAATAAATCATAATTATCAGAAATTTTGCATTTAAGACTAAAAGAAAAAATATTTAAAAAATAGAGTTTCAGTAAAAAGAAAACGAGAAAAATCGTTAATTTCTGATACACCGAAATTAGAATAATAAGTTAAAAATAAAATCCTATTTACGACCTTGCTTTTAACGTTTAGTTTGAATGGCAGCTATATCCAGTATGGGTCCGATCTGAACAAGTTTTTCGGAGATTAGACAAATTTCGTGAAGACATCTCGTCAATTAAAAACAAGAAAAAAACGTTAACTTCGGTTGCACCGAAGCTAAATATCCTTCACAGGTGCATTTCTGTTCATATGTACTATGTGTTCAGTTTGTATGGAAGCTATATGATATAGTTAACCGATCTGATCAATTTCTTCGGAGATTACATTGTTGCTTTAGAAAATATCATATACCCAATTTTTTGAATATATCTTGTCAAAAAAGTTTTCCATACAATTTGATTCCGATCGTTTTTGTATATTAAGCTATATGTTATAGTGGTCCGAAGACAAATGAGCATTTACAAAAAATTTCAAAAAGATATCTTAAAAACCGAGGGACTAGTTCGTATATATACAGACAGACGGACAGACAGACGGACATGGCTAAATCGACTCAGCTCGACATACTGATTATTATATATATACTTTATAGGGTCTCCGACGATTTTGAAAACTTCGTGACAAACTTTATATCCTGTTCAGGGATAAAAATCCATCAAGATTTGACTCCGATCGTTCATAAATTGCAGCTGGTCCGATATCGACAAATGTGCAGCTACTTGGGAAAAAAGGTTCGTGTGCAAAATTTCAGATCGATATCTCAAAAACCGAGGGACTAGTTAGGCGGACATGGTTACTTAGCCCGTCACGCTGATCATTTACATACTAAATATGAACATACATATGTATGTATGTATTTTCTTATTATTCTTTTGTGTGTTACAAACTTCGTGGCAACTTAATGTATCCTATTCAAGATATAAGAATATTTTTAAAGCGAAAATTAACAAAAATACATAAATAGAAAATTTTGAAACTTTTTTTTTTAATTATGTATAAAAATTAATTATGACGATTGACAGCGGTTTTTAATATCACATTCATTAAAAATATATATACACATAATTTTAGAATTAGAACATAATATTACTTTTATCGCCGAAAGTATAAAGTTGATTACCTCAAAATAATACATTGTTTAAAATAAAAACAATTTTATTTAAAAATTAAATTTCAAAAATTCTGAATAGTAAATGAAATTAAAAAACATATATATATATATATTTCTTTAATTTATTAAGTTAGGTGATTCAAAGAAACTAAATTCATCACATGATAATATGAAAAATTAAAAAAAAAATTCTTCAAAAATTAAATTTAAATTGTTCTAAATATTAAATTAAATTAAATGTAAAAAATTAAATCAATTAAATTAAAAAATATATACTTAATTTGTTAAATTTATTAATTGTGGTTACAAAGAAACTATTTTAATCTCATAAGATATTTAAAATATTAAAACCACTCCGCCTATTTATACCTATAGTGCTTATTATAGTGCCGAATTTTTTTGCAAACAACTTTTATTTATTTGTTCGTTGATATTTATTTTTATTTTTCGCTATTTTTAATTTGCGCACGTTTTCAACTAAAAAAGAATAATTTTTTTAGCAAATAGCTACGTGGGAATTTAAAGTTTCGTTACAAATACATGTGTAAAGAATGTATTTGTATTAGGTTTGGTAAATTCACAAGTTGTCGTAAATTTAGAGATTTACAAACATGAACAGAATGTGGCTGCTTGTGGATTTTTTTATAATTGAAGGAACTGTGACGCCTTATCGTAATATATTCAAATAAATCAAAAGAAAAAAAGTAAAAATAAATATCAGCGCCTAGCTAAACCCCAAAAGGCAATGTCGGTGACTTTATAAAATATGATCGGCATGATGAACTGAATCGATTTAGCTTTGTTCGTTTATCTGTCTGTATATATACAAACTAGTCCCTCAGTGTCTGAGATATCGTTTCGAAATTTTGCATACGTCTGTTTTAAGGGCTTGTATGGAAAACCCTTTTATTTGACAAGATATCTTCACGAAATTTTATGACAGATTATGGTCTAAGGCACTGCTACAATCTTCAAACAAATTGTTGAGATCAGACCACTATAATATATAGCTGCCATACAAACCAATCGTTCAAAATCAAGATAAAAATATTTTTATACCCTTTTATGCTATCAGAAATGTACGAAATTAACGTTTTTTCTTAAATTAAGCCGCCAATGAATTTATAAATGTTAGTACATGTTAGCATAGATCGTGAATCCCGCCAATATGCACGCACAGTAAAAACATTTTCTTTTTTATGCATAGTATTCTCCGTGTTTTTTAACATACTCTTTTTGTATTCTTTATTTTTTTAATCGTTTTGGTAACAAAAAACAGGCATTTCTTCAGCACTAACAATCTATTTGTGTACATACACAAGCTGTCATAGAAATGTATACAGTAAAGTGGTAAAATTTGTTTGCTGTTTTAAAAATGATAACTTTTGATATAAAAAATGATACTGCAACGACCGTGAGGTTTTTGTCAGTATTCCAAATCAAACTTCTTAAGCTCTTATTCGAATGTGATATTCTCTCACTTTGTTTTTTGACATTTTGTCTTTACAAGGAGACTTTAATTAACAAAATATACATATGTATATCGTCACCTAATATGCAAAATAACATAACATCACTTTTCATAAGTTTACAAGTGAAGGAAAAACGATATAATAGAAATCACTCCTATGGAAACAAAATATGTGTTTTGGTTATAAATTGGTTATAATTGGATATATTGGTCAGCGGAAGGTTAAAAGTTTATAATACATACATATGTGCAATATGATGTAGGAATCATAAGCAATAAAAAAACTCGAATTTCGAATTTTTTGATGATACGTGGTTTTGCTATTTAAGCGACGATATGTGTATAAGATACAATATCTAGACTATTCCCCTTGATATACATTATTAATAAATATATTTAAGCCATTAACTCGAATCTAAAAAGTCAATAAAAGGTCAAATAAAGGTAATTTAAAGGTCACTTATACAAAGGTAAATTCAAAACTATACTCTAATATTTCTTGATTTTTTTGGAAATTTATTTTTTGTGCTCTTGAAAATTGATTAAACAAACGGTAGAATAATGTACAGTAAAATTATTAACTGCTATTTATCAATTGCCAGAAAACGCTCGATATTCCGGTCTCTAGATTAGAGTACCCCTTTTAGTATTCATTAGTTAAGGTAAAAATACAGAAAGCGTTGTAAAAGTACTAAAACATAGATTTGCTTTTGGAAGAATTTAAGTCAAAGACTAATCTCTCTACTTAATCCATTCTTGGGGGTATGAAAATGGTTACGGGTTTCATATCATTTATTCAATACAAAATGAAATTGTAATTTGATTGAGTTTGTACACAATTTCTTTATGTATTGCACCATTTCGATGTTCTCTTGTGTAAGTATGCTTTAAGAGCATGTGCCGGCAGAAGCATGATGAGCACAAGTGTGTTTACTATGTATATATTTACATATGAACGTGTTTTTCACGAAAATGCTTCCAAAAAATGGAATTTCAAAGTCATTCACGTGCCACGCCACAAACAACTTTCTTCTGTGAAATTTTTCTATTTAATATTATTATGCGCCCTATGGACTAACAACGTGCGGTTATTGGATACATTTCTGTGTATACACGTTTTTTTTTATTAATAAAAAGATATTGTAATATCTTATATTAACCTAATTAAGTAGGTGAGGCGATGGTTCGAAAATCTGCAAAATGTGAGGTATACTAATTTCTTCGTGAGAAAATTATGTGTATTAGGTGAAAAAAACATTTAGTAACGATGCATGGTCTTAGCTTGGTACATATTTATATAATATGTCATAGATAGCTATGATAAGAAGGTATCTTGGCGAATAGATGGGGATAAGTATTTATTTTACGGCTACAGGATTTTATAAGAAGCATTCTCATGGTAGAAATTCTCTCAGAATGAACACTTTAATGTTAATCGTAACTCATTGACTGACTACACAGAGCTGCACAGCTCTAACCAAGTCCTTCAGTAGCGACTGCATCAGGTACAAAAGATAAGCAAAATGACTTTGTTACCTTTACATCTTTGAGATAAAGCCGACAAATTATTGCAGAACACAGGTCTGTTCGATAAACTACAGTTATAGTTAGGGTAGGGGTTTGAGATAATATGTTTGCCCTGCTAGAACCTTTGTATAGGTTTAACAACCTTATAACTCTTACTTTGCTCTTTTCCAGAGTTCGAAACGATGATGACCATGTGGCAAAAAAAAGTTTCTTTCAGAGCTGAATTCTTTGCTAATTCAACTGTAGACTCATTTCATTTGCGGCTGATGTCTCCTGGATGTCAAAACAGTTTCCTTGTTGTGCGGAGATAAATTCTACACAATTTGAAGCTAAAAGACTTGTTTAAGGGATTACATGGGCTTCCTCGGGTAAAAAAACGCCTTTTTTCAGCAATTTTTTTTCTTATAAAAAATATTTCATTCGAATTTTTTATTATTAACAAAGAAATTCTGAAATTTTTGGAAAAAATATTTTAAACTCGACCATTAATAATTTCAGTAAAATTTCACAAATTTTTTTCAAATAGTTGCAATCGAAAAAAAATCGTTTCTCCAAGTCTTTAAGAATTACAAGTATAAGACCTGTGTAAAATTTCATGACTCTCGGTTGAGTAGATCTCGAGGAATCTTGCCAATCGACTTCAAAAACACAGTTTCGGAAAAAACGCGTTTAAAGACGGCGCACTTAGCCTAGCTAGCCTCGATCGCACAAGTTATCAAGTCTGTATCTCCGAAACTATTACTCGGATCAACTGGAAAATTTAGGACAGTATTCTAGAGGTGTTGTAGAACTTAATGAAACAATAAAAAAATTTTTTTTTGATACCCGTAAATCCATGTAACTCCTTATTGAAGTTCTAATGTTATCCTAACTGACCGAAGAGATTGTTGTACTATATGTATAGTAGTATATCCGAAATATCTGTATCATTTGCTATTTATGGCAATAATAGGCATAACTAAATCTGAAAACGTAACCGGCCAAAGATTAACATGCTTCTTGTCGAGTTAAGGTTATATAATAAGTAATTTATGCCAAATTTCGTAAAGGTATATTTTCAAATAATATGTAAAGTGCTCCATAAGGACAATCGGCCAGTTTGTATGGCAGCTATATACTATAATGGTCCGATTTCAGCGGATTTGGCAAATGACCAGCTTCTTGGAGTAAATAACGTCTGCGAAATTTCAGATCGATGTCTCTAAAACTAAGGAACTAATTTTCATTTATATAGATAGACAGACGGATATGACTAAACCGGTACAGATTCTCACGACGATCATTTACCATATTTGTATACTTTATAAGGTCTCCTTCTGGGTGCTTACACTTACACTTCATAAACCCTGTTCCGGGTATACGAAAACGATTAAATTATAATGAAATATGACTCCTCTCTAGTGCTTTGTTAGGTGATAATATATTTTTAGTCAATTCTAATATTTAAATAAGCTGTTACAATATTGACTATGATCAATATTAATCTAAGACTTCCTCGGCACATATGCACATTAGAGTGGGTCGGTTTTTTTTCTATGAAATCGAGGTTGCGGAAATGTTCTAGGGATCATTCTAAATAACTTTGCCTAGGAGAATATGGGTCTAAAACTGGTTTCGAGTCAGCGGTTTTTAGGGCGAGGTTTATCTTTTACGGATTATAAAAAATTTGTCGGCAGTTTTTGAGATATTCGAATGAAATTTAATACATACCTAGATGCATTTTGACATTCCATTGATCATTTGTCGGAATCGGCCAGACCGAGTAACTATATACATTACATATCTCCCATATGAGCGATTATTCGAAGACAAATACGTGATAGAAAAAAAAATCGAGCCCCTCTAATGTACGTACACGTAAATATGAGTACATAAAAATATACATAAATCAAAATAAACAAAGCCGGGCGCGTTTCCTTCGAATATCAAAATGAAAATCACCTATGACATTGGCATTGGCTTAAGTGCAGACAACGCTACATGTATGTGTGTGTGCATGCACACATATGCATTTACGATTAATATTTACATATACGGACACTCTTGTACTCACATATATACAGACATTTAACTTATGTATGCACCTACATATGTATGTATGTATATGTTTCTCAAACGAAAACTTTGTCGGAAATGAAAGAAAAAATACGAAATCCGCCCACGCATATGCCCAAGCAACAACTATTTAATAACGGTAGCACGAGTATTGCCGTCAAGCTTAAAATAAACCGTGCTCTCTCAGCGCTTGATCTTAAACTGCGCTCGTGCAAGGTGCAAAATGATAGTCTGCAGACTCTTGAATGAATCTACTTATGAGTATATATACAAACACATGTATATTTATATGCATTTCTATCTATGTATAATATACTTGGGTGTAGAGTCTTCCTGTCGTGCTCATCAACGGAACACCAGCACATACATACACACTCATATTTTCTTAAGTACCAGCTAATCTTTATACACACACACATACATAACATACTTAAGCACATACTTACGTACTTAAGTTTAGTTGCTCGAGCGCAATGGGTCACTAGAAGAGTTCGCCTTTTATTAGTGCTGTTGTTGTTTCTGTGTGTTGGCTTGTGTCGCAGTCAAAAAGTTTGATAATGTAAACCTTATGGGGGTCATACATACATACAGACACATGAGTATGGAAAAAATAATGCGCTAAGACCTATTGTGTATAATTATTAAACATCTTGTATAATATGAAACAAATTTTTGGATATTCGGCTGCTGATGTTTTCTAAGAATTTTTAAATCAGATAACTTTTGTGTGTCACAGATTGACTAATCACTACATTAATAATGAGATGATTCTCAGGAGAGGCTCAGTGTGAAGCGGTCTGGTCTGCGATGAACAATAAAGAAGCGAAGCAAGAAGAGTCAGCTTAATTCATCACGAGTCTACTTTAAATACGAAACAAAACACAAAAGTTTCCAGGAACTACTTTTGCTAATTATAGAAAGTACCATTGCTAATGCAATACGAAGGGTATTTTTTAGAAAGGAATAAAGAAAAAACGTTCACTTCGGCTGCACCGAAGCTTTAATACTATACTCTTCCCATATACAAAAATTATTTACAGAAACCTTGATCGATCTGTTTATATGGGAGATGTATGCTATAGTGGTCCGATATTGGATGTTCCGCCAAATGAGCAGCTTGTTAGTGTGAAAAGGTTGGATGCAAAATTACAGTGCGATTTCTTCAATCTACTCTTGAAGAAAATAATTGGAGCTGCAGAACTAAATAGAGAAGGTACCATCTTCTGTAAGACTGTGCGTACGCCCATGATATTGATACGATTGGCCTCAATAACCGCGCTGTTAGTTCTGCTTTTTGCAGAATGGTTACGGAAGCGAAGCAAAAGGGTCTGGCAGCGAACGAAGGCAAGACGAAATATCTCCTGCAATCAACAAACATTCGTCGCACTCGGGACTTGGCTCCCACGGAGTCGTAACTTCGAAGTCGAAGATAATTTCGTCTATCTTGGAACCAGTATTAACAGTAACCACTATGTCAGCCTCAAAATCCAACGCTGAATAACTCTTGCCAACAGGTGCTACTTCGGACTGAGTAGGCAATTGAGAAGTAAAGTCCTCTCTCGACGAACAAAGACCAAACTCTATAAGTCACTCATTATTCTCGTCCTGCTATATGGTGCGTAGGCATGGACGCCTGCACCTACGGTGGCTTGCTCATGTACTCACTTGGAATCTCCAATTGGCGCCAAACAGCGAAAAGGAAGAACGACTGGCGTGCTGGTAAGGGATGTCTACGCCAATAAGAAGAAGAATATAGAATAAGAAGAAAATTGTTACGATATACCACAAATATTAAAATACTTAGACTATCGTCAAAGCAAGATTTGTAAAACCATCGATAGCATTTCTCACACAAATGTGCTGTTCATAAGATTCCATCAATTCGAAAGTAGTGTAAACCACAGCTAATATATAGGCGCCAAACTAATTATAATTATAAATTTAATATGCAGTAATAATAATAATAATTAGTGAAACTATGTGGGAGACATATGAGACGATCGTAAAATTCACATTGCGTCACAGAATGTTCATCATAAACCTATCACAATTTATCCGTTTAAATTTATTACACTATTATTATTACAAAATATTGAAGAAGTTTATAAAAACAGTTGAATTACGATCGTATTGTGAAATATGGCAGGAGCGAAGCTTTAAAATGCACAAATGCATTTACTTAGATGTGATTCCCCTTAGTGAAATATTATCAGTTTATCAAAATTATGTTACGGGGGTCGTTCGATGTCTCGATGATCTAAAAATAATTTGGTTTCCACACACTATTTAATATAGCAACTCAGATCTGTAGAAACGTTATAGTCTCGAGATACCTTTTCGGTTCTTCGGAAAGGAATATAATTTTATTGGAGTAAAGCTGGATTCACCTAACTTTTTCTTTATTTCAAACACTCTTGAGTTGAAGCTCATAAATAGGCTTTTGTTGTTATGTGTGCCTATGTTTATGACATTTTGTTGAATGTTATTATAAGATCTTTATGCATAATTTCTAACCGAGTGATCTCATTAGGTTGACTAGAAGCTTATTAACCTATGTATGTCTTAACACTCAAATGACGATTCAGAGTTCCTATGCTAAACCTATGTTTAGTTTCAGTGTTACTGTTTGACAGTTGCAGAGTTGCATTTCAATTCATTTATGGTCACTAAAAACCTCACTTTTGTGACCAACTAGCCTTGTACCTTGGTCAAGTTCATAAGCATGGTAAGACTCCTCCATTAACAGCAAAATGCTTACAAAGTATCTTTGAAGATAAATATGTCTATATACAATATACCTATACAAGATAAATATGTATATGTATGCATATGAAAATGTGAGTATGTAAGTTTCTAGATACCAAAGTGTTATTGCCTTTTCGGACGCTATCTCCAATGTCAAGTTAGATACTGGCAAACATAAACTCATATACAAACATACTTACATACTTATGTATATGTATTTATTCAATAAAGAAGACGCTACCTTTCAAATACCAATTTAGTACGCACAATTTTTAATTATTTCCTAACTGATAAATATTTATCAGCATATTTTTGAATGCCATCGAACTACCGATGGTTGTATGTATACATTATATATATGTGGCAGTCTTCTTGGATAGTTACAGCCGACTTTTTACATCATTATGCATTAAGTACGTACATACATACATACTAGGGCGTCCGTTATTTTCAAAGTTTATTTATTTTTTTTTTTTTGTTTTTTTGTTTTTGCGCTAGAAAATTAATGAATCTAATGTAAACTCTTATTTAGACCGTACCTAAATCATTCTACTTTCCCCTTATATTTAACTTAGAATATTTTGATTTTTACACTACATTTTTTGACTCCAAAAAAAAACCCATAACTTGGAAAATATTATATTCTAATAAAAAATTGTTCGCTCTACAAAAAAGGCGAGTTCTATTCCGATGATTATGGATTTTTTTGCATGTCAAACTCATAAACCTAGGTCTCATCGGCAGTTTTAATGCTCTCCATGAATGTGGTATCCGAATTCGCACGATCAAGCATGTCCATAGAGACCTGTTTACGGTACTCTTTTTGAAAAAGTTCAGCTTTATCAGGACGAGTCGAGCAAGAACGCATTTTATACCCAAAATACCCACCAAAATTGTTCGAACGATCTCGCGAGAGATGAGGAACTCTCTTGCAATCTCTCTAACCTTGCCTAACGATCATCATATCTATCACTTTTTTAATATTTTCATCAGTTGAAGAGATCGAAGGTCGCCCAGAAAGAGGCATGAAGGCTTAGTCCCACTCGTAGGCTTGTGTAAGCCTTCTCCAATATTCGCAATGAATCCGCACTAGGAATTTGGTTAGAAATATACAATTTTAGAAACATTTTTTGTTCGATATTTTTATCCATTGTAAAAATAACGGACACCCTTATATATGCATACAAACATACAGTACGTATTTGCTTTTTTTATATGGACGATCGTCAGTAATAATGAAAAGATCAGTATATTTATCTTATTAATTAAATTAATTATTTAATTTTCATTAGTATTATATGTGCATGCATACATACAACTATTATAATCAATGCGTAATTTTATGATCAAGACATTTGCGTCGTACCTTCGAGTTATCGACATATGTATGTATGTATGTATATGTAAATTCACACATCTTCTTCTTCTTGATTGGCGTAGACACCGCTTACGCGATTATAGCCGAGTTAACAACAGCGCGCCAGTCGTTTCTTTTTTTCGCTACGTGGCGCCAATTGGATATTCCAAGCGAAGCCAGGTCCTTCTCCATTTGGTCCTTCCAACCGAGTGGAGGTCTTCCTCTTCCTCTGTTCCCCCGGCGGGTACTGCGTCGAATACTTTCAGAGCTGGAGTGTTTTCATCCATCCGGACAACATGACCTAGCCAGCGTAGCCGCTGTCTTTTAATTCGCTGAACTATGTCAATGTCGTCGTATATCTCACATAATTCACACATACTCACTATTAAATAGCGAAAATGAAGTTGACGAGAGGCAACATATCTTGTAATCAATAGATAGTTTAGAGAACATTAGTTCAACAAAGCTAAAAGCACCTCCTCATTCGTATGTTGCTCCAGAATTTTATTTGTATTGATAGCTAAGGAATGGGGACGTCCTTATTATTCTTCTAGGTAGAAAGTCCAAGATGTATGTATATTGTTGAGCATCATATGCGGATGAAGTTTCTTTTATACATATCGTCTCGTGATTCACGTAAATGCGGAATCCCCTTTTCAAATTAATTGCTAATTTTATGTTCATCGGTTAGACAATCCTTATAACATACCCATCAGATTCATGATTGGGCCATCAAATAAATTAACGCCCAATTAGTCTCAATACACCTTAATGTTTAACCGATTTCAATTAACTAATTGATCAAAGTGGATTTTAATAGGCATTCAAGTGATGTAAAAGTTCCCATGCAACCCGTGGATCGCAGTCATTTGTTAATCGTGTTAATTCAATTAATTAAGTGTGAAAATCAAATGCATTATTAGCTTAATTGCTTCAGACCTTTGATTTATTCAAATATTGTTTTAAGTAGTCCCCAGTTCATGCTTGGAGGATTTTACTGCTTTGTTATGGCATTTTATAAGTTTTTGGTTAATGGGGTTTTGTGGGCGTGGTATTGGTGCGATTACACCCATCTACGAACTCGTCCTTACTTTCTTGCCAAGGAACACACTCAGATGCCTATGTTATAAGCTACTACTGGAGATCTGAACTATCAGACTTGGTACAGGTGATAATAAAATTCGTTTAAAAGACTCAAAAAAGATAGACGATATAAAACGTAAACCTCTTACATCGGGGCAACCCATAGTAGTCCGTGCTTTTAGCAAAAAATAAATGTTATCTATTGACTTCTGCTTGTTGACTTCTAGTAGTCTTAATTAGGAGGCTACGGTTGATGCAATGTGCTAAAAAGCGTTAAATCCAATTATAAGTACTTATTTATTATGTATGGTGAGTTAGAGACCGAATAGTCGAGAGGATGCAGTCATGTGTAGAAGCTCACGCAAGTGAGCAAAGTTCTCTGAGCGCCATTCACTTGGGAGTGGCCAGAAACGATTCTTTTACATATGGCTCAAACAGTTCACGACTTTCGGTCTTAGACCAAGTATCTTCTGCATAGCCAAAAAGCATCCGTTTGAAGGCGAGCTAAAGTGAGAAGGCAAAACATCGCTTCCCAGGGTTGTGCACTGCGTTTAGGACAGGCCACGTAAAAAACACCCACAATGAAAAGAAGAAAACAGTCTCGGTTGAAATGTCTACAACAATAGAGAATAAGAGGAAGATATACATATGTAGATCGAATAAGGTGGTATACTCTTCTTGAAAATATTTGTTTATCTCGAATCCTTTACTTTTTTGCCAGCAGTTAAAGTAAATTTAAATAGTCGTTTGTGACTTTTGCACTCAACAATTGAAATACTAGATAATTTTCCAGTAAAAACTGACGTTTTCTGACTGCTACGAGAACGTAGTAATTATGCATAACTGTCTCTATGTATTACTGTATATAAGTATATTGTTAAGGTAAAGGCGCCGAGTTTCTAAACTTGAGTAATCTATTCTAAAATTATCACACTCAATTTGTCTTAGCTGCCTTATGTTCAAATTTTCCATATGTCTAGTATATAATATATAGATATATAAGTATAGTATATCCTTAATGGCGTATTGCACGTGAGTGGTCATACTTACACTGAATGCATGCTCTTGGCACATTTCGCATAAGATGCGTACACACAGTTGTAGATATATGTATACATATAGATATGTATATATATATCATATTTGATATCCGCGCGACAATTGATCGTGGATATTACAGTTATCTACTATAAAATGGGTTAATGCCTCCACTATGGTCGCTAAGCAGTTAAAAGCTTAAGTTGCTAGCAAAAATTATTGGTATGATGAATGATGACGGAATGTCTCAAATGCCGGCAAAGTCCGCGTGACAAGCGTATAGCTTTCTTCATAGCGTCGGCTGACGCATGCCACATGTCAGCGCGTAAATTAAAACGAAGGGTTTCACACATATACCATACTTTCATATATGAGTGTGTGTGTGTGTGTAATATAATAGGTAAATAATACTCGTAAATATATAGCCATAATAAACGGTTTAATGGACAGAGTGAAAAAGTTAAGAGCGCAAGCAACATGATATTTCCTTATGGCTTGTAAAATTACTTGCAATTAGTTTATTCAAATGTCATATTAGTGGACTTGAGTACACAGTGAGTTGAAGTGGTGTTGTGCTAAGTTAAGGTGGCTGCAGTTCTTTGGAGACACGACATTTTTCCGTTAGTTAATTTGCTGTTTAAAGTCTACAGGTAATCAAAAATATAACTTATTTCTTATGACTATTTACTCAAACCATTGCTCGTGAGAGAGAATCTATCTCTTTCTTTGAATTTGAAAATAACTCCGAAGTTTCAAGCCTTCTATATTCCTACTGGGTAACTTTTACGCGCCAAATCACACACGAGTGGCCGTATTGGGTTTAATGGGCTACCAATTTTAGGCAAAACTATCGGAAACGATTTTCAAATTTACATTGTTGATTTGTAAAAGCTTTACTCACAGATAGCTTTGTGATGGTTAAAAAAATAAAATAGTATATATGTATGTACATATGTATATACTATAGCAAGCTATACCAAGCTAACACTATGGACGAATATGGTAATTACCGGACAACGAACTTCTGAATCTTGTAATAGTCTGACAAAATTTTCGATAATTTCTAATACTACCTGCGATTATCGTGGGCTCCATCAGAGTATATCTAAATGAATTTCAGATGAAGCTTCGAAAAGTTTTGAAGTTTTGTGGTTTTTGGGAACTGCGGAGAGTTCTTGAATGAAGATTTAACTTGAACACTGGAAAAAAGTTAAAAATTCACATCTGTCCAGTTTACTATCGGCTCTGATAAGTGCCTATACTTCATTATATTGGATATATAAAAATCGCTTCTAATTTGTATCAAATATTCATTATGACCGACTTTTAGCGCGACCTCTTTAGCTAACCATACTGAAAAAGCGCTGAATGCCAAAGCGCCTGGAAATCCTGATACAGGGTTGTAAACTAAGCAACCCATTATTGAATTATATTCCGTCTTCTTCTTTACTGTTGTGGAAACCGCTTATGCGATTATAGCCGAGTTAACAACAGCGCGCCAGTCGTTTCTTCTTTTCGCTACGTGGCGCCAATAGGATATTCCAAGCGAAGCTATGTCCCTTTCCACCTGGTCCTTCCAACGGAGTGGAGGTCTTCCCCTGTTTCCCCCGGTGGGTACTGCGTCGAATACTTTCAGAGCTGGAGTGTTTTCATCCATTCGGACAACATGACCTAGCCAGCGTAGCCGCTGTCTTTTAATTCGCTAAACTATGTCAATGGCGTCGTATATCTCATACAGCTCATCGTTCCATTGAATGCGATATTCGCCGTGGCCAACGCGCAAAGGACCATAAATCTTTCGCAGAACCTTTCTCTCAAAAACTCGCAACGTCGACTCATCGGTTGTTGACATCGTCCAAGCCTCTGCACCATATAGCAGGACGGGAATAATGCGTGACTTATAGAGTTTGGCTTTTGTTCTTTGAGAGAGGACTTTACTTCTCAATTGCCTAATCAGTCCGAAGTAGCACTTGTTGGCAAGAGTTATCCTGCGTTGGATTTCCAGGCTGACATTGTTGGCGGTGTTTATACTGGTTCTTAAATAGACGAAACTATCTACAACTTCAAAGTTATGACCGTCAACAGTGACGTGAGAGCCAAGTCGCGAGTGCGACGACTGTTTGCTTGATGACAGGAGATATTTCGTCTTGCCGTCGTTCACCACCAGACCCATTTGCTTCCTTGTCCAGTCTGGAGAGAGCAGAATTAACGGCGCCGGTGTTGAGGCCGATAATATCATTATATTCCTTACCTGACCAAAAAATTTACAGTCAAAAATAAGAAATTGTCGAAATAAAGTATTAAGTACACAATTTGATCAAAAATAATCACTATTTAGCGCCCCGGGACACCCCTTGTACCAATGAGTGTGGAAAAACGGAAAAAACCAAACGGTAGCATCACCAGATACAGATGCTGATAACAATAACTATATTAAACATACATACATACGCTTTCATATATGTATATGACTACGAGGGTGGTACATTAAATACACGACAGTCGGACGTGCCTTCCGTCTATCACAACATGATCGATCTGGTTGTTGGCTTTTCGATCCGGAGACAGCCAGGTAGTTTGATGAATTTTCCTATGCTGGAATCTAGTACTACAGATAACCGTATTTCGAGCCCCAGGACTCGGCAACGGAGTATCCCTTCTACCACGAATCCTACACCTATTTTGTGTCACTGTAATAAATACCATAAGGACCTACTCGTCTCAGTCCTTCTCCCATCCATAGCACTTCTTGGACCGTGGTGATGTTAGCCTACACTCTAACTAACTCTAAGGGATCCCAATTAAGGGACCGAACATTACAGCTGCATGCCCTCAAATCGTAATCATTTGCAATGGTCATTATCAAAAGGGGGGTCGCTCAATCGATGCTGTTTCCTTCTTTTCGTCTTCAAATGGATGTTTTTTGGCTACCCAGAAGATACTTGGTCTAAGACCAGAAGTCGTCAGCTGTTTGAGCCATATATAAAAGAATCGTTTCTGGCCACTCACCAGTGAATGACGCTAAGAAATCTTTCCTCACTGGCTTGAACTTCTACACATGACTCCACCCTCCATCATATACTGCATGCTTTATTTTTCAGAAGGGTTATCACTGGGGCATGTTAATCAAACAAAAAGGAGACTACATTGTGAAATAAATCCCAATTTTCCCCAAAAATTTCGTTTTTCGTTTGTATGCTAAGTACTTATCGAACCGTCCTCTTATGTACAATGTATAGAACATAGCTTTGTGTACATTGCATTTCTATTACCACATTTAACCGTCTATTGTTTACTTTCCGGTCTGGAAAATTTATAGAATCGTTTAATTTATCTAATTTCCATTTTTATTTTATTTTTTTTTTTTTTTTTGAGTTTACAGAATCGTGTTCGAAAATGTAAATACTTACTTGGCTATATGGCTTTTATTCCCGCCAAATTCTGCTGTGTGCCTCTTTCCATTCGAGATTAATTGTTTTCTTTGGATAATATTGTTGCAAACATGTTGGACAATGAAAGTGCACTTCCATTTCTATTCGTTAATTGTACTCGTATGTAAATATCAATATACCTATGTCAATACGGATAAAGCAAGCGTTCGTATTTGTAAACGAAAAACAACAAAAAGCTTGTCAACACGAACTTATAGCTAAAATACTTTATTGCACAATGCATATTTCAAGTTGAATTGTGACTCGAGAAAAAACGGGCAACAAAAAAAAACTTGGTGTTCCGGTTTTTCGTATATTTTTCCGCATTTATACCCGTTGTCATACTAACTGGTATGAATTGGTTATATTATAGTTATGAATTTTTAATTTACTTATGCAACTAACAGTAAAATAGTAGTTAGATTTTTGCTTTTAACTTCCACTGCGCCTCTAAAAGTATGAAATTGTTGTTAACAAACCCCATTTTGGGTACATAAATTTCGTTTTTATGAAGTAATATAGTCACACCCACAAACCCTTATTGTTCGAAAAAATAAAAAGTGTGATAATTTAGTAATCAGTAAATCAATTATAAGCGAACGTAAACTCATTTACTATGAGAGCCACAACTGTCCATTAAATTACGATAGAAACTAATTTTACTCTGAGGAACTTGACCCAGACTGGTCCATTTAAACGGCGACCGCAAAACGAACCAATTAAAGATTTTTCCTTAAATTAGTACATTTTACACAAAGGACGACGGCTCGAAAACAACGAAAGGCATTTGAGCTGGTATTGCGGGACCGCATACCAAACTATCTACACCAATTGGACGTTTTCCGAGAATGAAATGTTCAACCTTCCTCGAGACAAATTTAGCTTCCTTGTCGCGGTCTATACAGGGCACTGCAGGTTCAGGAAGCACTTGTCCAACATGGACTTACATGGGCATAGCCTCTTGCGCAAACTGCCGGCATTGCGACACGGAACAGGAAGCTCCAGAACACCTGATTCTAGATTGCCTAGCAATTTGTAGATGCAAGCTCAACGCCCTAGGTTCCAACTACTTGGACAAGACTCACGTCGCCTCAGTCACGCCCAACTAGCTCCTGCAATTGTTCAGAATACTGGACCTTTGTGACCATATGTGATATAGGAGCGGGCACAATAGACCATAGGACGCAGTGCAAAGCTTCAATTCTACACAAGCACTGAACGCCCTTCCAGTCGAGGTTTAAAACAAGCGAATGGAATTGGTGTATGTATTGGATTAAGCGTGGCATTCTTGTATTGACTCAGAAGCCTACGTGTCTTTTGAATGCTATAATTAAGATTTTTACTAATATACGTGAAAATGTAGTTTTTTGTTAGTCCAGGTAAAATTTGATCAGAACATAGTAGGCTTGACTACATAACTGGATTTTAGCGTGCTCGGAAAACAATTTCTACGACAAGGAATGTTACGACGAGCAACAGAAAGACATTAAACAACAAAACAAAATTATGAAACGAGCATTTTGGAAAGCAAAAAAAAAGTGTACATATGTATATTGGTCGAACGAGCCTCAGGGAAGCTGTCAAAAGTAAACTGACGACTTCATTAGCCCAGCCCTGGCTGTCGCTTCTCTTCTCACATACGCTTGAGTGATATAGACATAGGACAGAAAGACTCGCTGGAGTTACGAATGGAGCAAAGCTTTTGGGTAGGGTTAGTGGAGGAGTACACTGTCGGGAACTTTCTACCAACCGCAGTCTTAGACTTCCTGACTACTGCAGTTTTTTTTCAAGCAGTGATGCTCCGGATAGCATTCTCCTTCAAAGTGGTGACTATCCTCTCCGAGAGAAGCATAGCGATATTAGGCTTGAGTTCTGTGACTGTGTACTCAAGACTAGTGATAGAATGTCTAGACACCTTATTTCTGGTACCGAGTTTTTTTATGATTAAACTGATTTGGTTGTCTGGCCACAGCAGTATTGGAGGAAACTGTAAGGTTGATGAGCTTGCTAGGACAGTTACTTTAGCCTCAATAATTGGAATTGGAAACGGGTAGCCTCTTATGGTTCACTACTGGAATGTTTGGCCTCAAACCAAATCAGCAAACGCTGGTCGGCTACCAGCAGCTGTGCAATCGCAAGATTCTTCTGGCTCAGGATAAATCGAAATAGATCTATGGAAATCTTTGCTAACAGCACAGTCCACTTTTCAGTGGAAGTTCTAACTGGACACTGTCTGATCGAAATTCATGCAATAAGTTTGAATACCTTACTGGTAGAGTCGATTCGGCGCCGTTCGCAGCAACTCGGACTGACGTATGGAACGACTTGGTGCATTTTACGTCGAGATCTTAAATTTAAAACGTACAAAAAATAGAGCTTATGCAAGAACTGAAGCCGCTCGACCTTCCCAAGCAAAATCGCTTCGCTCTATGGGCTCTTGAAAAGTTCCAAGAAGATTCGACGTTTTCAAGACAAATTTTGTTCAGCAATGAGACCCATTTCTGGCACAATGGGTATGTAAACATAAAAAATTTGGGACGAAGAACAACATGAAGGGATTCAAGAGCTGACATTTCATCCAGAAAAAAACGGCTTGGTGTGGTTTGTAGTCCGGTGGAATCATCAATCCATATTTCTTCAAAAATAATGCCTGTGAGAACGTAACCGTAAATGGCAACCGTTATCGCGCCGTGATAACCGACTATTTGATGCCTGAAATTGAAGCTCGTGATCTCGGTGACATTTGGTTACGACAAGACGGCTTAACTTCCCACACATCGCATCAATCAAAGGATTTATTGAGAGAGCACTTCGATGAGCAGATAATTTTCGGTCGATTGGTCACCAAGATCGTGTGATTTCACACCATTAAACTTTTTCCTGTAGGGATATGTAAAGTCTATGCGGACAATTGACAAAGACATCTCGCATGTCACTCGCCAGTTACCAGTCGAAAAGCTTGAACGATTCATCGAAAATTAGACTCAACGATTGGACCATCTGAAACGTAGCCACGGCCAACATTTAAAAGAGATAATATTCGAAAAATA
Organism: Bactrocera neohumeralis; assembly: GCF_024586455.1. NCBI lineage: Eukaryota > Metazoa > Arthropoda > Insecta > Diptera > Tephritidae > Bactrocera > Bactrocera neohumeralis. Next base: position 27,652,713 of record NC_065923.1, read on the forward strand.
AATGGAAAAGAATGAAAGGCTTTTGTGTTTTGCTCTAAAAAGTAATGAACCTCGATATGGATCGCCATTTAGTTCGTTAATTTTTTGCGCAAACCGCATATTTTTCCAGCTTTGAACTCAACGTCCAAAGAGATCAGATCATTTTCTTCTGAATTGTCGTCTAAGTAATCAATCGTTTTGCAGCCTAGAGTATTTTCAGATCCAATTTTATAATAATTTGCTCTCCACCAGTACTATTAGTATATCTCTAAGTAATCAAACTTAATCAGCGCCCATCATAGTCTAGTGGGTCAAGTGCATGGCGTTGGTTGTAAACCCGGTTGTTAATTTGTCTCGCTCATTAAAAAACGTCTCATAAAAACCCATCAGCAGCTCATTGAGTTTATTAGCGGAAAATTGTGGAAGTATTCATAATATGGGTGGAAGCTCTACTGAAACTTCAATGTGTTATTGTTGTTATTACGAACTCATTGTATGTACATACACACATATGTATATATGTATATGAATAGCCGAAGTGTAAGCACGGCTTAATGAAGTTAAATAATTTTTAAGTTGTTTTTTTGTTTTTTTTTTATTAGTTTTGTTTCTAAGTGCCACAAGTGAAACGTGATAATGCAAAATTTAAGACAAAGCCCAACTATTCAGGTATTCATGTTAAACGGCAAATAGTTGTAAGTTAAAAACGTGAGTGCAATGGCGCTTGAATGCAGTTTTTAATGATGATGAGGGGTTTAAGTACTTTTCACTACAACTACCATATACATACCTACAAACATAACTAAATGTTTATATAATTCAATATTTCAATATTTCTCCTTTGCCATTGTACAACATACATACATTTTATATGATATACTATGCATGTACATATGTATGTTCCATATCTGTATTTTATTTAATCTTTTTCATTTCCCTTTTTTTGCAGACAAATTGTAATACCGTTAACATTTAAGCCATTAAGTAGCAAAAATTTACTTTTAAGAAAAATATGTCTGATCAGTCATCCATCGAAATGAGTTCAGTCGATCGTCCGGTAAACCGTTTCCAGGTGAATCCTGTGAATCACAAAGTGAACAGTGAGACAGTGAAATTGGAAGTGCCACAAGAGGTCTATCGTCGTTTACTCAATAGTGATGGTGAGCCATTGGAGGATGACACTTTCAATGAGGACGCTACAGAAATTTTAAATAAACAGAATTTACAACGAACACAAAGGTACGTGCTTTGTTAGACATTTAAGGTAGTAGTCTGGTAACTTATGCCTATTTTCATGACTTCTTTAGAGGGTGGTTTCTTATAGGAAAATAAAAATGAATTATCTTGAATATTTAGAGTGTTTTTATTTACATATTGAAAATATGAAAAAAAATTTATTCGAAAAAATTTAGTACTTTATTACTATTATTATTGTCACTCGAAGTCGGAACCTCAAAAACAATGCATGTAGGGTGGTCAACCAAGTTCAGTTCTTCCATTTTTGGCAACAAAAAGTTTGTTAGCATCGATTTTCACCGTAACGTGTCCAACAGCTCTTTGATGTTATCTGAAACACAAATATTTATTGGGCAATTATTTTTAATTTATAGACATGCCATTCTGTTCGGAAGTACTGAAGTTAAATTTGAAGGATAAATAACAAAATGACGGACTTTGAAAAAAAAGTCCTTTTATTTTAGCAAAGAAAGGTTTGTAAAATAAAAAGTTAGGGGTGAAAAAAAAATTCTCGTTAGTACAGACGAGAACTATAAGTGTGTAGAACAGCCTGATTTGCAAGAAATCGGTTCAGTAGAAAAAAAGTTAGGACCCGGGCCGACCAGAAAAACAATGTTTTGAGAAAAACGCGTTTAAAGTTCAACAACTCCGAGAGAGAGAACTCCGAGGCGCTCTAGGAAACTCGTTATAACTCCCGAAAAATTTCGAATTTCTGTCTGAAATTTTCACAGTATATTCTTAAGACATTGTACTTTCAAATTAAGCAAAAAAAAATTTTCGATTTTTTAAACCCAAGTTACCAGACTACTACCTTAAAGTGCAGTAGCACTTTGGTAAACAAAATTTTCATAAGACCTTTTTTCAGCTAAAGTGATTTTAAGACTTTCACTAACTAGTGTTTCATGGGTCTCAAGATATACCCGGTTGTTTCGTTGTCTTCAAGACATAATCAATAGTCTCGGTAGCCTTATTCTGCACCGTTAAAGGGTTATATCGATTTGCAAATCAGTAAAAACATGTTTTTTCGTGAAATTAATTTTATTAGAAAATAAAAATAAAAATAATTTACATTTGTCGAATTTAATGTACTTTCATAATCAGCAATTAATTTCGGAAAACATTTGGAATACCTTAATCCTATAGCCGATCTTTTGTAGGACCTCCGAAAAATTGTTATAATTTCCAGAAATCCATCCTTCCATCATAGCTTAACAAATACATTTCAAATCCATCGGTCCAGCAGTTTCCGAAAACAGTTTTCCCACAGACTCTCAAAACACCGTTTTGAAAAAAATGCGTTTTAAGTTTTAAGAGCACTATGTTAAACAATTTTTAGAAATACCTCCGAAATTATTTGCCGGATCAACTTCAAAATTTTCGAGAATATTCTCAAATATATCTACATTCGATATGCACGAGTATGCAAAAAGAAAAATCATTTTTTTTAATTCTCAAGTTCCACGTAAGTGTGGTCTACATAACCGCAATGGACCCAGTTCTAAATACGGTCTCCATTCCTTAGCATTTCTTAACAATATTTAGAGAGTATTCTAAGTAGCCACAGTAACAACAATCACAACAGCATGAAAAGCGTATGATTCTTGTCTCTTAGAGACCTTATCTTCCAGTTTGCATTGCTTCAACGAATTCACGTAGAGAATCAAGTAAGTTCAAGAAATTTCCCTCGATGACGCAGGTGTTTGGCACTCAGCTTAACGCAAGTCAGGAGGTTAGGTTTATACCAAGAGTTTTTGGGGAACTTGGAACTAAACATCTCATTATAGATTACGTGGATTTCATTGATGGTTATTGAATTGTTTGCTAGTTTCAAAGTATATTGGGGCGTATTATCTACATCTATGTTCTATACTACCCTAGAACCAGCTTTTTAATCGTGAATACATCTTTTGTTACGAAAACATTTTACGAGTAAATCATTTCTTTTTTGCGTTTACTATCCAACGGGATTTATTTTTGTATTGGAACTTAGAGGTCAGAGTGTACTAACCCAAAAAATGTTTTTAAAAAATCTTGACGAAAATCTGAACCATCATCCTATTTAAAGGAATCGACAAAATTGTGATTAGTCAACTTTAAGGCTTCGAAAGTCCGTTTGAAAGTACTTATATGGAACACCATGCCTTAGGTATATAACAGAAAATCGGAAAAACAATTTAAAGTGTCTACAAAAGACCCACGGATCCGAATTATTTTTCTAAGTTTTTCTAAAGTTGTTGGTCGAGTACCAGAACGAAGGGTAATATCTAGTTATTTGATGTGATAGGGGTATTTGAATAATATTATTCAAAGGACAGTCATACTAAGCTGAAACTAGTACAAATCATCACTGGATAATCCTTATTTGCTTAAAGAATATATTATATAATATATTATGTTATATATCAGTAATAAATATAATAAATTTCTTGATTTTCAACCAAAGTCTAATTATTTTCCTCCAAAATAGGCAGTCTATCAAAAGCAGTTTTCGTGATAAAGACAAACCCTCGAGATTCAAGGATTCACAATCGCAAACAACACGATTTCAAGTCGCGCCACCAAATGAGGACGACTCTGACGACTCCAGTGGCAGCAAGGAGGATCGTGAGTTATTGGACAACGAATATGACACGAAATATGGCAAAAGTTTTCGGTAAGTTCAAATATATATAATTGCATTCATATTTGATATAAATATGTATAATATTTGCATTTTCTTGCAGACACTTCACACGCGAAGCTTTGCCTCGTTTGGATAACTATCGAAACATCATGTCCATACAAGCCGCCTATCGGCCCACACTTGATGAATTGCACAACGCAACGCTTACCGGAAAGGTAAATTTTCGAATTCGAAATAATTCGCACTAAAATATCCACAGTTTAGTGATGCGCTGGCATACTTTATAACTTACATAAGCAACTAATTGAATTCATCTATAATTGTGTGCATCTTTTGAAGTGCTCGATAGTCTTGTTATATTCTTATTGTTGTTGCTGTTCCTTTACTATTTCTAATTGGTTTAGTGGGTTCAGAATTGTTGCATTTCTCACTGTAACCCCTGTAATTCAATTATATGACAAATAAGATTCCCTGGACATATCTTCGCATATACAGTTATGCATATACATATATATTGCAGAAATATACTATGTACATTTACATACATTCCGTTGCCATGCGATTGAATATGAACTGGGGCAATTACGCCCAGCACAAAAGCCACTCATAATTTAATTAAGGCCAATTTTTAATTGATGCGTCATTTAGTGAATTTCAATGCGCCATTTTGGCCTTTGGGCGAATGCTTTTTAAATGCTAAGACAAATCAAAAGCTCTAATGTGATCAGTAGCCGTTTGCATATGTAAAGGGTGCTTTTTTTCGGAGGTATAGAGCTTTTTTGTACCCTGAACAGGGTATATTGAGCTTGCTACGAACTTTATAACAGAAACGCCGGATCCTACGTTTGGTTAGGTTAGATGCCTGATCGAAGATCTCATTTGGATCGCTATAGGTAGTCCTTTGTGAAGCCATAGAAAAGAAGAACCCTGTGTTTGAACTTAGCAAAACTCGTAGTAGTCAATACAAATTTGCATAGGCGTTTAATTTCCACTCCCACCAGTTCGGTGGGATGTCTGAAGGTATCCGCTCCCAAGTGCTTAAGTCTTGACCTTAAAAACGAGGGACAGTCAAGAAGGAATTGTTAAGTTGTTTCAACCTCATCTTCTTCCATATAGCTTCTGCAAACGGGGTCTGGTTAGATTTCCAACCTTACAGCATGGACGCCAATAGGACAATAGCCTGTTAAAAGCACCACAATTAGGGAGAGGCAGCCTTATTGAGGGCAAAGAGGTCCCTAGATCTGCTGCGATCGATCTTGGGCCAAAAGGCTTTTGCGACGACGCATGTACCAATGGTCTTTCGCAAAGCCCAGCTATCAAGGCTCGTATCGTCGCTCTGCTATCTGAGTGCATGGTCCCTTCTCTGAAGGAGGCTGCACCCCGGAGCAGCAGACCTACTGCTACCTTAACCCTATGAAATATAAAAATATAAATGATCGAGCTTGAGACGATTTAGAAATTTCCGTCTGTCTGTATATACGCGCACTAGTCCCCCAGTTTTTGAGATATCGATCTGAAATTTGGACACATACCTTTTCTCCTCAAGAAGCTTCAAACTTCTTGTAGGGAAACTTTTTTATTTGTGAAGGGTATTTTAGCTTCCGTGCAGTCGAGAATAACGTTTTTTTCTTATTTTTAATAAATTCCGCAAAATTATTGAAATGACAACACTTTGGCTTTATTAGTTATGGCTTAAAGCCGCCCGAATGTGTCCTTGAAAATCTCCTTAGAGGAGTTCAAAGAAATTGCGCTTTCTGTGGCTAAAGACAGGTTTTAAATTGGATTTTAACTGATTTTTCTTAGCCGGTTTTTGTGTAATCTAGTCTAACGGAGTATATTCCAGGATCTGTAGATGTATATGATTAGGTGCCCTGTTGATTTATGTATATGCCTCGATCGCCAAACATTTTCTTCAACCAATTGATAGTTTCGGACGCTCCATAACTTGATCCACCGTGCTTATGGAATATTTTATCACTTAGATGATTGGAAAATGTCGTGTGGATCTGAAATGTAACGAGGAGTTTACCTGTCGAGATCACCACTAACAGTCAAAAAAATATATCCATCAGTGACGAGTTTTGGAATTTATTTTTCATAATTTTTAGAGCTTGTAACGCTGAAAACCTTTGCAGAATAACTTATCAAAGCCTACTGAATATAATGTCAAATATATAGAATTACTTTGACAGCTGGTTTGACAGCTCTATGCACTCTATGATATTCCACACGTCTAAACACACCCTATACTTACATATATTTACTCTCCTCTTTATAAAGCATGATAAAACATTTAAGTAATCATATTTTAATTATTAATTAATAAATTAAATTATATATAACATTTAGTTAATGAATTCATATTTCCATCCTACAGAGTGCCAGCTTAAATCGCAATCAGGATCCGGAAGCGGGCAATATGAATGGTGCGCTTAAATTCGGTTGGATTAAGGGCGTTTTAGTCCGTTGTCTACTCAACATTTGGGGTGTTATGCTCTTTCTGCGTCTCAGCTGGGTCGTGGGCCAAGCTGGTGTAATTGAGGGCTTCATTTTAATTTTGACGACCACAGTGGTTACCTGTGTAACGTCGTTATCAATGTCGGCGATTAGTACAAATGGTGTTATCAAAGGGGGTAAGTGAGAGTTTATGGAGATACTTGAAATATGTGTTAGGTTGTCTGAAAGCTAAAATATTCACCTGATTTAAACTTTTTTTGTATTGAATGTATGATTTATAAAAAAACGCTAGAGGGTTGCCACATTTGGAAATATTTAAATTTAAATAAAATATAGCGGAAAAAATTGCTCCTAATTGACTTATCATAGACGGTTTAAAATTAATAATATTTTGGCAGTGTTGCCACCTGTTAAAAAATTTCAATCGGCAAAATTGAAAAAATAAACGAATTATTACAATATTAGTATAAAAACAACGAGATTTGAAGAACAAATATTTTCGCGTTGCCACCTGTTTGCTAATATTTATTTTATTATTTGATAAAATAAATTCAATAGTAAATTATTGGTATCAAGCTAAATATATTTAAGAAAGATTTCTAATTTTTCTAAAAAGTATTTTTTATAACAGATGCCAAATTAAAAAAAAAATTAGTAAACAAAATTAAATTATAATAAAACTCGGCACCTAAGAGGTGTAATACAGCTACCAGTTGTAAGTAAAAAAAAGACCTGATTTAAATTTTTATTTTTTTTTTATGTTGAATGTATGATTTATAAAAAAACGTTAGAGGGTTGCCACATTTGGAAAATTTTAAATGAAAGAAATATATAGCGCAAAAAATTACTACTAATTAACGATGTTAAGATGGTTTAAAATTAATAATATTTTGGCAGTGTTGCCACCTGTTAAAAAATTTCCATTCGGCAAAATTGAAAAGATAAACGAATTATTACAATATGAGTATAAAAAAACGAGATTTGAAGAACAAATATTTTTGCGTTGTCACCTGTTTGCTATTATTAATTTTATTATTTAATAAATACGTATTGGTTCCTCAAATTATTCTCAGGTGGGACATATTATATGATATCCCGTTCGTTGGGTCCGGAATTTGGCGGTTCCATTGGTCTTATTTTTTCACTGGCCAATGCCGTGGCCTGTGCCATGTACGTGGTGGGCTTCTGTGAATCTATGTTAGATCTGTTGCGCAGTTTTGGTCTCAGCATTGTTGATGGCGGTATTCAAGATGTGCGCATCATTGGTTGCATAACCATAACCATACTACTTGTTATTGTTGTCGTTGGTATGGAATGGGAGGCGAAGGTGAGAATTGTTGACAAAATTATTCTAAGCATAAACCGTAATGATATTTTGTATTTTTCAATTACTTCAGGCACAAATTGGTTTACTGGTCATATTATTGGTAGCTATAGGCGATTTCCTGATCGGTTCGTTGATTGGCCCTAAGAGTGACGTTGAAAAGGCTGAGGGTTTTGTCGGCTATAACTGTGAGTGTAAAGTTTTGTTGTTTTTGTATAATTTATTCTTCATTGTTTGTTCTTCATTGTTGTTGTTGTCGTTTAGTTACAATCTTCAAAGAAAATCTTTTTCCCGACTATCGAAAGGAAGATGGCGTGCAACATGATTTCTTCTCTGTCATTGCTATTTTCTTCCCGGCAGCTACGGGCATTTTGGCTGGTGCTAATATATCTGGTGATTTAAAGGTTAGTTTATCTTTAAGTAATACTTTATGAGTAGTTACTGCGTTAATAATAGGATGGTTTTTAAATAAATAAGTAAGTGAGTACATATTGAGCTAAAAAAATACAAATGGAATAAGTTTAAGTTGCTTTATAGTTGAAATTTTTTAAAGGGTTGCCACATGTTTCAAAAATTAAATTCAGAAAAAAATTTACAATATAGGCGAGTTATGACGAGACGAATATATATAAAACCAAAGAGGTTTAAGTAGACATATAATGAATCGAGTTGAGCTGCCACCTGTTTACAATTTTGTATTAACTAATTGCTGAAATGAATGAAAGATGACATTGCAGACATCAAAAGATACATGTTTAATTAAGATTTTTGGCCAATATATATTTTTAGAGTTGCCATATCTTTAAAAAATTATAAGCAAACTTAATTTTTATTAAACCAGAAATTGTTAAGTCGGGCCATTGACGGTTAAGTTCTCACCGGCATCATTTTTGTAGAGCCGATAATTCCAAATTCTTGTTATTTTTTTGGATGAAATGGCATTTCTTGAATCTCTTCAGGTTGCTCTTCGTTCCAAATGCGACAATTTTGCTTGTTTACATTCCCATTCAGCCAGAATGAGACCTCAATGCTCGAAAACGTCGGATCTTCTTGGAACTTTCCAAGAGCCCATAGAGCGAAGCGATGTCGCTTGGGAATGCCGAGCGGCTTCAATTCTTACACAAGCTGCATTTTGTACGCTTTCAATTTAAGATCTCGACGTAAAGTGGGCTAAGTCGTTTCTAACGTCAGTCCGAGTTGCTACGACGGCACCGAATCGACTCTCCACGGTCTTCGTGCTAAGGCTATCGAAAAAAAGTACCTCAACTTGGATCACCCGTTGGAATATTTTCATAATGAATTAGGTTGGAATCCAAAATTGGAGTTCGGAAACATTTTTTTAATATTGATCATTTATATTTATGTTGTTGTTGTTGTTGTTATTGTAATATTATTTTTATTTTATTTGACTTATTTTTTAATTTAATTCTGTATTTATTTTTCTTTATATTAATTTTTTTAATTTTATTTTTTTTATTTAGGACCCACAAAAATCAATACCCAAGGGAACTCTCTTGGCCATTTTAATTTCAACCGCCACCTATCTCTTAATGGTACTCGTTTGTGCTGCCACAGTAGCAAGAGATGCCACCGGATATTTGGGTGACATGGCAAATGGCTCCTTTGCGTTTTTGAACTGCACGCCAGGTTAGTGCAAAATTAAATTAAGAAAAGAAAAAAATTTAAAATTTTTATATTTGAATATTTTTAATGTTTTTTTTAATATATTCAATTCAATATTTTTTTAATATTTTCAATATTTCTTTAATATATTCAATAGTTTTTAACAATATTACTGCTTAATTCCAGGGGAATGCAATTACGGTTTACAGAACTCATTTCAAGTTATTGAACTTGTTTCCGGCTTTGGACCACTGATCTATGCCGGCTGTTTTGCCGCAGCCATTTCATCCGCTTTGGCCAGTTTGGTCTCTGCCCCAAAAGTATTCCAGGTAGTTGGGGAACATTTTATATAATTCATATGACAATAGTTTAATTTGAGTTATGTCATTCTATGTAGGCGCTGTGCAAAGATGAGCTCTATCCGAAAATCGCGTGGTTCGCCAAAGGATACGGCAAAAACAATGAACCCTTCCGTGGCTATGTGCTGACATTCATCATTGCTGTTGCGTGAGTCTTATTTTCGTTTTATTAATATTTATTATACTAATATTTATTAAAATATTTATATGGTTCTCTTGTTCGTTTCTCTCCTTTCAGTTTCATTTTAATCGGCGAACTCAACTTGATTGCGCCGCTCATTTCGAACTTCTTCCTTGGCGCCTATACGCTCATCAATTTCAGCACCTTTCACGCCAGCTTAGCTAAGCCGGTTGGCTGGCGTCCAACTTTTAAGGTACTCGCATACATATTTTCTCCAAATATTATAACTCGAAACTAATGCTATACTCTCTTTTTGACTCTCTCTCTCTCTCCCTTCAGTACTACAACATGTGGCTGAGTTTAATAGGTTCAATACTCTGTGTGGCCGTTATGTTCCTTATCTCATGGGTAACGGCACTCATCACTTTCGCCGCTGTATTGGCGCTATACTTAATCGTCGCGTATCGCAAACCCGATGTTAATTGGGGCTCCACAACACAAGCGCAGACCTATAAGAATGCGTTGATGTCAGTGCAGCAGCTCAATAATGTTGAGGAGCATGTGAAGAACTATAGACCACAGGTAAAATAAAATTACTGTTATGTAGTTGGATGATTAATTCTTTCTTTCTAACTTTTTATAAACCACTAGATCTTAGTGCTGTCGGGTTTGCCAAATACACGACCCGTACTTGTGGACTTCGCTTATATGTTGACGAAGAATCTTTCGCTACTCGTTTGTGGACATGTGCTGCGTGGTACGAGCTCTCAACGTTATAGAAATTACTTACAAGACCGCGCCACAACATGGTTCCGTAAACATCATATCAAGGGCTTCTATTCACTCGTGGATGGCGAAGATTTGGAGGCAGGTGCGCGTGCTTTAATGCAGGTGAGTGGCAAAAATGCTTGACAGTTCTCAGTTTTGGGGGTTGTGTCAGTCAAGAGCCCTCAAAAGAGTGCTAACTTTGGCAATTTAGTCAGGGAGTATAAGAAAGGAAACGAATTTCTCTCTTCCAAGCTGAGCCAATTTTGGGCGAAGGTGTTTGTAGGAGCTCGTGCTATCTGAAATCAAATAAGAGGCTGCGTCTTAATCTACGTAAGACTTGGAAGAACAGTTTTATGTTTTTGGTGGAATTTTGCGTTAGTCTCCGAGTACTGTCATCTGAAATGCAAGTTTCGACACAAACGAGTTAAAAATTTGTGTGCTAGTGTTAAATGTGCCTAAGGAATGTCTAATCAATCGAGTCACTTTGTGATAAAACTAGTATGGCTGCCAGCCCACAGCGGGGTCGCAGGTACTTCCAATTCTGAAGAGCTAGCAATAAAAGGCAGTTGATAGTCATTGACCAGATAATAAATCCGGGTCCGTTCCAGTTAAGGAGATCCGACTGTCGTGGAAACCGATAACATGTCTTTTTCCATCGGCGCTCACGTTGTAAGATTGAGACTCTTACCGGATGAAAGCTGTGGAAGCAAAACAAGACAAGATGGAAACATCTCAACGTTTTCTCCTTAATTGTCCCGCCTTTACGAAATCAAGGCCTAAACTATTGGGAGTTCACACTTTCTGATGTCCCCCTGAGCTGGTGACAATATCAACGCACTTTTTCAACTTTTAAGTTCGAACAAAAGATTGAGAGTCAGCCATCGAACCTAACCTAATCTAACCTAACCTAACTGAGCCAAAAGCTTCGACACTTTAATGGATTGTACAAGAAAAAAAACTAGCTTTTCAGTTTTCTACCAATTGAATAATGGTATTAGGACCCCAAAACATTGATTTTTTGTTAACCTTAGACTGACCTAATTCCCTAATATTTCTTCGAAATAAATTTTAATCTCATTATTTTGTATATTCAAAGGCCTCCGGTATCGGTAAACTAAAGCCGAATATTCTGCTTATGGGCTACAAAAATGATTGGCAGACATGCGATAAGAAGGACTTGGATCAGTATTTCAATATAATGCACAAGGCGAGTAAAAAATCTAAACAATAATATTCGCAAATCAAACTTATTTCTTTTAAAAAGTTTTTAATTTTCCCCGTTATATATTTTTTCAGGCTTTGGACATGTATTTATCCGTTGCGATTTTACGTTTACCGAATGGCCTTGACTGTTCACAGATTTTGGGTGACGAAAGTAGCGCCGCCAAAAATGTCCACGATATACCACGCACGCTGCAGCCGAATGAGAGCTCGGCCGATCTGATGTCCGCCGATAGAAGTGTGCAGAATGGTCTAAGCGGCAGCATGGACTCGCTAAGTCGCAATGTTTCACAAGGTAGCCAATGGCTCTATAGTCACTGACTCATTAGTAAATGCTCATTATTATCACGTGTATAGTTATCTGCGCCGCACATACTATTTGTTATATAAATATGTAATTGCGAATGTAAATTTGCATGCGCGACTATTTATTGTGATAAGAATGCCACTACGACAATATTTAAGCTTGCTAGTTTATAGTTTAACGACTGATGAGGGCGCAAAGACAAATATTAGTTACTGTCTGCTGATGTAAATAGAAAATACATTAAGCGGGGTCGTTTTAAGAGATGGATTTTATTAGAAAAAAATAATAATAAACAAAAATTAAAAATAGTTTGGGTAAAAATAGCATATTACGCATGTAAGTGGCATACAAACGAACACTAGCTAAAATCTAGTATAATGTGTAAAGTAAAAATAGTTATATTAGGGAGGGCTTATTTTTATGTTTCGATCTTGTAGACATTTTTTTTAATATTATTAACCTGAAACAGCTTCTAAGCGAGGAGCAAATGAATTCTCACTAAAAAACAAAATGAATTTAATGCAATAATGCAAACTCGGCTATATTTTTTTGAATTCAGAACTAAAATTAATATTCGGAGTCAAGTAATTTTATATAGAAAAAAGAGATATTGTGCTGAAATTTTGCACACGTTATTTTCTACTCAAGTGAGTACTTGTTTGATGAAATCGCCGATATCGGACTACTATAGCATATAACTGCCATACAAACTGACGGCTCCAAATCATGTCCTTATATGGAAACCTTTTTATTTGGCGAGATATCTGCACGAAATTTGACACAGATTAGTGTTTAAGGCAACGCTACAATATCCGAAGAAATTTTTTAGATCGGACCATTATAGCATACAACTGCCATACAAACCGATCGATCCAAACCAAGACCTTATATGGAAAACTTTTTTATTTTACAAGGTATCTTTACGAAATTTGGCATAGGTGGTTGTCTAAAGCAATGCTACAATCTCCTAAGAAAGTTTTTAGATCGAACTACTATAGCGTACTGCAATCATGCAAAGTACACGATCAAAATTAAGTCTTTATATGGAAAACTTTTTTATTTGACAAGGTATCTTTATGAAATTTGACACAGTTTATTTTCTAAGGCAACACTACAAACTCCGAAAAATTTTTTTTAGACCGGACCCCTATAGCGTGTAGCTGTCGTACAAATGAACAATCAAAATTAAGTCCTTATATGGAAACATTTTTTATGTGTCAGGATATCTTTACGAAATTCAACACAGATTATTGTCTAAGGCAACGCCACATTTTCAGAATATTTTGCCCAGATCAGACTACTATAGCATACACATAACTGTCTACAAACTGACTGGAAAAATAAAGATAAAGGTCTTTTTATACCTTTTTATGATATAAAACAAAAATAAAAATGCAGCGTGAAGGGTATTATAGCTTCGATGCAGCCGAAGTTAACGTTGTTTCTGTTTTTAATTACTTCATGTAACCGTTTTTTATTTTTCTTAATTCCTTCGGATAAATTTTATATGACTTGAGCATTCGCTTGACACTCGCTTACAAAAATTGAGAACTGCTATTAATGTCGGAGGAGTTTTTAACTGAAAACACTAGAAATCAAGACAAAAATGATTTTTAATTTTCTGTTTAGACTAATTTTTTCATTATTATTATTTTCAAATTATTATTAAATTTTTATTAATTAAATTATATTTAAATTTATGAAATATCCAAGTGTTTTCAAATCTGTTTAGAAGGCCCACAGGGCGTCCATCTAATGAAATGAATTTTTTTTAATGTTTTGACATATTTTTTTAATATTTCGACATAATTATTATTATTTTTTATTTATTTATTTCTATTTTATTTTATTATTTTTTATTTATTTATTTTTATTTTATTTTATTATTTTTATTTATTTATTTTTATTTTATTTTATTATTTTTTATTTATTTATTTTTATTTTATTTGATTATTTTTTATTTATTTATTTTTATTGTATTTTATTATTTTTATTTATTTATTTTTTAATAAAAATTGCTAAATCTTTTATTTTTAGCATATTTTATCAAATCAGTTTTTAGTAAAACTAAATATATTCACAAATAATTTAGAAAATATTTATACTAGCATGTTATTATTATTGTTATTTTTTAATAATTTTCTAAGCCATTTTTAAATTGTAATTAATCATTTATTTCATCTTATATTTCTATATTTTTTGCATGATTGCACTTTTGTTATTAATCTCTTTGAACCTCACCCTTATTGTCCCGATGTATATACACACCAATATACCCTCAAAATCCGTTATCACCTGCTGCACATGTCCCGCATACCTCTGTACATACCTCTACTTGAATGCACTGCATTTGGCGGCTCAATTGTAGATGCTGGAGACTCGCCTAGAACAGAGAATGGCTTGAAACAATTAAAAAGTAAGTGGCATGTCAAATTTTATGACTTATAACTGTACATATTGCTTATTTTAGACACTACCATATAATATATTTGTGACTGTATGTTTAAGTAGCTTAAGTCGGCATTCGTTAATAGTGATAATTCGAAGAACTTAATAGGGACTTTTTACCTTAAACAATAACTTGGAATATGAAGCATGAAATTACGATTAAATACCGCGAGAGTAAGCATCCATATTAAAGCATAACTTGAACAGGTTATATAAAGTTTGGTACGAAATCTGCAACATGTAGAAGGAAACGTCGGAGGCCCTATAAAGCACAATATGTAGTATAAACGATCATCGTAGCGAGCTGAGTCGGTTTAGGCATGTCGGTCTGAATACACACGAACTAGTCCCTCTGGAAAACTTTTTTATTTGAAAACATATCTTCTGGAAACTTGGCATAAATTATTATCCAAGGGAAGGTTAAAATTACTGAATATATTGTTCAGATCGGATCACTATAACTTATAGCTGCCATACAAACTGAAGACAAAAATTTTGCATGAATTTTTTTTTTATTTATGAAGATTATCGTAGCTTTGTGGCAACGATTGATTGATAAACGACATTAAGTCTATTGTGCCCTCTCCTAAAGTGAGTCACCTAGCCCCAGCATATCGATAAAGTCCAATATTCTGTTGGGTGCTAGCGAAGCGATATGATCCCTATTTGGAAACATAGATCCAAGTCAATTAAACCTACTGAGCAACTTAGCATGCCGCATGCCATGTAGTTGTTGCCAATAACTCCCTCAACCTACTCCTTCTTCCTTGCGGAGAAGCTCCTTTATGGTATGGGGACCGACCCCAGTGAGGGGTTCAGGGTTCATGTTAGTGGATGCTGCGAAGCAGGCGAGCTCATCAGACAGTTCGTTCCCGACTATACCTTTGTGACCGTGCACGCAGATGGTGCACTTGATTACATTTCGCTAGGCTATTAAACGGATAGCGATTTGATCTCATAGGAGGATATTGCTTTAAGTGCCACTTAACGCAAGTATGGTTATACGTTTGTGCGATAGTTGCGTTTAAGGTTTATCCCTAAGCACCGACTTGTGGTGAAAACTTTTGCCTGTAAAATGCTCGAAAAACTTCCCATCCTGTACCGATTCCCTCCGACGTTTTCAAGCCGTCAGTGTACCACTTGATTGTATTATACCAAAGCAGTAACTCGAGACTGGAATCATTCCATCCCTGCCATCCATTCAACCTTGCTGCTAAAGGTAACGTTGAACTTCTTGGTGAAATTAACCGTTTTGGTAATCTTAACCCTTGGGAGGAGAGCCAACGATATTGTACTACTCAACTCTTTCATCCTCTGGGACAAAATTACCTTACCTCTGCCACACGACCGCCCCATACGTGTTTAGCGGTTGCACGATCTTGATGTACAACCACCAAACGATGCTTGGCTTGCAGCCCCAGGATTTTCTATCGAGCCGATATCACACCATTAGTGCTTTAGTCGCCAATGTCAGGTTAACATGCTGCTTCCATCACAGAGTGGAATTCAGCGTGAGACCACCCTGCAAACGATGTCCATGTCTGCTTTAGTTCAAGTCGCCTTAGAGAACTTCAGATATTTCTAATTAAAAAAAAATTGTAATTTTAAAATATTAGTTAATAATCCATATTTATTTATGTCTCATGTAATGATTTTACTAATTTTGTTTCTAAAATTAGCCTCCAGCACCAGCGATTTATCCTTCATGGCAGGCACACAAGTTAAGGAAGTCTCCGGCTTGCCCGACCCAGTGGATCCAAAGGCACCACAACTCTTGGTGAGTGTAACCATGAAAACTAATGTCTAAAACAAAAACAAACATTTCTTAATATTATGATATAAAACGCCAATTTCGATCAAGAATTTTTCTAATAAAAAATTACAATTTTTAGACCAATTCCCTACGCAAGTCTAAGCTGAAGCACAATGATCCCGCATCGCTATATAAGGGTCCTGGTGGCGCCGAATTACCTAAGGAAGTATTAATGGAGCTGTCTCAGTTCACACGTAAGCGCAGTCATGCCGTCATCGATGTTTGGTGGCTCTACGACGACGGTGGTCTAACCCTACTTTTGCCGTACATAATCAGCACACGACGCACATGGCAATCGTGCAAATTGAGGTGAATAATATAATTGTGGGATTATTTTTAAATATTTTTGTTCAACTTTATTGTCTATATTTGCCAGAGTATATGCTTTGGCAAATAAAAAGGCAGAATTGGAATTTGAACAGCGTTCGATGGCTAGTCTATTATCGAAATTCCGTATCGATTACTCAGACCTGACGCTGATACCCGACATAACGAAGAAACCACAAGAAACAACAACAGCTTTCTTTAATGAGCTTATCAAGGACTTTGTTGTGAGTGGTGACAAGGATAATGGGCCTTCAAACGTGGCGGCCGATGAGGAATGTAAGTAAATTTAATTTATGTGTGTAAATAGCTGTGTCTAATTTGTCAATTCACTTCATTAGAAAGTTTATATTTATTATTATTAAGTGGAAGACATTAATTAAATTTTCTAATAAATAATTATTTCTATCAAAATTTTTGCAGCAATTATCACCGAAGATGATTTGATGGCCGTACAAGACAAAACCAATCGTTACCTGCGTCTGCGTGAATATTTACACGAACAATCAATGAAATCCGATCTGGTCGTGATGACGTTACCGATGCCCCGTAAGAATATTGTCTCGGCACCGTTATATATGGCGTGGCTGGAGAGTTTGAGTCGTGACATGCCGCCATTCCTATTCGTGCGCGGCAACCAAACCAGCGTTTTAACCTTTTACTCGTAGAAAATCGCACCTGAACCAACTCATGCATACATACATACATAGTACATATGCAAATTGTATGTGTGTGTATTGATTTATGTATATACATATAGTTAAATGTATAAGTACAATGTCACTTTGTAAGTGCTGTGTGCACAAGCACAAAAAAATCAACTTTCATCAATTGTTTTCACTGTTCTTTTGTTTAATATATCTTATTTATTTCATTTTATTTTATTTTAAAATGACCTTTTTAAGCCACTCGCTAATGTAAAAATGAAATTAATTATATTAATTATTATGATCGTTGTAAAATTGTAAAATTTTTTTGAAAACAGATTAAAACGATATATTAAAGCACGAAACATACAATTATGTTTATATGTATATGTATATGTACATATGTAAATATGTATATCTGAACTTTAGTAGCAGTAGGAAATCATAGAAGGTATAAATAAAAGTTATTAAGGCAGTACCAAAAGAGTAAGTTCCAGGAATCTCAATTACGCAGATGTTCCTGCAAATGTTATTGTTGTTATAGTAGTGCACCATATCCATATATTCCTCAAATTAGGTGATCTTTTCATGACCTGTCGTACTTCTGCAAACTTTGTGTCCCACGCATGCAAATCTGAAATACTGAAAAGGGTATGTTGACAATTAATACGACAAGTCAAACAGTTACTGTTGTTGTTGTTGTAGTGACAGAATTCCGCCTAATTGACAGTCTTTGATCGAATAAAAAATCCGGATCCCTCCCAGTTACGTAGACCCCACTGTCGTGGGAACGGAAACGAGTTTCGAGTAGAAACTTGTGCCCTCTTTAAGCTATCCCAACAACATAAAGCTTTCTTTTTCATCGATAAGTAAAATATCGATGAGTTTACATACTTGGAGAAACACACTCCAAACCTGGTGATTACTACAAATTTTGTGAGCAAGGTGTTTATTGCCAGAAGTAGTAGCCCCTGGAGACCAAAGATTTGTATTTCTAATGCAGAGCTTGTTGTACGAGCTTTAGCAAGCGCGTGAATGTAAAGAGAGCGTTGTTGTTTTTATAGCGGCATATTCCCCAAAGATTTTGTTCAAAACTCTGATCAGTTGACCGTTTTTCAATGGATTGAAATGCGGATCCGTTATGTTTACGTAGCACGGACCGTCGTGGTGGAGAAGTTGTCGAGAATTACCGAATTTCACAATGTGAGGTAACAACAAGATATAGACACATTTTATTTACAATGAATTGTTTTGTCAATAATTCTTCAGATATTGTTAAACAAATTACCTTAAATATAATCTGACGATTTTATATTTACAATGAAAACATTTGCCTAACAACTTTTCACACAAAACCGTGAATTCGCAATTTTCAAATTGCGTACAGTACGCATGAAAATTTCTAGAACATTTCCGAGGCACCCTGTGTCACTCGTCAAGCAGATAACCAATCCAATCATGAGCAAATCAATGACTCAGCATATGCACAAACCATTCCATGTGTAATATTGTATTGCTATTTCATTCGCAGATACATTCCACTTGAAATACCACTCGTGGTTCCGTTCATTGCCTATAGAGTCGTCACGCAGCACAGTGTTGTATTACGTGGTTACCGCTTAAATTAATTAATTACTAAAGTTTGAAGAAGTATAATTTTTGAAGCGTGTTAGTAATTTAAAAACCACATGCTCGATTGTTATATTTAATATTACTTGTTAATTTGGTTGGACGAACTCAAAGGACATATTATATTAAACAAGCAAATAGTAGACCCCTGGTTTATGCAATAGGCAACTCTATTGGATAAGTGGACCCTGTAGTGTGCAGAATAGTGGCAAAATATTTAATTCTGCAATTTTAGTAATAATAATCCGGTTCATATGTAAACTTCAATTTTTTCTATTGTTGGTTGAATATTGCGCGTATGTTTGCGCTAAAGTATTGATAAAAGTGTAATCTATAAAATCGCACATCTGAGTCGAAATTGACAAATCGCAATCGACATTAATGAGTTGGAAACGCAACCAAAACGATAAAAGGAGTCCACGGCGAATTTTGTGCAGGAAAGCGGACGCCAAATCAGATTAGACTAAAGTAATAAGCGCAAAGTGAATACTACGTGTAACAAGTTTTTCTTCCAAGTTTATTTGTCAAGCAGCATTAATTGTTAAAAAACCAACGAGCAGGTGTTCCTGCGTTTTCACTGTCAAGTATTCGACAAGGATCCTTGTACCTGTAAAAAATCTGAACCAGCTCCTATTTGGGAATAGTTACAACTGATGCGTGGTATTACTGACTAGTGATCAAAGGTAATGAATATTTCTGCTACCTAAAATGTAATGTAACTTTTGTTGAAAATATTATAAAGTCAAGTCAAGTCTAATATATTTCTCGCCAATTAGTGTAACTTTCCACATGGAAATGAAACAATGTGTACCACCATAAATAAATGCCGGTTTAAGGCAGTTTCATAATATCAGATTAAAAAAGCTTACTTAATCCTCAATTCTCTTTACCTCTCAAGTGAAAGTGCTATTTTATTTGTAAAAAAAATTATATTATTCTTATACAAACAACAGCAATTTTACGATTACATATACCATATACGTGCAAATGCATATTTTGACATTTTGGACGATTGGTTCCCATACCATAAACATAGCGTATTTTTTCTTTTATAAATACCAAATTGTGATTTTTACTTACAATGTTCATACATATGAATGTGATATTTTAAAGATTGATTTGGCCGACATCCGGGGAGTGCGGGCCAAACGATAAAAGGAGTCCACGGCGAATTTTGTGCAGGAAAGCTTACAAAATTAAAAAGTAAACAAACTATATAAATATTTGAACATTGGACTACACGAAAATAACTGATCAAACAATGGATATTTTTAGCGTGCAATAATTGATATATGTATGTATATTAAGAAGTTTGAATGTGGGACAATATTCATCATTGGCAAATTAGTATATATTTTTCTAATTGATTCCAATTTTATAAATACAAGTATTTCTCATTGCCTCTCATTAAAGCTGACAATTTAGCGCATTTTTGTGATTAATAAAACCATGTGGACATTACAATGTTCATACATATGAATGTACTATTTTTAAAGATTGATTTGGCCGACATCCGGGGAGTGCGGGCAAACGTGCCAGTGGCTATTGCATGTTGTCGAAAATGTTTCATAAAACTATAAATAAATCTCGCCAAAGTTTGGAGGACGGATGTTACGCATGCAACAGGAATACATACCTATAGTTACTTACATACATATAGCCGATTGAAAGGCAAATTGTAAAATCATAAATGCTCAAAGCCACATGTATATAAAAATAATATGTTGGTTGGCACATATCAAGTAAATTGTTGCCAAATTAATTTAAGTATGCAGTGATAAGAAACGTTGGGCCGTTTGAATTTTAGCCTAATAAGCTAATGTTATCGGTAGTAAGTGATAAAGAATTTTATTACGTGGATTAATGCTCTGAAATATGATTTACATTTAGCATACACCTACAGATAATGAGCTATACGTATGCACATATTTATGTACTTGTATCAAACGTATTTTGATTGAAGGCAAAATCAGCAATATAAATATTAGGTGTGACCTACAAATCAATGATTTTTTTTAGATTTGTTTGTTGAGATGGAAAATGTAAATTTATATACATAAATATATTTAATACCAGATAAGTCAATCAAATTCAATTTAATTTTCAAATAATTAAGTTTATTAGCAAGTCCAGTTATTACCTCCATACATATAGGCATCTAAATAACATCGTATTTGCTTTTCTATTAATAAAGTAGCAGTAAATTTATTCATGTACGTATGATGTACGTGTGTTCAAAATAATAATTTCCGAATAAATAAATAAAAAAATTCCCTCATTTCATAATTTTTCAATGAGATTACGTTTCTCGTCGGTTCAATACTTTCCCTTACCTACTAAATATTTTGAATTGGAAAAAATCGTCTATTTTTCTAATAACTATTATGTATATTTACTATGCTTACTGTTTCGTTTGCAAATATCTCAACTATATGGAAATATGTACTCTTTTTATTCTTTACTATTATTATTTTGAACACAATTGTATTTTCTAACGTTTTACATTTTTCATCATGTGATTTGACTAGACAACAGATTTGTAAATAGCCACGTGTCTATGACACAGCTTATAACTTTCAAAGTTATCAACCTGAAAATGTGTGCTATCTTGTAGTAAAAAGCTTACTTTGTGCATATAATGAGTGTGATGAAATAGCTCATTCGTAGCGAGTTATCAGCATTTGTTTGCTGAATTTTGTTTCAATGTAGCATTTCAGATAAAAACCTCAAAATGTGCTATATCTCATAAATTAGAATTTTTACACGTAAATACGTACAAATGTATATAATTATGCATTAAAACCTACAATTTTTTATAATTTTTATCTTTATTATTATAATTTTTTTGTCAAATAAATTTAACAAATAGATAATGTAGAGGTTGTCTACGTTGGCATATAAATTAATACATAGTTGTCATGCTTAGAATGCCCCAAACAAACTTGTAGTGTTTTGTCGTAAGATCTCCATGTGGGAAATACCGATAGGAGCTTAGAATTTAGACTGTCAAGTGGTTTTGGCTGTCAGTACTTTACCAAAATGTTTGAGCTTTTTCTAGACCTCATTTCAACAATGATAGTCACGCGCTCAATTCGACAACTACTGCAGTTATTTACGAATAAAATTACATTTTAATGACATTCGAGTTCAAATTAGCGGAACGGTTTGCGTCATTAACGCTAAAAGCTAAATAATAAAACTGGAATGAACAAAATTTAACAGCTTTTTATTTCTAAAAACCTTAAAAATAAAAGAAAACTAATTCTAAAAAGTTTTATAACCGAAAAGCGCTGTTTTTAGCTTGTAATATCTGGCTCATTGGGAAAGTCGATATATAATTTTTTTTTTTTTTTTTCAGAAAAAGTTGTTTGCAGTTAGTTACAGTGATTATATGAAGTGAAAGTGATTTACGTTGTTAAAACAACACATTTATTAATTGTGTATAATGAAAATTATAATATTGTTCCAAAATTTTTAATGTGAAAATAAAAAATTTCGCTTTTAAAATTGATGACCAGCACAAAAATCGGCGACTCCACGAAATGTGAAACGTGTTTAAATGTGTTTTTGTTTAAATTAAATTCCGCCTTCTAAATTTATAAAACTGTAATTTATCACAAGGTTCAAATTGCGTGTGTAATCACACACTGTGCAAAATAACAAACCACAACAAAAACATTGAGTCGCAAACTGAGCATTAAATACCAATACCGGCTCTGATTTCGACGAAAATTTTGAGCCCTGCAAAAAGTTTTAGTATACAAATATACATACATCATACATATGCGTATGTATTTATATTTGTTAGCTTCTGTATTGTTTTTGCTGATGCTAGCATATGCATATCTACAGTTGTGTTCGAAAAATTACCAGTGACTTCATTTCCGTTGAATTAAAACACTGTTATCGGTGTGAAATTCTTTTTGCTAGCATATGCATATCTACAGTTGTGTTCGAAAAATTACCAGTGACTTCATTTCCGTTGAATTAAAACACTGTTATCGGTGTGAAATTCTTTTTGTGTGTGTTTGTTTCTGCCAAATTTTCATAACCTTTAATTGATAAGCTTATCAGTTGTATTTCCGGGAAATATTTATTGTAACTTTATGTTACGTCATATTTCCAGAGAATTTCGTTTTTGTGTGTTTTAGAGGTTATATCCATTTGCAAGTCAAATAACTGTACTTTTTCGTACATTTTTTTCTTAACTATATTTTATTTAATTAATAAATAACAAATAGTGTGTATCCACGGTAATAATAAACAGCTTTTTTTTTTGTGAAAAAAATTTACATTTCAGAGTGGCTAAAAAAATATTCCTTCGATCAACAGGCGACAAATATGTGTAAAAAGGTCGGTTAAAAATTTCAAGCCGCTTCTAAGATATTTTTCTCAAACATCGTTTCATCATTGGATGTAAGTTTTAGAAGTTTCCCTAGTTAATGGTCAGGAGTGGAATTATTACGTTGCCACAATAGTAGGGTCTACGCAAAGGCAACAGAACTGCATATTTACTCGGCAGGACTTTCACCTCGGCAGCATTCTCCAAAACTATTTGCCGATTAAAATCTCAAAACTTTCTTTGTTCTATTATATTGTTGGGGTGGCAGTTTTTGACAGGACAAATCTACATAATTCTTCCTTTTGGTCAAGTTCAGTGAAAATGTTCAGTGATTTCTTTAAAATTCTTATTTTTGCGAACGAAACTGTATACTCATACTTTTGTAAAACAATATGCGAAAGCTTGGGTCAATAGCATTTTGCATTTTTGAGCGATTTCGATTACAAAGAAACAAATCAAATAAGTGGTAGATTAAAATGATATGAAAGCGGCTTTCTTTAATTACAGAATTCGGCGTATTACATAAACACACATGTTTGTGTATGAATATATAAGTGTATATATGCAAATAAGCTTCAATATGCTGAGGTTTGCTCAAATGCAAGTTAAATTTGTGTGAAATGTGGTTTATTGCACTTGAAGACAGCTGACGACTGATGTTCAGCTTTCAATGATATATGAGTCTTATATACATTGTGCGGAAATTGTAAATAAAACGTGAAATATTTAATTATTCATCAATATTTATTTTGTCGCCTTCAGATTTTTGCCAACGATTTTTTGTAGTTTTCGAAACACTTTTCATGAGCACCTTTTGGGATGCCCTTCTGCTCCTTCAGCGAATTTTGTTTTATCTCTTCTATCGACGGTAATTTCAGTTTGGGGAACAAGAAAAAATCGCACGGAGAAAAATCTGGTGTATACAGTGGCTGATCGATGGTATTTATTGCGTTTTTGGCTTTAAATTCGGTCACAATCGTGACTCGATGCGATGGTGCATTATCATCGTGCAAAATCCATAAATTGTTCTTCCACAATTCCGGCCGTTTTTGACGGATGTTCTCACGCAAACGCCTCAATATCAAATAAAACTCGTTATTTACCGTTTGTCCCTTCAAAACAAATTCATGATACACTAACCCACGTTAATCGAAAAAACAACGAACACCACCTTGATTTTTGAGCGGCTTTCGTGTAATTTTTTGGTTTCAACTCGTTTTTCCCTCCTTTGGAACTCATAAACCCATGTGTGATCTGTAGTTATAATGCTCTCCATGAATGTGGGATCGCAAATCGCACGATCAAGCATGTCCAAACCTGTTTACGGTCCTCTTTTGAAAAAAATTCAGCTTTATTGGAACGAGTCGAGAAAGAACGCGTTTCATGTTCAAAAAATCTACCAAAATCATTCATAAAAGGGTATAAAAAGATATTTTTCTTGATTTTGAACTGTCAGTTTGTATGGCAGTTACATGTATGCCAAAGAGGAAGTAAGAGAGAAAAAAACGTGCTCAAAATTTCAGTTCGATATCTCTAAAATTAAGGCATTAATTCGGATGTATACAGACAAACGGAACTATATACATATGTACTTCTAAACTAAATATATGCCTACATAGATGTGCATACATATGTATTGTATGATTAATAATAAGTTTTTATAGTATATGAATGTATGTAATCAGTATGCTGTTTGCATTTAAATGTGCCCGTTAGTGTATTGCTGTTATATTTTAATTTTGATTTCATTCGATCGTGTGTCTAGAATTTTAAATGAATTTGATTACATCAAAAGGGGACAGTCAATTGCACTTGACCAACTAAGCAATCAACTCGAATGAGGAATTCGACCGTATTGACTTACTGATTGATAACTTACTTGTTGTTTCAGTGTAATTTTTATAGTGTATATATTATAAATATAGTTAAGAGCAAAATATTGGCACTATGAATGGTTTACAACTGACTTAAATGGCAAAAAGCTGAAAACCAAAATAAAACATTAATTTCGATCGAAGTTTCACTTAATTTTGATCGATAATCCCGATATAGGCGTTTCCGACAAATGAGTAACTCCTCGGGGTGAAAAGGATTTTTGCAAAATTTCAGTTCGATATCTCAAAATCTATCAAACATGGCTAAATCGTCTTAGCTCTTCGCGCTGCTCATTTACTTATTCACTTTATAATGTCTCCGACGTTTCTTTCTGCCTGTTCAGGGTATAAATATATAATTTTACTTGTTCCAACACTACAAAGGCTCAACTGAGACCATAAATATGACGAACACTGTATTTAACTTCCTATTTGTTCAGGGTTAACAGATGTAGCTTATTTTACTGCTGCATTATGTTGTGGCAATGACATTCATATCTATATTTCAATCATACACAATTTTTTTTTTAAGATTTTGAGGTTAGACAACTCAGTTCGTCATTCTAATACCTCAAGTTTCATATTTGTGATAACTGTTAAGGTCAGTTTACACACAGCAGTCGGTGTCAATCAATCAGTATGGATCAGTAAGGCTCTTCCTCACATTAAAATATTGTCGCTTCATGACTGAAATACAAAAATATTGTGTCGTCAACTTTAAAAATAACTGCGACGCTTCATGGGTGTCAAAAAACGTCACTGCGCGCGACTTGCCGTTAACCCAAGAGTTTTGACATTTACATTGATACAGTTACTGCATCGGCTATTACTGAACCGTCACCGCACAATCGTATAATTAAACTATAAATTAAGCTTTTCCTGTTATTTTGGATTAGAGCTTTGCCCGATATCAATATGTTTGTGCGTCGACAAATCACTTCCGCAATATTATTACTAATAATTAGTACTTGTGGAAAAGCTCTAGTTCGCTGGTGAGCCACATAAAAGCATTTTGCCGACATGATTAAAACTCGCGACGCTGCTGTTGAGGCTGTAACAAGTTTATATTTACTTATAGTATATTGATACTGAACTATCTTGACTGTGAACTATCTTGAGAGTGATGTTGATCTGTCACTGCACCGAAGCTGATATGGGCAAATGAAGCTTTATTAGTAAAATAAGTCATTATACTGATGAGTTCCTTCTTCTTCTTCTTTATTGGTAGTGTTGGTGTAGTCACCGCTTACGCGGTTATAGCCGAGTTTATAAGAGCGCGACAGTCGTTCTTCCTTTTCGCTTTTTGGCGCCAATTTGAGATTTCTAGTGTAGTCAAGTCCTTCTCCACCTTGTCTTTCCAAAGGCGTGAAAATCTTCTTATTCCTCTGTTTTCCACGGTGGGGACTGTGTCGAATACTTTTAGAGCTTAAGTGTTTTCGTCCATACGCACAGCATGACCTAGCCAGCGCAGCCGCTGTCTCTTGTTTCGCTGAACTATGTCAATGTCGTCGTATATCTCGTACAGCTCATCGTTCCATCGACTGCGGTATTCGCCGTTGGCAATGCGCAAAGGACCATAAATCTTTCGCCGAACTTTTCTCTCGAAAACTCGTAAAGTCGACTCATCAGTTGTTGTCATCGTCCATGCCTCCGCACCATATAGCAGGACGGGAATAATGAGTGACTTGTAGAGTTTGAAAAGAAAAGACTTTAATTGCCTACTCGGTCCGAAGTAGCGCCTGTTGGCAAGAGTTATTCTAGCAATAATTAATACTAATTCCACGATAGACGAAATTATCAACGACTTCGAAGTTGTCAATAGTGACGTGGGAGCCAAGTCCCGAGCGCCCGCGTTCACTACCAATTCCATTTGCTTCGCTTTCTCGCTTGTTAAGACCAATGATATCAATATCATCGGCGTGCGCCAGCAGCTGTACACTCTTATAGTAGGTTGTACCTTCTCGGTTTAGTTCTGCAACTCGAATTATTTTCTCCAGAAATAGGTTGAAGAAGTCGCACGAAAGGGAGTCGCCTTGTTTGAAACCTCGTTTGGTATCTAACAGCTCGGAGCGGTTCTTCCCGATCCTGACGGTGCTTTTGGTATTGCTCAACGTCAGCTTACACAGGCGTTTTAGTTTTGCGGGGATACCAAATTCAGACATCCCGGCATAAAGGCAGCTCCTTTTCGTGCTGTCGAAAGCAGCTTTGAAATCGACGAAGAGGTGGATCCTCTTTTCACGGGTCTTTTCCAAGATTTGGGGCATGGTGAATATCTGGTCAGTTGTTGATTTTCCAGACCTAAAGCCACACTGATAAGGTCCAATCAGTTTGTTGACGGTGGGCTTTCTGATTTCTGGTTGACATTCCTTAGCTGGATAAAAATCCACTTCGGGTCCATTTCGGTTACGATTTTAATGCTAGAACCGTCTTTCGTGAAAACGATTCAACCCTACCTCGAAGTAAAATTCTGTATGAATGACTATTTGAGCAGTAATAATACAAGTTTTGGGTGTGACATCATCTGTAGCATATACTTTTTTCGAACCGATATTGATGGATCTAACTGTAAATTACTCCTATCCGAAATTTTTTGGCATTAATTTATACCAACATGATATGCTGATTTGAGGTTATAGATAGCTCAAGCAGGAGTGAGATAAATTTGACCCAAGACTCTTCAAAGGTGCATTTCTTATAGCATAAAAAGATCTGTTTTTTGATTTTGATCGTTCAGTTTGTACGACAGCTATATGTTATAGTCGGCCGATCTGAACCATTTCTTCGGAGATAGTATGAGATATTTTATAAATATATTAGGTGCTATAATTTTTCTCGCCACTGTATATGTACATACCACGCTTTGGTCATGTAGGCAACAATTTCCAGCCAGTGTCAATAAACCAGTATGAAATTGTCGCATAAACTCAATGAAACACCGCCTTAGCTACAGATATGTGTATATATGTAAATATATGGATATGTTTGTATGTACAATATGCTTTAATAAATTCATTTTAATTGTTGCAACAGACAGTTATTCGATTTTCATTTCCGTTCGCCAAAAAATTATTATTGGTCATCAAGTGAACCTTATTTGGCGCTTTTCAGTAGTCAATATTTTGGTGCTAAGAAAACTTTGTAAACTTTGTTCCGATGACTTTTCGACCGTGGGATTTCCCATTAAGCCTTGACCTTGCCTCACAAAAACCTGCATGTATGTACATATATGTGTGTGTGTGTATGTGGGTGGGTAAAACGACCTTGCACAAATCAGAAGTTCGTGTAAATACTAGTTAGACACCAGCTAATGTCTTCGGCAATGAACCGTTAGGTATGAATTGCTTTTACTTCTTCGTACAAATAACCGTTCTTTGCATAACATTCGTAGTATATGTTTGTGTTGTTTTTGTATATTAAACTGTCTATTAATTGCCACCTTACACAAGCGGCCGCTTGGTACGACGCGCCTGTTCTTGGTTATTATGTCGATAATTTCTAACGAAGTTTTGCCGGTTTCGTTCATGAAAATGCTGCAACACATTCATGGTCGTGGTTTCATCGTTGTTGTTGTTGTTTTGTAAATATTTAAGCATTGTTTATGAAAGTTTTGCGTTGGCGGTTGACTTTGGCAGGCATCCTTGAGTTCGTGCGCCTTATGGTATGCTTCGGTATATATGTATGTATAGATATATGTATATGTACTATACATATGTATGTATATGTATATATGATTTAA
The DNA here is from genome assembly GCF_024586455.1 of Bactrocera neohumeralis. Classification (NCBI taxonomy): domain Eukaryota; kingdom Metazoa; phylum Arthropoda; class Insecta; order Diptera; family Tephritidae; genus Bactrocera; species Bactrocera neohumeralis. Next base: position 27,681,544 of record NC_065923.1, read on the forward strand.
CCGCAATCACGCATTTCCATACGCACGCCCACGCCGACACCGACGAATTGCGAATTTCAGCGAGTGTTTTGCAAGTTTTATCAATAGATTTTGTGCTTATATAGTTAGATATGGCTATGTACATATGTACGTATACATACACCGTTAGACATGCAAATGCATTAGTCAATAAACTGGAAATCTAACTAAAAATAAATATGTCTGTGTGTATGCTTGTAAATACCATCGCGTTCAACCAAAAAAGTGGTTATACTAAACTAACTGTTGCGGTAAATACAAATCTACCTGCATACATACATACACACATAGAAATGCAGCTAGTTTTTGGCCGCAACGCAAATTTTATGGCCTAAACACTTTTGGGTGTTTTTTATTTATTTTTTATGTCTCTGAATTTTTTCTTTCTTATTTATTATTTTTTTTTTGGGTTCGTCGCATTTTGGCTTGGACTCTACTCTCCAGTTGTGCTGTGTTCGGTGTCGCGCAAATAAGCGCACGCATGTTTCGTTTCGTGTCGGCGTCTGTCTGCATTCACTTTGTTTTGTTTCCCCCCTGCGTTTTTCGTACGTTTCGCGTCGCAATTTGGGATTTGCATTTGCGAAAGGTGTGTCGCAAAGAAATAAAAAAATATTGTGTGAAATATTTTCTCGTCTCGTGATGCATTTAAAAGTATTAAAATACTTGCCCGACACCGCCTACCGCGTCAGACATTGATTTATGGCGTGTCGCATTAAATTGTGGAATCATAACTAATCTAAAAATTCCTTAAAAGATATATTTTTTTTACGGCGTTGCCACATTGTTGCATTCTCTGCACGAGTGTTGAAAAAAAAATTTTAAATAATTTAAAAAACTTTTCTTTTTTTAACTTATTATTCGTGAACATATTTGTAAATTAAAAAATTATTTTGAATTAAAATAATAATAGTAAAAAATATAGAAAACAAGAAAAACTATTATTTGACTAATAACTTCTTGCATAAAGCCATTAAAAAGATCTTTTTCTTGTAGTTGATCGGTCAGTTTGTATGACAGCTATGTATATGCAATAGTAGTCCGATCTGAACAATTTGTTCAGAGATCAAAGCGCTGTCTTGGATAATAATCTATACCAAATTTAATGAAGATATCTTGCCAAATGAAAAAGTTTTCCATACAAGCACTTCATTTTGATCGGTCAGTTTGTACGGCAGCTATGTATATGCTATAGTGGTCCGATCTTAACAATTTGTTCAGAGATCAAAGCGCTGTGTTGGATAATAATCTATACCAAATTTAGGGAAGATATCTTTCCAAATAAAAAAGTTTTCCATACACGCACTTGATTTTGATCGGTCAGTTCGTATGGCTATATAGTAGGGGAATATGATAAGGAAATATATCACCTCAGTGAGACTTACATGAGTTAGTTTACTATTTAGTTCTTTATCTAGTTGACTATTTCCAATTTCCGGGCCTAATAGTAAGTCCAATGCCACCGACGTTGTAGAATAAGTAAAACCAAAAAAAGCTAAAATATCATTATTCTCTTCAGTCAGAATACGGTCGATAGTCTTCTTAGCGGAATTCCAGAATTAAAAAAATTTTGTATCTCCAAAATTTTAAGTATTTCAATTCCTAGCGATCTGAATTCCAGCAGGTTTTGACGACCAAAAATAATCGTAACAATAACAACCAAAAAATATATCCATACTTGAACATTTTACTATCCCATTTACCGAAAGGAGTCTTGGTTAAGTTAACTAGAACTTAACTGAAATATGGCTGCTAACCAGACGTTGAGAAAACGGCGCTAAATGTTAGCCATTTGTTTATTTTAATTTTGTAATATAATAGTGCTTGTAATTCGTATTTTACCGTTACTTTGTTTGATAAGATATTAGCTACTACTTTACCATATTTGTTTGTTGTTGTTTTTTATATGTTTTTTGTACTTTTTTTTGTTTTTATGTTGTTTTTTTTTTTTTTTTATCGACACAAATATATTATGCGAATGAAGCGCATGTGATTATAATCATTTGTTTGAGTGCCTCAATTAATCCAATCATCATTTGAATTGTGAAAATTACCTGACGTCAACAAAATAAACTCTGCTTTTGAATTGATAGACGGCAGTTGGCTTATTTTTCGTAACAAAAGTGGATTGTCAATAGAAGATCACTTCCGCACATCAATTAGTAATACTTTGATTCGAAACGGCTTATAATTGTTGCATTACATAAACTGTGTACAGTATGTGGGCTTAATTATAAGGACGGTTGGCCAGCTCGTATAGTTTTTATTTATTTATTTTTTTTTACTCAATGATATAAACTAATCTGTGGGCTTAATTATGAGGACGGTTGGCCAGCTCGTATATTTTTTATTTATTTATTTTTTTTTACTCAATGATATAAACTAATCTGGATAATTCTTTATATTTTAATTTTTTTTTACTACAAAAAACAAAAATAAATCGAAACTTCAAATGAATAAATGGAGTCAGCCTAATGACGCGATTCGATTTTGCTTTTGAGTTAGTGAATGAAACAGTACAAAGTCATGCATTATGGGCTTGATTCTATTTTGAGTTGCCACGATTCATTATCGCGTCTGAAGCCAATGAATCTGATAATATTTTAATTATGTTATTATTATACCGTTACCCATGCTAAATTTGTCAGCTGATAACGTTCTGGTGTCTTTTGTCTGACGTAGACGATAGATACATATATCGATAACTCGAAAAGTGGAGAGAAAATGTGGAAAAATGTTTTATTTTTAGTTTTTCTCTGTGAGGCCACATTTCCTGAAACTACTGTTGTTTATGCTATTTTTAAGTTCGGAAAACGTTTGATGGAGGACAGTATAATATATATATGGATTAGTTGTGACCGATCAGTTTCTATTTGGCAGTTCGGACAAATGAGCATTTTCTTGAAAAGAGAAAGAGAAAAAGACGTAAGCAAAACTTCAAATCGATATCTCAAAAACTGAGAGACTAGTTGACGTATACGAGTACACACATACACATGACGCAATCGGCTCGGCTGCACATCGGTAGTTATAATGCTATCCATGAATGAAAATATCTACCAAAATCATTCGAACGCACGCGCGAGAGATGTCGAGCTCTTCTGCCATCTCTCTAACCCTTTTTAAATATTTCCATCAGTTGAAGAGATCGAAGATCGTCTAGAACGAGGCTTGTCTTCAGCGATCTCTCTTAATTACAATTTCCGGGTGCTTTTTTGTCACAATGTATACATTTTATAAAGTCTCCGAAGTTTCTTTCTCAGCCTTACAAACTTCGTGGCAAACTCTACTTGACTCAACTTGTTTAAGGTATAACAAATTGAAAAAAATTCAATTAACTAGGAAGTCAATTAGCCGACTCTCTGGTACCTCCATAATTCGTTCAATTAAGGCCGTGCAAATATGTAGAGAATTTACTTTTATTTTCAATATATGCATATATTTTTAGTTTTGCAATAACCTTAGAAACATTTGATTGGGGGTCAATTAAACATAATTTATGTATCGACTGTGTTTTCACCAATTTTTAACATAAACGATAATTAATGTACAGAAGTACAGTGAACTCACTGCCAATTGACCAAATTAAATATTTTGATTCAAAAACTGTTACTAATATAATTATTAATATTCCAGATAGGTAGATTGATTTATTGAAATTTTCCTCACGTGCTTTTCTTGGCAAGAAGCTGCTCATTTATCGGAACCGTCGATATCGGACCACTATAAGATGTATGTAGGTGCCATACAAACTGAACGTTCAAATAAAGTCTTTGTATGGAAAGCTTTTTTATTTGACAAGATATCTTCACGTTATTTAATACGGATTATTGCTAAAGGAAATGCTATAATCTCCGAACATATTATATATACATATGTTCAGATCGGACCACTATAAGATGTAGTTGCCATACTAACTGAACGAACACACTCAAAATGAAGATGTTTTTATATAAATATTCTTTGGCTGTAAGAGATGCAACTGTGGAGGGTATTATAGCTTCAGTGCAGCCGAAGTTAACGCTCTTCCTTACTTTAATATTCCCCAATAAGTAATTTACGCTTTTCTGCTCGTAAGAGGTTGTTAGTTTACAGACCTATTGAAAGCTTGAGTACCTAACACGCCTAATTAGTCTTACATATAAGAAATGAAACTCTATTTCGTTATGTATCTGTTGTAAAAGTTAGGTTTTTTGATAACGTTTCATTTTTACGATGAAGGCGAGAGACTTGGTTATTATTTTGATAAGTTTGCGTTTGAGTAAGTGAGGTTTTGCAATTCAGTATATGACAGTCTCAATAATATCACAATTGAAAAGGAACAGATCTAATCAGCTGTTACAATTCGTTATTTAGAGATTGAAATAAACACGTCGATAACAAATATTAAATTTTCTATAACACAGTCAAAAAGCATAATTATCACCTTTTATTTTGGATAAAGAATACAATGACCGCATTTGAGTACAGAGACATGTTGAAGTAAACATGCCGCTGAGATGGTGATATCAACCAGATAAAGACCCTAAACATACATACATCGAGGTTGGTATCTGAGTAGTTCAGAGCTGCAAATGTGACCTGTCAATACTCTGTTCTCAACCCTATTTGGAACTTGTGGATAACGATATGAAGAGATTAGCAACCCATTCATTTCCAAATAAGGGGCAATTGAGGTGGAAGGCAAAACAACATTAGGATGCTACCCCATTGGAAACCTGCCAAAAATTAATTCAATCGATGCCGAATTGACCTGGAAAACTTATGAAAAATCACGGAGAATATACAGGTTATTAAAAACCCACGGACCGAATAAAGGATAACTTTTTTTTTTTTTTTTTTTATTGAGAAAAAAATATTTTACACTTAATATTTTGACAATGATATATCTTATTTTGAAAAAAAATTCTGAATGAAAGATTTTTAAAACTTTAGTTATGTTGCAAATACTACAAAGTTATTAAATACAAAATAAACCTATTATTTTGTGCATAAGTGTGTTTAAAATAAAGTAGGGTTAGTTATGGAATTTATAACTCAAGAACGGCTGAACCGAGTTGGCTGAAAAACACTAGCCCTAGTAAGAAATAAAAATTATAACAACCACGCTGCTTCAATCGGAGTCATCAAAAATATATTTCGCATTGCGCAGCAGTTCAGCTGCACTCCAACAACTGCAAATAAATTGATTTTTTTATCATCAAAGCTTCTTGGCAAAAGAGTCTGTTTAAGGCAATAACTCAAAAGCAATCAGCGCACATATGTTCTAAGGTATACATAATGTACTTATAAGTACATATACATATACCTATATATATAACTACAAGTATTCAAGTGTAATTGCACATACAGACACACGTACCGAAAACTATCGCCGGTTTGCTGTGTAGGTTTCGTATTAATTGTTTTGAATAAGGAAATCAGTGTTGAGTGAGTGACCAAAGTTGTCGGTTCATTTATGGTAGTGTTGAGAGCATGCTCCCCAAGTGGGATGCGATTATACGCGGCGAAAGATTTGAGAAGCTGACACGCGCATAAGCAAAAGCGCTACAGCACAAAAGAACTTTTTGTTATTTTAATTTTTTTTAATTTTCTTTTTATTTAATTTTTTTAGTTTTTTTTTTTTACTTAGCTACTTAAATAAATACACTTTTGCACTACCAAATTTGTTTATATTAATACCGTGACTTTTTCTTTCCGATTGCAGATAACAACAAGTGGTCATGCGGGTCGAAATGCGGCAAACTCGGCTTTAAAAAATTTAAATTTAAGTTAAATTCGAATTATAAAAGCATACCTACTACATACATATACATATACTTTCACACACACAAACAAACACACACCAATTTATGAAAAGTGAAGGCCGTGAGTGTGTGTGCCGGCGTGTGTGTGTGTTTTGTGGTGCAACAATACAAAAAGTGTAGTCACATCTGTGCTGTGCGCAGACGTGTTTCTCACAACGCTTTGAAACGTATTCCCTGAAACACTTAATTTTGCAATAATAAATTATCAAACACATTAGCAGCGGCGAAGCGAAGCAACACGATGGCACGCCACATAATGGCCGTTTGCGTTGTGTGCCTACTGTGCGCCGATCGTATACCCTGCCAGGAGCATGTCATAAATGATTATGTGGCGAATGCTGCCGCATATCCGCCGCCACATTTCGAATATCAACAGTTAAATGCGCGCGTGCACGAGCGACGTGACGCTTTACGCTTCGGCGTGGACCCGCTGACTGCCAACACACGCAAACGTGCAGTTAACGATGTTGCTGGTGATGCTGATGAACTTGACATTGAAACAACGAGCCACATACATAGTAATAAACCACATCGAAGAAAACGCCATGCTGGACATGCGCACGGTGAGGAGTCGACGACGACCACCAGCACCTTGCATCAACCTGAGATCACAGCGGAATTCCTGCAGCGCATATTTGTCGAGTATGGACATAGGGCTGATGGCACATTGACGGTGGACGAGTTTCAGCACATACTGAAAAAGCTCGGCTTGAATCAGCTGATAGATGGCGCAAGTGCAACACAACAACAAAAACAGCAGCAAGAACAAACCGCGCAACGTTTACAGCATCCTGCGGCGGAGGCGTCCAGTAATGGCACTGTAAGTATTTAACCTTTCTTCTGCTCCCGGTACTCACCCACACCCTCCTCTCAACCACTTTGCAGTGTGTTAGCGACGCCGCACTAGTCTACCATGTCCAGCCACATAAAGTAATTGAACACACACACCCGCATGTCGAACGCGCCGTAAATTGCAATGAATCCGATGCAACGGATTGTGCCCAGGCGCACCAACATCAACCAAAGTTTAAAGTGTTACATGAACACACGGCAAATTATACGATTAGCAAAGAGGATATGCTGCATCTGTGTCCAGTATTGTTGTACCAAATGGCTTCACCACTGGCTGGTGATCGCGCCGGCTGCATAGATCCCTCGATACTGGAGCATGTTGAGGCATACGAAGCGGGTGAATATGAAGCCAAGGAGGATATGGTTTATGGTGAGTAAAAGTTCGTTTTAGAGTGTGCTTGGTTTAATGAAAAAGTGAGGTTAGACAAGTGTTTTAAATATTCTTACATCCAGCTGTTGTAACGGCAGAATTCTGCCGAGTTGACAGTCCTTGACCGGAAAAACTCCGGGTCCGTTCCGGTTACGTAGACTTGACTGTCGTGGGAACGCGGTAGTTTGTAAAACTATAGAAATTAATTGATGGCAAAAAATTTTAAGTTCGGTTCCACAGAAGCCCCAACACCCTTTGAAAAAACCCCACCTATTGTTTTTGTTGTAGCGACAGAACTCTGTCGAGTTGACAGCCCTTGACCGGATAAAAAATCCGGGTCCGTTCCGGTTACGTGGATCCGACTGTCGTGGGAACGGCCGAACCTCTCCTCTTCACCATATGTATACCTACTAGACTCAACAAAGATTTTCTTGCTCCATTGGAGATAAATTCACTAAATTTACCAAGATTTGTCCTCAATATCATTTTGAGTTACTAAAACTTAAGGAAAACTCGTTTAGAAGGTAATTTTATTATTTTTATTATAGTAATTTATATGATTTTCAGCTAATTGGTTTATCACAAATGTGTGCGAAGGGCAAGCTTAAAAAAACCATGTTACGCGATTGTAATTTATCAGTTCTCTGTTTATAAACTTTAATATACTCTTTGCTTCACTGTGTTTCTAACCTCAATTATCGTACAATCCAACTCTTTTATTGAAGATCCAATTTCTGAGTGAAAACTTGCACATATAACTTTATTAACTCTCACATAAATCATTTCAGTCTGGGTATACGCATTTATTTCCGTTTTCGCCTGTGGCATTTTGGGACTTGTCGGCGTAGCAATCATACCCTTTATGGATTCGCGCTATTACAAGTACATTATACAATATTTGGTGGCACTGGCTGTTGGCACCATGACTGGTGATGCTTTGTTGCATTTACTGCCACATGTAAGTACCCCGCAATAACTGTTAATATTGCTCACTTTATATGACAAAAAATATACGAACTCTTCTTTCAGTCTTTAGCTGGTCAGAGCGAGCAAAATATGATACTTAAAGGTCTCGGCTGCATGAGCGGCATTGTTTTCTTCTATATGACCGAGCATGGTCTCACAATGATCTCGGAGTGGCGCAAACGTATAGCCAAAAGTGATACAACACAGCAATCGCGCGCCAAAGTCGTACGTGATCCCGACTCTTCGGTTAACAACTCGGTTGCTGGCGATAAACTTTGCAAATCCAAGTACAGTTCATATCCTTATTGCTACGATGAGATCGCTATGGATACAAAGAACGATATGCATTTGCCAGGCTCAAAACTGAATAATATATCGGATTTGTCGGGTGAACTGATGGGCGTTAGTAATAATGTGGAGCGCAAGCGTAATGGCAAAGCAGACGCCGAAGACAACGATGCGGTCGCGCAATCCCTAATACCTGTGTGGCATCACAATCATCAAGATCATCAGCATGCACAGCCACAGCATCAACACATACACCTGCCCGACAGCAATACGATTTCAACCGATTTAGATGGCAATTCAATGAGTGGTGTTGGTGGTGGTGCTGGTGATGGCCATAGTCACGCTTTGGTCTACAATCCGACGGTGGCTACCAATGGCAATGCCAAAGAACATTCGTTAGTCAGCGATTCCGTTCCAACTGTGATATTACGTGAGCACGAGTCATCGCATCACGGGCATAGTCATAAGCACGGACACGTACACTCGCCACCGGAATCGTTAAGTGCTGTTGTCTGGATGATTATCATGGGTGATGGCTTGCATAACTTCACCGACGGCATGGCAATAGGTATGTACGAACGTTTTCACTATCATTATCACACACAATTTCCATATATTTTAAAGCGGTGTGCCTGGAATGCAGTACGTAAGGTTTAAATATGCAAGTACAAACGCCTTTTTTCAAAGTTAAATAGATTTTTTATGGGTGCGTTGCGTACCACCACCGACATATTTCTGTATATATTTATTTGCATATAAATTAATAATCTGACTGGAATGCACGGTTTTCACCGCACACATGGTTGCATTCATTGCATTATTATTAGATTCTTGCTCTAAACTTATGTCAGAGCAATTAAATTGTACTGAAATATATCAACATCGTAGATACTCATTTACAAAATACTCAATATTCAAATTTTTGCAAACTTAAGCTGTAAAGGTTTCTAGTAATGACACAGGCAGCTGTTTATAAATTCATAAGAAACAAAATAATAATTTAAAATTTTTAAAGAAATGTCATAAAATATTCGTTGTACTTTATAACCGTCACACAGTGACATCATGTTGGCAAAAATTGGGTTAAATTGCCATAAACTGGTGATATTTTTTAAGGAGGCGAAATGTAAAATAAAATCGTTTGCTTTGGCTAACTAAATAAATACTTATTCTATCTAATAATCCAGGGTCGATAATATTAAAACCGAAAAATTATATAGTATGAAACACATTGAAAATAAAAGTAACGAAAATGTGAGGAAAATAATTTACATAACCTCAAATTTTAAGTGAAAAATTGAAATTTTATATCTCGTAAATTTTTTTCTGAATGTGAATTAACCCTTTCATACCTAAAAATAATTATTATTATTTGCTTAATATATATTTTTTTCGCGCTATTTCAACTTAATATCGAAAAAGAAGCCTAATTTTTAATAAATAATTATCACGTCAAAATATTTGCTGCGATTCTTCGAAAATCAATATTGATATAATAATATTAAATTTTTTTATAAAAAAAACGAAAATAATTTTTCGCCGATTTTCAATGCCATTGATAAAAAAAATTAAAGATTTGTACTACACTTCAAAAAGAAGCAACCCTAAAATTCACCTCTACTACTTCTTGGAACTTTGATAATTTTTCAAGCGCACAATTTTTTTTTAATATACATATGTATATACCAAAAAAAAAACTTTTTTACTGCTTAGATACCAAATAATATGAAATAAATAAAATGTCTAGAAAATATAATTTCCCAACTTTTGTTTTGTTAAAGTTTAGAAAAACCAAAAAAATATATCTCTTCTGTTTTTATTGATTCGGCTGTATACGAAACGAATTATTTCATTTAAAAAAATAATAAATAAATAATAAAAACCAAGAAAACAATTTCATACATTGAAGTTACCTATAATATATATCACCTTCCCCTTACAGGCGCCGCTTTCGCTGAAAACATTGCCGGCGGCTTCTCCACATCGCTAGCTGTATTTTGTCATGAACTGCCACACGAACTGGGCGATTTCGCAATACTCATCAAAGCGGGCATGTCCATCAAGACAGCAGTGTATTACAATTTATTGACGAGCGTGCTCAGCTTTTTGGGCATGATAATCGGTATTATTTTTGGACAATCGCCAAATGTAGCGCAATGGATGTTCGCTGTAGCCGCCGGGCTCTTCATCTACATAGCGCTTGTCGATATGGTAAGTGTCATGAAAATATCACATGTTTTTTTATAGTCTATGCTATAATTTGTGCTATAATTTCTCCACAGATGCCCGAATTGTCGTCGGCACACAAGACACTGGAGCAATTCTTATTGCAAATACTTGGCATGTGCACTGGTGTTGCCATAATGCTGCTAATTGCATTATACGAGGGTGATCTCTTAAGCGTCTTCTCTTCGACTACAACGACAGGCACACACAAACATTAGTGGCGTCTACTTATAATTGGCTGAAAGCAGATATCTAATAGTAAATAAAGAATTAACCCACCAGCCACACTAAAAATGCCTACACCATTTGCTACTCCGCACATTGAATGCGAAGAGCGAAATGAGAAAAGCTCTGCAACTGCGTTCGTTGACACATATTTAAGCTCGGCTCGCACGTAAAATGTTGCGTGCACATTATATTTCTTTAAATGCCGCGTATTCCTGCTGTACTGGGCGATTGCTTAGTGCATTTTTCGCATAAAGCGAAGAAGAGTTTGAATTGGATTGAAATGAATTGTGTAGATTTCTCGCACGAAAGTGATTATTATGCTACGAGACTTTGTCGTACATAATATAAATGAATCATATTTTATTATTATTACTTTTTATAGCTGATAATGTCATCAAAGCAAGTGAATAATTGTAGTCTTAAGCGCATGAGAAAGTCGTTGAGTAAAATCAATTGAAATGTAAACTGTGGAATTTAATATTTTTCTATTTTTCTTCACGCTATAACTAAGATATGCTAAAGCGAACAACAAAAAAAACAAACAAACAAACAAAATTATGGTGCTGCATTATTTATGTATGCATAATTATATATATAACTACACACATGCATCTATATATATGTATATGTGGGCATATACAATTGTAGATGTCAATAGATATATACTATATACTTATGTATTATATATACATACATATTTTTTTGGATATTGTTTTTTTCTAAGCGCAAAATTTTGTATTTGCATTTGCACACGAAATTATTGCTATCGTTGAAATCACTTTTACACACACACTTACATATATGTCTGTCCTAAGCGTTGTCATTAGCTATAATGCAGGCGCGCAATTGAATTTGAAAGTTTTTTCAACTATAAGCTGCAGCATGAAATTCACTATTTCTTACAATTTATATACTTTTTTATACAACTACAAAGTAATGCCTATGGAATGTTGTAATAAGCTGAGCAGAGAAGAAATATACAAACCAAAAAAAAATAAATTACTTGTAGCCACTGCATACAGTGCTATATTTAAGTGTATACATACATGCTATACACATACTTACTTATATATAGATATATTTAATGCAAACATTAATGTTAATTGTATTTTTTCATAAGTTGATATGTACGACAACAACACAATGTTATACAACACTCATAGTATATTATACCGTAGTACACGCTGCCTAAGTTTAACACATATATTATAGTAATATATAAAACACACCTAAAAAATTATTAACATAACCCCACTTTTGTAGTATGGGCGAGTGTAGTGTAAATTGCATTTTTTTTTACAAAATTTCAAAACTGCTATCAGCGTTGTGAATGTTTTATACAAAAGTTTTGTATTTATTTTCTTTTTTTTGTTTAGTGAGAATAGCACGCACGCATTTCTTATAAAACTTCATACACCACTTCATAATTACTTTATTGTAGTATAAAAAATTTTTGTCATATTAATTTTGTACTTAATTCATTTCTCAGTTCATTGCTGATTAAGTATTTGTAATAATGTTAGTTAAGTTGGAATTATAATTAGCCTAGATGCGTATATATTGCGACGTTAATATATTTAAAGAGAACGAAAAACACACAAAAACATTTTGGTATACAATCAAGCAATATGGCAGCTCACTTAGGCGTAAAATATTTAATAAAAATTAATTATAATTTCCTAATTTAGAGATTTCACGTGTTTTATTTTGTAATTTTATTATTATTATTTCAGCAAATATTATATTAGTTGTTTGTACTACTTTGTTTTTTCCGAACACATGTTTAATTATTTGTGCCACTTTGTTGTTTGGGAACACACCTATTATTGACATTTTTCCAAGCACAACACTTAAAATATTTAAATTTATTTCAACAATAAACTTACTTTCAACATTGAAAAGAAAAGAAAAAATAAATAAAATGCAATGGATTTCCTAACTGTAACTGTGAAATTCAAAGAATGAAAAACGAAAAGTAACGAATAAAATTTGTGATGTTTACCTTTAAAAGCGTAGATTTGCAAAATACATAACTCGTGCAATAATATTCAACTAAATACATACCTACATACTTACAAACATATGCATACATATATGTAAATGCATATTATAACATTTGAAACTAGTAAACACGGCAAAAATTACAAATAAATGTTTTCTACAAAACTTGAAAACACACGAGACTTCCTAAGGAGTTACCTAATTAAGCTAATAAACAGTATTCTTACATACATACATATGTATATTCTCACCTGCATGGAAGGCAAGTACACAATATGTTAAATGTACAAGCAGAAGATAAATAAATGAATTGATTTTCAATATATTAAGGAACTTCTCTTCGGACAGAATTTAAGTATGTACAAGCAGCTTCGAATTGAACAACGGCATTACAACCACGACTACTTCCCTGTAATAAACTCCATGAACTAAACTCTATGAAACGCTCCTGAGAGGTTCATATACTGCTTCTGGAAAGGAAATCAAAAGATTACAGGTACACTACAGCACTTACCGATTCAAACAGGGTTAGATTGCCGAATCACCATCATCAGCAAACACCCCTTTCCTATGCTTCCAATTGATCTAGAAAGTTTACCATGGGTAAATAGTAAGACCCGGCTCGGTTGAGATAACTCGTTTCTTGGACCTACCGTTGCAAAATCTATCTGACCACTACATTACCTTCCTCCAAGAGGTATTTGGATATCCGTTACAACAACAACACACTACATATTTGTATGTATGTATAATTGGAGGCATTTTTGGAAGATTTGTTGTGTTTGATCATATGCTAGGTACTCTAACTCATTTGCTTTTAAAATTTAGAGGGGCGAAAATGGACTCCACAAAGCTAAATATATATAGATATCGGTATGGGTGACAGGCAAATCAAGCATAATGAAGAGGTGTTAGTGAAGACTTGTCCATAAGCCCAGGACCGTAGAATCTTCCTCAGCTTAGATAACTTCAACCTATTGTATACAAACAATTTTTACAATTGTATTTCTATAAAACGTATAAATGATATTTTCAACACAAGTATTAAATTTTAAATATTTGTTATATAACGGTTACAAGTAAACTCGCTCAGAGCATACAGATTAACGCATATAATACCAAACAAAATCGCCTTCAATTAGTGTCCAATTGAATTATACAGCGCTTTTCAACACTTGAATTGACTTTGGCAAGAGCAGCCAACTTCAAGCGAAACAAAAAGAAAATAGTGTATGTGTCAAATAAAGATGTTGGTTACCGGATTACTGCGCTCTTGCAGATTTCTCCCAATTGTGGTGATTCTGCTAATCCTAGGGGAACAACAACATGTCCAAGCGAACGTGAATAATCATCTGGCCGGTGTGCATCGGCGTTTCGAGTACAAATATTCCTTTAAGCCGCCATATTTAGCGCAGAAAGACGGCACTGTGCCCTTCTGGGAGTACGGAGGCAGTAAGTACACTAACAAAAATGAAGTGACAGCTTGATTCGCACAAAAAAAACCACTGTTGGCAGTGGAGCAAACGCGTTTGACAAGTGGGGCGACACGTCAGATGTTCTGCTGTCTCAGCTGTGTTTGCTGCTATTCGCTTAAGTGTGAGTGCAATGGAGCATGCTTAATGACAGAGTGGCACTCAATATTGTCGTCCGTCTGCTCCTCAAAACTTGTAGGACACTTACGTTTCCAACTGCTAAACGCATTTTCCAAAAATATGGTCTTGGAACCCCTTAAATAGACACTGTTTTTATAATTTTCGATGTACAAATTTATTAAGAAAATAATTTACAGATGCAATTGCGAGTGCGGAGAGTGTACGAGTGGCGCCGTCATTGCGTTCACAAAAGGGTGCCATCTGGACAAAGTCGCCAACGAACTTCGATTGGTGGGAGGTGGAGATAGTCTTCCGAGTATCCGGTCGCGGGCGTATTGGTGCTGACGGTCTGGCTTTCTGGTATACCACACAAAAAGGCGATTATAATGGTGCTGTTTTTGGTTCTTCGGATCGGTGGAATGGCTTGGGCCTATTTTTTGATTCCTTCGATAACGACAATAAACATAATAATCCTTATATTATGGCTGTGGTGAACGATGGTACGAAACAGTTTGATCATTCGAACGATGGCACCACACAGCTATTATCTGGCTGTTTGCGTGACTTCCGCAACAAACCGTTCCCAACACGCGCACGCATTGAATACTATAACAATGTATTAACTGTATTTTTCCACAATGGTATGACGAACAATAATGAGGATTATGAAATGTGTCTTCGCACGGACGGTGTGCAATTACCCAAAAATGGTTACTTTGGTCTTTCCGCGGCGACTGGAGGTTTGGCTGATGATCATGATGTCTTCCATTTCTTGACAACGTCATTGCATCCGCCCGGTCAAGTCCCATCAGACCCGGTAAAAGTTCCAGAGAACTCTGAAAAGCTGACACAGGAATATAAGGAATATCAAGAAAAGTTGGAGAAACAAAAGCAGGAGTATAAGAAGGAGCATCCTGATGAGGTACGGCAACAATGATTTGAATTTGCTGTGTTTGCTATTTTTTCCGTGCGACTTTTGAATTTTTCTCTCTTTTTTTACAAAATTTAACTCATTTTGAAAAACGCAAACAAATTTAATTTTTTTTTTAATATTTTCATTTTAGGTTAAAGACGATGATGAGTGGGAAGAATTCTTCGAATCGGAAAATCAACGTGAATTGCGTCAAATATTCCAGGGACAAAGTCAGATATTCGAGCAATTGCGCGATCTTTCACGCAAAGTAGATGAGGTAATAGGACGCCAAGAAAACACACTATCGCTGGTATCGAGAAGTGCTGGTGCGCCGGTACAACAAGTAGGTGCTGCGCCAGGTGCCGGTGTGCCACCTGTTGCCACGGGCACAATTAGCGGTACAATCACACGACCTGAAGTTGATCTTATGGTTGCAAATCAAAATGCCTTATTGGCGACAGCGCGTGAGATACGTACGCTAATCGGTGAAATTCAAATACGCGCCGACACAATCGTACAAAATCAACAACGTGCGCCCACAGCACAAGTGCAAGCAGCCGGCTACGATATACAATCGGTCATCGCTGAGATGCGAGACGGCATGAATCAGGTGAAACAGGGCATGGCGCATGTTGGACAGAAGTGAGTGTCATATTTTATATAAATGTAAACAAGTTTGTTATTGTTTATTGTTTTTTTCGTTTAATTGTAGACTTGGCTCGCCACAGGCGCAAACGGGTTGTCCAACAGGTAACTGTGTTGGCGTAACTTTGTTCCTAGCCGTGACTGTTGTGCAACTGATACTTGTGTTTTTATACCAATTTTTCAAGTGAGTACAGTTTAATTTGTTTACTTATTATTTATACAAATAATTAACCACTATAATTAATTCATTATTTCATTTAGGAGTCGCAGTGAAGCTCAAGCGAAGAAGTTCTACTAAACCAAATTCATGAACAACCTAATCACTATAGAAAATTACAATGATTTATGTGGAATTTGTATTTTTTTCTGCATGCAAATCGTTTTTATTACACATGTCCCAATCAATTCGTTTTAACTAAAATGAAATGTTGCTTTACATTGTGCGTAAGATAAAGCAGCTCCAGAATGTTAGCAACATTTTCCGAGAATTTCCATGAACAATTTGTATACCAAGAGAACAAAACAAAACGAAAAAAGTGTAAAATTAAAAAATATGTCTAAAAAGGAGTAGATAAAAATTTAAAACAAATAGTAAATGAATTGTGAAAAATATCATTAACACTGAAAATGTTCAAACTGGAATGAGTTTGTATCGAATGTGTCGTATCAATGTGTTGTGTATTTAACAGTTATTTAAAGAAATATACAACATTGCATTTCTTTGCTGCGCTCTCATTGCAGTTTAATATTTTGTGTTATGTTCTCTTTGTCCGTTAACGATATAATTAAGTACATACATAATTTTATGTGAACGTTAAAAGGCTAACATTTTTAATAATTATTAATTCAACGTGATTTCTATCTCTTTCTCCCTTATATTTTCAAATCTTTCCTCTCACTATCGGCCTTTTCCAACTTCCGTGTTTTGCCAGAATTGTGCAGAAACTTACTTAATTTATTTTGATGTCGTAAATGTTGATTTACAGATATGACCATTCCAGTCTGATGGGATACTGAAAGTCAAACAGACTTTCCCACTGATGTATGTTAAGTTGATTATGTACATTGAATTTTGATTTAAATTGCGTTTTTCAATGAAATTTTATAATAAAATCTATAAAAAAAATTATAAATGTTTGTTTGGCATTTTTATGCAAAATTATTTTCTTAAATTTATTTTTTCTTTTAATGTCTGGTTTCTTGAGAATATAAAATTTTATTATGTAGTGTGAGAGCCTAAAAAGGATATTATGGGAATTAAAAGAAAAAAAAAGTAATGAGACAATTGTTTAAAATTTAAGCGGATATTTATATGTATATGTATATATTTTTGAGATTAAAAAAAGAGTTTATTTTTTCGACAGACCGTCGGTTCTACATAATGGGCATGTGTCCAGATTTTATTCGACAATTAAACTATAATTATAGTTATCCGGAAGATCGTCAACGCGGCAGCGTTATCTTGAAAGTCATTTATTCTTGTCCACATAATCGATACAGACCCGGACTTTTATTCGTAAAAAGACATTGAACTTTAGTTTTCCATTCAAAATTATGTGTTTTAATGTGCTCACGTTCCCATGACAGTCGGTTCAGCTTAACCGGAACAAATCTGGATTTTTATTCGACCGGGGACCGTCAACCCAGCAATATTGCTCTGGTTATGCAGATCAGACTGCCGTGTGAACGGAGCTGGGCAAAGTGGCCTTGCGAATTCAGAGTAATCCGTTCTGGTACTGTAGTTAAAATCATACTTATCTTAAATCGATCCTGACAAATCAAATACACTATGCCTTATAAATGCCATATAAAATCAACTCATCTTCTCCCGACTCCAGCCTTCTATTCGATTAGTTTTATGAGAATTAACTTAAGCCACAAACAGGGTCTAGATAACCGGGCCAAGGTCTCTAACTTAAATATTAGGGAAGAGTATTTTTAATATCATTCCAATAATTTCAAGAGGTCAACATTATCAACAAAATTGCAATTGATCTGTTATTGTAGAAAAGTCCAAACAATTTCGTCTACGAGTACAGTAAGCAGATGTGACTTATGTATCTTGTACTTATGTATGATGTATCATGATTTTCCCGAACGCCGGCTGATAAAGTGCACAGTAGTCTGCACTTTTAGGCGCAGTATTAAGGACCTTGGATACATATTTCCAAATAGGGATCACATCGCCTCAATAGCATCTAGCAGTATGGCATATTGGAATTCATTAATGTGCTGGAGCTGTGTGAGTCGTTGCGACTTAGGGTCTCCACACAGTCGTGGTCATTTATTAGCTAACTATCTACTCCAAGTATAATATTACGAGGTTCTTGTATAATATTATAAGGTCTGCCCTTCTTAGTGCGGTTGATAATAGTTTCACTGTGGGTTTCATTGGATATTGATTCCTACCGCCTTCAGCGTGCAATCATCAGCATTTGAGGTGATTCCAATTATCACTGGCTGGTGAGAAGTCTTGGCTGCAATTATCCTAGTTTAATATTTTACCTTTAGAGTTTTTACCTGAAAGTACGACGGGCGACTGTGGACGGCTCATACATATATGTTCAATTCACAACCTGTCGTCAAGCATCGTAAAATCGTAAAATTATAAATTTTTACACTTGTTTTTTTTATAATTTTACGATTTTACGATGCTCAATTTGTCGTATTATATTAGGGGCGATTTCTTGCATGGCATTAGTTATCAGTCATGCTCAATTTGTCGAAAGTAACAAGTCCTCAAGCTTTTTGATATACCAGGCGACATGACAACTTTTTATTGACGAAATTCAAGAAACTTAGCTAAGGGACCCGAACTACAATGAGGATGGCGTTTCGAAATAAAATTGGTCGCCAAACCTTCGATCTTCCGATAGTGTTCATATATCGCCCTTTTATGGTGATATAACAGTTAAGGTATCTCTGAGTCGGGGTTTCTTACCTCTTGGAATTGACCTGGGTCAAGTCGTCGCATTTTGTTCGCGAATATCCGCTAATCTTCCAGGATGAACGAACTGGATAGCATCATACACTACTTATAGCTAGAGAAATGGAAAATGGCTTATTGGTCGAAATTATTGGATTGATGCGAGAATTAGCGTATGCCGTAGGTTTATGGTACAATATTTATAGAATGTAGAATGGTCTATTTCTTCTGTCAACTAAGCTCGCTTCGAACTCTAAAGATCGTGGTGTATATTAAAGTCACCTAAAACATTAACATATTAACATCCGAGACTGCCGTTTCTTTTTCATTGGTGGAGTGGTTTCTACGTGGTGGCTTCCAAACCCAGCGCACAATCACGCTAGGCGAGTAATGTAAAGTTGTATACACATTTTTAAAGCGAGCCGCTTGTTTCAAGACCGACACCCGCTCGCAACCGCACCCCTGGTGAACAGACGCTGCAATTAGACTTCAGCGAACCCTTAAATCGAATATATGGGAGTTGCTCTGCTGAAGCTTTCTCTTTTTTGCCGTGACTCCGTTCCACACGAGTTGTCTACGATACGGCTATGTACTTTGACGATGAACAACATCAAAAGCGCCGTCAAGATCGGAAAAGATTTCTCCGAGCATTTCGATACCAAGAGAGGTTTCAGACAAGAAAAATTCCTATTGGGTGACTCCTTCAATATATTGTTGGAGAAAATAAACGAAATGCAGAGCTAAAGAAGTGAAAAGTACTGTACAAGTCCCTCATCATTTCCGTTCTGCTATATGGTGCGGAGGCATGATGAGTTGGCCTTAAGAGTGTTCGAGAGTAAGGTTTTGCGGAAGATTTATAATCCTTTGCGTACTGGTAACGCGAGTACCGCAGTCGATGGAACAATGAGCTGTACGAGATATACGGCGACATTGACATAGTTTAGCGAATCAAGAGACAGTGACTCCGCCGGCTAGGTAAATGCGGATGGAAGAGAACACTCCAGCTTTGAAAGTTTTCGATTTAGTACCCTCTGATGGAAGCAGAGGAAGACCTCCACTCCATTGAAGAGATCAGGTGGAGAAGAATCTGGCTGCACTTGGTATCTCGATTGTGCGCCAAATAGTGAAAAGAAGAAACGACTGGCGCGCTGTTGTTAATTCGGCTCGAGAACATTTTCATTTTTAAGTGGCGGTCTTACATTCGGATGATCTCATAAGGTTAGCAAGTAACTAACAACAGTACCCACATAAGGGGTTTTTCTATATGGCGTAAAGAGCATGTCTAAAAATAACATGTTAGTCGGAGCTAATATTGCACGAAAGTGATTTTAAAAAACATAAGAGGAAGGAGGGACCTGGAATGACCGGACAACTTTAATAAAACATTGCTTAAAAATCGTTGTGTTGGCAGCAGAGAGGTAGCAGAGGATCTCAACATCTCTGATGCATCGAATCAATTAATGTTTTGGGAATCAAGAGTATGAATGCTTAACTTGTACCAAAAGATAAAAGATTCTTGTTGTACCAATCTAAATGGACCAGTCCGAGTCAAATTTGATCAGATGGTACAAAAAAAATTAAAATCGAATTTGGTGAGTCAAGTTTATAGGACCGGTGATTGAACCTTTTGAAAGCTTTGATAGAATTCGTTCCGCTTGCTTCTTGTGTGAGATTCTTGACAACGTAACTGAGGACTCTACATTCAACAAGCGCAACATTACTGGCAACGAGATGTCGGTTTATGAATATGGCGTCGAAACTGTCAAAAATATCTACCGAATAGCGTTCCAAAATTGAGCCGAAACCGAAAAAATCGGTAAAAACCGAGGCAATGCTTAACGTGTTGTTCATCATGATTTCATTCCACGGGGTCAAACGATAAATATACTTGGAAGTTTTGAGGCGTAAAATAATTCGTCGTAAACGATACGATTTCTGGGTAGAAAATTTATGGATTTTGACTTGGAACTTTTTTCTCTGAAAATTGAAAAGTCCGCTTAGGATAACGGGCTATTGGTCCATTCAGTGGCGTAACTACAACTTCGGGCGCCCGGGGCCAAGGATGTTCTGCCGCTCCCCTTTATCTACCTACCAACAAATTTCATGAGGTGGTTCGAACAAAAGTGAATTTTTACAAAATATCTTCGATATTAAGTATATAAAATTAAGGAATTAGAAGCCACGCAAATTCTGAAGTTCCAAAATTCTCACAATACGGTTTTTGAGGAAATTGATAGTAAATTTACAAGACATCTTATTAAAAGACATAGAAAAAACCCATTTTCGCCCTATATCTTGTACACTTTTGACACAATTTTCAGGAATTTTTGCCCGAATTGGAGTTTTTAAATATAATTTTTGAAAATTTGGAGAAATAAAAGTATTTGTTACATTCAAAGCATAGGATAACTGTGAGAGTGACACGTCGCTAGACAAAGCTAGAAAAGTGCATCTTTAAGTTCTATCACTATTTTTAAGAAAGATATAAGACAAATTCAAAGACTGAAAAGTATTCGAGTAAAAATTAATATTTTTCATTGTTATTCAGATTATTTCATTGTGAGTGTACAACTCTTTATCTTTTATAATAAATTTTGTTAAAAAAATGTGTTGACGTTTTTTTCTGAATATTAAAAAACAGCGAAGATCGTTTTGCCGCCCCCAAGACGTTGCGCCCGGGGCGACCACCGGCCCGTATCTCGATGAATTTTAGTTTTATTTTTTTGCAATTTTTTTTATATTATTAAAATGTCAATAAAAAACATATAAAAAAATGAATAGTAAAAATGTTTTTAACTTTTTTTATCTTACTTTAAAAAATGCCTAAAATTCATGCGTCTATACCAGAATACCCCCTTAAGAAAAACTTCTCTAAAAAGTCAGAGTCTGAGTTTGAACTTTGGCCAATTTTCCTAGGATGGAGGCTGTGCCATAAGTAGGCTTACTACTTACATATGTAGGCTTACTACTTATGTAGGCTTACTAATTATGGCACAGTCTCCATCCTCGGAAAATTGACAACAGTGCAAACTCTGACTATATAATTCAACTGATCTTCAAAGTACTACTACTTATGGCAGACAACTTGAATATTTTTTTCAAATACCAGTTTTTATCAAATTTTTTCCCTTTGAAGATACTCGTATGCATGTAAAATGTATACCAGTATGCTCTAGTGCAATAAGTTCTAATATTTCATATAATATTTACCCATAAAAATGTCTAATTTATTACAATATTACTATGTAGAGATAAGTAAATGTGTGTGTGCCAGTATTACTGGCAATTTGATTTCTGATGACATTGCCAAACGCTGAATTCGATTTCCCACACCCGACAGTCAAAAGTTTTCCCACACAATTACAATTTCACAAAAGAAATCAGCAATGCGGCAAAAATGGCGCCGACTTGTCGGAAAAGTTTTCGCATAAAAAAAAAATTCAAAACTGCTGGGTTGGCAAAATTTATGAGGGGACAATTTGGACCCCGAAAAAGCTACTGTCAAAGAAATAATAACAAAAAGCATAGGCTGACGATTTTGCTTTATATAGTAACGTATAATTTAACATAAATACATATATCTATGTCTGTATATACATAATTTAGCACATATTTATGTCAAGTTGATACCCAGTATTTAACTTGCATGCGCACACATATCTATGTACATTTATTATACATATATATGTATATTTTTAGCCTTTGTGCTTTTATATATATATTAATATACATATGTATGTATAGTATGTGCCTAGTATTTATATGTATATAATTATATTTTTATTTACATATGCAGTAAATAACGTAAAATATGCACACATACACAACATAAATATAGGCATTACTGTACATAGAAATGAAATGTAAATAGATACGACCAATCGCAGCTGGATAAGCTCAGCGCAAGGCAAATAGCTTAAAAGCATATCTAACAGTTTATTTCTGCCTATGTGTGTGTGCATGGCTGCCTGGCAGCACGTTCATTGGGGAGGCATAAGCTGCCAGCCAATCAGCACAGCTTTTGTTTACATAGCACAAAATGGCCAACAAATTGGGGTGATTCGTGTGATAAGTGAGTGGTTTTCCTTTATTTCGGCTGCAATTTGTAATACGTGCTAGTATTTTAGAAATGTTTTGTAGTTTTTCAATTTAATTGTGGTTTATAAAAATTTATGGATTTAGCAGTAGTTAAAATAAGGGTAAGTTTGCAATTCACCTGCTAAAATTTATGTATGTACATAGATAAGTATTAAATACCATAAGTTGTACAATATTTATTTAATTATGTTTCCAAATTAAAGGTACGATGAATTACCAATTATTAATAGTTAATAAATGTAATTCGGGGTTCGATTTTAATTTTCAAAACAAATCGAGAATTTTGACAATTGCTCTTCAAAGTTCCATGAACTTCTAAATTCTCCGGAGAAACTTTTAGTTGAGATAGTTACGTATGTAGTTATTCATAGAGTTAACCAAAATTTAGTCTCACTTACGTACTGATCCCTATGACCAGTCTAGCCTTAAGGCCAGGTTCCTCTAAAAAACGTAATTTTTTTCAATACATTTTATTTTTATTACAAAACATGTTGAGTAATCAATTTTTTTATATATGAAAGTACATTTATTAAATTACTTGAAAAGAATTTTTTTTCAAAATGGCTGCTGAAACTCATCCGATTCGTAGATGGATGACATCCTTTCTTGGAAAAGAATTATCTAAAAGCAAAAAACAAAACGGTTGCATGTTCTGTATCGAATTAGCTATGGCCTCAAGCAGAATGAAACATTTTCAATGAAAAAAAAAAAAAAAAATGGCGGACTTTTGAATTTTTTAACCCTTTTTTCACTTTTAATTGTTTATAACTTTTTTTAAATAATAATGAATATTTCTGGTTCTGCTTGAGGCCATAGCCAGACATCGAAAGAGTAAAATGCCGTTTGGTTCATATCGATAAGTGCAATAGTTTTGAAATGAGAGTGTCATCCATGCGAAAAAACGTGGTTCGGAGAAAAATCAGTTTAAACCAAAGGCACGCAGTAGCTGCTGCTACCGAAGGCGTTCGAGCGGCCGGATTTCCCGCAGCGCTCCTCACACTTTTATACCTGCTTCTCGGTCTTGCTGACCTTCGGGACTAATTCTATACTATTTCTACGAGTATACAGTAGCAATTTATGAAAAAAAAATCGATTTTTTCAAAATTGTTTGGAGGAACCTGGCCTTAAAGGATTTAAGTGACACAACTATTGTGAAATTTATCTTTATATAACATATTTATGTAACTATTAAAAGTTTAATATATAATAATATTTCAAATATATGTATTTTTAGTTAGAGCTTTCTAAACTGTATCCGTTCAGTTCAATTACCAGATTATTTTTAAATATTTTTATACTCTTGCAACCTCCTAAACCAATAAAACTACAATAACCAAATTCGTTCAGCTCAAATATTATAAGAACTCCTACCAATAGTGTGAAAATGGATTAAATCGGAAGGTAACCCCGGTCACTTCGCATATAAAGGTACTGTTCAAAACCGCGATAAATCGATAACCAAATACGGCAGAGACTTTAAATTTTACCTTTGAGATGGTGTGAGAGGGCTTTATGGGAGTCGGTGTGAAAATTGGACGATGGGCGTGGACCGCCCCGAGATACATATATGAGATTTCACCATTTAATATCAAATCCTACTAAATTGAAAAAACCACATCATAAATCGTAGACATACTTTATTGCAATGTATAACACTGTAGTCAATTCGTGTATTGAATAGAAAAATTTCACAAACCGAAACTATGTGGGCCAAGTTTTGAGAATCTTTCGTGAACTTCTTCTGCAGTGACTTCAATGTCATTATGCGTAAGCAGCAACGCCAGGCCGATTAATCTGTATTGAAGTGTGTTCGCATGACTGTTCAGAGCTCGCTTACGTCACAGGAAGTGTGCAGAATATGCGAAAAAACTATGAAATTTGGGTTCTACATCGCAGTTATTAAACGTTTCCAATGCAGTAGTCGGTAACTTGTTGTCTTTTGACTTTTGCTTCTGCTCCCAGTAGCACTGCCAGTGATCAAGTCCACTTTAGAGCTTTAAACGTCACACGAAGTTTACATTATCCAAAAAAATTGAAATCCATCCAATACTTCTCTAGAAAAGCGCGTCTTCAAATCTTCGCCGATTGTATCCAACAGAGGAATGTACACTGAGATCCTGTAGTATTGTAACAAGTTCTCGCGCAAAAATTTCCGCGTTTTGTTTGTCGGCCGTAGATTCTTGGCTTTTCTTCATAAACTTTCAGTTCTGCTGCCATTTTTTTCGTGTCTGAAAATATGAATCTATCATCTATAAGATATCTTACTGTGGAATAATAATCCATATTTATTTTTTAATATATACAGATTTAATTAGCTCAATATTTTTTTTTTCAATGAAAATGTGGATTTATTTTTCGAAATAATCTCCATTTACAATTATAAATTTGTTGTAACGATCCTCCCGACACTTCGATACTGTTTTGAAACTTCAACGCCTTCAAAATACGTTTGTTTTCATCTTAACCTCGTGATTTGAGTCAAATATTTTTCCGGCGAGCCACTTTTTGAGTCTGAGAATAGTCACTGAGAGCAAAATCAGTTGAGAACGTTGGTTGGATTTTTTTTCGATGTTCCTTATGTTATTATAGAAGTGTATTTATAAAGTGTAGATGAAAGACATTTTGCATTAATTGAAGATTTTATATATGTAGCATTGTTAGAGTAATCCAATATAGAGCAAATATAGTTCGTTTTATTTGATAACTTATTGAATTTAATCTCATTTCGCCACTCTCATAGAAACCCTTGTCTATATAGGCAACAAAGAATCGCTTGAGACGAATTTTTCACCAGCCATTCGTCATCATTCGTCATAAACAGGAACATGTAGGAATATGCACTATTTTGTTCGATAAGTTCTTGCAAGTTTGAAGGTAATTTCCGGTAGGAATCCCTTTATATCAGGAAAGGACTATAAGCTGAATGCAGAAAAGTTTCCCAACCAAGATCCCAAAGTTTAAAGCGTATACATGGTCAAAATGTTGACGTCAGAGTAGATAATTACCTGCCAATCCCACCAAACACATAGCAACACATTCCTGACTGTGAATCTTGGCTTGGCTACCGTTTGTGCTGACTCACACCGATTCGACTACGATCGTTATCGTTTCCGTAAGTGTTCCACTTTTTAACACTTGTAAACATTGGGTATGAGGGTATGTTAAGTTTGCCACAAAGTTTTTAACACCTAGAACGAAACGCCATAGCCACATAATTTTTGAGACATCGATCTGAAATTTTGCACACGTCCTTTTACCCCCAGGGAGCTACTCCTTTATCGTAGTCGCCAATATCGAATCACAACAGCTGTCATACAAACTGATAAGTCTTTAAGTGGAAGTCTTTTTTTATTTGGCAAGATATCTTTACGAAATTTGCCATGGATTATCCGTATTATATAGGGTGATCAATTTCGAGGCTCTCTACTTAAAAAAAAAAACTTATTATCATTTAAAAGAACATTCTTTGGCATTTATTTTTTGAAGATCATCTCTTTAAAACGCTGGCTGCGGCTACGTCTCAGATGGTCCAACCGTTGAGTTTAATTTTCGATGACTCGTTCGAGCATTTCGACTGGTAACTGGTGAATTACACGCGTGATATGTTTTTCTCCAAGGCCTGAAGCGAAGCAGCATTGTCCGCAAAGACTTTAGACTTTACATATCCCTACAGGAAAAAGTCTAACGGTCAGGTATCAAATAGTCAGTTATCATGGAGTGCATTGTGTACGCTTACAATTTAAGATCTCGACGTAAAATGTGACAAGTTGTTCCGGCAGTCCGAGTTGCTGTGAACGACTGAATCGACTCTCCACGGTCTTCGTGTAAACTCTTAGCTATATTTTCTTCACTGCGTGCTGGACGTGGTCTATTCGGTCGAATATTATCCAATAATAAATGTTGGCTCTCAATATGGGTAATAGAGTGGTTCAAAAAACAAATTTTTTTTTTTTCGTTTGGTACTCGGAAAAATAGGTTCCTAGACACCTCTAAGAAAGCCTCTCCAAACATGAGTTTTTAATTGTAACGGGAAGGTCCTCCTACATACAGTTTTCTATTTTTTTCTTATTATCAGATAGAAAAATTTTTATCTCGCTTCCAACTACTTGAAAAAATATCTTGTTCCTTAGATTTTGTAGGAAATTGAATGCTCCATGATGAAATGCCAAAAAATACTGAACATAAATGACATAACAGCTTAACACTACTCACGCGCGATCTATCAAAAAAAGGTTATTGAAAAAGTACCTCTACTTGAATCATGCGTTATACTTATGTACAATGCGTAAATGCATCCGACACAGCAAGTTCCGCCTACTTTTTTATATGGAACCAAATATAGTACAACAAATATTACCGAATATACACATATGGATGTATATTTATGGTATCAAGAAGAATTTTGTATTATAATAATTTTAATATTTTACTTTGTCACTCGAAGGATATTTGACATTTATAGGCCTTATCCATTAGCGAAATTGAATTCATAAATCCGCTTGTGTTGCTGAGATTTGCAAAAAAATCGCAACAGACGGCCTAACGGTGCAAGGGGATGCATGTATGCACAACATACACACATACATTCTACATATTTACATGTACATATGTAATATGCATTGAATAGTTTGCTTTTCGTCTAAGTGAATTGCGAAGATTGTGAAACATTCACCATTGAACTGTGTCCGCCATGAATCATGTTAAATATGACAGTTTGGAATTAATATAATATGAGCCCAAGAATATTACCACAGTGGCTAAAGGGGATCAAGTAGCAGGAGACACAAATACAAATACATATGTACATAGATACTTATATCCATATCGATGCACTTAATTCCAATAAAAGCCACACTTGCTTGTATCCTGCTACAGTTTCTGCCAACTATAGCTAATTCCGCCAGCCATTAGCGTTAAGCAACTTAACTACATTAGTCACATTTCACAAGCGCTGAAACACGATAAAGCGCACCGCCCCGCCCCGCCCCGCTCTGCTCCGCTTAGCTCAGCTCAGCTCGGGAAATGCGCTGTGAATCGAAACCAGAACTAAAATCGATGCACAAGTAGTTTCTGGTTTATTTCACTAGCATGACGAATCCAAGTTTGCTCGTGGATATCTTGTCAGTTGACAGTTATGTTAGGTCTCACCCCACCCAAGGGAAGATAGTGAGTTGTTCGTGTAATTCCTTCTATTGACTTCAAATGACAATTTTTTTATTGTTGTTGCTGTTGTTGTCAACGCATCCGCTAAGTGCGCAATCAAGCGTGTAGCAGCGATTCAATAAGCAAACTTTATTTATCAACACCCATGTAGCGCATTAGTCGTGTTTACAAACTTTACGACATGACCGCCAAGGGACGAATACGTTGAGTTTTATGTGAAGCGTTGCCACTGAATTTAAATTTTGTAAGATTTTTTTAGAGAAAAAAGCGTCGTTCGTTGATCTCACGCAAGTGGAATGAGTGATACTTGAGAAATCTGGAGTTGGAACCTTCCGTAAAATTGTGGGATATGATGAAATTGACCTTTTGAGGCTTCGTTAATATTAGGATATGAGGTAGAGATTTTTTTGTTGATATACTTAGTTATTCTTACTTATAAGCAGGTAACAGTGAAAAACGACCGGAAATCACTAAAAGTGGAATGGTAATATCAAAGGAAGTCCGATAAGTGTTTTGCCTTCAAGATCCAGCAATGTTCCAACTTTTTTTACTCGTCTGAAAATTATGTTTTGTGGAAGATAGCGTCCGTGGCGATGATTACCTTCATATTGAACTCAAACTTCTGCCGAGAAACAACTTTTTCAAGTTTGGTAACAAATGAGCTCGCAAGGGGCAAACCTGGACAATACAGTAGTTGGTGGTAACAGTTCGTAACCTTATTCGGCTAAGGCTTCACCGGAGGTCTAAGCCGGTGCGTCGTCATTATACAAGGTGCGTTCCAATCTTTCGTTAAATTCGGATTTAGCCAGTCCTGTAACCGCTTTGACTTCCTCCCGGAAGCTAGCTTATAATTTAGGTTAGGTTAAGTTAATCTATTAGGCCAATAATCCACGCATAGACCAGTTTGGTCCTTTGCGATACCATATGGAGTTCAGTATAAATGAGTTGACATGTTGTGATTGCCAGAAAACGGTGTACATGGCCTCTAATACGGACTCAATGTTTCCTCGAGTTGATTAATGTTCCCATAAATATAAATCAACGTGGCAGTCGTTTATACATGAATAGTTGGAATTTGTGGATATCGGAGTCATGGCCTAGTTTTCTTCGCAACTATTTAGATCAATGGATTAATTTTGAAAATTTTAAGTCGAAACTGAGGGCACACATAATGAAGAAGTTGGATACATGATCAGAAATTTGACTTCATGGAATAAGCCCTTTTCTGAAATTTGCACTTTGATTCCATCGTTTTCCGATTATATAATCATTCGAGAGTGTTTTAGACGGGCGTACACTCCGAGGTCATAACTTTGATACGCAGCCGCACCTGTGCAGCAAAAAACGCACATGAACAAACACAAGGAAGGTTCGACGTCGGGAAGCTGCAATCACAACAGACAGCCGAAGCAGTTTTCTACTCGACCTGCACTCCTGTTCTCTGAGAGCACTCATTAGCAACTCGGTATAAGGGAACTGTGGGACGGCCGTCAGGGATAATGCTCGCAAATTCTACGAAGAGATGCTGCGACTAACAGAAGGTTTCATACTCTTGTACAACCTCCAGAGGTAATCTAGTGACTGAGCCTAGAGAATACTAAAATTATGGAGGGAACACTTCTTCAGCCTGCTGATTGGCAGTGAAAGCATAACGTCAGGAGATGGCGAACCCGATTCTCCAATCGATGACGATAGAGCAGACGTTCCACTGCCCGACCATAATGAAGTTGGAATAGCAGTTACTCGTCTTAAGAACAACAAAGCGTCGGAAGCCGATGGATTGCCGGCTGAGCTATTCAAACACGGCGGCGAACAAGTGATGCATGTATCAGTTTCTTTGTAGAATATGGTCGGACGAAAGCATGCCCAACGATTGGAATTTAAGTGTGCTCTGCCCAATCCACAAAAAGGGAGACCCCACAATCTGCGCCAACTACCGTGGGATAAGCCTCCTCAACATCGCATATAAGGTTCCATCGAGCTTATTATGCGAAAGATTAAAGCCCACCGTCAACAAACTGATTGGACCTTATCAGTGTGGCTTTAGACCTGGAAAATCTATAATCGACCAGATTTTCACCATGCGCCAAATCTTGAAAAAGACCCGTGAAAAGAGAATCGACACACACCATTTCTTCGTCGATTTCAAAGCTGCTTTTGATAGCATGAAAAGGAGCTGCCTTTATGCCGCTATTTCTGAATTTGGTATTACCGCAAAACTTATACGGCTGTGTAAACTGACGTTGAGCATTACTAACAGCTCCGTCGGGATCGGGAAGGACCTCTCCGAGCCGTTCGATACCAAACGCGGTTGCAGATAAGGCGACTCCCTATCGTGCGACTTCATCAATCGTTCGATGCTGTTGTCTGGAGAAAACTTGGTTGACATGTCGAGCGCTACATGCAGATTCTATGGCCATTTTGAGGGAAAACTTCGGAGAACAATTCATCAAGAAATCTTCTATAAGAGTGTACGTCAAGTCTGCTGGCGCACGCCGATGATATTGATATCATTGGCCTCAACATCCGCGCCGTTAGTTCTGCTTTCTCCGGACAACACTCAAAGCTCCGAACATATTGTTCAAATCGGACCACTATAGCTGCCCTCAAACTGGCCGATCAAAATCAAGTTCTTGTAAGGAAAACTTGAACCTGTTAAGAGTATTATAGCTTCGGTGCAGCCGAAGTTAACGTTTTTCATGTTTTAATATAAAATATAGCACACATCGATACAAATTTTTCAGTGTGGCAACTACCGGTCGCACTTTACAAATAGCAAATTTCGCCTGTTAATCGCGAGCGGGGTTGTGCGAATTGTCTGTGCAGTATATACATACATACATATGTACCTACATACATACATAAATATAAGGCACCCTCTGCAATGCAGGGGGGTAACTTTGCAAGCGCACAGTCAAAAGCGCAGCGACGCTAAAAGGCGCATCACAGACATTAAATCGAATCGCATTGCCACTAAATGCTGGCAGAATGCGTGCGTGTGTGTATGTGTGTGCATATGTGGCAAAATAGTATTCACGCATATCGATAGAAATTGCTATTTTTATTTATGAGCGTTTAGTTAAGAGCATTTTCACATTGCCAACCCATGTCAAGCGCCCACAGAGAGACGAGCAGCTCGTCGTAAATCTTAAATATGCAATTGTGGCGAACTACACTGCCAAAAAAAAAAAATAAGGGGAAGCACACAAATAGACACATAAACTCATAGCCACACATACATATGCGAAATATACATACATACATACTCATACATACTCGTATTAATCACCGAATGCACTCGGCGCTGTCAACTTAATTGCTCGATCCTGTTTAAGCGTTGCGAACAAGCCGAAAATAACAAAAACAGCAACAAAAAAGAAAAAAATCAAAAGTAAATAAATTTATGCGCTGAAAATGTCAAGGAAGGATGCTTCATAAGGGCGACCATTTAGATTAAAGCGTCTGATAATGGTGACATCAATTTGAAACTCAATTGAGCTAAATGCTCCAGCTGCTGGCAAATGCCGTTATCAGCAAAGCTCATCAGTAGCGCTTGGTGTGGAGGGTTAAGGGTAACGGGTACCCCCGTCGGTCCGAAGATAAATTATTTGTGTCGTGTCGGAGTGCAGTCACATTAAGGCGTTACAAGTGTTTACAACTTAAATACTACGCCAAGCATTCGAATTGACTTTGTGATCCAATCAGCCGGAAAGCATGTCGCTCATACCGAGGAGACTTGTGATGCAAATATGTGTGTATGTGGGTATGTACATAGAAGCTGTGAGTCTGTCAATGCTGCGTATATGTGAAAATAATTTTGAAAAATTAATTTCGTCCTCATGAATATGCAAAGTATGCATTTTGTCCACAATTAATCTCAGTTAATATACTGTCAACGCAGTGACATCGCTTAGAAATCAGCAGAGTTTAATGAGTTACGAGATTTGATTCGACAAAGTTCGCCCAGCTGTTTATAATAATGAAAGCATCACACTTCTCGGATTATTAAGAAGAAATTAGATGGGGTCGGCAGCAATAACATCTTAAAACCGAAAAAAAAATTACTAAATATGGTTGTACCGTTATAAAAAATTCCATTCAAGAACTTGATTTTTTCATTCAATTAGCATGAAAGCTATATGTTATAGTGGTCCGATTTCAAAAAATTACTCGCAGACTGTAGCGCTGACTTTGACAACAATCCACGCTTAATTTCATGAAAATAGCTTGTTAAATAAAGAAATATTTCATGCAAGGACTTGATTACGTACATACATATATGATCGGTCAGTTTGTATGACAACTACATTTAAGTATGTTATAATTGCCTGATATCAGCGAGTCCTACATATGAGCTTCTTCGAGGGACATAATTTCAAATCGAGATCTCAAAAACCGAGAAAATTCTTCTATATTGGGTAGACACCAGTCGTTCTTCATTTTTGCTTTTTGATGCCAATTGGAGATTCCAAGTGCAGCCAGGTCCTTCTTCACCTCGTCTTTCCAAAGGAGTGGAGGACTTCCTCTTCTTCTGCTTCTACCGCCGGGTACTGTGCTGAATACTCTCAGAGCTGGGATGTTTTTATCCATTCGGACCACATGGTCTAGCCATCATAGCCACTGTCTCTTAATTCTCTGAACTAGTATGTTATATTAATGTCGTCGTATATCTCGTACAGCTTATCATTCCATCGACTGCAGTATTCGCCGTTGCCAATATGCAAAGGACCATAAATCTTCCGCAGAATCTTTCTCTCGAAAACTCGTAACGCCGACTCATCAGATGTTGTCATCGTCCATGCTTCTGCACAATATAGCAGGACGGGAATGATAAGTGACTTGTAGAAATTGGTCTTTATAAAACCGAGGAAATAGTTCCCGTGTATACAGGGAGACAGACAGACGCGGCTAAATCGACTCAGCTTCGCACATTTTTCTTGAAAAGGAAAGATAAATAGATATGCATATTGGTTGAATGAGCCTCAGGGAAACTGCAAAAAGTGAACTGACGAACTCACTAGCCTACACCTGGCTGTCACTTCTCTGCTTATTTACCTTCGAGGGAGGCGTGGGAGGGAAGATTCGCTATAGGAGAGCGGGTTGAGCTTTATTACAAATCGATTAAAGCTTCCGGAAGGGTTAGTTGAGGAGTACACTGTCGGAAACTTTCCATCAGTTCCAGTTTTAGGCTCCTGATCACTGCAACGTCTTTCCAGCTGTGGTGGCTACCATAAAAGTAGAGGTAGATCTACTGCTTTGGAGCACATCCTTCTTCACAGAGGTGACTATTCACTCCGTTAGGAGGGTACCGATACCCTTCGCTGACTGTGCGCTCTAAGCTAGTGAAATGATGAGTCGACTTTTTGTTTCTAGCATCAACCTTGGTCACAGCCGTATTGCTGGAAACTGATGATGATGATAACGCTGATGAGCATGCCAGCCTCAATAACTGCGGAATGGTTTGTTGTGGTGCACTACTGGTCTGTTGGACCTTAGACGAAATCAGCAAGCGCTGGTCGGCTACCAGCAGTTGTAAATTTCCACGGTCCTTCTGGCCAAGGGTAAGTCGTGAGAGGTCCAGTGAGCTCTTTGCTCAGAGCGCTGTCCACCTTTCGGTAGTTGTAGGAGTTTTAAGTGACCAATTTCCGTTTGGGATTCATGCAGTAAGATTGAATAACTTACCTGATGACTACTGAATTAGCTGTTTGGAAGAGGATATGATAAAATCATCGCAACACTTCCTCCTGGAATGTCCCGCTCTTGCCAGATCAAGGCCAAAAACACCTTGGATCTCATACTTTAAGACATACAGGTGAAATAGCGGAAATAGAAATAAAATACCTAAGCAGATTTGTGAAAGGTTCAGGGCATTTTAACCGATAGATGATATCCAATTACAAGATTTTCTCGTTTGGCATCACAAAGCACTGCATATTACAGTCTAAGTGTGATCCCCGCGCAATGCTGAGGTATAAGTTATTTAGCCCAACTCAACCTAATCCTTGAACAACAAGTTTTGAGATAAATATTTTTTCTGATAACTTAAAATGAAACTAGATTTTGGACACGTTTTATTTTTTAGAATGGCATAATGAGACTATTTTATATATTTTATAATTTTAGTTTTGGGGAAATTCGAGGTTAGTTATTAAACTAAATCCGTTCCGTTTTAGTAGATGCGACTGTAGTGGGAACGGTCATCAGACTTATCCTCAATACAATACTCGATCAAATACAGCACCAATCTTTTCAAGATCTTCGTAAATCATGTTCCACAGTTCTACTTAAAATGATGCGGAGCACATCAAATTGATTTCCATCTCCAAAATTGTAGACGTTCTAATATTTATAATGTTCTTGGAAGCAGGATATCTGATAAACTCTCACGAATGTCTAAATATTCCGACTTTAATCACACTTAAGTTAAATTTAGTAATTGCTTTCAGAGGTGGAGTTCTTCTAACAGGTAAATTAAATCATTATACATATCAGGCTCCATTAAATGTTTTATCTTATTTCCATATAATTATGTTTTGGAACCAACATTCTCATCGAATTCCCCAAAATATGTTTAGAAAAGCAAACTATTGTTAACTTTGGAGTGTTTCTGTTCAGCCATACTGACAGTTTAGGAAATGATGATCGAAAGATCGCGCCAAACAAAAAATATCAGCACTTGTCTTGGACAGCGATATTTAACTACCGTTAAGTTTCATAACATTTCATTCAATTGTTCGGAGGGCAATAAGGTGTCAGAAAACAATATGAGATTTTGTTGGGTGACCTTAAAATGATATTTAATGAGTATGGCAACGTCATTTTGTACTAAAAGAAATTGTCATATTATTCAATTATTCATATTTGAAATGAAAAAGCTTTGCTTGAAACGTGTATCTTTTTTTCATTATTGATTTAAAGGACAAGCTTCTGCGTCGATTTGTGACAATGTATGAAACATGGCTAGATCACTAAACAGCTGAGTACGATCCTTTAAATGGTCCGATAGTGACAGTCATTCAAAGCTCTAAAAAATACAAAAGCTAACAAGGCTTTAGCCCGTATTTTTAGGGGCTAATCTTCAAGTACTTTCAAAGACTACCCCGAACATGGTAAGATAATCAATAAGCGGTACTGTTGTGTGCTTTATTGGCTCGTTTAGACTTCGATCGATTTGAGGTCAAACTCTTTCGATAAAACAACTCTTCGGCTCATTTAGTTTGTAATGCAGGCCAGAAATAAAGTTTGCACCGGAATTGTTTTTATCCATTCGGACTGCTCTTGAACTATTTTAATGTCCTCGTTTATCATTCCATCGCTACCGTAAATCTTCCGAAGTTACGGGTTTCTCGAACATACTTCTTCTGAGCTTTCGAAAACTGACGCGCTAGAGCCAAAATTTTACTCAAAAGAGATTAATAGAGTACAAATGTTGAATTTGAAGCCTATGAAGCTTCAACTACTGAACTGGACTCGAAATTTTGGAGAACCGTTACAACAAATGCATTACTCCAGAAGAAAATCATGTGGAAGAAAAATCATATTTTCATTCAAAAATGCGTATTTTCATGTTGAATCGTGGACTTTTCGACCCTTGTACGCTTTT
The DNA here is from genome assembly GCF_024586455.1 of Bactrocera neohumeralis. NCBI lineage: Eukaryota > Metazoa > Arthropoda > Insecta > Diptera > Tephritidae > Bactrocera > Bactrocera neohumeralis. The sequence continues at coordinate 27,717,237 of NC_065923.1, forward strand.
CAAATAATTTTGTTGGTTTATTGGAGTTCAGAAATAGAAATAAAAATCTTTTAAGTGGTTAACAGTAATTTGATAAATATATGTACATACATATATATACATATGTGTGCACACATATTTATAAGGTTCTTTGTAATAATTTCACAATAGGAGCTCGTTATTGAAAAGTAAATGCTTTTTTGGTCCGCGTACCACTCACAGTTCGTACAAATAAATTTCGAGCACTTTAGTTACATACATACATAAAAAATGATAATGAAAATAAATACGAGTTATTGCAAGCAATATAAATGAAAATAAAAACACATTAACCAAAACTAAAATGCTGAGTTGAATAAATAAAGAGAATCGCGTTGCTATTAAAATATCCAAAGTGGTAAAAAGTCACGAATATATGAAATTACTCGGCTGTAACTATGAATAAATGTGTGTGTATGTGTGTGCGTAATTTTAGTGGCAGAAATTTGTGAGCTGTAAATTTGGGGAGGGGGGAGAGAAGATGCTTTAAAATTTGTGCATCTTCTCAAGCGGAAAAGCGTAACAAGGGTTGCCGGCGAGGGCGAGGGCGAGGGCGCAACAACAATGACAACCCAATAAAGCCACAAATTATTTTTATAGCTGCCTATTTCCTACAACTCGTCTACATCCTTTCGCCATCTAACCATCTACATATGCATGTGCGTGTGTGTTGTAATGAACTTATAGTGGCGCATTATGTCCTTGTTTGCAGCCAAGTCAGCCAGTCGAAGAAATATTTGAACGAAATTGTCATAACTAAATTTGATGACTTTATGCTTTAAAAAAAATTAAATGAGTCCAAGAAATGCATATCCGAAATTATATGCACACTGCGCAACCCCAAGAGCAGAGCTTACATTTGCTTGGCTCAAAAAAGACAGGAAACACGCATTTGTAGTTGTAGTTGTAGTGACAAAAGCAATAAACAAAACATTATGCCTTGTCACTGCTGAAAGCCGGTCATTAAGAATTTCTAGTTGAGAGGATGCGCCGCTGCACTGTGAGAAATAGTTTTAAAACTGTCAATTTTCAATAAAGTTGTTGTGAAGGTTTGTGCTGATAGGTGGTCTATGTCTTGGAATGAACTTGTCTACTTGAAACCAATTGCTTTAAATGTTTGATGAAAGTGCATTATTTAATTTTAGAACCCTGTCGATATGGACGTAAAAATATATATTTTCTGAGCTCGCTATCTCCGAAAAATGTTGGTTCCATGGACGGTGCACAAGAGTGTTGTTATAGATCAAACACATTGCTAAAAACTCATTGGACCGCCACTGCCTGTCGCCATAACCTCAAATAATACAAAAAATGTGGCGGTCTTCTATAATGATCTTTAGAGACTATCCAAGTTAGTACACGTAAGATATTTTTTTAGAATTAACTTTTCGGCTAAATTATTGTTTTAAATAAAGTGTCGGGTGATCCAAGTAGAGATACTTTTTTCATACTTTTTTTGTCAGGTCACGCGTGATTCGTATCAAAGTCATGTTATTTTTGTTTAGTATAGTTTGGCATTTCATTATGTAAAGACTTACGCATGAACAACGATTACAGATGTGCCATAACTGAAGCCACAAAGATTTTTCCAAGCCACATCGCTTCGCTCTATTGGCTCTTGATAAGGTCCAAAAAGATCCGACGTTTTCGAGCAAAATTTTGGTCAGCAATGAGGCCCATTTCTGTCTCAATGGGTAGATACGTAAAAAAGCAAAAATTCCGCATTTTGGACAAAAAGCAACCTGAAAAGCGAGAGCTGCCATTTCATCCAGAAAAAGCAACGGTTTGGTGTGATTTGGGGGTCGGTGGAATCATCTGTCCATATTTCTTCAAGAATGATGTCGGTGAGAACGTCAATGGCGTTATCGCGTTATGATAACCGACTATTTGATGCCTGAAATTGAAACTCGTGATCTCGGCGACATTTGGTTTCAACAAGACGGCGCCACTTACTACACATCGCATCATTCAATGAATTAATTGAGAGAACTCTTCGGTCAGCAGATAATTTTCCGTTTTGGGCCCGTCGATTGACCACCATTATCGTGTGATATCACCGCCGTTAGACTTTTTCTGTGGGGATATGTAAAGTCTAAAGTCTATGCGGACAATCCCGCTTCAATTCAGTACTTGGAGCAAAACATCATGCGTGTAATTCCAGATACCAGTCGAAAGCTCCAACGAGTCGTTGAAAATTGGACTCAACGGATGGGCCATCTGAGACGTAGCCACGGATAACATTTGAAAGAGATAATCTTCAAGTAGCAGTAGGGAACCTAGAAATGGATCAGCCTTTAGTTAGAAAGGAAAATTGGCAAGGAATCCTTGGGATCTACAGTTGGGTTAGAGAAGAAGATATTATTATCAAGACTAGTATCGCAGCGTCCAGGGCGGAAGTCTCGATTGAGATAAAATATAATACTAAAGGAAAAGGTTGCCTTACAACAGCTATTGCGAAATGTTGGAGAGCAGAGAGTCAGAATCTAAGCCAACCAAAACCATTGAACCAATATCAGGGACTACGAGTTTTAACCACACTTAACACTGACTGCAATATGGACTAGTCGAAAGAAGTCTGCCTTTCGAACTGACATATGGTATTTAATACAAAGTTCTCTCTTAAATGAGAATATCTGAAGTTTCGAAACGTACGACGAAAGTGAGCCTATTTCTGTTAGATCCATTTGCATAGAAGAACATATATGTATATAACTCTGAAGCATAGTATCCAAGCATATTAAGTGCGTGATTGTGACTCTGCTGGGGGTATTACTTTCATATCCAAAGTATTTAAATATTAATCAGGATTCAACAAAGAAAATATATGTTTCTTAGAGCTTTCAGTAATATGAAGAGTCTAATGAATTTTTGTCTTAAAAAAGTTTAAAAAACCCATTATGAGTTCAGAGCTGTATAAGATATTCATTTCTCCATAACAACAAGACATACTCCACCAAATTGAGAAGAACTACGACAAAAGATCTAGCTAAATGTAACCGATATTTTTATTCTCTCTGATTGACTTCTGAAGTTAGCACCACCGATGTGATTATAATGCAATACCAAAAGTGATATTCACTTGAGATTATTATCTTCCTCCATCCACATTGTCTCCATTTATTAAAAAGCGACTTCCCCATAAAAAGTGCGGCTTCACCCACGATTTAGTAACCGCTAATCTTAAAATCTTGTAGTCGGCGATAAACCATGTATTTCGTGGAAATATAAGTAAGAACGACAGCCGCAGCTACTAGCGCTAGACCGACCCCATATAGACGGTCTTATGAGTTTTGGACGTTAGTGTGATTGCCAGTCGGGATCGAAATAAAGTTTGGAAAGTCGAATAGCTTCAATTTCGAGTGGTATATTAATTCCGAATAATTATAAAATCAGCGTAGATCATCGTACGAATCTCCTTATAAGACCTCATGAGCTTAACTCTCAAACTTTTTTTTTCCAAATTCCATCTCCATTTCAATGAATTTATAACTTAATCAACTGTTTCCCGTGTAGTTCTTGCCGGAAGATGCTCATCACAGATACATTATTGCATATTTCGGTTACGTCCCCACGGAGCTTTTAAAATTTTAATTAATGACAATTTCATTAAGCGTCCACAGCGTTCGTTTGCGTTCTTGGCTGAAGTCCAGATTGAGATTGCAAACGCTTCATTAAGGGGTGAGCGTAAGAATTGTATACATAACGGTTTAAGTGCAAAATCCGTTAGCTGCAATGCTTATAAACATTTCTTTTCATTTCATGACGACTTATTGTCCTTTTTATGCTCGCGAAGGCTCGGATAACTTAATCGTTCAGGCGGACAGATGTGCGAATGGCGTTTTCGTTTTACTTCGCAAATCGTAGAGCTCATCCTTGGACTGTGGCGCAATGAGTAAATTGCGGAAATTTATGGCTGCGCAAATTGTTTAATGACTTTGTTTAGCATTTACCAAATTTTATATCGTGTCAATAGCGGAGGGTGAATTCGTGAATTCTTTCGGTCAAATCACGCAGGCGGCAAGTGCAACAACATTAATTTTTAACGGCTCGTTGACTTGAAGTGTGAACAAGTTTGGAGTAGTCGGCTGGCTTACAGTGTTGAGTGGCAGGTTAGTGGTGGCTTGTTCACTTGCATAACAGGCCGTGAAACTATCCAAGATATAATCAATTATATGCCGCTCTAAAAATTCCATCCGTAACTTAAATTCTATGAAGTTTGCGCTTAAAACTTGGTACTGAAACTCATAACTAATTACTTTGACAGTGCTTTTTACTAATTGGACTTCATAGTGACTGGAAGAAGGTGAATGCTCATCTTTAGGATAAGCACAAGGTGTGGTTCCATGCGAATAGAGTTTCGTTCGATGCAATGAATGCACAATTTTACATTTTAAGGTATGTATGTATGTACAAGGTCTGTCGCAAAAGAAACAGGACTGTTAAAAAAAACAACAAAAAATTAATATTTTTCAAAAGTTATATTTTTTTATTCAAAGTAGTTTCCTGGTGCTTCGATACAGCGTTTAGCCCGGTCAATTAGCATTTCAAATGAGTGTTTAAGGTCATTTTTCGGAATGCTGTTGAGAATATCGGTCGTCGCCTTTTGGATAGCTGAAATGTACTGAAACCAGTGTCCTTTCATGGGCAAATGAAGTTTTCCAAATAGGTAAAAATCACAGGGTGCCAGATCAGGTGAGTAGGGTGAGTGATTAATGGTTAATATGGAGTTTTTTATCAAAAAATCAGTGACAAGCGTCGACCGATGACACGGCGCATTATCGTGCAACAGGCGCCAGGACCCTGCCTCACGGTATTGTGGTCGAGCACGACGAATGCGTGACAAAAGACGCTTCATAACACCAAGGTAAAACACAGCATTAATCGTTTGGCCAGGTGGCCGAACTCTCGGTGTACAATACCCTCGGAATCGTAAAAACAAATCAGCATTGTCTTTATTTTTGACTTCTGAAGACGATCGACTTCTGATCGTCACAGAGGTCCTCACGACCTACTTGGAATCGCTTGAACCACTCATGCACATTACTACGGGATAGGCACTGATCACCATAAACTTTTTTCATCATTTGAAATGTTTCAGTAAACGTTTTCCCAAGTTTAAAACAAAATTTAATATTTGCTCTTTGTTCAAAATGCATTTTACGACCGATGACCAAAAGCTGCTGTCACTTTTTGATCGATAACATCAATTGTAGTTATCCAATTGTCTTAAAATTTTTACGAAATGTCAACAAGAGATCAAACTCTTTATTCCATATACCCACCAATAGGTGGCGCCACCAGAAACAGTTATATTTAAAAAGTTCTGTTTCTTTTGCGACAGACCTTGTATGTACATTCTTCCAGGGGTTTACAAATGCTTCGCGTTTACCATTGAGTCCCCAACGTCCTATTAAATAAGAAGCCTTAGGTCCTAGTCAAAAGCCTTAGGTCACTTGCAAAGGCCTTTGTTGATCTACTACAACAATGTATCGACCCACGGTACGAAAATTTTGTGACATTTCTGATGCTTTTGAAATCATAGTGATGCCGATAAAGATAAGGCTATATTATATCACTACCGCTTAACGAATATATTGGCAGCCTGAAACACCTACTCAATCCAAATTTAGAACGGTTGAAGAAAGAAGCATCCAATAATATACATTAACAAATCTGAAGTCAAGAAGTCAGGACCTTTCCTTACTCATAAAGCAACCATCCATCAAATAAAGTGTAGTTAACACAATCCTAGACCTAGAACTCGGAAGTGTTTGTTATTGTTGTTGTTGTGAGTACCTAAGGCCGCCTGTTTGGAGGAAAGTGGAAAATAAACTGATAAATAAATCACTTACCGTCCTGTCCGGGAAATGGGCTGGAGTTGACTAAAGGGATGGGAGTATTAAGTGAGTGGGTTTATCGTGGCATGAAAAGAGGTGATAGAATCATGCAGGGACTCTTTCCACGCACGATATGTGTTTAGTATGTCGGGATCTATTCTAGATAGATAGGATTGCTGCGAAAACATCCCAGCAGAAACTACCTGGAGAGGAGTGTATTTTGTTCTCAACCAAAAGCATGGGAGCCCACATGGAGATGTCAGACGAGGTACATCAATACATTCTCTGATATTTCGGAGTGCTTTTCTGTATCTTCTTCCGCTGCGTCCTGCTGAGTTCAGTGTTGCGTAATTAATGCCCGGGCGAAGATGGCCTGGTGTCCAGCAACGTTTCTCTATCCTTAGCCCAGGTACTGCCGGCTAGGGACTTGAGGATCTTGTTGTGGCTCTGTCCTTTAGTAATAATTGAGGTTGTATGCGTTAACACAAAATACTTCTTATCTTTCTGATTGTTTTAGGTTATCCGACAATTACTTATCTTTAATGTTTACTTCAGGAAATTAATAAATGTTATGAGAAAGTTTTCTGTGGCAAAAATACAATATGAGGTTCGGCAATGCCTCCAAAGGGTCTGCAATTAGGCAAAAATTGTTAATGTTGGACCGAACCCAGGTTCTTTTTGATGATAGTGTTCAATTCTAATTATTACATCTATGCTCTATCCAATAATTAAGTTAGAGTATACCCCTGTTATTACACCCTGCACAGGGTATATTAAATTTGCCACGGATTTTGTAACACTCAGAAGGAAACGTCAAAGACGATATAAAGTATTTATATTTATAGGTGATCAGTTTTTGAGATATCGATCTAAAATTTTTCGTACACCCTTTTCTCTGCAAGAATCCTCACATCTGCCGGAACAGCCAATAACAGACCAGTAAAGCATTTAGCTGCCGTATTAAATGAACTATCAAAAGTAAATTCGTGCATGAAATATTTCTTTATTTGATAAGATATTTTCACGAAATCTGGCATATGAAATAACTTGTTTGGATCAGTCCACTATAGCATATTGCTCTCATTTAAACTGATCGGTCAAAATCAAGACAAAGGCCTGTTTATGCTAAAATGTGTTCCATTTTGATGTTCCGTACTTTTTAAAGATAAAACTCAGAAACTTTAAATTAATTGGAGAATGTTTACTATCATTCGAAATAACCTTCTTTGGCATTTATTTTTTGAAGATTATACTATCTTTGAAATATTGGCTTCGGCTACGTCTCAGATGATCCATTCATTAAGTCCAATTTTTGATAACTCGTTTGAGATTTCGAATGATAAGCGTGACTATTCGCGTAGACTTTGGACTTTATATATCCTCACAGGAAAAAGTTTAACGGTGTGATATCACACCGAACTGTTCTTTCAATGAATCCATTGATTGATGCGGTGTGTGGGAAGGGGTACCGTCTTGTTGGAACCAAATGTCGCCAAGATCACGAGATTTAATTTCAGGCATCAAATAGTCGGTTGTCATTGACGGCATCATTTTTGAAAAAATATGGACTGTTGCTTCCCCTGGCCCCTGAAATGGCTACTTTTGAACAAAAGAACAAAATTTGACTTTAAAACATCGGATATTCTTAAAAATTTTCAAGAGCTCCTAGAGCTAAGCGATGTCGCTTGGGAGGGAGGACTTTATATTGTACACTTTCAATTTAAGATCTCGACGTAAAATGCTCCAAGTCGTTCCATACGTCAGTCCGAGTTCCTGCGAACGACGCCGAATCGACTCTCCACGGTCTTCATGTACACTCTCAGCTACGGCTGCTATATTTTCTTCACTGCGAGCTGGACGTGGTCTATTCGGTCGAATATTATCCAATAATGAGTTCTGCAGAAGATTTATGGTCCTTTACGCATTGGTAACTCTGAATAGCGCAGTCGATGGAACGATGAGCTGTACGAGATATACGACGGCATTGACATAGTAGAAGTAGAAGAATAATGAATGCTGGGTCTCAAGATGGGTGATGGTGTTGCGAATAGTACGCTCAGTCCGCCGATTATGTTGACCTTAAGTTGAGCAAAGCACGCGAAACACATTCTTTACAGAACCTGAGTTTTCGTAATAAAGTTCAACGATTTTTTAACGAATTTTGTATATCATTGACGAACAAAAATTCTAACCTCAGTGTTCGAATATCATTAAAGATACATTACAACATTGTGAAACAACCAGATTTCATAGATTACTCATGTTGTTTTATGAGATACAAAGTATATATTTATAATATTTCATTACCGCCACTGTCCCAACACCCGAACCCTCCTAAGTGCTCCCTTGAGACAGCGTCATATGAAAATATGGTGATTTCAACCAGTTTTCTATTTGCTTTTCCACAATTTGCCGTCATAAATCTTGGCAACCTCTCAACCGTGCGACTGACAGTCATTTCAGTTGTATTTTCCAAACAGCGCGTGGACACTTGCAACCATATGAGCGCAACTGAAGGCGGCATATGAAGAAAGGCAGTTGCTTTTGGGTGGAAATTTCCACATATCAGCGCTCGATGCCATTTGTAGTGTTTGTTTTCACATCCGCCTTCCGCCGAAGACGCGCATTAGAGGAAATCAACAACAAATGCGTGGCATGAGCGAAATTTATGGGCGCCGGCTTGAATTGCAAAGCCATGTGAGGAGCGTGTAAGATGAGTAACCAAAAAAAAAATCAGAATAATGCAAAAATATTGTCAGTTCCACACACGCTTTGTCACAACATGGCAACTAAGACGCATCATCTTTCCGCTGAGTTCGAATTGCAAAGGGTCAAACCGAAGGTTGAGCGCTTTCGCTTTATGTTGTTGGTCATTTAAGCCGACGAAAAGTCGCTGACTTAACGCGCTATACGTTGCAGCCTCCCACTCGGCCGGATGTTGGAAGCTTCCGACAAGCGGCATGGCCGCCAACTTGCCGATTCTTCAGCACTTTCCAGTCGATGGGCGGAAGTGAACGACAGGCGTCCGATTGAGATTAATTCAATTTCACTCCATGCATATCCTTCGACAGCACAATTAATATGCGCACACATACACTCATACATTTGCTATGATTTCTCAACTTTTCGTGGATTTGTGTGGGGGTATCAATACTCCTCGAGATTTCCCTTTATCTGCTTGCAAGGAAGTTATCATAAATTATGATGTACACAGACACTGATATGTATCTGGTATACATACATACATATGTACGTATGTATGCAGGCGCTTGTTGTCAGCGATATTTCCCGCATCTCTAAACAATTTCTTATGCACATGTCCGTCCACGCATTTGCGAAAATAAAAATTCGAAACGCCAACATTTAATTTTTTATATCCTTCGCACACACACACACACTGACAAAACAACGCTTATACATGGTATGTGTTTGTATGTATATGTTGTTGCGCGTGAGTTGCGAGACACCACGCGCCCACACGCGTCATCCTTGCGCCGCCTTGCGAGCGAATGGCTTGGAAGTCATGAATTTCATTTTTATTGCCTTTTTGTTTTTCATCGAAGATTTGCAAAAGTTTTTCATACGAATTTCCCTCTTATTTATGTAGTTGTTGTTGTCAGCGATAACAAAGTGAGGATACAACAAATTTGTGTGCATACAAATTCACATTTGTGGAAGAAAAGTATTTTGTTCAAGTCGAAGAAGGCGAGTGAAAAATACGTTGCGGAAATGACGATCGTTTGGCGAAAGTTGCAAGGAAGTTGGGAAAATTTGTCGAATAGCTTATGGCCGACATAATAATTTATCATTGTTTTCAAAAGGCAGCGGGAGAAACGGAATATTTTCAAATGAAATTGTTGTGTTTTGAGAAATTGGGTAAAATGGTTAACATTAAGCTAAGCGGTCTTTCAAAACATATACCATACATACATACATGACACCACATATATAAAAGGTAAACCATTTCGAGACTCCCTACTTTTTAAAAGAAAAAACGTATAAACTTCAAATTAAACGAGGAATTTTTATTATCATTCGAAAGAATATTCTTCGGCATTTATTTTTCGAAGAATATCTCTTTGAAATATTGGCTGTGACTACGCCTCAGATGGTCCAACCGTTGAGCCCAATTTTCGATGACTCATTCCAGCATTTCGACTGAAAACTGGGGTTTTGCAAGATTGTCCGCACAGACTTAAGACTTTACATATCCCTAAAGGAAAAAGTCTAACGATGTGATATCACAAAACGTGAAATGATCTGCTCACCAAAGTGTTCTCTCAATAAATCCATTAATTGATGCGATGTGTGGGAAGTGGTGCCGACTTGTTGAAACCAAATGTCGCCGAGATCGCGAGATCTTCAATTTCAGGTATAGAAATAGTCTGTTTTCATGGCGCGATAACGGTCGCCATTGACGTTTACGTTCTCACAGGCGTCACTTTTGAAGAATGATGGTCCAATGATTCCACCGGGCCACAAATTGCATCAAACCGTTGTTTTTTTGGATGAAATATAGTTCTTAAATCTCTTCAGGTTGCTCTTCGTCCCAACAAACGATAATTTTTTTTTTTTACTAGATCGGTAACACCATTATTTTAGGTTTTTAAATAACAAAAGAGTCACAGCGAGCCAAATCTGGAGAAAAACGTGCCTGAGCGATGACTATCGTTAGGTGTTTGGCCAAAAAGTCAGTCACAAACTATAAGATATGTTGATAAGATATGCTATATCTTTGATGCCAACACGATGATCTTCAAGCACTGTTTCTTCAACTTTTATGGTGTTATCTTCCTTAACAAAGACGGATAGACGTCTTGCATTGGGCAGTCAGTTTGCAGTTTATATGGACCCGTCATATTAATTGTATATAAGACACTTTTGTCGCTCGCCCATGGACTTGGATTCCAAAGCATAGTCATCGCTTACGCGGCTACAGCCGAGGTTGTTAGATTAGGTAAGGTAAAAATGCTGATTTTCGTGAGACCACGAATAATCCCACTTGGGCTGCTAGAGACGCTTGTCCGTTGTGATGTCCTGAACTCCTGAGCCCAGATCAAAAATACCGTCGTATATCTACCAAGCGCCTAGAGTCAGACACAAATTTATTGAGCCGGCTAATATCAAAAACTGCAAATTCGCCGGGTTCGTAGAAAGTTTGACAACAAAGACGCTTCAAATTTAGCCTGGTGAAAGCTGTACAGTAAAGGAGAGAGTGTCTGATTTTTCCACCTCATCTTCCCTCACTACAGCTTTGACAAGTTGCGTCTTTCAAAATCTTTAGTCTAACCTTGTGAGTGCGGCCATTTAAACCTGCTCGTTCCTATGGGTATTTGGGTAAGAGTGACCTTTCTAGCGAGCTCTTCGACTTTACACTTTCCGTCGATTCCGCTGTGGCCAGGCACCCAGATCCTCCTCTTTTCCAGCGACTCCGCCTCTCCCACATACATTTCGAAGGTATATGCGCGGAGAAGAAACCGCTGTTAGTAGGTTCCGCGGCACAGTGGTCCAAGTTGCCAGGAATGCAGTCGAAGTAAGAGAGGATTTCGGGATGTCCCTCTCTGACCCTCAACTTTATCCTGTGAATGACTTTCTGAAAACCAAACCCAAATCTTTTGCAGATGGACGTTTGGAAGAGGTAATGTATGTGGAATTTAGAGAAAGAGAAAACGAGTAATATCATTCAGTTACTCGACTTCTGTTTTTGAGAGTAACGCGAATCGAAAGTCGTTTTTGATGAGTCGCTCCCACAATTTCGGTTAAAGGTGTACGAGAGAGCTGAAAAAATGGGCATATCAAAGGTCCGCGTGGGAGCTGCCGGCGCGAAGAGTGGCTCCTTAATGTTTTTTAAGCGCCATCCGAAAAAGTTTCATGACCGTCCACGAAATAATCTTTTCTCCAGTACACATTAGAAACCAAAGAATATTCCAAACAGTGGATTTCACCGGCGAATCTGCTCCTTGTCTGCCCTATCCACCGGAATGGGGTGACGACGGTTATCTGAGACTCACAAGGTGTGATCTGAATCGACTACCTGCAGAGGAGCAAATGTTTATGATATATGACGAATTATTGTGTGGTTTTCGGGGAAACTGGCATTTCCATCATCTACTCACACAACACTTCTTCGTCCTTTGCACAAGTACCGTTGTTGTTTTCGTTGTTGCAACGGCGGAATTCTGCCCAGTTGGCAGTCCTTGGCCGGATAAAAATCCGGGTCCGTTCCGGTTATGTAGACCAGACTGTCGTAGGAACGGTCAAATACCGTCGGTACCTCTCATTTAATCCCATACTAATACAATGTTGAAAAAAACCGTTATAATAACAACAACAACCATTGGAAGTTGAAGATAACGCTTCGATTCGATTTCAATTTAGGGTTCAGGGTAAAGAGCTCTTTCTTTAAACAAATGATGATTATTTTAAATGTAAAAAAGGAAAGATTAACATACATAATGTGTTGTTTTATTTTAGTTAACAAAATTAAACTTTATTATTTTTTTCCATTTTTTGCATTATTGTTCTTATTGAACACACAGATGTCGCCGTGTACCCTTCGCTTTTTTACACTGATATGGTAAGGCGATTTACTGTCAAACTGACAGCAGCGCAATCGTTGCTAATGGGCGTATGTGTGTTTTTTCTATTCTCCAGCAATGAAGTGAATCCTGAAAAGGTGTTTATTTTATGCTATTTAAGTGTTTTTAAACGTGTAGTAAACGAAAATACATGTAAGTTTAAGTAAATTAAAGTTTTGCGAACTCAGTAGAGTATAGTTGTGTGCTTTCTGTGTAGTTTTTGTGCAAAATATAAGAAGTTTACATTCAGCTGCTTGCCTATGCCGATGTCAGATTTTTATGGCATCATCTCTACCGCAAATTGCTGCAAATAAATACAGAAAATTTTAATATAATGCTAATATAAGTAAGAAATTGTGTGTTCTTCTAATTGCAATATAAAGAAGCAGAGCATGCATGAGGAAAAAATTTTACATGTCGAATGCAAAAGTGCGGTGCATTTAATCCAATAAGAAAATTAACATTCATACATTTCTGCGGCTGTATGCATGTATGTATGTATATGCTTATGTAGGCATTCATAAAAACATCTATTGGATGGAAGCTTATTGTATCTTTACTTTATCCAACGAAATAATGTCCGGAACTTATCAGATTTTCTCGTTATTAAGGACTTAAGCTATATTTCTCAAGCAATCTTATATATAAAACATGTATAGTTATAAACATAATTACAAATTTTGGAGGAAATTGTGATGAGAAACTTATTATTTAAACTGAACCAACATTGATCTATATCATATCAAAATTTGTCAATATCTCTCTAAATTATTTAGTAAATGTTTGGTTTTAAGCATCTATAATACCATCCACCACCAACCTCTTTTTGTAAATTAGAAAAATATTTTCGTTCTAATAGGGTTAAGTTTGGCGCGGATTATTGTTCAAGGTAACAGTATAATCTCCGAAGAAGTTGTTCAGGTCGGTCTACTATAGCATATAGCTGTCAAACAAAGTCACCGATTAAAATCAAGTCTCTTTTGTGACCTTTTGTATTTGTGAAGGGTATACATACATATAAACGAAGTTAACGTGTTTTTTTGGTTTTATTTTATTAACTAACATATCAAAGTGCAAGTGATCTTGATTCAACTGTCTTAATTGTATTTACCTAGATGCTGGTTGTTGAAATATAATGGCAAAATGCTGCAAATTATGTTGAAATTTGCCAATTACATTTTATGGAGCCTTATCATTTTATTATTGCCGGGTCGGCTATGAGTAATACTCGTTCAAGCATCAACAACATATTAAGGTTCCATACATGTCGCTACTTCCTTTCGTTACCCTATAGTTGCTGCTACTCCACAATTTTTTCAATTTACCAATAAATACTTAAATTAGTCATTCGCGCTCGCGCAACAAATTTGCTTTCATCACACATCTGTTGTATTTATGAATACTTACATACATATGTATGTATTTATTTGGATTCACTTCGTAAATTTTACCGGCAAGATCGTCATCAACTCTTGCAGCATTGAGATTCCTCATTTCAGACTCTTTAGTGAGCACCGATGAGCATATAGAGCGAATGACTCTGACATGTATAAATGCTAACTAAGGCTATTTATAATTATTTAATGTTTGTGGTATTTTACTCTCCGGCTACGGCTAGGCGCTAGCGCTCGTTTCGCCTACGGTGCACTGGTGGCGATATACTGAATTTATATTTGCTGAACATTCAGTTCAAGAGAAGAAACGGTGTGAGCTGCTCCAACACGCAGACGGTGCGCGTGAAAATAAATTTAAAACATTTTAATTCGATTAAAAAAGGCAAAAAAAGTGAAGAATAACATTAAAATTTGCCATTGTCCAACAAATGTGTGCTGATGGAATAAGTTTATTGTGAGCTAAAAAGGTACGAGCACGCTAAACGAAATTTGGTAGCAAAGTGTAGTTTGTAAAGTATTTATGATTTTACAAATATATGTATATACATATAGTATATATATATGTATATATAAGTTATAAGTGACTCCGAGCACAATTCAGTGTCTGTGGAAATATAACATATGGTGATTTAGGTAAAATATGTGGTTTGGTTATACTCAATGTGGCAACAAATCTAAATTGGATACAATATAATTATGAAATTAATAATTTTTGGGCAAGAATTTGTTGAGTAAAAACATAAAATACATAAATAATATATCAGTGTGTGTGATTTTCGAAACATAATAAAGTGAAAAATATCATTTATAGAATTTTATATGTGCCTGCTTGCTATATCGTTGCACAAAATGACCGATTCAATAAATAAGGCAGTGATGTGATTTGTATGTTGTTCTACATACATATATAAAAGTGTAGTCTGACGCACTGGTGCTGCTGTTAGTGACAATATGCAATCTGGCATTACAAGTGGTTATTACTGCTAAAATTTATGAGAAGTGTAGACATGTGATCATCAAGAATAATAAAAAATTAATAATCTAAATTGTGAAAACATGTGTATATGCCATATGTATGTACATATATATTTCTAAATCAACAAATTGTGCATCAGACAAAACTAAATTATTAAAGTTATGCAAATTCTTAAAACTTCGTATCAATGACATACAAATAAGCATTAATACATACCAATGTATGTGCATTGCCCAAAGCAAAAGCAAAAATTTTGTGCTAAAATTGATGTATAGTCAAAAATATATTTGCTGGCTGCCTCATATGTATATACGCTGTTTATTGGATAAAAACCAACGAATTACCTCATCGTTTCAGTGCCTCAATTGACTTGGCCGCCTCGAATTCTACCGCCTACCCGTTTCGTCTAACTCGCTTCGTTTTGCTAGCTGCTTGTTTGTTTATACACTGGCCGTTGGGTTTGGAACTCGCCAGTGAGCAGTGTTCAGCATTTATTTGTATCTCGATATTTTGTTCTTATTTTTACCTATGTACATATGTATGTATGTATGTATGCATGTATATGTACTTATGTATTTATAATCATAAATGTATCGGTATTAGTTTCATAAAAACAAAAATACAAACGATAATGTACATAAGTATGTATGTACATGAGTATTACGTAGACTGATAGTTTTTGGTTTATAAATGAATTTATTAATGTAGTCGACAAGTTATGTTTGTTGTTTAAAGTTTTGAGCTTTGAGCTGCAATTTTATAAAATTAAGAATATAATTACATATGTATGTATGTATGTTTGTACATACTATGTATATATAATTATAATAAACAATTTAGAATTATTACTTTTTTTTTGCATACATTTTTCTAGAATTAGTGTGTATGTTCGTCTGGTAGCTATGTAGGTTTGTTAAAAAAAAATTATAAGTTTTGGTGTATTTTTTAAAAGTAATTATTTTTTATTAAATTTATTAAAATTTATTAATTAATTTTTTTTTAATTTTTTATTTAAATTTTTTTATTTTTTTTATGTACATATTTTTTCTATTTAAAATTATTTTTATTTTTTTAATTTCAATTTTTTTTTTTATTTTTTTAATTTAAATTTAATAATTTTTTAGATTCTTTTATAATTTTTTTGTATTATTTTTTAACAGTATATTTTTACCCCGCAATTTCTTTAATTAGAGTCCCACTCCACCATTTTGCATTAATTGCATGGTTCCTTTCCGTTAATATGTATATACGAATATTTGTTTATGGTCGTAAATATTGTTGGCGCTCTGTTCCGTTATCTTTCTGATTACTCTTTACATAAATACCAGAAGAAGTGTTGACATTGCATTCTCTGAATCAACCAATAACTTGGAACCTTATCACCTCATGAAAAATTCGAAATCGGTATCGTTTACTGTTATTTTTATACGGTATAATCTTTTCTTGTAAATTATATGTTTGATTGTAAAAGTTTGCAGTGTAAAATTCCTATTTAAACCCCATAGTATTGTGTGAAATGTCAAGCCTCCGAAGTACAAATATCAAGCTTTTTTCAATCTTTTTTTTTTATACCTACATATATTAAAAAGACATCCAGCAATATTCTCTGTGCTTATAGCAACATTATAGATCAATGTAAGTACTGAAACTACGACTTATCTAGAATAGACCCAGACATATCCAATATACATACATGTCCTGCATGCAATGAGTCTCCGACTCAGAGGAGACACTGGTCCTCTTTGCATGCCCTGCCAACCCTACTCATCTAACACCCCTTTCCCTTTGGTCAGACCCTGTCGAAATAGTACGTTTCCTGGGCCTTCCGCTAGATGACGTCGACGACAACCTGGATAACTCTTACCATCCTAACGGTGATTGATACACCGTGAAAACAACAACAACAACCAATGTAACTATGTTGGGGTGGTTTTGGGCAAAATTTTGAAACGTTGAATTATCTTTGGGGGCAAATATTATTCCTTATGTCTTTCAATAAACAATTATTTTTGTTCAGTTTAGAAATAAAGCTATCAGGGCCCTTCTTTCGCTTGATTTGTCGATCCATATGTTCTATAATAGTTATATATTTTTCGATAAAGGTAAGAGGGTATTCAAGTCTAGAGAACCGAAACTCGAGCGGGTATAGCCATTTATATATTTACTATGATTTTTTTTTATCCATTTTCGAAGAGTATACAAAATAAATTTAAAAAAATATCATAAAGTTATTCGTCCTTGATGTATAGGGTGCAAAAAGAGGCCTCGTCCTCGTCGTCACAACTTCCAACCTTGTGGTCATCTGATAAAACAATGACGCATTCTTGATTATACAAATGTCATTATCGAAAAAATAATTATAAAATATTTTTCAAAAATAAAGTTTGATTTTTCACTAATTTTTTAATTTTTTCGAAATTGTTTAAAAAATTTGGAATTCGAAATATCCAGTTTTTTGTTGGGTCATTGGAAATTTAAGAAAATCGATTGTTTATAATAAGTTATTTGACTTTAAATTTTTTTTTATATCCTTATATTTAAAACAACAAAACAAGGGATAAGTAATTTTCACGGGCTTCTCTTGAAGCCAACTTTACTCCATTAATAGAGTTCTCCATTGACCGAAACAAATGGTAGTCCAATGGTGCAAGGCCTGGGCTGTATGGTGGATGTATCAAAACTTCCCAGCCAAGCTCATCCAGTTTTTGCCAAGTCATCAAAGATGTGTGTGATCTGGGTTTGTCCTGATGGAAGACGATGCCCTTTCTGTTGATCAGTTCTAGCCGTTTTTTTCGATTGCTTACTTCAATCTCATCAGTTGTTGAGAGTAAAATGTAGAATCAACCATTCGATCAGGCAGGAGCAGCTCATAGTAGATGGCTCCTTTCCAATCCCACCAAACACTCAGCATAACCTTTCGAGGCGTCAATCCTGGCTTTGCGACCATTTGTTGAGCTTCACCACGCTTGTACCATGATCTTTTTCGCACATAATTGTCGTATTTGATCCACTTTTCGTCTCCTGTTACCATTCGCTTCTGAAATGGTTCGATTTCATTTCGTTTCAGCAAAGAATCGCAGATGTTAATTCGGTCCATTAAATTTTTCACAGACAATTCATGTGGTACCCAAACATCGAGCTTCTTTTTGTAGTCAGCCTTTTTTAAATGGTTCAAAACCGTTTGATGATGAATATTAAGTTCCTTAGCGATGTCATGGCTGCTTATGTGACGGTCCTGGTCAATATTTTCCTCAATTTCCTATGTTTTCATCGATTTTTTCAACGATAGATCAACTAGGGCGAGGTGCATGTTTTACATCGAAATTTCCAGAGCGGAAGCGAGCGAACCATTGTGTGCTACACGAACTGATACAGCAACATCTCCATAAACTTCACAAATTTCCCTTTTTTTATATAAAAATTTCAAATTATATCGAATTCCTTCATTATTTTCACTAATTTTTGAACAGATGCAACTTTTTTTCAACTTCCCGAATGAAGCTCAAATCTCACCTTTCCAACACTATATGACACAATGTGATTGGTAGCATTGGAGATATACGACTGCAACATCTATTGACGAAATACGAAAAGACTTTTTCGACTACTCAATATTTTTACAGCCTTTGCAGGAGTATAGCATGTTGTGGTTGTTGCTGTAGTAACATATGATATTTTCAAATCGTTTTGAGGAATTTTACTGCGGTGACATTTCTAGATTGGGTCTGAATGTAGTGTAAGCAAGAAATTATAATATTCTAAATTAGTAACTTTGCTTTTAAAAGCGGAGAAGGAATATATGTATGTATGTACATATATTAACATAAGAATATTCATATATGCATATACATACATATGTACGTACTAATAAACATGCTGACATTTTTTTATAATAATATTTGTACATATTTAAATTTGTGGGAGTTTAATCGTAACTAAAATTGGTAAACAATTTTGTTCTGATATTTCAACTTACAAACATACTACGGTATATACATATGTACATATGTATGTATGTATGTATGACTCTTATATTAACATGATGTATGTATGTGTATGAGCAAAAATGTTGCTCACTTTTGATATCGTCACTTCATGGTTTTGGAATGTGTTTCTACTTTTTTATTTTCTTTTTGTGATTTTTTCATATTTTTATTTTTCATATGATGATAAAACTCGCGCGCAAATTTGGAAATACATACATACATACGTACATACATATATAGTAACATTAATAATTATATTTGCATTTCGCATTTTTCATGATGAATTATGTTGATGTGTTCTAGAATAATATCGTAAACAAGTTAAGTATGTTTGTAGCTCTAGTGTCGCAAGTGTGTGTGTTTCCTTTTTTATTAGCAAACGCAATTTAATTATGTTACGCCTATGTAAGTGATATGCGTGAACTAGTTTCTCGACTACGAGTACGAGTAGTCTAAATATTCGTCTGCGTGCGGGCGTAGACTTTTATCGCAAACAAAGCATACTTTTGCGTGACTTCTGGGCTAATCTACGTAGCAAATTTATGAGTATTTAGCAATATACACATACATATATATAAACACTATAAAGTTGAGTTTAGCAATTTCAGAATAACAGGTTCTTACACATATGACGACTCGCCTATTCATTAAACTCCACCGTAAAGAGTAAACAAATGAAGAGCGTTGCTTTGCTAATAATCACGGTCATGAAAAATTCACACCTAAGCATTATTGTCGCGAGATTGCTTTAATATTTACTTCAAGCAGTACTTAAGAGACTGAGCAAACACAATATGTACCAAAATAAGTGGTTTATACAGATAATACATACTTGCAAATGGTTCTTTAACGTTAAACGATTTTTTTTTAATCTATCATAGAAGTGAGATCGTTACTTCTGCCTTAATTAGTAATATATAGGTTAGAAGAAAATCTGAATTCGTGCTAATTAAATAGACCCAACTGTGATAGAACCGGATTTTCCTTTTTAATTAACGATCCTCACTTCTTATGATTTTATTCGGAGGATATCCATAGTTTCACACTTAAAAACCCATTGCCATTTTGGAGACAGTGATCGAATATTAACGCACTTTTTTTTACTTATTTTCCCAAAAAAGTCAATATAAAGTGCCATCCATTTCGAGCTTCCCTACCTACCATTTTAAAGAACAAGCACATAAACTTCAAATTTAATGCAGAATGTTTATTTTTCGAAAGAACATGCTTTGGCATATACTTTTTGAAGATTATTTCATTTGCTACGTCTCAAATGGTCCATCCTTTGAGTCTAATTTCGATGCTTCGTTGGAGCATTTTGACTGGTTACTGGCGAATGACACGCGTGATGTTTTGCTCCAAGGCCTGAATCGAAGCATAGAATTTAGACTTAAGGGGATATTCTGGTCTAGGACCATGAATTTTGGGTAATTTTTAAAGTGTCGTAAAAAAAAGGCAATTAATATTTTTACCATCCATTTTTTATTAGTTATTTGTTAATTTTAGAAGAGTACAGAAAAAAATTAAAAACTAAAAAAAGTAAAAAATTTCAAAAATTATGAGCTGACGAAGTGGGGGGTCTCTAAAAATTTCCACGTGACCATACCAATGATTTCAACCCTCCTAGTTATCTGAAACCAAAAAAAAAAAAGATTATTAATCTAGAATAATGTCGCAATGGCCGGAACTGCGGAAAAGTGGAAAAAATTGTTTTCACAAAATGGCGACTGCCTGAAAAAAAAGTTGTTTTCACTTCACTTCATCACTTTTTCTGACTATTTCGAACTTTTTAAAAATAATAAAAATAAAAATTTGGGGATGGGGCTAGTTCCAACCATAGACAAGCCTATAAAGAAGACTCTATAAAAATTTCAAGTAAATCGGACCAGTAGAACCTGAGAAATCGTGGGTATCGTTCCGAAAAAATCAGTTTTGAGAAAAACGCGTTTAAAGTTTAGGAGACAATTCTAGTGAACACGGACGCCACGTCACAAAATCGGCTGTATCTCCGAAAATAAGTCGAATTTTGAAAAATCCTTCCAAGGTCATATTTTTGAAAGTCTAAACATTCAAGATATGCAAAAAAAATCGATTTTTTTCAAAATCCTAGACAAGAATACCCCGTTAACATATTCCCACAGGAAAAAGTCTAACGGTGTGATATCATGCCATCTTGGTAGCCAATCGATCTTCCTTTTTTTCATCATTTCGTCTTCCAAGTTGGTGGCTGGTAACATATACCATTTCTTAATTCTTAGGTATACCATTCTCAAGGTTATTATTTCTGGTCAGATCCAGTGCCACTAATGAAAATTTCTTCACAATTCGATAACTTGTCAAATGATAGACAGTGAACAAAGCATTTTTTAAGTTTTCACCCTTTACATTCGCAAACGATTTGTCACTAATCTTAATATTCGACCGGAAGTCGTAAACATATGTATGTATATCTATCTGTCTTATATGACTTCCTTAAGTTCGTTATCCTCAACCGGCTCACGTTTTCACAATTTAAGGTCTTGAATATCGTCGATATGCTAATGGGTGTCTGTACATCTTCTGCTTAAGGTCTATAACCCAAATTTCACGCGTCAAACGGACACAAACACACGCACACATACATAAATACATATTTACAGGCGTCGTCATTAATTTTGGGGCGCTTACATATACATTCTTGCTTTCATTTACGAACGCATACGAAATATCGACAAAATATCGTAAAAATTGTGTAAGCAATTGGAATTTTTATTTACTTTTCCTTATCCCTTTGAGTGCAGCGATTTCGCGTGAAGCAACTCACCAATATTGAAGCCAATTCATAGCCCCATCACGTTGTCTGCGGCGTCGATTAGTCATAGCCGTTTTATGTGAGTATATGTATATTTGTATGTGTATGCGTGTGTTAGTGTATTTTCGCGTATTCGCTCTTTTTCATTATCAAATGGCTTTGTTTGTGATATATACTATATATATGTATGTATGTATATACACAAATTTATTTATGCAGTTTTTTTGCACATATTTACATACTCAACTAGACTTATCCCTACTGACGTACATACATATGTATGTATGTATGTATGTATGTATGCTGCATAAATATGTAGGGGTTCCCTGCCTATATTTCACATATTTTTATGAATAACTCTCTATTCAATCGTTTTTCTTGCTATAATTATACACTACACACACATACACACGCGCACGTATTCGCTTATGGTTGTTTTGTGAGCATTTATATGCTTTGCACAGCTGATAACAAAAAAGCGTATGATAAAATAAAAAAATACGCCCATTAAGCTAAAAATAGCGAGGAGCATTGTCTGTATGAGAGTTTGTATGTATATGTGTAGGTAGTTGTATTGCGGGAGCAGCAAGCTGAACTATTTAGTCGAGTGTTTATAGTAAAAAGAATGGGTATAGGGTGTTTCAATAAGTGATTTTAATATTAAAGTGCTTCAAAAATTGTCTAATAATAATAAATTAATTATTCTTCATAAAGAAATTCAATATCGCGTACATACAGACATGGCAAAATCGACTCAGCTCGTCACGCTGAAAATTTCGATATATTCTTTATAAGGTCCCCAACGTTTGATTGTTACGAAGATCGTAGCAAACCGAATTTACTTACAAAACACAATCGAAGCACTTTTAGAGTATGTCTTTTAGCCGTTTTCCTCTCTTAGAGTATAATATTTTAAATATGGTGCTTCGAATTTCTTTTTAAATTTTTTAGAAGATTAAAAAAAATTATAAAAATTCATATAGAAACACCCTGTATATATACAAAATATGTATACAAAAATTTAATTATTTAATAGAAATATTTGAAATAAATAAAAAAAATACTTCAGAGCTCAGCTTGGAACACCCTATATACTGTTAATCAATTAAATTGGGTGTGTAGTGGGGTTACGCTAGTTATTTAGAAGATTAAAAAAAAGCAAAAAATTATGAAAAATTCATATAGAAACACCCTGTATGTTTATATGCTAAAAGTTATTTTAATAATTATTTAAAAAAAGATTTGAAATAAATAAAAAACTATACCAGAGCTCAGCTTGGAACACCCTATATACTGTAAATTAAATAAATTAGCTGTGTGGTGGGGTTACCTAATTATTGAATTATTTAGAAGATTAAAAATAAATAAAAACAAATTACAAAAATCCATTTAGAAACACCCTATACATATGTATATATGCTAAACATTATTTCAATAATTATTTAAAAGAAATATTTGAAATAAATAAAAAACAATTTCGATAGCTCAGCTTGGAACACCCTATATACTGTCAATCAAATGAATTGGGTGTGGAGTGGGGTTACGCTCCTGCATATGGGGTACATACCCGCCATCAAAGCGACAGTGCCAATCCTTTGTGGTTGAGGATTATTACCAGTGCTGACATACATACTTACATATATATATGTACATACATACATGTGCTGAGGTAGCACATAGTACATTTGTATATACATATGTATATTTATATATTTATCTAGATAGTGAGCTAAACATTTAAATTCGAGGTAGCACATAGTACATTTGTATATACATATATTTATACATTTATACAGATAGTGAGCTAAACATTTAAATTCGTTTTGGATACACCGTTCGAAGTTTTTGACGTTTTTTTGCTGTACGATCCTTGGCCTCAACAATATAGTGGTCCGAGTCGAGACAACCGGGCGTAGCTTGATGAATTCTGGTTGGTGGCTTTTTGATCCAGGGACAACCGGGTAGCTTGATGAATCTTTCTATTGTGGAATGTAGTACTACAAATAACCATATTTCGGGCGCCGGCGAAAGCAATCAGCCGCAATCCGTTTGGGGATGTTTCATCATGGACGTTGAACTTACCGACCGTTGTGCCAAAGATACCTTCTTTGCTCACCCTGGCGTTAAAGTCACCATGCACAATTTTTGACATCGTAGCGGGGGCAGCTCGCATAGGTGCGCTCTAAGCCCTCATAGAAGACATCCTTGGTCACTTAGTCCTTATCTTCTGACGGGGCGTGGGCCCAAATCAGCGGTATGTTGAAGAACTTCACCTTGATGCGAATTGGGGCTAGACGTTCATCCACCGCGGTGAATGCCAGCTCACGGCGACGGAGTCTCTCTCCCGCCACGAATCCCACACCGAATTTGCGCTCCTTTATATGGCCACTTCAGTAAATGCCACAAGGACCTACTCGTCTCAATCCTTGTCCCATTCATCGC
Organism: Bactrocera neohumeralis; assembly: GCF_024586455.1. Lineage (NCBI taxonomy): Eukaryota > Metazoa > Arthropoda > Insecta > Diptera > Tephritidae > Bactrocera > Bactrocera neohumeralis. The sequence continues at coordinate 27,741,259 of NC_065923.1, forward strand.
ACTTTTTGGACGGCGGTGTTGTCCGCCTTTATATTTACGAGGACGTCAACCAACATGGCAGCGGCATTTTTCCACTTAAGGGACCGGACCCTTAAATCGTAATTCTTAGTGCATTTGCCGTCGTCGTCACCAAAAGGGGAATGTCTTATCCAAGGCTGTTGTTTTCTTTTCATTGGGGGCGTTTTTTACGTGGCGCACAGCCCTAGGGAGGTATCGTTCGTCTTCTCACTTTAGCTCGCCTTCAAACGGGCGTAACGTAAGGCAAATTTTTTGAGCTTAGCAAATTTAATTTGCTTTCATCAGACCACATGATCTGTTGCCAATCACTTTGATCCCGATTTTGGTACTTTTGAGCTCAAGAGTGTCGTGCAGCCCTAATTTTTTGTGTTAATGGTGGCTTTTTGGCAGGGCGCCTTCCATATAAACCCACGTCTCTAAGCCGTTGACGCATGATGCGAATTTTTTGATCACACGTTAATTTCTTCTGATTATGAAAATGTTCCCATTAGAACCACCCGTTACCACATATTTTTTTGCTGCGCCAATGGTGGCGTGTTGGAACTGCATAAAATGAAACCTATTGATTACGTCAGTAGATCGGTCGTCACACCAGCTCGTTCGCTGGCATAACTCTATTTACTCGGTACTCGCCTTGAGTGGCGTAAATGTCCGTTCTCAATTAAATAAATAAATAAATTTATTAATAAATGACTGTCTTTGTTATATCGGAAATCTTGACTTCATTCCACTGTTCATCGAACGACAGTCGGCCAATTCATATGTGCTCATATATAAAGAACTAAAGATAATGTTGCCATATTCGAAAACATATTGTACATGGCAGAGCGCTGCTTAATCAAGATGTGCAATTCGAATTGGAACACTCATACATATACACATACATATGCATGGTATAGTGACTGACCGCGTTTCTCGTGTTTGCGCTAATCGATTCTAAATGGCAGACGAATCGTGATCAAAATCACTAAATCAAAAACTATTGCGACCTATCCCCCACCTGGCTTAATTAGATAAATATTTATCATTTGTTTATACTTGCTAGGTATTGTGTAGGTATGTACATAGGTACATTCCTGACATTCCTTAAAAACTAATGAGACTTCATGTCACTGACCAATTTTGTAAAGTGTAAAAAAAAGACTCTTCAATAATTTATATTTCAGTGCTATTGCTAAAAATTTGAATAAAATTCGGCAGCGCGAGTAATGTTAGCTTTATAAAGCGCTGGAACTCTGATATGGAGTTGAACTTTAATTCCTAAAGCGTGATATATTGGTTTTGATAATTTGAAAAGGTGTCTAAGCCAAGCCAATATGGGTTCCAGACCATGATTTTACAATATATTTTAGATATAATTGGTAGTAGTACAAACGTGTGATCCATTTCGAGGCCCCTAGTTTTTTAAGAAAATTCAAATTTAATGGGAAATGTTTATTATCATTCGAAAGAAAATTCTTTGGCATTTATTTTTTGAGGATTATCTTTTTCAAATGTTCGACTAATAACTAGCGAAACTTGCTCCAAGGCCTGAATCGAAGCGGTATTATCCGCATAGACTTTAGACTTTACATATACTCATAGGAAAAATCACGCGATCTTGGTGGCCAATCGACTGACCCAAAACGTGAAATTATCTGCTCACAGAAGTGTTCTCTAAATAAATCCATTGATTGATGCGATGTGTGGGAAGTAGCGCCGTTTTGTTGAAAATGGAGATCTCGAGCTTCAATTTCAGGCATCAAATAGTCGGTTATCATGGCACGATAATGGTCGCCATTGACAGTTACGTTCTTACCGACATCATTTTTGAAGGAATATGGTCCGATGATTCCATCGGCTCGCAATGAAATGATAGCTCTTGAATCACTTCAGGTTGCTCTTCGTCCCAAATGCGACAATTTTGCTTGTTTACTTATCCATTGAGCCAGAAATGGACCACATCGCTGAAAAAAGTTGGCTCGAAAACGTCGGATTTTCTTGGAACTTTTCAAGAGCCCATAGAGCGAAACGATGTCTGTTGGGAAGGTCGAGTAGCTTCAATTTTTGCACAAGCCGTATTTTGTACACTTTCAATTTAAGATCTCGACGTAAAATTCCCCAAGTCGTTCCATACGTCCGTTCGAGTTGCTGCGAACGGCGCCGGTCTTCGTGTACACTCTTTTAGCGCCATAGGAGATCGCGTATTTTCTTAAAGTAAATTATTCTGAAATTTTTTTGTTGGAGTCACCGAGCTTGAAAGAGATCTCCCTTGGTGTTCAAGTCTTTGCTCGCTTTCTTGCCATTACGTCTAGGATATATGGGTATTAGGGTATTTCTATAAAATCTTATTATATATTTTCACTTTACACCACAATACTAGAGACCATTAGGATTCAGGGACAAAGAATTTTGAACTGCAGGTTCCAAACCCAGTCTAAACTTTCAGCATGAACCCTTTAGAGTGTTTTCAAAACTAATGGCTTCCTCTTTTTTTAAAAAATAAAAACATGACATATTTAGCACACCAATTTTAGGGAAGGGCAGAATAATTCCTAAAGTACGGCTAATAATTCTAATCGGAATTCTTAGGTTCTCAAGATATTTTTTATCTCATATCTTACCATCTTTTGTACGCCAATAAATTGTATTTGATTAAATGTTGCCTACATTTAGGCGATAAATTAATTATACCATGTATTCCATATAGGACCTTCATATTTTTTGTACCTAATACTTTTTTTTTTACTTTTTTATTATTTTTGTTGATTTGTCAACAACAAATTTACAACAAAGTTAAACTTTTTTTTTAAAATACTCACACTTAAGATCACGAGGTATTTGCTTCCTTTCACCGTAACTAAATTAAGTCATGAAGGTTAGTCATAGCAGAGTAACTCGGCATAAGTACATACATACATATGCATAGAGCCACACATGAGTAATAGAAAAGTAGAAAAACTAGTGACAGCATGGCTGTGGGTGTTGCAACAGGCGAATAAGCAAGAAATCTTTCAAGTGCCTAGCACTTTCACAACCCACTGTAGGAGATACGTGCCTACGTACTCGATATACATACACATATATATACATATAAAATTATGTGTGTTTGTATGTACCGCTAAGTGTATGCAATTGCATTTTTCTAAATACTTCTGTACATACAGACCTAGTACTTGTAGACGCTATGTATGTGGAGGTGCTCGCCTCACAGAATTTATAGTTCCGCGTGCGTTCGTCGGGAGTCGCCTCACCACTACCAACGATCCGTTGCAATCCTCACTCATTTCATTCAAACTTTATGGACTTGGCAACTCACTTTTACGTGGTGTCTTCTTCATTGTTGTTTTTGTTATTGTTGTTGCCATTGTTGGCGATGAAAATGCCACGTTTTATACTTGTTTCCGTAGCAGCGGTGCCCGACTGACTGGAGCCAAAGAATTTTATTCGACACATTCGCACATTCTTCCATTGCTTGTCCCACTATTACGCTATCGTGACAAATAGCCGTACATACACACATACATTCATACATACATATGTGGCTCTCGTACGAGTGTATTCGCATTGAATTGGTTTGGAAACACTTGTCGACTTATTACGTTAGCTAAATTGTAGTGACATTAAGCCGACGACTCACTCACCGCATACCACTATCTCTCTCTCTCACTCCTTCGTAATACTTAAGTTTGCTAAAGCGGCTAGTTTGGCTTAAGTGTTTAAGATAAAGACACTTTTATAGCGGTACTTTTAAAAAAATGCTACAAAAGATATCCTTCTCTGCGTCGTCATTCGAATAAAAGGATATTTTCGCGTAGCAAATTTCTTTAAAATAAAAACTGCTGCAAAGAAAGCAAGTAAGGATGTGCCATGTTTGGTTGGAACCGAACCAAGAGCATTTTTCGAAATAATAAATTAAAATAAAAAAATACTGTTTTTTAATTACCGTTACAGCATCCATATCAATAGTGAAATATGACTAAAAATAGTAAGACTTTGTTCTTATTTTAAGATTCTTAATTTATTTTTCAAAGTCTCTGTCGTCCCTCTCAAAGTAGAGTCTCCTTGGTCCCAATACACTTATATTTAGGTTTTTACCAAACCTCAAAACAGTTATTAACGTCAATTTCCGGAATAGCCTTCAATGCTAGTATCGATTCACGCTTAATCTCTTCAATTGACTCAAAACGGTTTCCACGAAGCAGTCGTGAGAGTTCGCTGACTAGCCAGAATACACACGGAGTTAAATCAAACGATTCCCATTCTCATTAAAACGGTGGTTGCGGCATTATATTGGTTGAAAATTTGGCAAACACACAAAGTATTAATGATGTATGCGACGGTGCATTATCGTGGTGCAAAAACCAAGAGTTGTCAGCCCATAATTCAGGTCCCTTTTTACGAATAGCTTCGCGCAAACGATGCATAACACTCAAATAGTATTACTCGTTGACCGTTGTTGGGCCGAAAGAAATTCGGACTGCACCACACCTCGATAATCGAAAAAACTGTCAACATAACCTTAGCTTTTCAACTGCTTTGACGTCGTTTTTTCGGCTTCGGCTCACCTTTGCCATGATATTCGGCCGATTGATCGTCTGATTCCGGTTTGTAAGCATAGATCTAAAACTCATCGCCAGTAATAATGCGTTTCATGACATACTGACAGTCGGAAAGCATTTTTCACAGTCATTAACGCGACGCTGTTTTTCGAAAAAATTTAATGCGAAACCAATCGTGTTTTCACTTTTCTTATGACCAGATGATCTTTCAAAATGGTTTTCACATATGTATACATACTTCCGATATTCCAACGATGCCAGTCAGATCTCTTACTGTTAGTCGTCGATTCTCAAGCACAAATTCCTTTATTTTATTAACGAGTTGATCATTAGTTGATGTTAAAGCTGTCATTTTGTCAAATATTAAAATTTAGACAGATTCTTCGAGCATAACCCATATTTGTCTATTGTTATAATATATTTTTTTTTGTTTTGTTTTTTTTTTTGATTTGAAATAATTGTGAGCAAAAGATTCTTCACAGCCAGACACCTTTTTTCTTAAAAATTGCTTTTTCAAAAGAAAAATGTACAAAAAGGAAGAGCAGGCGATTGGAAAAGTAAATGTTCGGTCAGTTTTAATTTGTTATGATCTGTAGTTTTTTTCATTGTATTCAGCAATGTTACAATTTCATCAAGGAAAGATATACGCAAGACCAACGTTAACAAATTATTCAATTTTATTAGCAAAATAATGGATCTCCAATTGCAAATTTTCTTTCGTTTTGCCATTTTATGCTCGTAAATTCGTCCAACCGTGCTCGCTATTCGTCGAATTGTTGAACATTTCGAACATACTTTTTTTTACATAATGTTCAAGTGCCAATAAGACAAAGAACCGTAATAATGAAAATATTGCTGCTCTTCAGGCATGTGATGCTGAAGACCGCAATTTGTCGATTCCTAGATGATCTCAAGAATTACGACTTTTTCAAACCACAACCTGGCGGATTTTGAGCAATAATTTTGGCCAACCGTAATCGTCGTGAATATCATTTTGCCTTCCGAAGAGGCTACTTTCAACTGAGTTGTGCTGTAAATAAACAAAACTGTCGATTCTGGTGCGAAGAAAAATCCAAAAATTATTCATTAACAACCATTACATTCACCTAAATTGACTTTTTGGTGTGGTTTTTGGTCTGGTGAAATCATCGGTCCGTATTTCTTTCGAAATAAAGCTGTGATAACCAACTTTTTATGACCGCAATTATAATTAGTTGATTTTGACAACATCTAGTTCCATCAAGACGGGGCCAAGTGCCATACAGCACGTGCAACAACCCAATTATTGCGAGAAAAGTTTGGAGTTTTGATTATTTCAAGAAATTGTGATATTGAATGTCATCCCAGAAATTGTGATTTAACACCATTAGATTACTTCTTGAAGTCATTGGTCTTTGTAAATAAACCAGACTCTCCTCAAGCTTTAGAGGTCAATATTGAACGTACTATTCATGACTGACGACTTGATTTAGTGGAAAAAGTATTCGTAAATTAGGTTCATCGAATTCGTGTCTGCAAAAGAAGTCGTTGAGGCTATTTGAATGATGCTACATACATATATGCTGAACTTAATGGTATCGGTTGTATTTTACATTAATTGAAAAGCCTTTGAATTTTCTTAACAGTTAGTGTTTTTTTAATAATCATTTTACTCTTATTGGAAAGCCCTGTATATCTACTTCAATAATACTATTTTAAACCGATAGTTCAAGAAAACCTTTCTGCTCCATGCAACATGGTGCGTGTGCATTGAAAAAATCACTCCAATTGAGTAACTACTCTGGGTTTAATAGTCCACAGCGAACTACTTATGTGCATCGAGTATATAAGTATGTGTGTAGATATATCTGAGTAATTTGAGTTGTGTCATTTTTTGTAAACACATCCACGATTAGCCACATGACCGCGCTTTCATGGCAGAAAAGTGATTTTGTTTTTCTCGAGAAAATAGTAAATGTTTGCACAGAATGTAATAGGATAGGAGGAATGCTTGAAAGCTAAATACACATACATATGTACAAATGGACTTACAACGTTACGAGGGTGGTTTGTAAAGCCATTCAGCTTTTGAGTGACAGATTTTTTTCGTAGAAAGTATTTTATTTTACCATAAAAGCAAGATTTGAACATTTTTAGACTTTTTACAGTCCTTTTTCCCAGATGGAGGAAAATATTTTTCTAAAAGTTCTTTGAATTATTATTCTTAAAGGATGACTAATTATTATGTTTCTAAAGTTCTACCTTGTTTTGGTGTCTTCAAGTTGAAAAAAAGTAATAGCTTCAGGGATTTTATTGGTACAAAGAAATCATTGTTTTCTTTTCTCACAATTTACCAGATAGTCTCTCCGTGGCTTGATCTTAGCCAAGTATCTCGGTTTTTTGACTAAAATCTACGTAAAATTTGTGCAAAATCTCATAATAATACTAAGCGATAAGCGTTCACCTCTACTCTTGGTTTTTTGGGAGACTCTACGAAAAAATCTACATCATCTGGAACTTTCGTGCTCCGAGAAATCTATATTTTGATCATGAATGCCGTAAACCCTTGTTCTCAGCTCTTCTAATCATTGGTATTTCCAAACAGCTGAGATTAATTCATTCCCGCATTGAATCAGATCTGTTTACTGTCAAAAATGACAGCACCAAGGTTGCATTTTCTTCTATAATTTCTCTTAAAACTTCCAAAAACACCAACTTATCGACCCACCCTCGTACCTATATGCAGCTGTAAACAAAGAATTGCGCTCTGCACCATTAATGTGGGCAAGAAAGCTAAGCCAAAATAATAAAAGCGAATGAAAACAGTAATAGTTTGAAATACGAGTAAATAAGAGCAGTTTGCATTGTTGAAGACACACTGACTGTTTGTATTTGCACAGTGAGTGCCTCATCATCACACACAGCGACACAAATCAATCAAAGACTTTAGCTTTGTAAGCGCTGGATGAGAGTGGAACTAGATAATAGGCGCTAATAGCAAGGACTACGCACGTGTTGTTCGGGGGTTTGTACCCTGCAGGAAATTTCACCTTTTGACCAACAAGTTTAAAGTTCTGATTCTTTTAAAGAATATTGCCCAAAGTAAAAAAAATAAAACATTTTGGGGAAGAAAGGGAGAGGCATAACTTTGCAGAATCGGCATACAAAATAATTGGTTGGTTTGGTGAAAAAGTGGTCGCGCTTGAGCTCCCAAGCAGAGTCCAGGCCAAGCAGCATTCAACAACGCGCCATATTTGATAGAATTAGTATGTTTTTCCCACCCTAGTTGAAGACTTTCGCAAAGGTTCTAGGTTTTCATTAACTTGAGAGGTTGTTCTGAATTACCAAATATCAGTAGTACGTACCAAATTTAAATAATTCCCACTACTCTGAAAATAGGAATATTTTGATTTGTCCACCATCTACTCTATCCCAAAGTAATTTTGTGCAAGCATCTTAATATTGGTCTTTCAAGATCTGGGGTATTCAAACTTGGCAACGGAAATAAATATATTAAGTGCATATTGATTGTATTTCCTAGATATGTAAGAACCCCCAAGATATTGGGTAGTCGAAAAAGTCTTTTCGTATTATTCCGTCAGTGTAAAACTTTCATCAGTGTAAATCGAAATTTCCATTGGTGTGCTACTCGGACTGATACAGCATCGTCTCCGTAAACTTCACAAATTTCATTGATGGCTTGCGTGGCATTCTTCCCTTTTTTATACAAAAATTTCAAATTATATCGAATTTCTTCATTATTTTCACTCATTTTTGAACAGCTGTAACTTTTTTTCCAACATTCCTGAATTTTTGGTTAAAGGAAGCTTAAAATCGCACCTTTTCCACACTGTATGGTATGAAACAATGTAATTGGTAGCACTGGAAATATACTACAAAATACGAAAATACTTTTTCGACTACCATATATTTGGTATTTATTCAACTTTCCTTACGTAACTTGTTTCGCGCCGAAATGTAGGCAACACTTTTTCACATTCGGTTTTTCCTAACCGTGCAGTGAAGTTCAAAATGATCCATTATATTTTATTTTCACCACATACATATGTACATATATACATAATTTGCTTACATACTGTGGCTGTATTTGTTTTCGCCCGTCTCTTTTCTTGTATCCTTGTATGAAAGGGGTTAATTTAGTCATATTATTTTGCCAAACGTTGGTGCTTGCTGATGGTTATCTCGATATAATTTGCCACATTATGAGTAGATTATTTGGTCGATTCCACTTACTGCATAGACAGCTCGAGTCATTGCCATGGTGTGGATGTCAACGAACACAATGAGATTAATTTTGATTTGTTTGTGCAATTTCTATATAGCACGTGTGCTTATATTGTATACACTACATATACATATGTATGTGTGCATTCGTCGGTATATAATATTATAGAAATGTGTACATATACCATATATATACATATATATGTATATAGTTAAATATTATTATTCGATTATTAAAGACTCTTACGTTTGCTATACCTTTGGAAATATGTTCAAAGCTGTTTCAGAATTATTCCAATAAATACCACTAGTTTCTTCCAGTTGGCGTTTTTATCCATTCTTTTAAAACTCAGTTTTTTCTTATATACTTATAAGCATATAAATACATAAATATGCCGCATATTTTCAGTCATTTTCATATTTTTTTTAATCTCTTGTGTTTTTGCAATGTTTTGTTTTTTCCTAAATATATTCTTATCGCTTGTGGTTTTTACAGCGAAATTTACTTTAAGAAATCTTTGCTATAATATTTTGAAATATGCGGTGTTTTTTGTTGTGTTTTCCTGGAAGCGTGATAAAAATATGAGCTAATGCATTGAAATGCCATAAAATGCCATAAAATTTGCCACAAAAAATTCAAAACTTTTTTATAAAATAAAATAAATTATTTATAAAATATTTTTATAAAAAAGTTTAAAATTGTTGATAAGCAGTAAAAAATATAATGCAAAATGCATGTGATTTGGCAGTCAGAAAAGGCGCGGGTTTTTGTGATTTTTTTAAAGAGGGATTTCATATAATAAAGAAATAGAAATATATACATTTACAGAATTTAATGTATTTCAATAATCTTCGATTCATATATAATAGCCATAAGTCACACGAAGCTAAATCCGGCAAATATGGTGGTTGTGACATTATATTTGTTGAAAATGCCACAAACCAAACCAAGAATTGTCGGACCATAATTCTGGTCTTTTTCTATGAATAGCTACTCACAAACGACATATAACAAATAGTATTCCTTGTTGACAGAGTGCACCACACCTCGATAATCGATGAAAAGTGTTAACATAACCTTGATTTTTGGCCATCTCCTGCTCTTCTTTGCCACGATATTCAGCCGATAATCGGACTAAATTTGGTCACAATTTGACTTTGGCGCCACCTAGTGGTATACATTTTTATAAACACAATTTTTTATATTAATTTTTTAGTTTAGGAATAACAGAAATCCCAAAAAATGCCCGAAGTTTGCCTTTGCCAACAGAGAGTATTTTGCAGCGTTACATAAAACGTTTAATGTTGGCTGAAACTTAGATCAATTTCAGATTCGAAAATTTTGAAGATAGTCCGGTATATATCACCGGAATATAACCGCATTCATATTAGGTCAAGGACTGTCAAATCAGCGGCATTTCTTATACCATTTGAGACTTTATCATGGCAAGTAACAAAATAGTGGGGAACCAGTCCTGCAGGAACCACAAATTGAACGATGGACTTTTTTGTTCATCAAGACCATTTATCTAGATATAGCGCCCACAGTGCTCCAAAATTACATTTCCAGTAGCATTTTCAAAGTATAAGTTTGGTTAACGCTAACGTCGTTAAAAAATTCTGATATAACTTTCATCATCTGAGAATGCTTTAGTTTTTTCGCGGTCAATAACAATTTTAGAAAAAAGTTCGAACTATTTTCGGTCAAGATTTCCAGCCAAAAGAGCTGTTAATGTCAAAATATCATCCCACTAAAAATAACCCACCATATGGAATAGCTTTTAGCTGACAAGCCTTTTGCCTCATTTTATCCACCACCCCTACTTACATGTCACGTATATCGTGACGTTTCTCCTGTCCGGCAACACTTGAGGATTAGTTAGTTAAAATTAGTGTTTTTTCAAGTTCTTGACATTTGTTTTCCATGCTAAGCTTTTTTGATTTTTATTTATACTAAGCTTTCTTCAGCATAAAATTTTCGTTGACACTTCACCGTGAAAGTGCTGATCAACCAAAACTAATAATTTATTGCCCAATGTCTTTGGCAACGTCGTCGTTTTCTTTTCTAAAATAAAATAAAAATAACAACCAAGGTAAACAGAGCATATGTTGTTTTTTTCTAGAGTTTCGTTCCACACTTTTCGTTGTATTTAATTCACTGTGTAATTAAAAATGTTTTTGTTCGATTTCGAAAAAAGAAGGCACTAACAACGATTGCCACAACCAATGAATTGGATGATGGTATTTCCAATCAAATTATGTACATATATAAGGAATAGAAATTTACATGGTATATTCATATATGTATGTGTATATAAATATATAAGTATATACCTTTGTGTAACTATCTAATTTGTATGTGAGATTATGTGTTGTAAACGATGATCGGCAGCTGGTAGCGGCATTGAAAGAAACAGACGGCGTCTTCTCATGCGTTACACCTTCTGATGATGAGCACAACGAATACTTACATACTACATACATACATAATACTATATACTTATAGTAGCTTTAATGCTAGATTTCGTTTAATGTTTTTTAAACTTTTTTAATTATTTTTTTTTTGTGATTTTTGGCTATCTTTCAATTTGGCAGCTTCTGTTGTGTAGGGGTATGTGTATGTGTTTAGTATGATTCGTCATGTTTCTTTCTCTCAGTCCCATTGATGAATCACTATATAATTTATAGATTTTATATTTTTCGTAGAAATGTGTCTGTCTTTTGCTAGTAAACATTTGGCCCTGTTGTTGCTTTTTGCTTTGTTTTTACGCAAATTTTGAATGCAAAATGAATAAATGAAGATGACAGAATTTTTTGTTTATTAAAAATAAGAGAAAACATTAGTACGTAGGAATTAAAAATTTTATTTTAAAAAGAAAAAAAAAATAAAAAAGAAATAAAGAAGAGTAAATGAAATATAAACAATAAAAATAAAACGAAAAGAATTCAAACAGTAAAACACTACGAATTAATAAAGAAATTAAAAATAAAACACAAAAATTCTTTAAAAAAAAAATTTACATAAAAATGTTACATTATAAATATAAAAAAATCAAAAAAATAAAAATAGAAAAAATAGATTAATAAATAAAATAAGATGAAAGCTCAGTAATAACAGAAATAATTTGTGAATTAAAACATCTGTGGTAACTTTGCTCAAAAATATGTTTATCGAAGGGGATTCTTAAATTTTGGAGCACATTACGTAATATTTTCCACAATTTTATTTTTACAATATATGGCAACTCTGTTTAAGCATACTTATAAAGTTGCACCTAACACATTTCGAAGTCTTTCTTAAACACCTTTTATTTTAGAACACATTTCGTAGTATTTTCGACAATTTTACTTTTACGATAGGTGGCAACTCTGTTAAAAAAAAGTTTAAAGCGGTACCGAACACTTTTCGAAAGGCTATCTTAAACCCCTTATATTTTAGAAAACATTACGCAATATTTTCCATAATTGTACTTTTACGATAGGTGGCAACTCTGTTAAAAAAAGTTTTAAAGCCGTGTCGTACACTTTTCGAAAGTTTTTCTTAAACACATTTTATTGTGGAGCACATTACATAATATTTGACACAATTTTACTTCACGACAGATGGCAACTCTGTTCCAAAATATTTTTAAAAACTTCAACAAACAGTTTTCAGAAGATTTTTAAAGACCTTATATTTGATTATATGTATTACTATCGTTTAAGCATTTTTAATAGGTGGCAACAATATTTTAAAATATATTTAAATACAAGCTTTACAAATATTAGTACCTTTGTAATTTTGTGCTTAGTTTTAGTTTCTATCAATAGGTGGCAATTCCATTTCAGAAGAATGTTTTAATTGCTTTGTTTTACTTTAGTTGGCATCTACTATTTTTATCTAATGTTTTGGAATACTATTTTAAATATAAGATATATATATGATCGTTTTTGAGCTTTGCAGATCTATAAAATGTTTTCATAAATATATACATATGTACATATGTATACATATTTACATCCATATGCCAATGTATTCAAGTTCAAAGCAGCCCTCATAGCAAAGCCCGACTCATTTAAGAAACAAATGCGTCAGTCGTTTATAGTTTTTTTCGATTACTCACTCAATTTGCAATTTTTTTTTAATTCTAACTATTTTTTCTTGATTCTTTACTTCTGATTCATAACGCTTTCTTAAGTCATACTTTGAAAATCCTTTTTTAGCTACATACGTACATAAGTATGTATATTGTGATTTAAATGAAATTAATCATAAGCAATTGCACGCAACTATATTTTTATATCTAAAATTGGATATAGACTTTGACGCTCGAATAATAATATATAATAAATAATATGTTATATAATTTTTATCGGGTATTAAAAGTGGATTTCCCCACTGAGAATTTTGTTTGGTGTACGTGCCAAGCACCGAGTTTACATTGCATGACTGCCTGGCCTCAATTATGAGAGGGATGGTTCATATTTGAACTATAAAGCTATATGCCGATATTGCAATGTGTTCTACATACAAATTTAATATTACAAAGTGAGATCTATAAAATCACCTTCAGATTTATGATGGTTTCTATTTGCAATATTACAGAGTGAGCTCATTCACTATTCGCCTTTGATCAGAGAGATCACGAAGGTCATCTTGAAACCAGCTTACATTTTTATTTATTAACAACAATTCTTTCTATCAAATCGACAGAACTAGTTATAATTTATATTATATTTATTATTATATTTCGAGAGTAGTAAGAAGGTATTGATTATTTTATCTTTTCCTTTGGTTGGGTTGAAGAACAAAAAATGCTGAATGTTTTATAACAATTGTTATAATGTAAGGAATCAGAGTATTATAACCAATAGGCAAACTTTTCGCGTCGTAAAAAAGATCTTAAAAGGGTTTTATCAATTTAGAAAAAAAAATATCGACTCGGCTTGCGCGCGCTGTTTAAACTCAGTCCTAGTCAATTTTGATCCTGAGTATATTTGTTTATAAATGAAAATAGATTTCAAATTACTACCATCACCAATAACTAAGAGGTCTTAACTTTATAAATAGATGTTTCAAGCATCATTTCTTACAAAAATTATTAAATATCGGCTTATATGTTACTCTAGACTCTAGACATCATCTATGTTGTTATAATAACGTTCGAGCCTCTCCTTATCGAATCAAACCACCAACTGTCAACTCAAAAATATTTGAGAAATATTTTGTACCGACTAGTAGTAGTCGGGTGATCCAAGTACAGGTACTTTTTTCAGTGGCCTTTTGTGACAGATCACGCGTTAGTCGTGTCAAGTGTCATGTTATTTTTGTTGAGTATTGTTTGGCATTTCACCATGGAAAGACTTACGCCTGAACAACGTTTACAAATCGTTCAACTTTATTACGAAAATTTACGTTCTGTAAAGAATGTGTTGCGCGCACTTCGCTCAACTTATGATAGTGTACACGAGACCATGGAGAATATGATTCAGCGCCGTTCGTAGCAACTCGTTGACAGACGTATGGAACGACGGCGCCACTTCCCACACAATGCATTAGTCAATGAATTTATATAAAGCGCACTTCGATGAGCAGATAATTTCACGTTTTGGGCCGGTCAAGATCGTGTGATATCACATCGTTAGAGTTTTTCCTGTGGGGATATGTAAAGTTGTAGAGTCTATGCGGGCAATCCCGCTTAGATTCAGGCCTTGGCGCAAAATATTACGCATGTCATTCGCCAGTTACTAGTCGAAACACTCGAACGAGTGATCGAAATTTGGACTCAACGGTTGGACCATCTGAGACGTAGCCGCGGGCAACATTTGAAAGAGATAATCTTCAAAAAATAAATGCTTAATAATATACTTTCGAATGATAATAAACATTCCCTATTAAATTTGATGTTTCTGTGTTTTTTCTCTAAAAAAGTAGAGAACCTCGAAATGGATCACTTCCTACTACTATTGTAGTTTAATCGGCGAACTTTTGACAGTCGCGAATTGAACAAACACAGATAACAAACACAAAAGATGTGTACGTTTGACGGATAATCTCATTAATTTGTGACATAATTAGTGAAAGAAGGGAAGGACATTGCTTACAAATTAGTATATGTGACCTGGTCTACGGAAAGGGGGGCTTAGGTGTCAAAAATAGTTAATGAGGGTTAGCTCCCTTTTCGTAGACCAGGTCACATACATATATGAAAATTTTACAGCTTGTCTTGTTTATGACATAATCTTGAGATATTATAGAAACTTTAAGGGGGTATTCTTATGTAATCACTTCGAAAAATCGATTTTTTTTTTATATTTAAAATTTACATATGTTCTTCTACTCATTTATAGTAATCGTCCCAACCAGAATTGTTTATTTTCGAAAAGATTTTTTTAACGATTTTTAACGAAAAAAACAAGATTTTCGTGACTTTTTTGAAGTTCGACATTTTTTTTTAATGAAAGTGATTATATTTGCTAAGGACGATAGCCGCAGAACTACTGATTAATAATCCATTCAATTTTTTTATTTCAGACAACATGAACAGCCGCTATCACCATGACCAGTGAACTATTTTTTTTTATTGGGGACGACGAAAAAAAATTTTTTTTGTACATCTCAAAATACAAATAAAAATATGTGACCTGGTCTACGAAAAAGGAGCTAACGTGCGAAAACTAGTTTTCTGCGAAAAGCTGTTAAAAATAATCGTCAGTTTCTCGTTATCTCATTAATTGTTCTCCTTTTTTTTTTGACACCTAAGCCCCCTTTCCGTAGACCAGGTCACATATATTAAAAAATTAAAATGATTTAATTTTGTTGTCGCATAAAAAAAAATTTCCTAAAATGTGGTAAAATGTATGCGTTCACATGAGAGTACCCCCTTAATGAGGTATGCGTATACTTTCCTGTGTAGAATTCGACTAGATAATTGTGCTGCTTTCACACATAAACCTTCTTGACAAGATTACGGAGTTCAATCAAGCTAAAAAAGAAGTGAGGGTATGAATTGGATCCTGACATTTTTTGTCGGGTGCATTTTTATAGGAGTATGAATGGTAGCTACATATGTACATACATATATGCTATAGAGATAGAGATGCTAGCATTACATTGGAAAAATTTTCGTAAATTTTTTTTTTTTTTTAATAAAAAATTGTTCCTTTTGATCGATCTTTTCTTACATATGCATGTATGTAAGTGGCAACTCTGTTACGGAATTTAAATGCAAGTGAATCTAATATTCCACAGCGCACTAGCTTAGCTCTTTCTCATCCGTTATTTATGGCTTTTAACGGTTTTTACACGCCATTATAACAATTATAAATAAGCTTAACGTTTTCTCTGCAAATAAAAGCCGACGCATCGAATATAATACTTTGAATATATTAACTGCATAAGCAGGTATATCTACCGTTATTATATGCTATATGTCCACACATATTTCTAATAACAAATAACGACAATGGAAAGTGATTATCGTGTGATGATTTTGACATATTGTAAACACGCCAAAGTTCGGTCGCTCAATTTCACTTTCATGTGTGTGGGGCATGCAACTCTTTCATATTTGGAGCGTACAACACCATAATGCAACACTTCGTTAGCTGTCCGCCTACACACACGTTGATGCACACACACACAAATATATCTAGATTTATATATGTATGTATATAATAAACGTGACATTGTTTACATCCGCCGAATTGATGGACATACATTGTGGCCGACCCACGCGACAGCTACGCGCCACTTGCCATGATTATAGAAACGAGCGCTTACCGACTTAGATATATACATACATACATATACTTGTATGTACATGTATGTGCATTCTTATAAAGCAATCAACAACATTTATAGTGCAACCGCGTAGCTACTGCATGCCGGCTGAGTGATTTCACGCTGGCCGCTTTCAATGCGCGGCCAATTTGTGCGCCGACAATGGGCAACAAACGGTAACAAAGGTATGCACGCGGCTATGTAGGTGCATACAAAGTGTGTTGACGGCCTTAAATGGGCCAAATGCCTTTGCACCTACACTCTGGCGGCTAATTCGGCGTCAAGTCGCCATATCCAACATACAAATACTTCTGCTGACAGACAGATATACTACAGCTATGCTTTGTATATGCATTGCATACATATGTATGTATGTGTATATATTTATATTTACTCTTCTATTAAGTGAACTTTGTTGTTGCGCGCTGTCGTGCTTTCGGCACGTGGCACAAAATGCCTGGTCTTCTTTGCGCGAGCACTCGCATCTCCTAGTTGCTTGCATTATAGGCGCATTATACTCTACTCTAACTCTGCTTGGGTGTTCGTGTGCGCTTGTACGTGTTCGTAATTATTCGCACTCGTACGCTTCGATCCGTTCCCTATTTGTTGTGTAGCAATGGCAGTCTTCGGCAGCATCAGTGTGTCGACTATGTGCACTTCATAGTGTTCTTGCACGAAGTTTTGCTTCAGCGTCGCGGCAGTCTTAACACCAAAGGTGGTCGCCATCGGTTTTTTTCTAATTAAGGCCCTGAGTGGCATTCCTGCACTTGAGAGGTTGAGGCAGACAACTTTGACGTGACCGTTTGCCTTCAAATGGCAAAGTTGTTGTGGGGCATCCGACATTACGTTTGGGAGAAAAAGAAATTCTTTACACTTACACTGTGAGAAATGTGGGTAGGAGAGCATGATGCAGTATTTCTTATAGTATATCTTGCATCTAACGCTTTTTTGTAGTTATATTATTCTTATCAGTCGCAGAGTTTTTATAGCTCATAATCTGTCAAGGTATGTTGAAAAGAAACCAGTACTCTTCATAAATTTATCTATCTTAGCTGGCGTACGTCGATGATATTGATATCATTGGACTGGATAAGGAAGCGAAGCGTATGGCGCTGGTTTTGAACGGGGCAAGACGGAATATCTCCTGTCATCAAACAAACACGTGTCGCACTCGCGACTTGGCTCTCACGTCACTGTTGACAGTCATAACTTTGAAGTTGTAGATAATTTCGTCTATCTTGGAACCAGCGTAAACACCACCAACAATGTCAACCTCGAAATCCAATGCAGAATAACTGTTGCCAACAGATGCTACTTCGGACTGAGTAGGCAATTGAGAAGTAAAGTTCTCTCTAGACTTCCAAAGACCAAACCCTACAAGTCACTTATCATCCCCGTCCTACAATATGATGCAGAGCCATGGACGAAGACAACATTTGGTGAGTCGGCGTTTTCGAGAGAAAGGTTGTGCGGAAGATTTATGTATGGTCCTTTGTGCATTGGCAACGCAGTACCACAGTCGATGGAACGATGCGCTATATGAGATATACGACGGCATTGACGTAGTTGAGCGAATTAAGAGACATCGGCTACGCTGGCTAGGTCATGTCGTCCGAATGGATGAAAACACTCCAGCTTTGAAAGTATTAGACGCAGTATCCACTGGCGGAAGCAGAGGAAAAGGAAGAATTCCACTCCGTTCGAAAGACCAGCTGGGGAAGGACTTGGCTACACCTAGAATCGAGGAAGAACGACGGGCGCGCTGTTGTAAACTCGGCTATAATCACGTAATCAGTGCCTACGACAATAAAGAAGAACTTTTCGCAGATTTAGATTGAATAATCTATATTATGGAAATTCAGAACTGTTTTGTTTATCTCTGAAAGTACGATATCGAATTCGTATATAAAAATTTAGGGTGACCGGTTGGACTATTGCAACAAGTTAAAGGGCTTGCTGGGGTATACGGGAAATCATATTTGAACAATTCATATTTTAAAATATTTTCTGCCGAAAGTGTTACAAGCTTTTGGGCGCTCAAAGAAAATTTTTCCGGCAAACTCCATATTTAAGAGTGGTGCACAATGTTTGAGCTCAAAGTAATCAATAAACTCGAGTTGAACGCATATGGCGAAGCTACAAAAGAATATCTCGCTGTGTAGCTTACCTTGATATTGTGCGTCGTTTGATCTCCAAGAAAAGTTTCAATGGGAAAACTTGAACCCACCGATTTGGTGTTTGAAATGTGACTGCAATGTGCCTGCATACATACATACATACATACATACATATGTATATACTTAAGACATTAGCGAAGAAGTGCAATAGAAGCGGTTTATCTTCGCAATTCACAGCTTATACGGTTCCAAAGCCTACAAAGTTGCGGTAGCAGAAACCGCACGGCCAATGCCTCACTGACATTGCTGGCCTGGTTTGCTGTTTGGTTAAGGTTTTCTCTTATGGGTGTGAATATATTTAGCAAGTGTGATATGGAGCACATTCGAGGCAAATGGAATTCAATATGGAAAACGCATTTCTCTCAAAACTTTTCTTTTAGTTTTTTATTTTTACTTAAGAATATCGGTAGCTTAATGTGCTTTAATTAATTTTTTCTAATTTCCTTTTATTTTTTCTTTCAGATTCCTCACATCGAAAGTTAACAAATATAAACAAACGAACGACAACAATATCGCCATTTTTTTTTACAACAATTTACGAATTTTTTACCTTTTTGCTTAAAACAAGGTGAGTGATATTAACCTCGATTATTAATTATAATAAGTGGCATTTTCTTTAATTACAATGGGCATCACTGATATATTGGGTAGTCGAAAAAGTATTTTCGTATTTTGTCAAAACATGTCGTTGCAGTCATTTATATTTTTTATGCCATTTATATGATTTTATTGATATTTAAAGTACATAAAAAATATACAAAATCGTCGAATCACAGGCGGCGAAGTAGAGGCTGCTTCCTGATTAACATGATTTCAACCCTTATAGTGATCTAAAATATTCATTAGTAAAGAAATCGCTATCGTATTCACCTTTAACAAAGAAAAAATTACAAATTAGCGTTCACTTGGAAAAAAAATTTTAACTCCCTTTTCTATCTTTTTGAATTTTTCATCTATACTGAAAATTTAAATTTTCCAATTTCCGAGGCTGGGGCGATTGAGAGAGGGATGCATAACAAATATAACAATTTATCAAATTTAAAAGGTATAGGTTAAGTAGAGTTTGAGATATCATATAAACCACCTTAAAAAAGTGGATTCGATTAAAACGCGCTTAAATTTTTACGTTAACGTTTGCCATTCCGGCCACGACACTAAAACGGCCATAACTTCAGAAATTATTTAAATTTTGAAAAATCTTTTTTGGAAGATATTTTTGAATATCTAAACCATCGAATTATGAAAAAAATGATTTAATTTTTAATACCACCCCTTAAGGTGTTATATCTTCCTGTGAATTTCAAAAAATAGATTTTCTGTTTTACATATACTAAAGGGTGTTCCTTTCCTCGGTTCTCCTGTTTTTAGAAGAAAAAGCACAGAAACTTCAAATTTAATGTGGCATGTTTATTATCATTCGAAGGAATATTCTTTGACATTTATTTTTTGAAGATTATCTATTCTAATCTATTTCAAATGTCTCAGATGGTCCATTCGTTTTGTCCAGTTTTCGATGACTCGTTCGAGCATATCGACTGGTAACTGGCGAATGGCACGCGTGATGTTCTGCTCAAAGGCCTGAGTCGAAGCGGGATTGTCCGTATATACTACTTTAGATTTTACATATCCCCACAGGAAAAAGTATAACGGTGTGATATCACACGATCTGGATTGCCAATCGAACGGCCCAAAACGTGAAATTATCTGCTCACCGAAGTGTTCTCTCAACAAATCAATTGATTTATGCGATGTGTGGGAAGTGGCGCCGTCTTATTGGAAGCAAATGTCGCTGAGATCACGCCAAGATAACAGTCGCCATTGAAAGTTGCATTTTCATTTTTCAAGAGCCCATGTAGCGATACGATGTCGCTTGGGAAGGTCGAGCGTCTTCAGTTCTTGCACAAGCTGTATTTTGAACGTTTTCAATTTAAGATCTCTACGTAAAATGTGCCAATTTGTTCCATACGTTAGTCCGAGTTGCTGCGAACGACGCCGAATCGACTTTGCCCGATATTCGTGTACACTCAGCAAAGGCTGCAAAAATTTTTCACTGCATGTCGATCGTGGTCTATTCGACCGAATTTTATCCAATAATGAATGCTGGATCTCAAGATGGGTGATGGTGTTGCGAATAGTACGCTCAGTTGACCATAAGTTGAGCGAAGCATGAGAAACACATCTTTATAGATCGTGAATTTTCGTAATAAATTTGAACGATTTGTAAACGTTGCTCAGGCGTAAATCTTTCCATGTTGTTAGTAATAAAAAATAGAAAATGAAACAATCGTTGCTTACAATGACATACTCTATCAAGACACACACCTACTGATTAAATAATGAAGGGTGAAATGATTTATAATAAAAGTTTTTCTCTCGTCTGGTGTCATATGAGAAAATGTAATATTTGGTTGGTATGTTTCACATAGGTTAGGCTAGATAGCTGGTCACTCAGCATTGCAGAGAGATCACACTGAGACTGTTATGTTCAGTCCTTCGTAAAGCCTAATGATAAAATCTTCTGTATTTGGATATTAGCTATCGGCAAAGCGCTCTGAACTTATAACAAATCTGCTAAGGGGTTTTATTTCTATTTTCGCTATTTCACCTGGATGTCCTAATATGGTATATGAGATCCGAGGTTTTTTTGCCTTGATCTGCCGAAAACGGGAAATTCAAGGAGGAAGTGTTGAGATGTTTCTATTTCTTTTTCTTCTAAAAGGTTGATGCAGCCGGCATCCGTCTGTACCGTCATATCTGTCCACAAGAAACCAAGCAGCTCTCACACGTTTCCATTCCTCTGTTATTGAGACTGAGTACCTATGCAGATTCCTAGGAAGCGTTTTTTGTAATGTCTAACCTTAAGCATTAGCCTTTTTGTTTTTCTAAGCATTTTGAAAATTTTATCAAAGAACCTTCAACACTCGACCAAATCGTCTAACTAACAAGCCTTCGATTTAATAGATCTCTCGAAATTGCCTGCTGAATTGTTTTCGGACACTATCACTACTGCCAACTACTTGTTTGGGACCAAAAGATCATAAGATACGTTGTAATGAAATATTTTTTAGTTATTGGATTGTTTGGTCAGAGGTTACTCAAATTATTTCTATATATAGAAGTTTTCGTCGAGACTTTCTATATACCATCTGATCAAATTTGATGCAGATTGGCAAACAAAAATACATTTTCATGTATTTTAATATAAATCTTTATCAACGCCCTTAAGGTAGGCGCCAATAAAATCATTTTTGCCGTTTCGGCTTATTTTTGTTTGTTTTTCACTAGATTGTTGGACAGCTACGACATCATATTCATAAACAAATATATTGTCATCAATAATGATGTGTTTGTTGAATGAAAAGTTCTCAGCCACCTTGTCAGGGATCTCTTTTACGACCTCTACTCAACGTTGTTTTTGCAAAAGATTCAGATTTTGGTATCGCTTCATACCCCAAACTTTAACCAACATGTATTGAGCCGATCCATAAGAGATGTTGAGCTCCTCTGATATGTCTCTAATGGCAATATGACGATTTCAAAGAATATCTTTAACTTTTTTCATGTTATCGTCATTAACAGAGGTAAAACGACGACTCGCAAGAGCGAAGTTTTCGATGACTGCATCTAAATCGAACCTCATTGTTTGAGGTGTAAGTTTTAGAAGTAAAAAATAATATTTCTGGACAAGTTCAAACAACAGCTATTAGATGTGCCAAACCATAAAAAAATTATTTTTTTTTTTCAAAAACATAGTATCATCAAAGCATTCATTTAGTATACTTGTAAATTGTTCTTGTACGGCAATGTGTTGAAATTATTATAACTGTAACTAACGGCTTTCATATTATATTGGTAGGTGCTTAATATATTTTTTTACATTCACACATATCCATAAATATTTATTGGCGTATGCACGAACTCACTCGTATGCAAGCGAGAAGAATTGCACAAAAGAATTGTAGACTAGGCAACTGAATGAAGAAAGGATATATGTATGTATACATACATACACATGTACAGAATCACACAATGGCTCCATGTTGTCGCAGCTTCGTGACATTTTTCCTTTCAGCATTGCGCAAACAACATGAAAACGCTCGCACAGTCAAATGCTCCTACGACCCACACACACATACGCGCTAAATGTGGTCTCCACACACACACATAGCAAGTGGTTAGCGAAGCTTGTATTTAAGTCACAGACAAAATGGTCGCTAGGCGCCACATTGTCGCGCCAGTTGAGATTTCATGGCGGCTGCTGTGTACCGTTGGCAAGTGTACACACCAACACACACACACGTACCCCCATATACATGTGCTTATGTTACAGCGATATGAGTGTGATATCCTGCCATTCGCTGGCGCTCTTGATAGATTTTACATTTTTTTATGAGCAATATGACTACTTCACCACCGTGTGAGTGTACGAGTGAATGCGAATGTGCGTGTGTTGTGCATTTGCCATTTTTATGTTATTCGACGATTGGTATTCTACTGATGCGACGATTGCACTGTGGTAATTAAGCAGTTGTGCAAAAACGATTAATTGCATTTCATCAATGATTTACCGTTTTATTTCACGAGCGGACTAAGAGCGGTCTTCGGCAAGACTATTTACTCAAATGCAACATTTCTAATTAATTAGCTGCAAAACGCAGGATTTTTTTTTATTGTTTTAGCTGACGTATCATTACATTTAGAAGAGATTGAAGAACTCAAGGGTTTTTACGTAAATTGTCATGGGGTTTCAGATACTTAAATGAGACTTTGATTATAGGTTAGGTTACTCTGGTTGATCTCCGATCCCTCGATTTTCATCCTGATCTTAGAGATGATTTTGAACTGAAAGGAACCAAAATGGTATCTAATACTGAGATATACCATTTACTAGACAACTTCGAGCGAAAACTTTTACTCAACGCAAGGATATTTATCCGACAATCTTTGTTATTATATCTTGCTAAGAGCCACAAACTACGTAGACTTCGTGCGCCTCAGCCCGGATCAGAAGGTCTTTGTGACCACTTAAGTTCTGCTATCCCAATTCCTTCGAGTCCTCGGTAAGTGTGGTGGATGCGGAAGCAAATCGAAGTCCACTTCTTCACTTTTGAGAGCCCACTGCATTCATCGTATTCGGTCTTATGTAACTGGTTTGGATATAAATGAAATTCCCAATTCCGGTGAAAGTACATTCGATGCCATTACGTATAGAACTCGATTTCTCTTGCCGAAGTCCAGACGCTGAACCCAATTTTCGACGGTTTTCAAGCATAAATCGGCCGATACTGCTGCAATTTCACGTTCGATATTCGTACGAAGTTCATCAATCGTCGCTGGCTTGTTGGCATAGACCATAGACTAGACGCAGCTCCACAGGAAATAATCTAACGGCGTCAAATAGCACGACCGAGGCGGCCAATAGACTGGGCCATTTCGTGAGATAACACGTTCATCAAACTTGGTTTTCAATAAATTGATTGTGACATTCGCTGTGTGGCTTGTGGCGCTGTCCTGTTGGATCCACATACTATTGTCCAAGTCCATACCATCCAATTCGGGCCAAAAATATTCGGTTATTATTGAGCGGTAGCGATTCCCATTCACAATAACGTAACGCTCTTTATCATCACGGAAGTAGTACGGCCTAATGACGCCGGCGGCCCATAAACCGCACCGTAATTTTTTCGGTATGCAATGGTGACTCATGGAGTATGTGAGGATTGCTGTCTGACCAAAACGCATATTTTGCTTATTGATGAACCGATTCAGCCAGAAATGAGCCTCATCGCGGAAGATGATTTTTCGATGAAAATCCGGATAGTTTTCAAGTTGTTGCTCAGCCCATTCACGAACATACGACGATTTTGGTGTTCAAGCGACTTCAGTTCTTGCGTCACTTTGTTCTTATAAGGATGAAGACCAAGATCTTTTCGCGAAATTCGTTACAACGACGTCATAGATCTGCCCAACGCTTGAGAACGACGTGTGGGAGACTGATTTGGGTCACTTTTTTGTCTCACTGACATGGGGAAACATTTTTTACTGTACCTGTGGATTCAAAATATCGCACTAGACGCTCAATTGTTGACGACCATAAATTGGACGTAGCGCTCTTAAAATTGAGGCCACTAACTCCGAATTTCGGTAGTAAAATTTAATAATTTCGACTAGTTGTATATCTTTCCATGATGAAATAGTAAACCTTACTAAATGTATGCTTAATATGGCGTCGTTTATTGTCCTTATCGGTCTACTTTTGTAGCGATGCTTTTGAAAAACCCGTTATTATATGATATAAGAAAATAATTTGAAAAAGAAACTTCGAGTTGGTTGGTTCCTCTATTGTTAGGCCTAGAAAACGCGCTATCAGTCGAATAAATGATGCAGTTTTTTACTCACGTACCTGTGGTGATTGTCAAAATTTAATTTATTTCAACACTCAGAACGCAATGCGCACGGTTACTCTCGTTTCTCGAGGCATATCGTGGTCCCCATAGTTGGAAAATTGTTAATTGCTTCTCTGGGAATAGCGTTTAATGACTGTTGAATTGTAGGGTTCGAAGACTGATCAAGAACGAGGTCTTGCTGTCCCTGGAACGACGGTTCTGCATCAGGAAAATGAATGCAGGAATGACTTCCACGAAAACAGCCGAGTAGAAACTGCTTATAAAGGACTCTACTTAGTAGATCCCAGTAGTAGGGGCTCATATTATATTCCGTTGTGCGATTGCTGCTGTAATGGCACAAAACATTCTTCAAATAATTTCAATTAATACTGCCGTGTTATCTACCAGTCCTTGGGTGAATAAAAATCCGTTCCGTCCGTTCTGGTCGAAGAATCGACTGTAGTGGTAACGGTCCGACTGCGGAGTTCTGGCTTGTTCGAAGCTCTATCATCAGCTTCGTACTAGTTTCAGAAAGCCAGATTAGAGCTCATTGTCACTTTATTAACGACTGAATATGCTTCAATCTGCTACTGGAAATATATCTACATCTATTGCCGATCCACTTCTAATTCTTTACTGGCGTACACAATGATTATGCGGTTATAGCCGAATTAAAAACAGCGCCCCAGGCGTTTCTTCTTTCCGCGAAGACAGGTCCTTCTCCACCTGATCTTTCCAACGGAGTGGAGGTCTTCCTTTTCCTATGCTTCCACCGGCGCGTATTGAATCGAAAACCTTCAAAGCTGGAGTGTTGTGTTTGATTCGCCGATCCACTTAGTCGACTTTCAAATAGTTCCTCGTTCAACGACATTAATCATTTTCCGCTTAAGATTGCCTCGCCGTCAAGTGAGCTAAAAAAGTGCTCGAGTTAGGCAAATAGCATTCTCATGTTTTATGATGAGAATACGCACAACTATTTACTTTAATTAAATGTGTTCACACTGCACGAAGATTTCTTCGTAAATTGCATGCAATATTGGCATCCTGTTGAGCCCTACACTGCTGGCTGAAACATGATTTCGCTACTTTTTTAATATGATAATGACAAGCTCACAACATTTCCTTTTTATCCACTAATATACTTTACAAAATCCCAAAAAAGCAGAAAAACAACAACAATCCCGCTCGTTAGCTTGTTAGATCGCTAGCGCGATTGGTTTCTTGGCTTGTGGGCTGCTTGCACGGTTCACATTCCGTCCCGGTGGGTGGCAAGTGCTGCGTTGTCATTGAGTTGGCGAGTTAGCTGCATAAACAAGTGTTGTGGCGACGGAGTTTCGGCTTAACCTTGCTGCGGTGCATTTGCTCTAATGTGGTAATTGTTGTTGTTTATGTGGTTGTTGTTATAGTAGTAGTTGGTTGTTGTTGTTTTGTCTTTTCAATGTGCGCAAATTAACTTAATCGCTGAAATCAGTTTGTTAGCATTAATTGTATGCTCCGAAGATTCTCTGTTATCTCTGCGGGTATGTGTGCTTATGTGTTGGTTGTTTGATACAGAATATGTATATATGTAAAGAAGTATATGTTTAGGCTATATATATTTTAGCATATAAGCGCAGTTATTGACGCAGCATTTACAATGACGTTGTTAATTAAAAATCAAAGCCTACATCCAGGCGCAGCAACGCGCACTCTGCAGAGCGCCGTACTTATAAGCACATAACCATGCTTAAGCGTGGTATATACTTATGTATGTATGTAGAGGGATGCTAATACATATGAAGTTATTTTTGTCAGCTCCATATGTCTGTATGTGTGTTACTAAGTTATATATGCTTATATACATAAAGGTATAAAATTATATATCAAAGCGGTTATATGCACTTGGGAGTCAGAAAAAAAATTTTTCCTGATTTTTTTATTAGGCATTTTATAAAATAAATAAATGCTTTCATAGAATTTAATGTGCATAACTAAGCACTAAGTTAAGGTACAGGGTCGCAGTAGCAATTTGTGGGCAAATAATTTTGAAAAAGTGGGCGTGGCGCCGCCCTCTATTAAGTTTAACGTATATATCTCTTAAACCACTTAAACCTTCTGCCATTTCTTCCGTAAAATTTAGTGTTTCTGACGTTTTTTGTTAGTCGGTTAACGCACTTTTAGTGATTTTCAACATAACCTTTGTATGGGAGGTGGACGTGGTTATTATCCGATTTCTTCCATTTTTGAACTGTATGTGGAAATGCCTGAAGAAAACGACTCTGTAGAGTTTGGTTGACATAGCTATAGTAGTTTCCGACATACGTACAAAAAACTTAGTAGGGGGCGGGGCCACGCCCACTTTTCCAAAAAAATTACGTACAAATATGCCTCTCCCTAAAGCGATCCTTTGTGCCAAATTTCACTTTAATATCTTTATTTATGGCTTAGTTATGACACTTTATAGGTTTTCGGTTTCCGCCATTTTGTGGGCGTGGCAGTGGGCCGATTTTGCCCAGCTTCGAACTTCCTTCTTATGGAGCCAAGAAATACGTGTACCAAGTTTCATCATGATATCTCAATTTTTACTCAAGTTACAGCTTGCACGGACGGACGGACGGACGGAGACAGACATCCGGATTTCAACTCTACTCGTCACCCTGATCACTTTGGACTCTCTTAGTTTTAGGACTTACAAACAACCGTTATGTGAACAAAACTATAATACTCTCCATAGCAACTTTGTTGCGAGAGTATAAAAACTACTTAAAGCGCGATAAATCAATAACTAAATACGCCAGAAACATAAAATTTTACCCCTCGAGATGATATGACTGAGCGCTAATGCAGCCGTGGTCAAAATCGGACGATGGGCGTGGCACCGACCACTTTTATGTGAAAACACATATCTCGACACCCGCCTGACCGATTTCAACCAACATGACATTCAACTAGCATCCCTATAATGCAGTGTGAAAATGGGAGAAATCGGACTACAGGCACGCCTACTTCCCATATAACACATTTTTAAATTCCTTCAGACTCTTTCCTTTCGAGTGTACAAATCAAGAATCAATTAATACAAGTATAACGCATGCCACCCTATGACCAAAAATCTAGGTATCGAAAATGCGAACCCTAAAGCCTTTAGGTGACTTTTTACCAGATTTATAATTGAATTACAGAGAGAATCCTTTCCTGGTAATAGTATGTCTATGTGCTACAATTGGGTGTAATGGGGTCAATACCTCCTGTAGCCCCCATATACCTAAAGATTGTCGAACTTTCGGGTGACTTTATACCGCTTATATCGACCTATCGACCAATATGTGAGTTGGGAGAGAGCATCGGGCTGAGTATTAAGTTTGTCACGATTTAGCCATGTCCGTCTGTCTGTCTGTATATATACGAACTAGTCCCTCAATTTTTAAGATATCGTTTTGAAATTTTGCAAACGTCATTTTCTCTTCAAGAAGCTGCTCATTTGTCGGAACAGCCGATATCGGACCACTATAACATATAGCTGCCATACAAACTGAACGATCGGAATCAAATGCTTGTATGGAAAACTTTCACATTTGACAAGATATATTCATGAAATTTGATATAGATTATTTTCTAAGGCAACAATGTTATCTCCGAAGAAATTGTTCAGATCGGTTAACTATAGCATATAGCTTCCATACAAACTGAACACATAGTTACTAACAGAAATGCACCTGTGAAGGGTATTTAGCTTCGGTGCAACCGAAGTTAACGTTTTTTCTTGTTGTGAATAAAATCGGGTGCAAACTCACTCTAAACCCCTTGTAACTAGCAGGCCTTTTTTACCTGAAGGTACTTACCTGGTTTTAATTCTTGCAAGTTGCAAGAGCGTGAAATCTTCGGTTATACCCGATCTTAATTCTTCCTTACTTGTTCTGCTTAAAATTGTCTCAAGTCCAAAATCATAAAAAATGTATTATTACATTAGATAAATATAAGTTATGATCTAAGGACTAGTCAAAATTTTGGTTTTTGCCAAAATAGCGGCTTCTAAAAAAAGAGTTTTTTTGTGAAAAAATTGAACTACAGACTGGCTTAGCTTAGGTTAGGTAGTGAGGTTGATCTAAAATCGATAAATCTCAATTGATATACGTCCTTTATATTACCCGAAAACTTCTAAAAGTGGATTACTAGATTCTCATCGATCGAAGATCGTTTTGAGTTTACCACAAATTTATTAAAGCGTTTCATATCAATACCAGCAACTTCGCTAGGTTCGCCAAAAGTGTGGGTACCGAGATATTTCAATCTGTCTGACAAAAGCCAGACAATGGAGGAGGTAGATACAAGATGATCCCCCTTCGCCTTCCATCATACAGCTTTGGCAAAGAGCGTCCGACAGAATGTTTAGCGGCGAGGTTGACTTTGCTAAGAGACAGTAGTTCGGAGGATATCTTATGGTTCACTCTGTACAAGAAGTATCTCGCAGTCGCACCAGTTCTGGTTGTTACCAAAACTTGCTGAGCTCACTGGAGGTCCAAAGGTCCACAAGTTCTGTTTGTTGGCCAGCGCTTGATGAGCTCATTGGAGATGCAAAGTTGCTTCGGAGGCAATTGGGAAAAGGATGCACTCCCTAGTAAGCTCATCAGCTTTGCAGTTTCCGGTGATTCTGATATGACCACCCTTCATATAGTCGTATAGTATGGAAGAAGTTTGAAGCTATCGCTAATGAGGTCATCAGCGATAGCTTCGGTCATCGTAGTGAATGCACATCTCTCTAATGGAAGCTGCACTTCGGAGGTGTACATCCACTGCTATATTGATGGCAGCCGCCTCCGCTTGAAAGACGTTACAGCGGTGTTGTTATCTGAAACTAGAAGCGGTGGAGAGCTCTCAGCAGAAGACCTTACCACCTACTCTCATTCTTCGACCCATCTGTGAAAAACTCACTGAACCTCTTTTTTTTAATGACTTCGACCCCTAAAAAATTTCTCGTAGTAGTGTCAACCGAGAAGTAACCGCCAGGAGAAGGTTCTGCGATGCAGTGATCTAGATTGTAAGGAATACAATCGAAGCAGTGTGGTATTTCTGTGTATCCCTGCCCGCTTTAATCATTGCTTGACATATATGTCTGTATATCTAATACTATGTTCAGACCGACACTTAATCACACGATTTCGGCTGTTGAGTGGTTTATCCCACTAATCTTATAAATTTATCAAGATTTCGCCATACAAAAATGACAGTTCAAAATCACTTCATCGGAGTGATTTGAAACTGATCCACGCTAAATCCTCTGTGCGACTCTGATTTTGCGCCATATACTTGTCAGCTATGGAAATCTATTCCATTATCACAGCTGATTTAGACACTATAAAAAGGAAAAAATGTAAACAAACAAATTTTTATTAGAGCAATAAATCTAATTTTTGCTGAAAATCGACTTCCCAAATGAAAAAATGCGTCCATTATTTCCATTATATGGAAAATATTTAAAAGAATACGGCTTTTATTACAAAATACTATATGACAATGTTTTCTTTTGATAAATATTGAGCGATGTAAATTCTTGAATGGCAAAAACAGCTGTTTTTAATCTTTTCAACGGCAGTAAGAACACTGTTGGGTTATGAAATGCTTAAATGTAATCTAATCTTTTAAATTTTCGGTCTGAACATGGTATAAGGAGGTCTTGTAAAATTTTCAAGTCGATAAGTCCAACCGGCTCGGAGAAATTTTGCTCACCAACTTTGAAAATATCGGTTCGAAAAAAACTCGTTAAAGTTTCTGGTAGCCGATTACACTAAATTGAAAAATTCGTAAAAATACGCTTATATATTCGAAATTATCCGGATCAACTTCAATTTTTCGGGGAATATTTTATTTATATAGAATAATAAAAAAATCGATTTTTTTAAATTCGCAAGTGGGTATAACCTCTTAAGTAAATGCGTACATATATACAAAAATATCGCTTATATAAGTATATACATATGTACGTATATGAATATTGAAGTAAATATATGTGAACAAAAAGTCATATGTACTTATGTATATTACTTACTTATACATATGTACATATATGCCAACTTCAGCGCATTTTTTCTCGCAGTCCTACATATTGCTGTTGCTGTTGCCTTCCCCAAACTATATAAGGCCAGTGCGAATTTTCATAGTGGTTGTCGCCTGTCGCGTTTCTATATAATCCAACCCCATGGGTGGTGTGATTTTAGCGCTTCATATGCATATATGTATGTGTTGTAGTTGTACACCCACCAATTTCGGTCCACCACAAAGCCAACCTCCAACCCCATGGCCAGCCAGCCAGCTGAATACATACATATATATGTATATTTACGACTTTATATCGGCGCTGCGACAGCGCAGCATCATACCACACTTTGCACACCCCTCTCTGCTGTGTAGGTCTACGTGTGTGACTCGTTAGCCGTTTGACTTGCCAGCTTTGTTGTTGCGAGCGCTGACGTGGTGCGCTACTTGCCACTTGTCACCGCACGCGGCCGGCACTTTTTCGCATACGCTTTTTTGTTTTTGTTTTTGCATTTTCTTTGAACTTTTTTTTGTAAGCGCAACGTTGCGCAGCTTCCGATGGCGCATGCGCCCAACACTGTCGCTGACACTGGCATTAACTGTATGTGCTGTGCTTGGCCAACACATCAAGCATTGTCGCCGACGCAATTGCCAACAGCTTCATCACCATCACTAGTGTCCTATGCGGCGACACCACCACCACCACCGCCACCGGGTAGCTGCGCGTAGCGAGCGTACGCTTCGAACGCTTACGACTTGTGGAATGGCTGAGTTTAGCAGCAGTGGTTCACGATGTGTCGCTGACGGAACACATCATTCTAGGCCTAACCACAGATCGGAAAGGACATCAGCGGCGTGCAGTAGCCAGCTTAGCCAGCCAGCAGCCAGTAGCCAGTAGCCCGCAGCAGCAGCTTCAAACGCGGCCGTGTTAGCAACAGCTCAGCTGTGAGAAAGTGCTGGCCGTTCGCTTCAACTCAGTCGTGCTTGCGACCTGCCGCGTTACACTTGTCGAAAATGTAGCGCTGCGCAAGGAATCAGCGATAAAAAAAATTAATCCGAAATCGAAATTAGATAACAGTACTGCAAGTTTTACTCTAACGGTTGTGCTCAGCGTTTACAAACGAAGCGAAACGAACACGCGTTTGATACAATTTGTTTATTGTTGTTGTTATTTATTAGTATTACGCCTTTTAAAGTTGACGGTTTTTGCTTTTAAAACAATTTTATTAAATAAAATTCAAAAGAAGTGCCTTGCGTGCTACATTTTGGGAAGAATGTAGACGCCGAGAAACACCGAATCGCCTTAAAACATCCAGTGCCTTAGAGATAGACGCAAATGTTTCGGTTTTAACAAAAAAATTAATATAAAAAAAAAAAAATTAATATAAAATTAAAAAAAAAATTATATAAAATTAAAAAAAAAATTATATAAAATTAAAAAAAAAAATTATATAAAATTAAAAAAAAATTAATATAATAATTTAAAAACGGTAAATATACGATTTTTGAATATTTTAAAAAATAACGGTTAAAATTCGAAAATAATTTTTTTCGTGTGCCTTAATCGCCGCCATAGCCTTAAAACCTACACACACACACACACAATCGCTTGTCGAGATTGTGCCGTTACGTGTAACGTGTTTTATTGTCCAAGTTTTATACGTCGTTTTTTCTCGTCATATTCGTCGCGTTTTTAATCCCATCGCTTATTGTTGTTAACATTAAACTACTTTTTACCGCAAATGTATACGTTTTAAAAGCTATTGCTGTTGTAATTTTAAAAAACTGTAATTGTTAAGCATCGTTTGTTGTCGTTATTGCGTTCGGAGATTTTAGTTTTGTCGGTTCGTTTAATTTCGAAAATAATAAATTTGTTATACGAAAAATCAACGTTACGACGTACGTCCGTACGTGCAACGTAACGTTGTTGGTGTCACATCACAACGTGCCTCAAACAGTTGTCGGCGATTCGGTCGCGTTGAACGGCCCAGCGCAGCCAATGCCGTGGGCCATACGTTCACCACGAATCGCACGATCGAGCTGCTGTAAACGATTTATAAAATCTTCACACAATTGCCTTGCGTTTTGCCCGATGTGCCTTCACGTTTTTAAAAGTAACAACGAAAGCTCAGCAATGAGTTTCAACTGTCCAAAAAGTAAGTAGCGTTGCCAAAAATATTTATTAACAAAAACAAAAAAAATATTAAAACAAAAAAAAATTATTAAAACAAAAAAAAATTATTAAAACAAAAAAAATTATTAAAACAAAAAAAATTTATTAAAACAAAAAAAATTATTCACAAAACAGTTATCAAAAAAAAAAATAACTGTTTCGGGTTTGCTAATTTTTGGAGAACATTTTTATTTGAAAAAAATAGTTCCTGGGAATTTGTTTGCTTTGGTTTTGAAGAACATTTTATTTGAAAAAAAATTGTTCTAAGGAATTTGCTTTCTTTAGTTCGGAGTACTCTTACAATTCTTAAAAGACACTTAGTGTGACAACCTTAAAATGGCGATGCTTTTAATTAAAAAAAACAGCTACTGCATCAATGTTTTTAAAATTTTAAGAATATATTTATACATATTTTAAGTGGTTACGTGGATTTCCTCCCATAAAAAAACAACCCTTTTTCAACAATTTTTTTCTCATATAAAAACTGACATATTTTATTAGAATTTTTAATTGTTACAAACATACACTATTAACTAAGAATTTTAGAAATTTTTGAAAAAAAAAATATTTTAAACTCGGCCATTGCGATGCCACTTCCGGTGACACCTCGGAAAAAAGATGCATTCGAGATGGCAGGCTAGCTCTTAACAGAATAATTTAAAGTGAAAAATATGTGTTTTAGTTAAAACCTTAACTTAGAACTTGGACCAAAGGTAAAAAACTGAAAAGTGGATTTTTGGTAGACATTTCCGTGAAATTCCTATATCATCAAATACTTTTTCGAGCTGTGAAAAAAATTATTTATTTATTTATTTTAATATGAGCTGTAAATAAATTTACAGACATACTAGGAAAACAAAGGGAAACTGGCTGCTTAGGCCTTCGTCCAAAAAAAAATTAAATTCTTATTAATGTTACAATTTTACTGTTAGGAAGATTGACACAATTAATACAAAATAAACTTATGGATTTAGTTCGGTACCATGTTGCAGAGGCTTCTTGAAAAATTTCCACAGAAGTATAAAAAAGATGGTATTCGAGAGCCGGAACTAAAAATTGCAAAGATATAATAGGAAAAACACTCCAGAATATCTGACTTTGAGAGAACTTACCGGCTTTGAGAATACATTTTTCTTTATCTATCATGCTCTAGCAAAGCGGCGCACTGCAGTTTGAAGTTGCTCTCGTCTGACCACAAAACGTTTCGCCATTGCTCAAGTGTCCAGTTCTTGTATTTGTTTGCCCATTCTAAACGCGATTTTTTCAGTTTTTGGGTCAGCATTAGCTTTTTTGCAGGACGTCTTCCGAACAAACCGCCTTATGGCAAAATTCTTCGTACTGTTTCCACACTTATTTTCACTCCATTATGTGTGTCCAGCCCTGACTGTATAGAAACGGCACTTTTGAATCGATCCTAAACACTTATCATTATACCCTGAACAGGGTGTAT
The DNA here is from genome assembly GCF_024586455.1 of Bactrocera neohumeralis. Taxonomy (NCBI): domain Eukaryota; kingdom Metazoa; phylum Arthropoda; class Insecta; order Diptera; family Tephritidae; genus Bactrocera; species Bactrocera neohumeralis. The sequence goes on from NC_065923.1 coordinate 27,776,002, forward strand.
TAAGTTTGCCACGAAGTTTGTAACACCCAGAAGGAAGCGTCGGAGACCCTATAAAAAATATATATAAATGATCGTATATCGAGCTGAGTCGATTTAGCCATGTCCGTCGGTCTGTCTGTATATATACGAACTAGTCCCTCAGTTTTTAAAATATCGTTTTGAAATTTTGCAAACGTCATTTGCTCTTCAAGAAGCTGCTCATTTGTCGGAACTGCCGATATCGGAGCACTATAACATATAGCTGCCATACAAACTGAACCATCGGAATCAAGTTCTTGTATGGAAAACTTTCACATTTGACAAGATATATTCATGAAATTTGGTATAGATTATTTTCTAAGGCCACAATGTTATCTCCGAAGAAATTGTTCAGATCGGCTGACTATAGCATATAGCTGCCATACAAACTGAATGATCGGAATCAAGGGCTTGTATGGAAACCTTCCTCATTTGACGATATATCTTCATGAAATTTGCTAAGAGTTATTGTTCATAGAAACAATATAATCTCCCAAAAAATAGTTCAGATCGGATTACTATAGCATATAGCTTCCATACAAACTGCGGTAAATTCCCACATTCCTAACTTGAATGACGGTGTTGCCACTGGTGCGCTTTTCAAAACCGCTAGTGCACTTATTGTTTTCTTATAAATACAAGTAGATAGATAAGATAATCTATCATCAATACTGGCTACTAATCACCACTTAAACTTCCCATTAGCTTAAATCACACTTCAAAGAATAGCAAGCGCAATAGGGAACTCGGATTTTTTTTTTTGTAATTATGCGTAAATTATTATTATTTTTATCAATACTTACCATTACCATTTGAAAACCGTCAGATCAGCATTATCAACACCTTAACCAATTGGTAAAAATTCTTTCTTTTGTGGCTGTTAAAAATGTACATGAAAAATGTATTACTTTCAATAAAGCGCTAACAAAACAATGAATAAAAATTTAATAACATAATAAATGCGGTCCTTAATTAGAACTTACTTCCAATACAGACATTTCGCAAACATCGATACACAACTATTTAGTGCCAAAACTCTATATTTAGTAATAGAATTACGGTATTGAATTAACTGTATGTTTACACTTGTTGTTAGCTTATCCATTAGCGACGCAGTGTGAATTTACGATGATTTCCTATAGAAAAATGGTGAATGAATTACATTCCGCGCGCCTCAACGCTTTCGGCACTATCGACAGACACACATACCTACATCATACTGCTTACATATCGGTACAATTCGGTTTTATGTACTCATTAGAGCGCTTGCTGGGCACTTGATAGGCGCACACCTGCTGCGCAAATTACGAGCGTGCGGAGGCGACAAAATTCCATAGCGCTCGCTAGCTGCCTGGCTGACTGGCAGTCATTAAAGTGCAAAGTTGCGCTGAGATAATTATTAGCCACAATTTGCCACCCCAAAACCGTACGAAATGCATGCGTAGGCGAATTGTGTGTTTGTATGTTTAGCTGTCACGCCGACAAACAACGGAAGTTGACTTTCGAATTCTTTCGAGTTCTCCCTTGCCAAGCTATCCTTCCGTGCAAACAAATCATTCATCCATTTGAAATTAGATCCGCTAGAGTTATGACGGATATCGCTTACAATCGCACTAACATTTACACAAGCATATTCGTAATAGCAAACAGTGTATTCTATTAATTATTATGCTTTTCGATGTGTAATCAAGTAGTAAATTTCATTAGTGTCCTGAGGCTTTTGTTTGTGGAAATTGATATTTGGCTGCACAGAGACATTATTGTCGGTATGTATTAAATAAAGTTTGCAGTCAAGTGTATAGTTGTAATTTTTATTGCGATTTTATCACTAATAGTTCGGTCACATGTCATTTTTAATTACTAAATTTTTTTATGTGCTAAATTATACTCTGAATTACTTAATTAATATTTGAATTCTTTTAAACAACGATACAGGCATAAAGGTCTTAAATTGTGTTGTAAATAATTTGAATCCGACCAGTTAAAAAAAAAACGAATTTTCCAAATTTTTTTCTGAGAAAACCTATAAATTTATTATTTGGAAAGAAACTACAGCTGATCTCCGGGAGCTCATCTCAAAGACGTTTTGCGGTGACTACTATATCCCTGAATGGAATCCTCTGAAATGTTAAATCTAATAAAGCACATCGAGGGAAAAAGCAAAAAAATATTTTCCGAGAAAATAACGGTTTCTCATAAAAAATATCGATTTTTACAGAAATTTCGTCCGTAAATTGTTTATAAAAAAATATTTATCGGTAAAAAAAACCTTCGATTAATTATTAAAAATTTATTTAAGGGGTCCCGGTGGTCTAGAACCCTCAAATTAAGGGTGTTTTCAGGATTTTTTTAAGGTTTAAAAAAAGAGCAATCGATTTAAAATTTTTACAGTTTATTTACACACTTATGAAGAGTACAAAAATATTTTTTTGTTAATTTAAAAAAAAATTTAACAATATTAAAAATGGCGTCCAAAAAAAGCTATCTTAAAAAATGACTCCCGGTGCCGTTGTTGATTTTAACTCTTCAGAACATCTGAAACATAAAAACCAAACAAATTATTAATCGGTAGGAGTGCAGCTATCGCTGGGAATACAACCAAAAAAAAAAAATTAAAAAAAATTTCGCGCTTTTGAAGTTCGGATTCTGAAAACAGCTATTTTTTGACCAGTTTTAGATCGAAAAAAAATCGAAGTTCTTAAAATTAAAATTTGATCGTAGTTCCAGCGATAGATATTGATCTTATAAACACCATATTAAAATTTCAAGTGATTCGGATGGATAGTTTTTTTTTCATCAACGGCACGTTGAAAAAAGTAGTTTTGAGATAAATGACGTACAAAGCATCCATTCATTGAGCTAAAATAATATGAATATCCTTCCAAAAATTTTAAAATATATTCTTAAAGGATTATACATTCGAACTATCAAACAAAAAAAATCGATTTTTTTGAAAATTCTAGACCACCGGGACCCCTTAAGAAGCACGTGTTAAAATGAGCGAATAATCGTTTAACTTCGAAAACTCCATTTGGAGAAAAACGCGTTTAAAGTTTGGAATGCACTACCAAGCATTCTGAAACATTTTTTCAAATTTGCCTGTAACTTCGAAAATATTCACCGGAACGATATGAAAGTTTCTGTGTGTGCTCCTAAATAGTAAAAAAATCGATTTTTGAAAATTCCCATTGTATATAACCACTTAAATAAAATAGGGGTTCGACCTTAACTTAAAAAATGTTTCAAGTTCGACATTCACCATACATAGTAAGCGGAATCTAATTTTTTTATTTAATGAAGTTCTAAATTTAAACAAATTCAGTACGAATTCTGCACTAAATTCAACAGTCCATCACAAAAGTTCAACAAATATACATTTATATTTTTTTTCAGGTATAAAAGTAGAGAGGTGTTATACTCTATAATAACTTTATATAATCCAGACATAAAATTGTCATTCTGAAAAAAAAAAAAAAATTAATAAAAAAAAGTTTGGCAACCCCTGCAAGTGATAAAATTTGAATGTAACTATATCTGAATCAAAATATTTGCCTGACGAGAATAAAAATTTATAAAAAAGTTTGCAACCCCTGCAGGTACCAAAAAGGGTTTACAATTTTCTACATACTTAATAATATCACGCGTATTGAAAATTTGGTATTGAATTTTTCGATTTTTTCAAAGCCTTCATATACTTGCTAACTTTTCAATTCTATATAACTGTATAATATATTTGAAAGTGTTGTACAATTTCGCAATTTCAACTGAGTTTCTTCAGAGTCAAATTGCTTATCCGAAGTTACTAACAAGATTTGACAAAAATAAAATAAAAGTTTGGGAGCCACTGTAAGTGCATAAACCTCATTGTTACTACTCCTTCAGAGTCAAATTGCTAATCCGACGTTACTGACAAAATTTCACGAAAATAAAATAAAAGTTTGGGAACCACTGACAGTACCTTAACCACATTGATACCGTCTGTCAATAAAATTAAATTACAAACTTTTCAATAATTCGCAGTTCTACATAACAGCACTTATTTGATAATGTTCTATTTAATATTCAGTTAACGCTTTCTCACATGTTATTCGTTAGTTTGATGTAACAAATTAGAAAAAAATATTATAGAGAATATGCTAAGCCATAGTAGTGAATTGTTTGACAAAATGCAAACAATAAAAATGGTGCGGAGCACCAGGCCTTACTGAGACCTTCGGGCTCGTTAGCAACTGTCCCTGTTCTCTCCTCCCCATTTACTGAGAATACGCACTCAGGCGTTAGGGTGCGCTTTAGGTAGCTCTTTGATATTATTCTTTACTTCTCTCTCATTCACTTAAGTAATTTAAAAGTAAATTATTTTAATTTTTTTTCGAAGTGTCTGCTTTTAACATAATTCTCCTCAGTAGCTTAAAATAAGCTTGCATTTCGTTGCTTTGCGCACAAGCTTTGCACATGCGCCTGCCATGCGGAACGGCTGAATCCAACGCATACATTGCCGCATGCCCATTACTAGCTTGCCATAAGTGGCTGCTGCTAACCCTAACAGCACACAAACAGCTGTAACTGTAATTTTCCAATTCTACTTGGCGCTGTTAAAATCTCTACAAACTCTACAAGGGTAGTTTGTGCCATTGCCATACCGTTTCCGTGCCGTAAAATGAAAAGCTGTATGCATTACCAGCATATACATACATACATATGTGTGTGTGTGTATGTATATGCCGCTATGGCAGTGGGAAAACGCGCATAAGCATTAAAACTCAGCGTGTGGGGAAGTTCATTGCCTAAGTGCCACCCTCTAGCCATGTGCCACTTTTGTACGCGTTTATTGTGCCAGTTTGCAGTGACAATCGAGCGCACAGCATCAGCATCCATCCCCCAGAAATGTTGTGAACCGCAGAGAATCGAATCAAGCCGCATTTCTGTCTGTAATCTTATATGCGTGTATGTGTGCGTATTTGTGTGAGTTGTCTGCCAGGAGATGAAGGAGCACACACAGATTTTAGCTTTTTGCGCTGCGCGTGATTTTCAGTTGTTGTGTGGAATTGGTGGCAAGAGGTCGTGCGTCAACGGCGCGCTGTTGTGGAAAAATAGAAAAAATCTTGAGTTTTTTTTTGCTGAAATTTAATAAGTGTTTAATTTGATGTGCTATTGAGCACACAGTTGTGGACATATTGGCGAAAGTGGGAGTGGCAGCGCCTACCGTGTGTGGCAAAAGCCTCAAACAAAAGTAACTGCGTGTCTTTCCACGGCGTATCTTGGCGTTGATAACCTCAAAATGCTTACGAAAACTGCAAAAAGTAAATGAAAATATTGAAAATAATGGTTTTATTTGATTTGCAGTTAATTTTCTCGAAGAATTCGTGCAATTTCATATGGCGGAAGTGTAGAATTCGGTGAAACGCTGCAGCTGGTTGAGAAGTTGGTGTGAAAATTCAGCTTTTTTCTCGGCATAAAAGTGTGTTTTCTGTGTATATAATAGACATACAAATGTACAAACATACATATGTATATACATACATACAGTCAATGGCTAGCAGCAAATAATCACCTTTCTCCGCCATCCCTTTTTAATTCAAATGACCGAAGAATATCGATTTTGTTTTATGCTTTTCATTCTTTCAATCTCGTTTTGGTGTAATTTGTGTGCTTTCTACAATATTTCACTTGGTCTTATGGCTGGTAAAAAAAATCCATAAGCCAGCACAGCCTGGGCTGGGTCAGCAAACAAAAGCAATCACAGGCGATTACTAACATAGTTTATTGGAACTACTTACATATATACACAATAATACTTTTTTTGAAATACTGTGACTTTTGTCAGCATTTTGCTTTTACGCATACATACATAATATAAATATACACACATACACATATCAACACATAGTTATCTACATACTTACTTACCTACATATATATAGTACACTGCTATGTTATCAGCTTTAATTTTTAACAGCACACTGTTATATATCCTTTTAATTACATACTTAATCAGCATACATACACACATACAACACTACAAAAATACATACATAAATTATATTGACAAGGTGTGCCCCAGTGGCAAAGTGATGCTTGCAGTGTTTGTTTGTTTTCTCTCCACTTCCTGCCTTGCTATTGAGCAGCTTTCCAGCTTGAACCGGAAAAAAGTATCGAATTAGAAAATAGGCAAGCATTTAACTAAAGGCAGACGGCAACTATACGCATTATACATATAAAGAAGAAAAAACGTTATTATACCCTGCACAAATCAAAAAGTTTTCCATATAAGCACTTGAATTGTATCGGTAAATTTGTATGGCAGCTATATGCTATAGTGATCCGATTTGAAAAATATGTTAGGAGAATGTAACGTTCATATGCACAATAGTTCACACTAAATTTCATCAGAATAACTTGTCAAATAAAAAAGTTTTCCATACAGGGACTTGAGTCTGATCCTTCAGTTTGTATGGCAGCTATATGCTCTAGTGGTAGGATCTAAGCAATTTGTTCACAGATTTTGCCATTGTCTTCTATAATATTCCATGCGAAATTTCGTGAAGATATCTTGTCAAATAAAAAAATGTTCCATACAGGGACTTGAGTCTGATCGAACAGTCTGTATGGCAGCTATATCATATAGTTGTCCGATATCGGTGATTCTGACAAACGAGTTGCTTTTTGGGAAGAAAACGATGAGTGCAAAATTTCAGATCGATATCTCAAAAACTGCAGGACTAGTTGGAGGATTGAGCGCGTTATTACAATGTTATGCATGTATATATCGTCACCTAAAATGCACAATAACGTAACATCACTTTTCATAAGTTTACAGGCGAAGGAAAAACGAAATAATAGAAACCACTCATACCGAAACAAAATATGAGTTTTGGTTATAAAATGGTTATACATTGGTTATCATATACTCAATTTGAGTTTTGGTTATAAAATGGTTATAAATCGGTTATTTTCTCTAGCAGCGAGTTACGATTTTTTTTATGAAACGTTGGCATAGGTGACGATATGCTTTATAAGCACTCCGACGTAACCTTCTATTGCTGCAAACTTAATAAACACTGTGCAGGGTATAACAAAATACACACAAACCTACATATAAACACACAATGCAACTAAGCGCGGTCGTGAGGGTTGCCTAATGCCCAGTGCACAGATAACTCTAAGAGCAAATATTAAACGTGAGCGCATTGCGGTAAAACATACATTTACCGTAAGTCAAAGTAAGCGGAAGCGGCTGTAAGAGGGGTTGTTGTTGCTGGCATTTTGCCAATTATGCGTACTGTGAAGAAGTTTTAAGGCAAATATTGACAAAAGATACATACAGATAGCCATAAATGACAGGCAGTTCACCATTCACAAATACAAAAAATGTGAAAATTTTTAAAAAGTAATTTCGACTAAACAAAGTCGCACAAAAATTTGTTAAAATTAACTTTTTTATAAAACTCGATCACACATTTAATAGATTGTATTTTATTTACATATCTGCAATAGATAAATATCAATATGTATGCGTTTACAGCGTAATAGATATGGAGACCGCAGCAAAGTGGAGGGTTTCTTCTCTGCAAACAAACCAAAAAATTATAAAAGAAAATCCTTGCCTGCCTTCTTCTCTCTTGCTTTGATTGTATTCGGGGTATTTAGGGTGGATTCTGTGCCATCAAATTAATGTGATTTTTCCATTGTCAAATGTTCACTCCTTAAGCATTTCAAAGCAGGAATTAAATACACAAGAAGTTGCGACTTTAAGAGGAGCATCACAGTCTTGAGAGTGATTATTGATAATAAGGGCTGACAATGATAATTTTGAAGTAATATATGTATGTATGTGTTATATAATTTCTTTTTTTTTAATTTGAATTCGATATTCCAATATCCGGTTATTCATCCGAATAATATGTTGAGAAAATCTGGATAACTGTAAATACGGTAATTAATATGACCTTCGTAATATTTATTTTTGAAACTATTCGAATTTTCGAAGATCATATTAATATTCGTATTAACAAAGAAATTCTGAAATTTATGAAAAAAAATATTTTACCCACGGCCATTTCATTTTCGGTGACCCCTCGGGGAAAAAAGATGCACAAGTTCTCAAGACTGTATCTCCGAAACTATTACTCAGATCAACTTGAAAATTTAGGACAATATTCTAAAGGTGTTGTAGAATAAAAAAAAAAAAACAATAAAAAATTCGATATTTTTTTTCGGATATCCGAATATAAGGATCTTTCCTTTAGATCTTCGTAGAATGAAATATGAACAAAAATAAAAAAAAATCAAACACTATTTTCGCTGAACCACATTCAAATTTTTTAAAATTTTTGAAATTTTATTTAATACCAAAATTATTATTTCATTATTGAGGACGGTTCTAAAATCTGCTCTGATTTTTTATTTAAACCCATTACGTCAAACATCTACTGATTTCGAAAACGTTAGAATTTGTAAATGGAAAAAAATAAAATTAAACCTTGCATCGAATATAATTATAGTTTAGAACTATCTTCTCAAACCTCCCGCACTGTTCCTCTATAATAATTCCATTTGATCAATACAACGTACTCAAGTCTCCAATTGTGTATGTTCAACAAATTTGAGTACGGAAAATAGCGTCTTCAGCCAAAAAGATATTTTGTTTGCATGATAGAACAATTTATACTTACCAGAGAACATATAAAAAAACATTGATTAATAATTAACAAGAAAAATTGCCTAAGCTTTGGTTTGAAAAGAAAATACTCTCTCAAAGCGCTCCCATTAAATTAAGTCGATTTATTTTTAAAAACCTATACAATATAAGCCTAATTATTTTTAATTTAAGATTAGAGTTTGTTGGGACAGCGGTTCTATATAATGTATATATTGTGACAAAAAAGTACCCGGAAATTGTAAAAAACGCAAAATATTTCATTATTCATCAATATTTATTTTGTCGCCTTCAAAGTAATCCTCACCAGATGTAATACACGTATGCCAACGATTTTTCCAGTGATCGAAACATCTATTTTTTTGGGATGGCTGGATTCCACGGAGCGGCAATTTGAGTTTGGGGCTCATTGCATTTTTGGCTTTAAATTCGGTCTCAATCATAGCTCGATGCGATGGTGTATTGTTATCGTGCAAAATCCATGAATTCTTCTTCCACAAGTCCGGCCGTTTTCAAAGTCTGTTTTGACGCAAACGCCTCAATGCGGCCAAATAGATCTCCTTATTAACCGTCTGTCACTCCGGAACAAATTCATGATGCACCAAACCACGAATATCGAAAAAAATAATGAGCATCACCTTGATTTTTTAGCGGCTTTGGCGTGGTTTTTTGGTTTTGGCCTCATTTTCTTCTCTCCATTCTGATCATTTTGACTTGTTTGCATGACAAACTCTTAAACCCTTGTCTCATCGGCAGTTAGATTGCTCTCCTTGAATGTGGGATCAGAATGCGCATGATCAAGCTCTTGCCATCCCTCTAACACTTGCCTGACGATTTTCATCATCATATCTTCAAAGATAGAAAAAAAAATTAGAAAATAAGTAGATTTAAAAACATTAATACTAATTTTGTAATATTAATAAATTGAGAATCTTAATAAGAAAGTTATATAATATTTTTTTATACATTCCATTAGATATATGTTTATTTTGCTCAGTTTATATAACATGTAAAGGTTACCTTTGTCATTTGTATGCCATTTATATACCAAAATTATATCATATTTTTCACAGTAGAATTATGAAACCCTTCTGAAAATCGAATTTTTTAACTGCGTGTGGTTGAGTTCTGCCTTTTTCATATAGGACTGATGTATCTCACTGTTGGGAATAAATATCTTATTACATAATATACATTTTTACACACTCCTACACATGGCAGTACACGCCTGCCTGCACATCACATCAAAATCAATCAGAAAACCAATACTTATGCTAACCAAATTTCGCTTGCTCTTCTCTTCCACAGTGCCTTTTAAAACTAAGTCTATAATTTTATTATCGAAAAACGCAAAAATCAACAAAATCGACAATAAGAACAACATAGTTAGTCGATATCTGCAACACAACCACAAGCAGCGAAGAAAAAGCGACGTCAAAACGTACAACGACAAGTGCCAAAATGTCAACACTATCGTTACGTATACAGTTAGAGGGTGGCCGTGTCACAAAGACCATACAATTCCATCCCAATACGACAGTATTTGATGCCTGTAAAATTATACGGGATAAGTTTGCCGAAGCTGTGCAGGGACAACGTAAGTAAAAGGCAAACATAATGGTGGTGTACATACATACATGTATACTTACATGCATATACATATATACATATATATAATGTATATACATAGTGTAAATCTCGCATGTGTATGTGTGTTTGTATGCCACCCACGCATTTTGCTTGATTCCTTGTCTATCACATTTTCCCTTTAATCATCACTCATTTTGCTTTGCTTTCTATATTGTTTTCCTCCCACAGCCAGCGAATATGGTCTATTTATATCGGATGAGCAACATCAACAGGGCGTTTGGCTGGAAGCCGGCCGTACACTCGGCTATTATATACTCCACAATCAGGACACGCTGGAATATCGACGTAAGCTACGTACGTTGCGTGTGCGTATGTTGGACGGTGCCGTGAAGACCATACTTGTCGATGACTCGCAACCGGTGTCGCAATTAATGGTGGTCATTTGCACGAAAATTGGCATCACCAATCATGAGGAGTATGGACTGGTGCGCGAGGATAACGAGGCGCAGAATGAGAGCCTGCCGGATAATAAGTTTGGCACGTTGACGTTGCGTCGGAAATTCACCGAAAAGGATCGTGATGCGAAGATGGAAAGTTTGCGCCGGAAGCTGAAAACCGATGATGAAAGTAAGTGACATTAATTACACGCAAATATATGCATATGTATGAGTGCAAGTTACATAAAATTTCTACTTACTTGCAGTCAATTGGGTGGATGTCGGTAAGACGTTGCGCGAACAAGGCATTGATGAGTCGGAAACGGTTTTGTTGCGTCGTCGCTTCTTCTTCTCGGATCAAAATATTGACTCACGTGATCCGGTGCAATTGAATTTGTTGTACGTGCAGGCGCGTGACGCCATACTCGATGGCACACATCCCGTTACACAGGATAAAGGTACGTGTTGTTGTTCGTCGCTGCGTATACAAAGCATACATTTTGTTGTTATTGTTATTCTAATACTGGTTTCTTTTCATACAAAAAGCTTGTGAATTCGCTGGCATACAAGTGCACATACAATTCGGCCCACACAACGAAGCCAAGCATAAGCCCGGATTTTTAGAGTAAGTCTACATATTCAACTATAAGTAGCACACACACAAACACACAAGTATTTACATCTCTATTTGCCCACACACAGTTTAAAGGATTTCCTGCCGCAATCCTACGTACGTGTGAAGAACATTGAAAAGAAAATATTTGCGGAGCACAAGAAACACGCCGCTCTGACGGAAATCGACGCCAAAGTCTTGTATACGAAGACGGCACGTGAGCTGCCTACCTACGGTGTGACATTCTTCTTGGTGAAGGAGAAGATGAACGGACGCAATAAGTTGGTGCCACGCTTGTTGGGCGTGACCAAAGATTCCGTATTGCGTTTGGATGAACGCACCAAGGAGATTTTAGTATCGTGGCCATTGACGACGGTACGTCGTTGGGGCGCCTCGCCGAATACCTTCACATTGGATTTCGGTGATTATGCCAATCAATATTACTCGGTGCAAACAACCGAGGCTGAGCAAATTGTACAGCTAATCGCTGGTTATATTGATATTATATTGAAGAAGAAACAAACCAAAGATCATTTTGGTATCGAGGGAGATGAGGGCTCCACTATGGTGGAGGAGTCAGTTGCGCCCTCAAAGTAAGCATTGTTGAAAAGTGTTAAGTGTATAGAGTGTGTCTAATTGTAGTTATTTCTATTTGCAGAGCAACATTCTTGCAACATGAAACAAATAAAATTGGTAAAATCAATACTGAGTCGCTGGCACATCCCGAAATACTGCGTGCATCCGATGGTGAGTTGTTATTTTCTGTGTCAATTTTGCGCTTTACGCTTTTTCTGTGATTTTTTGGATATATATTTTTTTGTTTTGAAAATTTTTTGTATATATGTAGCTTTGAAAATATTTTTTTTTATATTCTTTTAAATTTTTTTACTTTTATATTTTTTTTAATTCATTATATTTTAAATTTTTTTAAAATATTTTTTTAAACAATAAATTTTTTTTTAAATAATTTATGTTTATTTTTTTTAATTTTTTATATATTTTTTTTTAATTTTAAAATGTTTTCTTTTTTTTTGTAATACAGTTTTTCTCTTTTTACTTATTTATATGTAGTAATTTTAAAATTCTTAAAAACTATTTTAAATAAATAAAAAATTTTAATTTTTATATTTTTTTTAATTTGTTTATATTTTAAATGTTTTTTAAATACTTTTTTTTAAATATTTTTAAAAAATTTAGAAACTATTTTTTAAACTCTTAAAACAAAAAAAAATCTTTAATAATTTATATACATATGTATAATTTTTTATATATATGTATATTTTTTTTTAATTTTGTATATATTTATTTTTTAATTTTAAAATGTTTTCTTTTATTTTTCTAATATAGTTTTTTTCCGTTTACTTATTTATAATAATTTTAAAATTCTTAAAACAATAAAATATTTTTTTAATAATTATATATATTTTGTTAACCTGTTATAATTTTTTTTTTTAATTTTTTATATATATTTTTTTTAAATTTGAATGTTGTTTTTTTAATTTTTTTTCCTTTTAATAATTTATAATATATTTAAAATATTTTAAAGACTATTTTTTAAATTTCAAAACAATTTTTTATATTTTCTCAAATATTTTTATTTTTCTTGTATATATTTTTCGCACAATTTGCCTTAAAATCTACGCATTGCACAAATTACTGTAAAAATAAACGAAAACAAAAAGGCGAGCGCAAGTATACGCAAGGCGAAATGCAATCGGTGCAATATGGCGCCTACGTGGGGCAAGTTAACCACGCCCATCAACCGCCAACGGTGAGTACAAAAAATTTTTTCTTTACAATGCATTATTATTTTCATTTTATTTTGTCATTTTATTCTATTTTGCCATGAGCTTTGTGTATAACTATTTATATACATACATATATATCTATGTATATAGAAACATAACCTAAATTAGGCACCATAATATACTAATAAAAATACATTTCATTCAATTCATGCTGCATACACATATAAAGGTCAAAGCGAACATATGCATAAAGTAGGTTAACAAGCGAAAAATAATATAAATTTTGCTAACAAATTTATCTAACTGAAACACTGTACAAATAAATCACACTCTTTATAGACGAAGGAGGTACGCATAAGCACTGTGAACCTAACCGAACCGCAACGCGCGCTACTCGGCTACATCTCGGCGGGTCAAGATGTCTTGCTGCGTGCCGATGAGGAGCTTAGAACGAAGGTATGTAACAGTAAAGCGCATAAAAAACGCACACATTCACAATTAAGACACACACTAAAATCCCGTTGGCTACTTTTAGGCGCCCATACAGGAGCTCGGCACCGACTTGCGTTCGATCGAGTGGCGTGAAAACACTTTGGACACTTCGAAACAGGCTGTGACCAGTCATGTGGCCACCATGAATGCGGCTACCGCACAAATTATAACCGCCTCACAGTTCGATGAGGTCGATACGGAGGCCATTTCCGCATCCGTTTCACAAATAACACAAACCATACCAGAAGTAACGAAGGAGGTGCGTCTAATCGCCGCGCTCATGGAGGATAGTAACAATGGTGATCGTTTGTTGGATGCCGCGCGTAATTTATGCAATGCATTCAGCGATTTGTTGAAGGCCGCCGAGCCAGAGAGCAAAGAACCTTCACAGAATCTCATCAATGCCGCTAGTCGCGTGGGTGAGGCGACGACGCATGTGCTCAGCACCATTGCTGAAGAGGAAGCGCCTGAAAATAGTGATTTGCATGATATGCTGCTGACTTTGGCCAAGGCCGTGGCGAATACCACAGCCGCTTTGATGTTGCGCGCCAAGGCGATCGCGGCCAGCTGCGAGGATGAGGAGTCACGCAATCGCGTTATTGGCGCGGCCAGTCAATGCGCTTTGGCGACTAGTCAGCTGGTGGCTTGCGCTAAGGTTGTTGCGCCCACGTTGCATAATGCCGCTTGTCGTGAACAATTGGAGGCGGCGGCACGTAATGTGGCGCGCGCTGTTAACAACTTGTGTGAGGTGTGCAATGATGCTACCAATGATCCGAAATTGAAGAATGATCTGCTCGCCGCCGCACGTGATGTGTCGAAGAGTTTGAGTGATATGTTGGATCATGTGAAGTTGAGTTCGCGCGAATATGCTAGTCGCACCAGCCAAGAGATGAGTCCGGTGGAGAATGTTATTATCGGCACGGACATACTGGTGGCTTCTAACGATCCACAAGAAATGGTACGTCACGCCAAAACGCTCGGACAAGCGACCGCACAATTGATACAGAGCATCAAGGGTGAGGCGGATCAGCAGAAGGATGAGGATATGCAACGTCGTTTGCTTTCAGCTGCCAAGCAGTTGGCCGATGCTACAGCAAAACTCGTCGAAGCTGCGCGCCTCTGCTCTGGTAATCCACAAAATACCGAAAATCAAAATGCTTTGCGTCGCGCGGCCGAAGAGTTGCGTGAAATCACCACCACCACTGCAAATACGCCAGCCATGAAACGTAATCTAATTCATCGTCTCGAGTACTGCTCCAAACAAGCTGCCTCGGCGGCTACCCAATGCATTTCGGCAGCACAGAATGCCGTGCAGCATAGTGATGACCATCAAACTAAGGAACAGTTGTTACAAGACTGCAAACGCGCGGCCGACACAATACCACGTCTGGTGACCTCGGTGAAGACTACACGTTCCAGTCCAGACGATCCCAATGCCCAGTTAAATCTAATCGAAGCCGCTGAGCAATTTATCGAACCAGCCATACAGGTATCGCGTTCCGCACGCGCGCTACAACCCACCGTCACCGATATACCCTCAGCAACACAGCTGTCGAAGAGCGCGCTTTATCTGGGTCAAACCGTGTCTGAATTGAATTCGGCCGCGCAACGTGCACGTGAAGCTTGCGGCGGTCAAGAATTGGAGTCTGCTTTGGAGGCGGTGCGCAATCTGCACAACGTGCTGGACGACACACGTAAGGCGGCGCAATCGGGCAGCATTCGTCCATTGCCTGGCGAGACGGTCGAAAACACCGCACAACAGCTGCGCATCTCTGCCAAAAATGTGGGTCTGGCGCTCAGACAGTTGCTCTCATCGGTTATACAAGAACAACGTCGTTACGCAGGTGTGGCCGGACGTGATACCGCTTTAGCGCTCGGTGATTTCACAAAGAGCGTACATGGCGTCGCGGCCACAACAAAGAACCCGGTTGTCATAGACTGCGCCGACGATGTGGTATTGCATTCGGCGCGCCTGATCGAAGAAGCCCAACGCACGCTGCAAAATGTCGGCAACACCGATGCGTTAACCAAAGCTGGACGTGATGTGACCGCTGCGCTTTCAAAGACCGTCGATTGCATACCTGGTCAACGTGAAGTGGATAACGCTTTGCGTAATGTGAGCGAATTAAGTGAAATACTCTCGATGAGTGAATTCCCACCGTCGGAACGTAACTACAACACATTGCAGTCGGAGTTGAAACAAGTCGCCGAGGGACTCAGCGCGGCTAGTGGCCAAATCGTACAGGCGTACGACAGTCCCGCACAATTAGCCGATACTAGCCAAAACTTTGCCACCAACTATCGCGATCTGCTCGCTGTTTCAATGGAGATGGTCGGTCAAACGCCCGATGAGGTCGTACGCTCCGAAATGATCGACCGTTTGCGCAATGTCTCCACGCAATCTTGTTCATTACTATCTGCCGCCAAGTCCATTGCCGCCGATCCAGGTCAACCAAATGCCAAGAATCTATTGCATGCAGCAGCACGCAGTGTCATCGAAAGCATAAACAAACTCGTCGACGCCAGCATACAATCGGCGCCGGGACAAAAGGAGTGCGACAATGCCATACGCAACATTGAGGGTCTGCGCGTAATGCTGGACTATCCACATGAGCCCATCAACGAACAGGGCTACTTCGAATGCGTCGAGAATGCGACCGGCAAGTCACGCAATTTGGGTTACGCCATTTCCGAGATGATTAACAATGCAAAACAATCGAATCACGTTGGTTTTGGTCAGTCGGTGAACACCGTGGGCGAGTCCATACACAGCTTGATCGAGTCATCTGCACAGGCCGCCTATTTAATTGGTGTATCGCATCCGAGTAGCGTCGCCGGGCGTCCGGGTATCATTGATCAGGCTCAATTGAGCTGGGCCTATCAGGGCATTCGTCAGCATTGCGAGATTGTGAGCAGCGCCAAAGCCACGAAACAACAAAAGATATCGGCGCTAACGGTAATCGCCAAGCATACCAGCTATTTGTGCTCCATCTGCCGACAGGCCAGCATGAACACCAACAATCCGGTGGCAAAGAATGAGTTCATTGTGTTGGCTAAACAAGTTGCCACAGCCACCTCGAACTTGGTACAGGAGATAAAGAGTATTGAAGACGAGCCATCCACACCAACGCGCGCACGTCTCGTAGAACCGCTATTGGAGTCTGTGAAAGCGGTACGTCAATACGCTTCCAGTCCGGAATTCATTTCGGTGCCAGCAAAGATTTCCGCCGAAGGTCGCAAGGCGCAAGAACCAGTTATCAATGCCGGACGCGGTGTTATCGACGGCGTGATCGAAATGGTGAAGGCCGCAAAATCATTGGCGCTCTCACCTGATGATCCACCAGTATGGCAACAACTTTCCAATGCCTCAGCACCCGTCTCCGAATCCGTGAAACGTTTGGTGGACAACATACGCGATAAAGCGCCGGGTCAAGCGCAATGCGAACAAGTGTTGCATACGCTGAACACGTGCACTCGAGAATTGGATAGCTGCGCCATGGCTGTCAGCGCACAAGGTTTGAGTCAACGCCGCGATAATAATTTACATGGCTTCAGCGGTCAAACCTTGAATTCCGCCGCTGAGTTAATTGACAAGCTCGAACCTATACGCATGGCGGGCAAGAACAATGCCGAGCAATTGGGACACGCTGTCGGCGAGATTTCACGCTACATTGTGCCCATGGTGAATGGCGCCATCGGCGCTTGCACGCACATCGTTCACACTAACCAACAAATGAGTTTGATCAACCAAACGAAATCGGTGGTGGAGAGCGCTGTCACGCTAGTGCAAGCCGCTAAAGATTCGGCCGGCAATCCACGTTCCACACATGCGCACACACACTTGGACGAGTCGATCGATTACACGCGTCAAGCGATACAAGAGCTAACGGAAACTGTGGAGAAGATCAACGCGGACATGGGTGTCGTCACGGGTCTGATGGAGCAAGTGAATCGTGCCATTACACGTTTGACCGACAAACGTCAATCGTTGCTTAATGCCTCCTACTCCGACTCCTTCGTTGACTATCAAACACGCATGGTGCAATCGGCTAAGGAAATTGCGCGCCTAGCAAATGACATGAACGCTAAGGCAACCATCGAACCGCAACTACTGCCGCAAATTGCCTTAGAAATGACACAGCATTACACGCAGTTGACACAGGATTCGGTGGGCGCATCCACGACCACATCCACACCGGATGTAGCTATGCGCATACGTTCGAGTGTGGTGGATTTGGGTCGCTCGGTGAGCTCTATGATACAATCGGGCGCAACTGGCGCACGTCCCAACGACGTGTCGAGTCAAGGCGAAATCGCACGCAACGCACGTGACGTCTCCGAAAAGGTCGCACAGGTTTTAGCTGCGCTACAGGCCGGTTCACGCGGCACGCAGGCATGCATTAATGCTGCACACACCGTGTCCGGCATAATTGGCGATCTCGACACGACCATCATGTTTGCCACCGCCGGCACCTTGCATTCGGACGGTGATGGCTCATTCGCCGATCATCGCGAACATATTCTACAAACCGCCAAGGCTTTGGTGGAGGACACAAAAGTACTGGTCACTGGCGCTGCAGGCACACAAGAGGAACTGGCGAACGCCGCACAGAACGCCGTCTCAACTATATGTAAGTGTGGCGTTTAATACATTACTGCGCTTTGTAGTGTGATTTTATAATTACTTTTGCTTTCTGTAGTACAACTTTCGGAAGCTGTTAAGCGTGGCGCTTGTAGTCTAGGCTCTACACAGCCAGATTCGCAAGTTATGGTTATCAATGCCGTTAAGGATGTCGCCTCTGCTTTGGGTGATCTGATTAATGCCACCAAATTGGCCTCAGGCAAACCCATACACGATCCGTCGATGCAAGATTTGAAGGAGAGCGCTAGGGTAAGTAGCGTTGCCATATTCTTTCAAATACCTTTTTTTTACTTTTCAAATTAAATTTTTATTATTTTCACACACTCTAGTATTGAATTATCGTTTCAATACTATAATTCGTCAGTCAGATTTCAATGCTTTCGTTGTTGTGGTGCTTTTAATTTTATTTTCTTTCTCATATTAATACTTAAATTTGTTTTTGAAGAATTTTTCTCAAAAAATCAGCTTTCTAACTTTAATATTTTTCATATAAATTTTTGTTGTAAAAACACCGATTTTATTTTCATGGAGTCAACTCGCGTTTAATTTTCACCTAAGAAATTGCATTTGCTGCGTTTTCTAACCGTATAAAATAGCCATACATTCAGTTATATACATATGTATATATAAATATTTAATTAGTTTTCGTGTTTTGGTACTTTGGACTGTTTCATTTTAACTAAAAATTGCATGTGTCATTAAAATTTCATATTTCATTACAACGGTTAATGCTGTGTGCTAAACTAGTGGAAAAATATTTTAAGAAGTAATGAAAGGCATTTTTTGTTTATAGAGTCAGCGAGTTTCTAGTTAGGTGATAGAGTGTTTAGAGTTTGCCCTAAAAAGTAGGCAGCAAAATATACCATAAACTTGAACTAGAGAGGTCACTAATTGGTATTGGGTAAAGATTTATTCTGTAAGTTCTAAATAAAATACACTCAGTCCTTTTTTTACGCGATTATTGGTTCTGCCACTAATCGCGTAAAAAAAATCGCGTAAAAATGGTTAGTTTTCCAATATTAACTGACGAATTGGTTCCGAATATAAAAAATATTGCGTATTTACGCGCAAAAAAATATTAAAACAATACAATAAGTTTCAAATTTCAGACTTTTGATTTATTCATTCATAGCAAAATAAAAAATACAAAACAAAAACCATATATAAAAGGCAGTTGAATAATGTTTAAAATATATCCATAAATCACTAGAATTTGTACTTAGAACTAGATTGATGTTCTGATCAGCTAATTGCACCATAAATTCAGTTCTTTTTGGACCCATTCTTAACATGCAGAGACTCAATTCTTTTTGAAAAATTCGTGCACGTTCGGCATCAGTATCATTTGCTAAATTTTCCAATTCTGCTGATTTACACACGCATACCAATATCCACACACTGTACAGTTAAAAATATGTAAACTAAATAATATATATAGAAAATTACAGAAATTTCTCACTTTTAAAAGAAATATTTTTGCTTGATTAAATAGCCAAGAAATTTCTTTCTTGTTCGGCATTATAATTTTTATTTTAGCGCTCGAAAAAGTAGACAACAAAATATAAACTTGAATGAGTGGGATTACTAGTAGGTTTTGGGTATAGATTTCTTCTTGTGAACGCTCCAATTACACTTTTAAAAGGAATAATTCTGCTTCGTCATGTAACAGTTGTATGGAAAACTTTTTTATATTGACAATATATCTTCACGAAATTTGACATGGTTCATTATCGAAGGCTACGCTACCATCTCGGAATTTCTTGTTCAGATCGGACCACTATAGCATATAGCTGCCTAACAATCTGAACGATCAAAATCCAGTACTTGTATGGAAAGCCGTTTTATTTGACGAAATTTGACACATTTTATTGCCCAAGGCAACGGCCACCATCTCGAATCTTGTGCAGATCAATTCAGTAGGGCATATTGTTGTCATACAAACTGAGCGTTCAAAATCAAGTTCTTGTATCAAAATTATTTTATTAGTGAAGGGTTGCTTAACTGCAACCGAAGTGAACGAGCTTTTCTTTGATAATTTTTTTTATTTTTTTTTTATTGGTTTCTTGGTAAATACTGACTCTATAATCTGCGTTTTCTTCATTTTTTGTGTTCAAATACATTGTAAATGCATCAAAAATTCATTATTGTAGCACAATTAAAACATTTTGAGCACTTGAAAATTGGACAACAACAAAAGCTGTGTTTTTAATAAATTTGACAACACCGCTGAGAGCATTTTTTCACATAAATATGTCCACGAAACTTTATAAAACTATTTATTTACTATACAAGTCACTAAATTAATTAATATTTGATAGAAATCATTATTTATATAAAAACAAAATGGCTTTGGCACTTCATTTAATACTTCAGTAAATATAAAAAATATAAATATGTGTACAAAAGTGGATAGCACTGCAATTTTGTGCATTATGGGGTGGGGTAATTTTATATATTAGAATAAATAAATTTGAATTTTTGTATTAAAATTTTAAATAATTTTAAACTAATGCATTACATGTATTCTCACGTGAATCTATAACTTTTTTCATATTTAGCTTCTACAAATAATTTAAAAAAGTAAAAGCAAAACAACTAATTTCGCCACCGTTTGTAAATATTTACTTGTAGTTGCTATTTGTTGTTGTTTTTTTTTAATAATTTATAATAGTTGTGTATCACAGTTTTGTATAAGAAGCATTCTCATATTTATTGTTCTGTGTCAGCTGAGTAATGGTAGCCACCTTTGCATACACCTATTCAAAATAATTATTAAACAAACAAGAAAGGCCTGCGCAAACGTCTAATTAGCCTGCTAATGGAGACATGTATGAATGCACTTGTAAATATGTATATGAAGTAACTAGCGGCATAACACAAGCTTTGTGCGGCACAACCTAGCACGCCTGGCACTCGCTTCATTGCACGACGCTCTATTTATATTCTGTCTATAAACACTCATATATGCATAACTGCTCCGCTGTTCTTCTACTCTCGCAAACTATCCTTTGGTGACTCTTGCAATTCTTACGCTGTGGTCTCTAAACGCTTACGCACAGAAATAAAGCTGCAAACTGCTAACAATTTACGCAAAAAGCAAAAGCTGCGTGCAATTTTTATGTAAACAAACAAAAAATTATTATACAAATACACACATACAAGTGTTAAACGCCTACTGTCATTGTCTACTGTCTTTTTTCTTCTTCCATTACATTTGTCAAATCACTTGTTCGTACGTGTGCGCGCCCATTTGTACTGTCAAAAATATCGAAAATTAAAAAAAAAAATTTAAAAAAATGTTAAATCATCAACCCTGGGGGTAATGCAGACGCTTAAAGAAATGTGCACATCTGCTGCCGCCGCTGCTGGTACTACTAACATACTCTATGGCCAGCGCGCACTCCATCGCCAGTCACTCATAAATCATGGAATACTTAGCGCTTAGGCCAGCAAAAGTGCCGAGCGCACAAGTCAAGCAACCGCAAGAGTTGCACGATTTTTATAAAAAAAATTATATACATACATATATTGAATAACACGTCGTCTTCATCTCGCCAAAACGTCTTAACGTCAACCAGCTGTCGTCACATGCGCCTGCTCTCATTTTTTGACATTTTGGAGCATCGTTTTTTATTCATATAATCAAAATCGTACCGTCAACGCACCGCAAAATCAAAATTTAACGCATAAATATTCGAAAAAACAACAACAACAAATCAACTGGTTAAACTAATTTTTAGACATAATATAAAATTTAAAATAATAATACTAATACTAAAATTTTAAAAATTCTATAGCATTTTGGCTTGTAAGAATTTGCGGATGCTGTTGCACTCGACTTGCTTTACGTTTTGGTAGCAATTTATTATTTTTTATATTTTTAATTTTGACTTTTGGAGGCTTCTACAGCTTCACTGCACACAGACATAGCTAGTAGTTGCCACACTTTTCTCTTTTTAGTTGAAATTATTATGCATTGAAAGCGGGAAAGAAATTACTTACAACAAAAAGCACACAACTATCAACATATTATTATGTATGTAAGGCTAAGGCTTTGAATGGTTAGCGCTGTTAGCAAACGAGTTACGCACAAAATATTTGAAAATTTTCAGAAGTAGCACTTTTGTGAGTAGTACTTGCAAGCTTTGTATGTCGAAATATGCTTAAAATTAGTATTCGTCGATTGGATGTGATCTTTTGGGGTTTCAAAAACATATTTACAGTGTTTGTCGTTTCGATGAAATTTTTTGTGAAATTATATTATTAAAAATGTAGAGTTTTGAATATCTAGATATGTTTGAGGTTAAAGGCTGTCATTTCAATTAAATTTTTTTCGAATACAAAATTAACAGTTTTCGATTATCAAAAAACATTTAACAGGTTTCGTTGATTCGATGCAAATTTTCCGATGCATAGCTTTATAGAGTTTCGGATATCTAAAAGTGCTTAAAATTAGAGTTCGTCGTTTCGATGATTTTTTTTACGAATTCATATTTAAAAAAAATTGAACTTTAGAATTGTATTTTTCATAAAATTTTGAGTAAAATGGTTTTTAAATTAAAATGACTATAAGAAAAAGATTTTATTTAGAAACTATCTAGAATGCACCATAATAGAAAAACCTCTTCCAAACAAAATTGATTTTTTACATTCGGCGATTTCATAAATTTTCCAAAAAATATTATTCCAATACAAAACTGTTTTTTTTATTTAATGCATAAATGCCTAAACCCTCCAAAAAGTACTCAAATTGAATTCCAGTCACTAAAATACAAGTTCTAATAGTTAAAAAGTATTATTAAATTTAGGTCTGGATGTAAAATGTCATACAATCCCAGTGAGAAAATAGAAATTGTAAAAAAAAATGTATATGAAAAATAGGAGAAAATCAGTCCCAGTGGATTATTTTCAATCTAACACATCTTGAAAACCAACCTAAAATAGCCAGACCATATAAACATCCGAAATCTATTAAAGCCAAAATATTATGATTTCTGGAAAAGAAACAATAAAAATAAGGTTACTAAATATTAAAAAATAAATTTTCTGGCAACATTTAGCTTACTTCTAAATACAGTTCGGTTTCAATCTTCTTGTGGTTATTCTTTTCGAACAGCTAAAAGAATATTACACACAAACTTTTAACCACAAGTTGGAGCGGTAGCTTAGCTTAAAGTGCGCAGGCACTTCAATGAACATAAGACGTGCAACAACATTTTTGAAAAAATTTAGCATTTTTGAAAAAGTTTTGTAAAATAGTATGAGTTAAATTCATACAAATAATTTAGTAAATCAGTGAATACAAAACGTGCAACTACAAATTGAAAAAAAAAAATTGGTTTTATAAAAATGTACTGAAAAATCGCATGAGACAAATTTTTAAAAATAGTTTTTATAGCAGAAATAATAATTTTTATAACAATTTAAGGGTTTTTAATTAATTTAGGTTTTATAAAAAAGTATTGAAAAAAAATATCATGAGATAAATTTTTAAAAATAGTTTTTATAGTAAAAGTATTTATTTTCAACAACAAATAAATGTAATATTTTTCAAAACGAAGGGGATACTACTCGAATATTTTGCTAGAAATAAATTTTAGGCGCTCAAAAAACTCCAGAGAACCCTTGATTAACAGTTTTAGGTTTTAGTTTCAACACTTAAATATTATATATTCCAAAATTAAAAAAAAAACAGGGGTTTAGGTTTAACAAAATGCACCTACTTATTATTGATCATAAAAAATACTAAAACCAAGTTTAATTTATATTAACTATCAAGACGCGTACGGCAGCATCTGCAATTTCAGTTTCATATCTACTAAGTTTTGTATTGTAAACCCCATACATACATACATACATACAAATATGATAGTCTAACGCAAATACTTAATTTTTTATACTTAATATGAAATTCAATATTAATAAATATAATACAAATAATAAATAAAAATTAATTATCACCTCATAAATAAATATTCTTTTTGGGGATAGTCTGATGTAACCGAAATAAACTGTGTACTTCTTTTTAATTTTCAATATTATAGAATTTGAAATTTTATGGTAATAAATGAATGTGTCATAGCCATTGAAAATAGTAATTAACTTAAAAAAAAATTATTTTTAATAAAATTTCAAAAAGAAAATATATTTTATTATCTAAAAAATTAAAAAAAAATTAAACTACATCTATATAGTAATTAAAATAAATATATATTTTTTATAATTAAAAAAGAAAAAAATTAAAAATATATTTATTTTAATTTACTAAATTATTTTTTAATAATATTTTAAAAAAGAAAATATTTTTTCGTAATTTAAAAAATTATTTTTTTAATTAAAAGGGGAAAAAAATTTAACTTAAAAAAATACGCAAAAAATATATATTTATTTTTAATTAAAAAAAAAAATATTTGTTAATTTTTTTTAATTATTTAAATTAGGCTAATTAATTTAATGAATAAGAATTATTTTTATTTATTTTTAAATATAAATTAGAGTTTAATATTTTATTTTGAATTAATGCAGGTAATGGTGCTAAATGTATCTTCATTGCTGAAGACTGTCAAGGCTGTTGAAGATGAACACACACGTGGCACACGTGCTATGGAGTCCACCGTCGAAGCCATTTCACAGGAAATACGCGTAAGTTGAATAAATTATGAAATATATTTTTTAAAGAAAAAATTTTCAATGAAAATTACTATTTTCAAAAAAAATGTTAATGAAAATTATTATTTTTTTTAATAAAAAAAAATTAGAAAAAGATCTAATAAAACAAAAATCGAGTTTTCCAATAATAAAAAAAACCTTTCTTAAATAAAAAAAAATAAAAAGTTTTTTTTTATAAAAAACTAAGAAAAACTGCCTAATATAAAATAATAATAAATTTAAAAACAAAAATAAATTTTCAAATAAAAGTTACTGTTTGAAACAAAAAATTTGAATTATTTATTTTTTTAATTAAAATAATTAAGAAAAAATGCCTGAAACAAAAATAGATTTTTGCAATAAAAATTTCTTTTTTAAATAAAAAATTTTGATAAAAATTATTTTTTCGATAAAAAATAAGAAAAAATTTCGATAAAAAAAATAATACAACAAAAATAGATTTTCCACAAAACACTACTAATTTTTTCATCAAATACAAAATAATTTTTTTTCAATAATTTGTTTTTAAATAATTGTTTATATAAAATTAAAAAAATATTAATCCAGGTAATTTGCAAAGACATTATTATATTTTCACTTACATCATCTTAAACAACACAGAAATATATATCAAAAATTTCAATGAAAATAATATTTAAAAAAAATCTACTTCAAGAAAAGTTTTCAATTTAAATTAAATTAATTTTTTTTTTTCAAAAATAAAAGCAAAAAAAAGTATCTAATTAAATTAATCATAATAAAAAAAATTAAATTAGTTACAAAAAACTATTTAAATTCAATACTATTTTTTTATAAATACATATACATTTTTCCATATTTTTGTTTAGATTTTTTTTTTTTTTTTTTCACTGACATCACTTTAAACACCTCAAACAATTAAATTTATTTATCATTCTCACAGGCCATCCACTCACCACCACCACCCGGCAGCGCCCATTGTGGTCCTGAAGATTTGATACGCGTCACCAAGAATGTGACATTGGCCACGGCAAAGGCCGTCGCCGCCGGTGCTTCCAATTTACAGACCGATATTGTCGCAGCCGCCAATTTGGGTCGTCGCGCCATATCCGAAATGCTACTAATTTGCCGTTCGGTTGCATGGAATTGTGCCGAGACGGAAGATTTGCGTCAACGCACACTCGAAGCTGGTGCCTCTGTCGGCGAGTCCTATCGTGAACTCTTGAATGGCATACTACACAATTGTTCGGCCGATGATCGTGTGCATTTATCGCGTCGTGTGGCGAAGAGCGTTACCGATCTGGTGGCTATGGCGCGCCTACTAAAGGGTTCGGATTGGATTGATCCCGAAGATCCGACAGTGATTGCCGAAAACGAGCTGCTCGGCGCGGCGGCATCTATTGATGCGGCGGCTAAGAAGCTGGCGTCGCTACGGCCGCGTCGCCAACCCGATGTGAAGGTGGGTGTTTTTTTTTATATACGTATATCTATACTAATTAATATGTGTGCCCAAGTGGTGTTGGAAATAATTTTTTAACAATCTAATGAAATGGTGTTGAACTTTTCGTAACTAACTGTGCTATTTAAAAAAAAAATTATTAATTAAAAATTAACTGTGCGAATTTCACTAAAACGAAGAGCTAAAAAATTAATGGTGTGTGGTTTCTCAGTGTGTGTGTCTGCCCTAAACTGCTACTAAACGCTAATAGTTCCAGTCAGATATGTTTGATATTCTTGGTTGTTACATTTAAAGGTTCACCCAGGAATCAAACATATTATTACTGCGATTATTAATATGCTACTAAACAATATTTTATAATGGCGAAGGTTTTCAATGCACTCAACAATTGTAAATTACACATAACACAACATAACCTCAAAACACTTCCACTACAAAACATATAAACTAAATGACTTTTCACTTTCAGATCGAGTTGGACGAGAACATGAAGTTCGATGAAATGATTTTGGAAGCCGCCAAAGGCATTATGGCCGCTTCGTCGGCTTTGGTGCGCGCTGCCAACGCGGCGCAACGCGAACTCATCGACCAGGGTAAAGTGGCGCGTCGTCCGCTCACCTCCTCCGATGACGGACAATGGTCGGAGGGCCTTATATCGGCAGCGCGTCTTGTTGCTGCCGCCACGCACAGCTTGGTTGAGGCCGCACAGAATTTGGTGCGCGGCGTAGGCACCGAAGAAATGCTAATTTCCACCGCCAAGCAAGTGGCCGCCTCAACGGCACAATTGCTTATTGCTTGCAAAGTGAAATCGAACCCCAATTCGGAAGCTGGACGCCGCCTGCAAGCGGCAGGCAATCAAGTGATCAAGTCTACAGAGAATTTGGTGCGCGCTGCACAACAGGGTTTGGAGGATGAGGAGGAGAAGACATTGAAAATCAACACCTCGATGGTGGATGGCATGGCGCAGGAGATTAATGCGCGCTCCGATGTGCTGCGCATGGAGAAGCAGTTGGAGGAGGCGCGCCAGAAACTCATCACCATTAGACATGCGCGCGCGATGCAGAAGAAGACACAAGGTTTTGGCACAGACGAGAGTGACACGGAGTATGCGCAGTCCACCTATGGCACATTGCAGAAGAGTCAAAATAATGTATGTATACGTTTGTAATTGTGCGTTTTTATTGTTGTTTCTCGATTTTTATTTTGTTGTTGCACATTTTCACATTTTAATTGATGTAGCTTTGCATTGAGGAAGAACAGCTCGTTCAATGAGTGGCCAACACACTGGCGAAATTTTTTAAACAAACGAAAAGAAACGAACTGCATGTTTGTTGTTTTGTAAATTACAACAAAAATTATAAAAATAAACTGAATTGGCAACAATTGGTGTTGAGACAAATAAGTGTGTTGCTCGCTGTGGTTAAAATATTCTTTTCTTTTTAGCATATTAGAGTAATTAATGTAGACTAACGGCACTTATGTTTTGTTAATTAGAAAAAAAAACAACAATAATTGCATTTACATCCACCACTAATATTCGTTCTAACCAAAAATAATAATAACGTCCGCCACTTTAACTTCATTCACATCTAACCTTTAGACACTAAACCGTTCGGCGGGCTACCCCTCGGACGTGCCCACCTCGCCGAGTTATTACAGCCAACAACAACAACAGCAGGCGAAGCATCATTACAACTACGCGACACATCCACAGCATTTCCATCATCCCGCCGCTGTGTCGCCACCGCCACCACCGATGAGCCACCAATATGCCAGCGTTGGTGATTTGAATGGTGGCATCGAGTTGCCACCGCCGCCGCCACCACTCTCCACCACACTCTACAACATGCAGGCAGCCACTGCGGCCGGCAGTGGTGGCAGCACATTTAGACCTAACCCCAAACTAACAGCCAACGCCGTGCCACGCCCCTATCCCGGTAGTCCGACAGCAGGTGGTGCTGGTGGCAGTTTATTAGGTACTAACAGCGGTGTTAGCGGTGCTAAACTCACACAATCACCCACTTCTAAAGCGAATGTTAGTAATTATCATCAACAACAACAACAATCTTTTGAAAATACCACCAACGCTACAACAACAATCGCTGGCAATGCTGCTCATCAAACGCAGTCACCACAACAGAAGTCATCGTCGTCGGTTAATCGCAAATTGGAAGCTTGTGTACAGGATTTGCATGACAAGACGTTCGGCCAGGGTGGTGTGGTGCAGATTACCGGTGCGGGCGCTTATCCAGGTCAAAACTATGAGGGTTATACCTCGAGGTGAGTGCAGTGAAAATGATAGCGCAGTGTTTGCAGAAATATAAAGCTAATTGGTACATTTCACATTTGAGGTTATGTTGAAAATTTTAGTTTGATATAAAATTTAGCAGTAGAATTGAATTTGTATTATTAAAAAAGCAATACATATTATTTTACCGCGCGACACTATATAAATATATGAGGCATGTAGGTTCTTTTTATACCCTACACAGAGTATTTTAGGTTTGCCACGATTTTTGAAACATCCAAAAGGAAACGTCGGAGACTTTAGTTTCAGAGATTTCGATCTGAAATTTCGCACACGTCCTTTCCTCTCCAAGAAGCTGCTCATTTGCTGGAACAGCCACTATCAGCTGCCATACGAATTGACCGATCAATGCCGTACCCACAACAGTTGGGTATACGTAATGGGCATAGACGCGGATTTTTATCCAACCAAGGACTGTCAACTCGGCATAATTTTGCGTTACAAGAACAACAACAACACGACAGTCGGGTCTGTGTAACCGGTACAGCCCGAATATTTATCCGGCCAAGGACTGTCAACTCGGCACCATTCCTCGAAATTACTTTAGAAGTGTTTTCTGCCGCTACAACAACAACAACCTATCAAAATCCAGACCTTTTTTGGCAAACTTTTTTAATTTGACAATATTCCGGCAAGAAATTCGCCACAGATTATTATCTAAAGCATCACTTCAAGCTTCCAAAAATTTTTGTTCATATCGGACTATAGCATAAAACTGCCACATAAACTGACCGATCAAAATCATGATAAACATCTTTTTGCTAACTTTTTACGCTATAAAAAAAAATTAGTCTGTGTAGGGTATTTTGTTTCGGTGCAGCCGAAGTTAACATTTTTTCATGCATAAATTCGAATTTATTTAATAAATTATCAAATACTAATGATTTCGATTTTTTAGATATGAAACGCGCAATTACGAGAAGAGCAATGAAACGGTGGACAAACCATTGGACTCCAACTTCTCGCAATTAACGCTCAGCACTGACGGCGGCAAAGTCAGTATCATTGATCAGGGCTCGGAGCGTTTGACATCGATGACACAGCGCGTAATGGAACGCAAAACATTTAGCACCACTACCGAGACGCGTTCGGAGAAGAAAACCGAGTCGCATAGTTTTCGCATGGAGTAGATTTAAATAAGTTAGCAGAGATGCGAATACACACAAAAGCAAATAAGCGAAAAATAAAAACAAAAAAAATATATATTGTAAATGAAAATAAAAACAAATAATATTTATAAACATAACAAAAAATTAAAAATAATAATAACAAAAATTCGTAAAAAAATTATGATAAAAAATTAAAATAATAAAATATGTAGTATAAAAAATAATCATAAAATATTATAAAAAAATAACCGTAAAAAATTGCATAAAATGAACAATGTAAATGTGTAACTGTAAAATTTGGCAAACATGTTGGTGCTATTAAACTTAACTGTTGTGTGTTGTTATCTCATTAACAACCTAACGGTTTGCCACAAAGTTTGCTTGCGAGAAATGCCACTTCGCCAAAATAACTACCGTTTTGTAGGCGCTTAAGAAAATTTGCCAAAAGTGCTTTTAACTGTACTAATATTTATAATTAAACTATTAATAATAATAAATTACTTGTAATAATAATAATGCATTGATATTTAGATATTAGTAAATAATAATAGAGTTTTGATATGTTTATTGTTTTGAAAAAAAAAAAAAAAAATATTTATATTGTCGCCAAACAAAAACAAAAAAAAAAACGGTGTAAAAACAGTTGAAAATGCAACTACTCACCGTTTGCTCGCCAAATTGTGCCGTTATAAAGTAATTTTGTGTTATTCCATTGCCGCATTGTGTAACTGTGTATTTTTCCTCCAGCGTTTTTGTCCTTTTTTACGTGATAATGTAAAGTTAAATACAACGATCTGCAGTCCATATAAAAATGATATTTTTGTTTGCCAACATGTTGCCTGTAATTGCATAATGTTTAATTTATTTACACATCGTCATCTAAAATGCAAAACAACGTAACATCAAAAAAAAAAAAAAAAAAAAAAAATAGAAAATCGTTGACAAATACAAAAAACAAAATATATAACCAAAACGCAAATTTAACCATTTGATAACCAAAATATAACCATGTTATAACCACTTCATAACCAAAACTCAAATTTTTTTCTATGAGTGGTTTCTATTATAACGTTTTTCCTCGGCCTGTAAACTTATGAAAAGTGTTGTTACGTTATTTTGCATTTTATGTGACGATACATAACACAATTAACTGTATTAATTATTATTTAGAGCGCATTTGTAAGCAAAAAGAAAATAAACAAAAAGAAAATGCAAAAACAAAAAAAAAACAATTTAAATATACTACGTTCTATGCTTTATATTGTAATTCGATAATTGTCTAACGCCACTTGTGTCCCTTCTGTACGTGATTAATGTTTTTAAAACTTATTTTGACACTTCGTATGAAAATATTTATATTATGTATTTGTATTTTTGATTTTTTCACACTCGCTAAATGCTATATAAAATATATATTAGACCTATTTGTACATACATACGTATACATATATGTTTATTTTTTTATTTTCATTATTATTATTTTTTTGGCTTACACTTATTTACGCGCATATAAACTAAAAATATTTTTAAAAATTTGTGTGTTTCATGTGTAATTGTTTTTTTTTATTATCATATGTACAATGAAATTAAATTAAATAAAAATAAGTATTAATAACAGAGTTGGTGAGTTTTGTGGATTTATTTTTTCTTGCTATAAGGACATTTATTTTAGATGATGTGCCTTGTAGTCACAAAAATAAAAGTTGACTTGGAAGTTTTTAGTTTCTAAGCGGTTATAATTACGAAATTAGTCGTTTTCGAAACGGAATTTCTACACTGGCTAGATGTTAGCTCTATCATCTTTTCAAAAAACAAGGCAACAACAAAGTTATACAGTCGAATTCTACTCAAGTGAGTACATGGATATCGCATATAACTGATGTAACCGTTTGTTAATCTATTTTTACTTGATTATACCTGTCCATCAGATTTATACTAGTTTTTTTTCGATTCGCTACTCTCAAAATGGGTTGCAGGCGACTGTAGATGTGCGAAACGCCTTCAACAACGCTAGATGAGTGGATATGATCGACGCTCTCGAAAAAAAGCTTTAAAATCTCTGACTACCTCAGAGCTGTGGTGCGGAGCTAGCTTAATAGTAACAGAAAACTGCTGTACCAAACTAGAAAGGGATCACGAGAGATAGCGGTCACGACAGGAGCAACACAAGGATTCATTTTAGATTCAGACTTGTGGAATGTCAGCTATGACGCTATACTAAAACCCGAAATGCGAGACGAATCGTACTTAATTGGCTACGCGGACGATATTGCAGCAGTAATTAGAGCATGAGACACAGAAGCGCACCTCAGCCCTCACAGTTGCATCAGCCTCCCGAACCCTGCCAGGTGATGCAATATTAATCATAAGTGGTAATGTCCCAATTTACCTTCTAGCATACGAAAAGAAAAAAACGTCCGAAAATAACAAGAGCGCAATAGAGCAAATAAAGCAAGATACAATAACAACATGGCAACGAAGATTGGAAAATGATAATAACGGCAGTTGGACGTCCACATACTAATAAAAGACCTAAACTCATGGACAAGTCGTAAATTCAGAGAAGTCGACTTTTAGACAACCCAGCTGTTATCCGGCTCATGGATACTTCAAAAAGTACCTCCACAGAATGCGGAGCGTCGAAGAACCGTCATGCCTATACAACGTCGCGACAGAAGACAACACTGAAGACACATTCTTTGAATGTATGCGATGGCAACGAGAACATCACCGCCAGAGAAGACCTGGTTGGCCCAATTAACGCGGACAATTAAGTCAGCGCCCTGCTGGAGAGTAAAGTAAACTTGGGGATTATCCAGAAATTCGCAGCTATTTTGCTACGCAGCAAAAAGCGGGACTTGGACTCAGGTGCGTAAATGTAAATCTCTCAATAAGAAAAATGGAACGCCACTATGAAGTAATGCAAATATGTTCTTTAGAGGGGACGGGGGGAGGATTTGGTTTTTTAGTGACCTTCAAGTGGCACATACCGCTGCTGTGACGACAGCACTGTTGATGCGGAAAGCATTTTCCACCACCTCACCCGCAAAAAAAAAAAAAGAAATAAGAGCGAACCGAAATACATTTGGAAGAATGTAGTCCTTACACAATATGAGCAGCGTGACGAGCTGAGTCCGTCTGTCCCTCGGTTTTTGAAATACCGATCTAAAATCACATACACGTTCATTTCTCGCCAAGAAGCTGCTCATTTGTCGGAACCGCGTATAGCATATGGCTCCAATACCAACTGACGGATCTAAATAAAGTTATTTTAAGAAAATTTATTAATTCTAATAGCTTCAGACCGAAGTTAAATTTTTTGATTTTTGTTGTTAGAAATGAATAAAATTCCTATTTAGTTCATATCGAATTGCTAACATTGTTTATTAAAAGTAAAATATAAATGTATGTATATTTATGTATAAGAATATACTAAACTTATGGGAGAATACATTATTTACACATACATATAGCTGTACAAAGGTACAAAAATAAATGCAACAAATAGTCTGTTTGTTAATATATATCATAGATAGGTTTTCTGCAAGGCACAAATCACAACCGCAATCTCGGCGTAACGTTTACTTGTATTCCTGATTCAACTGGCGGCCGATCAACCAACGACGAATCTCCGAAGTGCCAGCACCGATCTCATACAATTTAGCATCGCGCAATATGCGACCGGTTGGATACTCATTGATAAAACCATTACCACCAAGTATTTGTATGGCTTCCAGCGCCACTTGGGTGGCTTTCTCGGCACAATACAAAATGACACCAGCGCAATCCTTTGAGCTGCGCTCACCACAATCGGCGGAACGCGCTACAGCATACAAATACGAACGGCAGGCGCTCAAAGTAGTATACATATCAGCCATTTTGCCCTGCATCAGCTGGAATTCACCAATTAGTTGGCCCTTTTGCTTGCGTTGATGCGCATAGTCGAAGGAGACATCGATGGCGGCTTGCATGAGACCCACGGGACCGGCAGCCAACACCAGACGTTCATAATCCAAACCGGACATCAATACATAGACACCCTTATTTTCCTGGCCCAAAATGTTCTTAACCGGCACTTTGAGATCCTGGAACACTAATTCGCATGTGCTGCTGCCACGCATACCTAATTTATCGAGTTTTTGCGCCACACTGAAACCCTCCCACGCTGTCTCTATGATAAACGCCGTTATGGCATGCTTGTCCTCGCAACCGGTACCGGTCTTGGCGTACACAATTAATGTGTCCGCATCTGAACCATTGGTAATCCAGAATTTACTGCCGTTGAGCACATAGTAGTCACCCTTTTTCTCGGCGCGCAACTTCATCGAGACGACATCGGAGCCGGAACCTGGTTCGGACATGGCCAAACCGCCGATATGCTCGCCACTGCACAGTTTTGGTAGGTATTTTTCCTTTTGTTCGTTGGTGCCGTTTTTTGTGAGCTGATTCACGCAAAGATTTGAGTGCGCACCGTAGGAGAGCGCGACGCCACCAGCAGCTCTGCAGCAGTGAAAATAAGCAAATATTTATATCTGTGATCAAATGCGTATGCAAAACTGCATACTCACCTAGAAATCTCCTCCATGATAATGCAATGATCAAGGTAAGTGCCACCAGTGCCACCGAAATCCGGTTCAGCTGTGATGCCTAAGAAGCCCAGTTCGCCCATCTTCTGCCAAAATGCGCGTAGATCTCTGTGTGCAACAGGTCAAAGTACAATTCCATTTATGTAAACACTATATACACTGTTTTCTTCTAGCAATAAAGAAACTCACTTGAAGTTATCATTCTTGTCGATTTCCTTGGCATACGGTGCCAATTCTTTTTGAAAGAAATTGAAAGCGATCTCACGCAACTTCTGTTGCTCCTCATTTAAGCCGTAAAATTTATCATTGACGGGATAGTGTGCTGCACCTCTGGCCTGTTGTGGTATGCTTGCCGCAACACAACGGGGCAACAAGTTGGAGAGGGATTTTGTGGCGAAACGTAAACTTACGGACATATTAACTGGGTGCAAAAAAACTAATAACACGAGGGAGGGAGATAAGGAAAGATTGTTTCTTCAATTCACTTCCAACGAGCACAAAATATTAAACACTTTTAATCAGTAACAGCTGTTTTGATTACATAAACACACGTTTACTATCAGTACGGCGTTGCCACATGATTTCTTGGAGTTTTGACAGTTGCGGTAATTAAAATTATATTTTATTTTGAAAAACTAAATTTTTTTATATATTTCGAATATCTAAAAAAGTTGTAATAAAATTTTTCGCGAAAATTTCTGATATGAAAAGAAAAATTACTATGTAAATGCATATGGAAAAATTCAATAAAAGCTCACAAATATTTATTTCAAGCGATCAAAAGAGCTTTCCGTGTACTATGTCTAACTATATACATACATATGTATGTAAGAAAACAAAATTCTGTGCTTGCGCTCTTTTATTCGAAATTTCTCTTTTGAATTCGTAATTGAAAGAGAGAAAGCGCTTTTTAACATTAGATCGTGGAGATGTTACTCTCTTTTATTTCAGAACCTTGTCACTTGAATAATCCAAAACAAGAAAAAAAGTTATCTTCAGTTGCACCAAAGCTATAATACACTTTACAAATAACAAAGTTTTCACATAAGAACTCGATTTTGATCGGTCAGTTTGTATGGCAGCTGTATGCTATAGTGATGAAAAAAATTGTTTTTAGATTGTGGCGTTCCTTTAAGCAACATATAGACATACATATATCGTCTTATAAAATAGTTTTCCACACAATAACTTGACCTTGATAGTTCAAGTTGTAAAACAGTAATCCGTTATTGGCGCTAGCGACAAATGAGAAGTATATCTTTATATATAAAAAGTACGTGTCACGTTGTTTGTCCGCGATGAACTCCTAAACTACTGAACCGATTTTAGTAAAATTTAGCACACTGTGTCCAGTTCGAACTAACTTAGATGATAGGATAGTTAAAAGAATTCATAAATAAAGAATACCGTGAAAGCTCTCTTAAATTAACGCCCTATTAAGCGGACATATCCATTAACCATGCACATTGTTGATGTTTATTAAAAGGCATTCTATTAAGCGGACAACTCTATTAACTGGACAGAAACGCTGTTAACCGGACATTGAGAAAGCAGCCTTAAATTCGTATTTTTTCCAATGAAATTTATTTGTATGAACATATTCAAATTTAAACCTCAAGTACAATACCTTGGATTCTTATACCGACAAAAACAATTTTCACTGTATTGAATAGTTTTTTATATGAATAATAGTATAAAGTGTATACCATAGTATGTATATATATTTTATAGAGCCCCCGACATTTTGTTTCGAATGTTACGAACTACGTGACGCTTAGAACTATATTCCATTCTGGAGATAACATTTTGAGATATTCTAAAGCTTAATACCAGCTACAAATAGTTGACACTTTTTAGAGATATGTTTTTTAAACCAAATTCATTTCATTGCACAAAATTGGTTAGAAGTGACCGTTATTGAAAGAATGCTTTTTATATTTTTTCCATATTTTTCGTAACTTGATAATTGCTGTTTTGTCTAAAATTCATACTATTACTGTTACTGTGGATTTGGCTTTTGCTCCAACCAACTTCAACACTTGATGACAGAACCTAATCTGAAAGATCGTCAACTTTCTATCTCCAGGAGAAGCTATATAAACTTTTAAAGAGTCTTCAATCAATATATCTACCTTTCGTTTTATTGTTATCTATTTTGAAAATGAGTGTTGGCTAGACTAACCTCAAGAAGGTTCATCTGCGTTAGCGGCTCTGACTTGAAATTCTGATTAACAACCATAAGGCTAAAAATCTTGTTAGATGCCAACTAGAAATTGTTTGGACTGGCGAAGTATACTAATCTTAATATTTACTTCTTGAATGTCTAGCTTTTGAGAGCCGATGTTCAAAATCTCGCTGTCACTTATTTAATTATACAGGTGAACAAGCCTGGATCCTACCCTTAATAAGTTTGTGACAAGCTCGAAACGATTCGTCAGGTTTGATCCATCTTGAGGGCTTTTTTATTCGAAAATATAGAAAAATTGTCCAATTGTGATTTATCGATCAGTAATGAGCCTCAAAAAACCTGAATATAAGAAAAAACTGTGAGGTACTACTACATTCAATGATTAATTGATGAGAAGTCAATAGATGGCGGAAATGTTGTGTTTTCTTCTTTATAGAAATTGTGGACTTGGTAGTAGGATATCTGAGATGTGACGTTAAGATGGTACTTAATTTATATAGATCTGTTGTAAAATATATGGAAAAGATAGAAAGGAACATCCAATTGAATGCGACATGCTAACGTCTAGGAATCAGTAACAATATCGAAATACGTTCTATCTGACACTTAATAAACCTCTGGATGATTGGAAATTGTTCATTTGAGATGAAACAAAGATGTTCTACTCGTAGTAATGCTGATATATTTATGTATAGGATAGTCTTTGATATTTATCGAATGGTTGTACTACTGTGAGCACTTGTCTTTCTGAAGCACATAATGGGCAGTCGGCGATTTTTACGATGAGTAAAATTGTTCAATAAAGAAGTTCCATTAAATTTTGTGTGCGAAATCAAATATTTCTGATGCCGAAACGTTTCAAATGTTGGAAAAGGTCTTCGGAGATACGTATTTGCCGCGTGCAAGTGTTTTTAATTGGTATTCAAAGAGGGTCGAGAACGCATTGACGACGAACCACATCCAGCACGGCCATCAACATCAACTGATGATCAACACGTCCATAAAATAAAGAAACTGCTGCTTGAGGATCGACGATTAACTGTCAGAGATCTTACTAGCATCGTTGGAATATCTGAAGGATCAGTGAAAACCTTTTTGAAAGATCATTTGGGCCTAAGAAAAGTGAAAACACGATTGGTTCCAAAATCATTAAATTTTTTCGAAAAACAGCGTCGCGTTAATGTCTGTGAAAAATGCTTTCCGACTACCAAAATGTCGTGACGTGTTATTATTGGCGATGAGTCTTGGATGTAGGCTAACGATCCGGAAACAGACAATAAAAATGGCGAACATCGTAGAAAATGTGAGCCGAAACTGCCGAAATTAAAAATTTTAACATTATGAAGAAAGTCTTAACATTTTTTGCACATAGTAGTAGAGCTTACACCTCTAACAGTATTACTTAGTAACATTAGGGGAGGAGGCGGTAAACGACTGCTCTGGAAATATGGAGTAGAGGCTACAATAGGCGCTGCTTTCACATAGAGTTTCAATTTGGGTACGGCTACTATAGCGTCAAAGCAAAAGTCGAAAAAATAAAAACGTTATCGAAAAATTATCGTCAAAGTAATTATAAGAAATTACTATAGCTCTGCATTACCGTCGTAGGGTATCGAAATTTGGGTGTTAATTTTGCTAGAACATTAATTTCTTTCAAAAAGTGTGTTATCATTCATCAATCTTTCGGCAAGTGGACAAGTTTTGACAACTCCCAACTTCACTACAACAATATGTCCGAATTATGTAAAAATGTTTGTATGTATATGTGTATGTATGTATGTATGGGTATGTCTGAAATTGTAGCTGCTTGTTGAGATTTGTTGTCAACTAAAAAAACACATATTTGTCTGCGACTTCAACTCCCTCCAACAGCACTGTACTCGCATGACTGTATGTGTGAATGTAAAAAGGTTTGTTCATGACTATAAAAAAGCCGGACATGTAATGATTGTTAATTTGTAAGGATAACAACAACAATGAACACACTTAGCTTGTCAAACCGTTAATGCCAAATGTTTGAACAACAAATGGCGGCAGTTACTTGCAACAACAACCGATGAAACATTTCAAAGCTGCGAGGATACAAATACATGCAAACAGTTGTAGGCCTGCAGGGAATAACACTTTGGCTGAAGAAATACATATGTAACTAGTTGATGACTAGCGCAATTTCGCCAAATTTGTAGCCGCTCAAGGTAGAAATATTCAGTATTCAAACAGATATCTTGGAAGGGGCCCGAGAGCCATAGACCCACACTCTTACTTCATACAACGTCGGGCGATCCAAGTAGAGGTACTTTTCTCAATAGCCATTTTTTGACAGATCACGCATAAGTCGTGTTAAGCTGACATGTTATTTTTGTTCACTATTCTCTGGCATTTCATCATGGAAAGACTTACGAACAACGTTTACAAATCATTCAACTTTAACACAAAAATTCACGTTCTTTAAATAATCACAATCGCCCTACTGAGCATACTATTCGCAATACCATCACCCATCTTGAGACCCAGCATGCATTTTTGGATAATATTCGAACGAACAGACCACGTCCAGCACGCAGTGAAAGAAACATAGTACATGTAGCTGAGAGTGGACATGAAGACCATGGATAGTCGATTCGGCGCAGTTCGCAGCAATACAGATTGATCTATGAAACGACTTACTTCGAGAATCATCGGTTTATATTTCTTCAAAAATGATAACCGACTATTTGGTGTCTGAAATTGAAGCTCGAGATCTTGCCGACATTTGATTTCAACAAGACGGCGTCGATTGGACAGCAAGTTCGTGTGATATCACACCGTTAGCCATTTTCCTGTGGGGATATGTGAAGTGTAAAGTCTATACGCTACAGGCAATTGCCTGTCGAACGAGTCATTGAAAATTGGACTCAACGGATGGACCATTTGAGGCGAAGCCGCGGCCAATATTTGAAAGAGATAATCTTCAAAAACTAAATGCAAAAGAATTTTCTTTCAAATGATAATAAACATTTCCCATTGAATTTGAAGTTTCTGTGTTTTTCCTTTAAAAGTGTAGAAAACCTTGAAATGGATCATCCTCTATATCTGATAACACGGAAAGACCGCTCGTGGCGGCCATTTTTGTTTCATTTCTTTAGTAGTTGTGTGCACGCTTGAAAATTGTCTAAGATTATTATGATTCACGATTTCCGTTGGCTACTTTAAGAGCTCTGTCTTCTCAGATTAGGCCCATTTCTAGCTTAATGGCTTGTCAACAAATAAAGTTGTCGCTGTTAGGGTGAGTAAAATTCTCGCGGGGTTCAATTGAATCCTTAAAAATGGACCATTTGGTACGGATGGTGCGGATCGACGCTCACGATCTCTATTTCCAACAAGACGGTGCGCCGCCGCATTTTTCAAGTATAAACAGGTGGCGGAGCCGTGTTGGACGTTTGGGTGACAATTAGCTCAAATCATAAATGGCATACATGTATAGGCATAACCAAAATCAAAAAGAAACAACACCTATTTCGAAAAAATATGAGTGCTTCATTTTAACATCACATCATTCTTGTTGGCAGACCTCAAAAGATGTCGTCTCAAGTATTTTGTAAAGTAATTTGATAAAAAGTAAGTCCAATCCAATTTTGTGATAAACGAAAAAAAGATGATCCGATCTCTTTATCTCGAATAACCTCCACTAGAGACTAGAGACTGTTCGTAGTCTCTCTTGGTAAATAATGCCGTCCATTGTGTCTCAGTAGAAGGGGTCGATTTCTTCTGGCGATTTACAATGGAATGGCTGGGTCCCACATGATCTTGGCATGGAATTGTCAAAGTCTTTCTGGATTGCGGTAAATCGCAAGAGCTCTAATGAGCAAAGTTTACCTCTCCCCATTTAGAGAGGTTTTAACTGATCATTGTCCAATCGGCATGTACGTAAAAACTTTTCGGGATACCCGTTGATTGTCACGCCTTTGCAAAAAAAAAGACAAAATCACCTTGAATCTTACATCTTCAGCCATCCAGCTGAACTGGCGGAAGTAGAAATATAATGCCTAAGCATATTTGAGATATGTTCAAGGTGCTCTACAGACACATGAGTTCCAATTACAGGAGTTTTTTGGCTTGACAAAAAACATGCCATTAGTAGATCACATATAATTGCCATCCTGGAGATCTATGGCTGAAGTGAACTTAAAACAAGAAAAAACGT
This sequence comes from Bactrocera neohumeralis, assembly GCF_024586455.1. NCBI lineage: Eukaryota > Metazoa > Arthropoda > Insecta > Diptera > Tephritidae > Bactrocera > Bactrocera neohumeralis. Next base: position 27,816,658 of record NC_065923.1, read on the forward strand.
TAACTTCGGCTGCACCGAAACTAATATACCCTTTACAGGTGCATTTCTTTTAGTAACTTTGTGGTCGGTTTATACGGAAGCTATTTGCTATAGTAAACCGCTCTGATAAATTTTTTCGGAAATTATATTATTATCGTCAAATGAGGAAGTTTCCCACAAGCATTTGATTCCGATCATTCAATTTGTATGGCAGCTATATGCTATAGGTAACCGATCTGAACAATTTCTTCGGAGATTAGAAAATAATCTATAGAAAATAATCTATACCAAATTTCAGTCGAATATATCTAGTCAAATGTGAAAGTTTTCCATAAAAGAACTTGATTCCGATCGTTGTTCCGACAAAATTTTAAAACGATATCTTAAAAACTGAGGGACTAGTTCGTATATATACAGACGGACAGACGGACATGGCTAAATCGACTCAGCTCAACATAATTTAAGTTTGCCACGAAGTTTATATCTGATAACTTATATATATACTTTATAGGGTCTCCGACGCTTCCTTCTGGGTGTTACAAACTTCGTGGCAAACTTACCCTGTTCAGGGTATAAAAATAAACCGTTATCCATCGCAAGCGAGTTTTCAAAGGATAAAATGGTACAAAAAGAAGTTTCTTTTGATTTTTATCGGTCAGTCTGAATAAAATACTATCGAAACACTGACCTGAACAATTTTCTCGGAGATTTTTGCGTTGTTTTTGACAATAATCTCTGCCAAATTTCGTAAATACATTATAATAGTCAAATAAAAAACTATTCCGTACAAGGACTTGATTTTGATAGGTCTAATTGTATGACAGGTCTAACATCGGCAGTGCCAAGAAATGAGAAAATTATGCGAAAGGTCGCGAGTGGACGATAACTTAAAAAATTTAGGAACTAGGTCGCCTATATGCAGGCAGACAGACGGACATATCTAAATAACTCCGCTCGTCACGCAGATCATTTATATACGTAAGTACTTATATACTTTAAAGGGTTTCCGACGTTTCTTTCTGGGTGTTAAAAACTTTGTGGCAAACTTAATATACCATATTCAAGCTACAAAAATCGTGTGCAGAAGAGTTAGACTTCGTTTGGAGTTTCGAAGCTCCAACTTCAATTTCAAAAACGGTTATATCTGGGAAAATGTGAAGAGTAATGAAAGAGATGAAAGTCATACATCGATGAACAAAGACACCAGGCTTATACGATGACAACATCCGATGAGTTGACGTTACGAGTTTTTGAGAGAAAGGCCCTGCGGAAGATATATGTTCCTTTGCGCATTGGCAACAGCGAATACTGCATTCGATTGAACAATGAGCTGTACGAGATATACGACGTCATTGACATAGTTCAGCGAATTAAGAGACAGCGGCTACGCTGGCTAGGACATGTTGTCCGAATGGATGAAAACACTCCAGCTCTTTAAGTATACGACGCAGTACCTGCCAGGGGAAGCAGGAAAATAAGACCTCTACTCCGTTGGTAAGACGAGGTGGAGAAGGACCTGGCTACACTTGGAATCTCCAATTAGACAAAGGTCATGTCGTTTGTATGGATGAGAACACTCCAGCTCTTTAAGTATTCGACGCAGTACCCGCCTTGGGAAGCAGAGGAAAATAAGACCTCTACTCCGTTGGTAAGACGAGGTGGAGAAGGACCTGGCTACACTTGGAATCTACAATTAGACAAAGTAATGAACGACTGGCACGCCGTAGTAAACTCGGCTATAATCGCGTAAGCGGTGTCTACGCCAATAAAGAAGAAGAAGAATGAAATAGATGGTGCACTAAAACCAAAGCAATTCCTGCAAGGATAGCAAGCACGAGTCGCATCTGTGATTATATATGTATGAATGCACATACATACATATATACAAATATGCCTGCATGTTTACAAAAAAAAAATCAAACCTCGTTCAAAGCTATTTTTAGCTTTAAGCAAATCGTTTTTTTCCTTTTGTAGCGTGCCATGCGCCACCAGGATGGCAACGGCAGACGGTGAATTGTGGTAAGCGTGATTGCTCCATTTACTTGTGCTCAAGCTTATCAACAGCAACTAAGACGGTGCAACAGCAACAACAACAACAACAGTGACGGAGAGTAAGCAACTAAAATGCGCATGTCTCAACAATGTGGATGGAATAGAGTGGCTCCTGAGAGTACGTGTGTGTGTGCATTGATGATAGCATTTGTTTGTGTGTGTGTGTGTGTGTATAGCTATATATGTGTGTATATGTGGCTATATGTGTGTGTGGGTGCTTTCGATGGCTCAACACATGACCATCACAACGTCTACACGAGCAGCCAGAAATGCCGACACAACTATTACAACAACAGCAACAACAACAATGCGGTCAATAACAATAACAACGAGCGGAGCACGAGGAAATCAACAAAAAAATTGAAAATAAATACAAAAACAAAATGTAGCAAAGTAAAAGGCTGCAAATGCCGATAAACAAATCAAAAGCGCCGAAACGGCAATAAGGAAGCACAGCAGCAAAACACAGCCAAGTGGCTGGCGGATACCAACACACATACGGCCAAAGTACATACATATATTAGAAGGACACATGAGGCCAAGCAAACGCAACGCGGGCAATCGAAGCGCACAATTGAAATCATATTTTAGTCGGAAACGCGTCATGCAGTTCGTTTGTGTAATGAGCGCATCGCTGCAGTGGGAATTCAACAGCAGCAAAAAAAGGATTCATACACATACACACACATACATATAAGTGAAGTATGTATGGACGCTCGACTCGACTGCTGCTACGCTGCTTAGTGCGGTGAAATAGTGATGAGCCAGCAATTAAATCGCTCAAGCTCAAGGATAACGCGAAAAATTGACATTGAATGCGCTGTAAATAGTCGGTAATGAAGTCGAAGATAAAGTTGAGTGCACGATAAATTAAAGTAAATTAAGGAAAAGTGAAAACCAGCGCACATATTTGCTGAAAAGCCAAGAAAGTGAGCGTGAAATAGCGAAAAAGTAAGTGCAGTTGGTGAAAACAAATGCGGAAAGTGCATGCGTTAGCAAAAAAAAATGCAATAGTAACTAAACAAAAACAACAAAAAATATTTGCATTAATTTTAAACAAATTTCTGCATTTTTCAAATAAATTTTCACAAAAAAGTAAATAAATTTACGCAAAAAAAGTAAATTTTGTGCTAGAAAGCGTGCGAAAATGCCAAGATAGAAATGCAGCAAGCTTGAAAAAATATTTTGCCCATAAATTTTAATGCAGCTCAGTGCAAATTTAATTGGAAATTAACTTGAAATTCGTGTGGCAAGGCGCAGCGCTGGAATATTTGCTTATGTAAATAAAAATAATAATATAAATAGAAGAAAAGTAACAACAACAACAACAAAAGTGTTTGCGAAAATCGGTATTTGTGGCACAAGTTGCAAGGGTTGCATGCCAGCGTGTAAGTGCATTTCAATGGCATACTCGTATGCATAAGTGTATTTGTGTATGTGTAGGTGTGTGTGGCACTCATTTTTGATTTATAAGCATAGTAGAATGCAGACTGAGTTCATGTTGAGCACTAAAGACTAATAGTTGTATACAATTGTTGTTGTTTGTTTACTGCATATTATTTGAAAATTATCATGTTAAAATAAAATTAAATATTATGATCATAACAAAAATTAAGTTTCGAAGCTCACTTAGATTTATTTAATAATTTATTTTTAAATGCTTAAATTTTAATAAAACGAAAAAACGTATTTTTAGACTAAAAATGTTATTAAAAATTATTTCAATATTTTTAAAATAAAATTTTGTAAAAAAAAGTTAAAAGCTAATTAAAAATTTTTTGTTTTACTCTTCTTTCATAATTATTTTATTTGTAATTAATATATGCAATTAATTATTACAAAAAAAAATAATAATAACAATAAAAGTTCAAAACGAAAAACTAAAACAAATACAAAATCCATTTCAAAACTAAAAAATTTTCGAAAAAGCAATTTTTGTTACTTTAAATTTAATTTTTATGAAAAAATTAATTAAAGTTGCAGTAAATAATGCATAATTTAAATAATTAACATTTTTCCTTAATTTTTTTTCATGAAAAATTCAATTAATTTACAAGCAATAATGCATTAAAAAATTATTTCATTAATAGTTTAGTTAATTTTTATTTTATTTGAAAAAAAAAATATTTTTTATTAAAAAAATGAAAGTTCCTAAATACACCACAACAAATAAAAAATCCATTTCAAAACTTACAATTATTCAAAAAAGCATTTTTTTACTTAAAAATTTAATTTTTATGAAAAAATTTAATTAATTTTCAAGAAAATAATGTATTCAAAAATAATTTAATTAGCGTTTTTTGACTTTTTTGTTTTGTAATCTCAAATACAGGATTAAAATATAAAAAAAAAAAGCATACAAGCATTGAAAAAAATAAAAAAAAACGTAATCTTACAATTAATATTTATTTTCAAGTTTTAACTCCAACTACCGGGTTGAAAAGTAAAAAATAAAATTTTTAAACTCCAGCACATAATTAAGAATTATTTTAGTATTAACTTTTTTTGCGTTAATATTAAAAATTAAAATTTCCAAATTTCAATTTATTCAAATTTTATTTAAATTTTCAAATTTTAATCGATTTTCGATTTTCATTTTTGAATCCCAAACATCTTGGATTAAAAAATCCCAAGGGTCATGGATTATTATCAGATTTATAATTAAATATTAATTAAATTTTTAATGTAAACATCGAGATTAAAAAATTAAAATTTAATTTTTAATGCAAAGTTTTTGAATTAAAACCTTGCTCCCAAGCAATTTTTACTTTTATACCAAAATTAAAAAAGATATATTATCAAAAAATTTTTATTTTGATATTTTTTATGAAAAATTTAATTAAATTTCAATAAATATAATTATTGTAATTCAAAATTTTATTTTACGAAAATATAGTAAAAATTAAGAGAAAAATAATAATAAAAAATTTTTAATTAAAAATAAATTTAAGTGTAGAGCGCCACGTATGGAAACGAGAATTTTTTTGGATGCAGTTTACTATGTATAAATTATATATAAAACATTAAATACAAAAAATAAGATATTGACTTTTTTTAATGAAAATAATTTAAACAAATATTAACACAAAAATTTAAAATTTTTAAAAATTAAAGGAAATATATTTAAATAAATTGTAATAACTATAAATTAAATTTGTTTAAGTCATTTTTTTTATTTATTTGTTTTATAAAAATACTGCGATGAATAAAAATTGTAGTTTTTTACATTTAATTTAAATAAATTGCAATTAGATTACATAAAATTTCCAATTCATAAATTTTAATTTTATTTATTTATTTCATAAATTATGTAATGTTTAAAAAACAAATTTTTTCCATTTTGATTTTTCATAATTTGTTTTCCTGCATTTCAGAAAAACTCAAAAAAAAAAATTAAAAAGCAAAAATTTACTCTATAATAGTTTATAAAAACAATCAATAATTTTAATTTATTTAGTTGATTTCATATATATGTATATTAGCTTGGCTGTAAATAATCCCAATTTTCCTTACGCTACTCTCCACAATTAAATTAATATTTGATTACTCTATGCTTGCTCATAAATTCTGCACGCCACTGCGTATACGCAACCTTAAGTAGCCAAAATGAATAGCAACTTGTGTTCATGAAAGAAAAACTTAAGCTTTATTGTATTTTTTTTTAGCAACATACACACACGAATTATAGTAGTAAAATCAATAACTCATTAATACGAAAGAAATGTGTAGTTAGATTTATATTTTCTTAAGGCAGCACGAAACTCGGCAGACACGCACCATACACTTGCGGTAGGGTAATGTGGCAGTGAGTAGTGTCACAAAACGTAAAAGTTGTTTGGTGATAACGAAAATAAATATCGTAATCAATAAGTCTAATATGGGTGTTGTACCTATGTAAATATGTATGTATGTGTTGTATATATTATAAGTTGCGACAATAAATTGAGACGTCATTTTGCTTTAGCAACAGCATATGAGGGTAGTTGGCTGAAAACGTGAATTTTGTAGAGCAAATATTTGAAAAAAATGTGTGTTATTTACCACTGCTGGTGCAAATTGATTCTGAATATAATATCTACAAGTTTATATTAACATTAGTTTTTCTTAGATTCTCAGAACCGGCATGAGTAAAGGCTTGTTTTTTAGAACTCAGGCTTGTACAAAAGGATTTCTTCTTTGAGCTAGAAAGTGGGTGTATGCTATAAAATAGTAAGAAAACTATCAATACTATTAAAAAGCAGAATCTTAAAGGCTAGAATATTTTATGAGACGTTTTTTCATGGCGGGAGTACACTTATAGGCTTGCCACTACCTTCCGCCGGAGAGCGGGTAGTCGAAAAAACTATTTTTTTCTTGTGTAGGTTGATACAGCATTGCTCTATCGTCCTCTGTAGTGTTAGTGAGAACCTCAATGAAGTATGTAGTTGTACAACAGTGTTTATTTTATTGTCGGATTGAACCTAATATTTTGACTATTCTTCCCATTTTTATCAAACTAACGAGGTCTTATGGTCTAACACAAGCACATCAACAACCAGTCCAATTTTCCATACACTTGCTAAAAGTCTTTTAACTTGTGTAATGACTCTAATGAAGCAGTTGGTAGAGTTGTTTGTCATTGAAGACTGGCGGCGGCACCTTCAGTCTGATTCATCATTCAATCAGACTGTTAAGGGGGTATTCTGGTCTAGAAATTTAAAAAATCGATTTTTTTTATATTTTCAAAGTTTAACTATTCAAGAATATGTGTACAAGAGGATTTTTCAAAATTCAAATTATTTTCGGAGATATAGGCATTTTTCTGACCCGGCATCCAAACTGGTTCGGCCGGAACTAATCGAACAAAAGACTTTACGCGAAACTTAAAACGCGTTTTTCTCAAAACTCACTTTTTCGGAACGATACCCACGATTTCTCAGGTTCTACTGGACCGATTTACTTGAAATTTTTATAGAGTCTTCTTTATAGGCTTGTCTATGGTTGGAACTAGCCCCATCCCCAAATATTTATTTTTATTATTTTTAAAAAATTCGAAATAGTCAGAAAAAGTGATCCAAAAAAACTTTTTTTTTTCAGGCAGTCGCCATTTTGTGAAAAAAAATTTTTCCACTTTTCCGTAGTTCCGCCCATTGCGACATTATTCTAGATTAATAATCTTTTTTTTTTTGGTTTCAGATAACTAGGAGGGTTGAAATCATGGGTATGGTCACGTGGAAATTTTTAGAGACCCCCCACTTCGTCAGCTCATAATTTTTGAAATTTTTTACTTTTTTTAGTTTTTAATTTTTTTCTGTACTCTTCTAAATTAACAAATAACTAATAAAAAAATGGATAGTAAAAATATTAATTGCCTTTTTTTACGACACTTTAAAAATTATCTGAAATTCATGCTTCTAGACCAGAATACCCCCTTAAATCGATCTATAGGAAATGTTAAGAACATCTGCTAACTCTCTAAGGCTAACACGAGTTTGTTGTTAGATTTCGCTTTAACGTTCTTAGACGAACCCTTTTACGAGAGTACTTTTAATTACTTAGTGCTGGTCAAATTTGAGCAGTCGCTGTCGAAGGAAGATATTTGCGTGTATTTTCCACCAAAATTGGCGAAAAAAAATCGTTAACTCCAGCAACACCGGAGATATAAGTAATAAACAAGTTTTCGCACAAGAACTTGATCCAATCGTTCAGTTTATTTGGCAGCTATATGCTATATGTAATGATCTTATCGGCTGTTCCGATAAATGAGCGGCTTCGTGGGGAAAAAAATACTTCCCAAAATTTCAGTTTGGTATCGCAAAGACTGAGTGACTAGTCCGCGTATATACAGAAGAACAGCCTGATCAGGGTATAATTGGGGATAATATATAAATATCTGCATATACATACGAGCATGGGTGTGGAATTTGTATACTTTTTATATTTTTTAACTCAAAGACAGCATTAGTATTCATATTTATTTTCATTCATATTAACTTTCTTCTTTTTGAGATTTGCTTTCCCTACATATCCTCTTCAAATTTTAATATCATCTCCTTCAGACGAGTAGAGTTTTGGAGTGTTTACTAATCTTGCAACATATGCCAATAAAGTATTTGACTTGCTTCACCCTTCACTCTTAGACTCGTTCGTCTATTGCCACACGGGCATTTTTGTTAGTATATACTATAAGTAGATTTGCATTTGAAACTGATAATATTTGTTTATGGAAATAGGGATGAAACTTCATAATTTATTTCTTAATGACAGAAGAGTTTTTATAATTTTGAAATTGGAAAAGAACATCAGAAAATCTATTCAAATTCCACGAAATGTCATTGTATGGCGAAAAGAGTGATTTTTGGAGCTGATGACTACGCGAAAACTATTATGAGACCATATTTTTTAAACTAACTTATACTAATATAATAGGTCTAGTGAGAGAAATTCAATAGATGGCATTAGTAATCTTTACCACGCGTTGTGTACGGATTAAACTTAAACTGTCAAAGGTGCACGATGCTATGCCAATTGTGGAAAAACCCAATGAAATAGTGGAAATTGTCGAGTCCGACCGCTAAACGCTGCTAAATCGCAATTAAATTGATACTTTTCTGAAGCGATGATGAAAAGTGAATTACTTACAACAACGTTAAACGAAAGCAATAACGGTCGTATCGCGATGAGCAGACGCAAAGATGTCCAAGCCAGGATTAACGGTAAAGAAGATGGTGCAATTGGCAGGGAATTATTAATAACGACCTGTCCCCTACGGCTAAACTCTTAATTTGAAACTGTTCTATCGACCGTTTGATGGAAGCGACCATCCAGAAGCGACCAGCTTTGCTCTATAGAAAGGGAATAGTGATCCATCAGGACACACAAGATCACACTCATCGGTAAAAACTCGTCAGACCCTCCGGGAACTTAGATTGGATAGATAGACGAGGCTTGCACCGCAACTTGAGCTGCCCTCTCTTAAATCATACAGACTCACCTAGCCCTAGCATATTGATAAAGTCCAAGTGCTAGTGAGGCGATGTGAGTCATATTTGGGAACATGGATCCAAGGGCCTTTATCTTCCGCATGCAGACTGCTATGCAGTCAATTAGCAGATGTTCTGGAGTTTCAGGCTACCTTTATCAGAACCAGCTAGAGTTTCTTTAGCTTGCTGTGACGCATGCCTTGAAGTTATTGCCAATTTCTCTTTTTTGCGGAGCAGTTCCTTTAAGGTATGGGGACCCACCGCGATGAAGGATTCAGGTTCTACTATGTTAGTGGATGCTGCGGAGCGGGCGAACTCATCAGCCAGCTCATTCCCGCTTACACCTTTGTGATCGGGCACCCAGATGTGGTCCACTTGGTTACGTTGCGCTAGGTAATTCAGCCGTTCTCTACACTCCTGCACCAGTAGCGATTTGATTTCATAAGCAGATATCGTAGGCAGATGTTGGAGGTTTATCTCTAAGCACCGACTTATGGCAAAGACTTTTGCCTGAAAATACTCGAAAAACTTCCCATAGGTATCACCCTTATTTCCATTTGTTTGATGCGTGGGCGTGGCGAATGGCCTGAAGAAAAGCTTGTGAATGTAGCGACTGTTCCAATTTTTTGACAATAGGAACGAGGGTTTCTTAAAAGTGGTATTATGAAATTACCTACAAAATGGCAACAAGTTATCGAACAAAGCGGTGCAGATTGAACCAAAATCTGGATCCCTCTAATTATCCCAAATTAAACCTTAATTTTAAAGCAAAATAATGGATTTTTTAACTAGACCTTTAGTATGTGGAAAGGGAATATCAATGAATATTATGATTAAATGTGTGTTAAGGAGCTCGTGTTGGCTACTGTTTTCAACAGGACATGGTGCGCTGTCCTGTTACTTTGCTTGTCAAACTATTCAGGTTAACTAAGCATCAGGCTGCTAGAGTTCGTCTTAAACAAAGAGAAAGCTTTAAAAAGTTCAAACAAAACGCTTTATAACAGTTAACACAAATATAAAAATTTTAAAGTATGCGTGGGTGGACAGTCGGTTAATTGATTGATTAACTAGTAGGCCAAAGAAATATTGCAATGACAGTCAATCAAAATAAATATTATTGCGTAAATTAATCCATTTATTTCGTTTTAAGTAATTATTTGTTAAAATTACCATTGATAATAAAAACTACCCTTATTTCCATTTGTTTTGCAACTTGTGGCTATAAGTTTTGAATAAAATGTTTGTTAACTGTGTATAGCTTAACCCTCTCGATGATAAATTGCTTGAATTATATTATTCAAATAAAATGGAAAATTTGAATATCAACCACCGACACACCTAGAGATAGACGGGATTAAACCATGTTTTTTAAATCTATTAAAATTGTGATAAATGTCCAACTAAAAATACCGAAATTGAATACAATTCGTTCATACATTCTCCGCTTGTTGTTTCTTAAACTTATTCCATGTAAGATAAAAAATTATCTTAATCGTTAAGAAACTCTCGGCCAATAATTACGATTCTTTTTCTATATAAAGCCTTTCATGCGCATTCTCTACTGTCTTCTTTTTCTACCGCCCGACAGCCAGATATGAATTTTTCTATCTGATAATAAAAAAATATCAAAATGTAAGGCGGAGAATATTCTCGTTACAATTAATAGCTGTCTAAGAACCTATTTTTCAGAGTACCAAGCGACCAAAAGAATAAATTTTTTTGACCCGCTTTAATACCACTATGAGCAAAAAATAGTAAGTCTTTGTTCATAATTTATTCTCTAAAATCTATGTCGTCCCTCTCAAAGCAATCCCCCATGGCCGCATTACATTTGTGCCAACGTTTTGCGAATCCTCGAGTCAATTTGTGGAATAGCCTTGAATGTACGTAGCGATTCACGTTTAATGCCTTCAATTGACTCAAAACGGTCTTTCGGAATGCTGAATAGTCAGAAGTCACACCGAGCTAAATCAGGTGAATACGGTGGTTGCGGCACGATATTGGTTGAAAATTTGGCGAAAAACTCACGAAGAATCAATGCTCTATGTGACGGTGCAAAAATCAATAGCTGTCCGCCTATAATTCAGTCCTCTTTTTAAGAACAGCTTCGAGCAAATGAGATATAACTCTCAAATAGTATTTCTTGTTGAAAGTTTAGACGGTTGGAAGGAATACGGAATACACCACACCTCGATAATTCAGAAAACTGTCAACATAACCTCTTTTTTTGACCTGCTTTGACGTGGTTTTTTCGGCTTCGACTCACCTCTGCCACGATATTCGGCCGATTGATCGTCTGTTTCCGGGCATAAGTAAGCATAGATCCAAGACTTAACTTCAGTAACAATACATTTCATTACATCCTGTTAGTCGGAAAGCTTTGCTTCATAGTTTTTAACGCGACGCTATTTTTCGAAAAAATTTAGTGATTTGAAACCAATAGTGCTTTCACTTTTCTTAGGCCAAAGTGATCTTTCAAAATTATTTTTAGCGATCCTTCCGATATTCCAAAGATGTCGGTAAGATCTCTGACTGTTAGTCGTCGATTCTCAAGCACCAATTCCTTTATTTTATTGACGTGCTGAACATCAATTGATGTTGATGGCTTTCTCGACCCTCCGTGAATAATTTGTACTAATCATAAAAACTTACTCGCCACAAATTATTATCCCCGAAGGCCTTTCAAACATTCTGAACGTTTCGGCAACAGAAATTTGATTCCGCACACAAAATTTAATGGAACTTCTTTGTTGAATAATTTCATTCATTGTAAAAATCGCCGAATGCACTTTTTTTACTTCAGAAAGACAAACGTATACTAAACACTAATGTTTATTTTGATTTGACATTTGGCTCACTGACATACCAACCCATTTTTTCTACTTCGACAAATGGGTTTTCGCACGAAATTTAAATTAAAAAGTCTTACTACTTTTTGACCATAGAAAATCTATAGAAACATTAGACATTCAAAAAAAGAAGGTATAGTTCAGTGTTGAATGCACAGATATTTTGTTGAAGGGTAGTTCTCTTTTTATACAGGTTACTCTAAAGATGTCTATGGTTTATAATAAGGCTCATAGCGGAATACTTGTTTGTTCGGAACCAGCGCTGAGGCAGGCCAAGAGATTCGTGTATACGCGATTATGGTTCTTTTCTATCTGATTCTTTTCCATTATTCCAATTTAGTGGATCTGGCTGCCTATAAAATATTTTCAAATACGGCGTATCGAATATTGGTTCCCAATAATTAATCACAACACTAATTTGCCAACAAATTCGTATATGTGATTATATTGCTACTCTTAAGAGCTCTTAAAGTGTGAAATTTGTTTAAAATTTTTTATGCGAACATTTCTCCGACACAAAAGTGTCTAATTTTATATATTTACATATACACAGACAGACATACATACATACATACACATATACATACATATCTATAAATTACTTAAAATTTGGCAGCAGTTTGTCCACAATAACAACAACGTGACCAGAAGCGGGCAACAAGTGTGAAGAGTCAAAGTAATTTTAAGCATTCCCCCTTTTGTTGTTGCTATTTTTGTTATTGCTGCTGCTGTCGTTGCTGGCAATGCTATGTTCCTTAGACTCCTTCGAGCCAAACTGTCGAATAGCCGCCATTACTTCGTCGCAAATGCACACACATATACATCCGTATTCAAAAACACACACATACACAAACACATATGCATGTTATATATATGAGTTTTTATATAAACGGTAGCTGATAAGATTGCATATGGCTGGCGCATTCAGTATGTGAACTTTTGTGAATGCAAAGAGGTGTGTTGCGGTCAGCGCACTGCATCACCGAACCGTTTAATTATAAACGACACTTTTTTTTCGCCGTCAATCATTTATAAATAAAATCCGAAATGAACTGCCTGCTGCGCTTAATTAACGGTCATTGTGATTACGCAGCGTCACGAGAATTCTTCGGCCAGTTCTTCCAACACCTCGACTGAGTACACATTGCTGAAGTGCTGAACACACTTGGGCCAAGTGCGTCTGTCAGCAGTACCGAGTACTGTGTACAAATATAGATTTGTAAGGCATTTCCTGCAGGGAAGCCACGGAGAACACAGTGCATACAAAAACTACGTGACACGACATTTGCTCGGTTTATTTTTTCTTCAATGGAAAAATTCGGAATACCAGAGTGAAATAGTCGATGCTGTGCAGAGTTTTCAAAATATGATATAAATATATAGTATATGTAAGTGTGTTAAGGTGTGTGTGGGAGAGTGCTTTTCAAGGTACATACATTTAAATAAATCGTGACCACATTAGTGGTGACGCGGCGGTGACAGCTAAAAGAGTAACAGCGTGCTGAGGGCGCCGATATAAGTATGTATGTACATATGAATTGACGAAGACAAATTTTCAAAACAAAAGTTGAAGAAAAAAAATATAGAAAAAAAATTAAATTACAAAAAAAAAAATAAAAACGAGAAAAAACGTCTTAAACGAGTAAAGAATAGAAAACAATTTAATTAAAAAAAAATTAAAAATAATTTTAAACAAAAAAATAAAAATTCTAAAAGAAGTAATATTATAAATATGGATTAAAAATTAAAAATTGTATTTCTTTTTGTTTAATTAAATAACAAAAAAAAAATTAAAAACGAGAAAAAAGTCTCATATTCGAGTAAAGAAAAAAAATTGATTAAAAAAATTGAAAATAATTTTAAAAACAAAAAAATTAAAAATTCTTAAAGAAGAAACATTAGAATGAAGGAGAAAAATAAAAAATATATATGTACAAAAAAATTTAAATCACAAAAACAAAAATAAAAACGAGATATAAGTCATATACGAGCAAAGAATAAAAAAAAAAATTATTTAAAAGGAAAAAATCGAAATTCTAATAGGATAAGAATGAAGGACTAAAAATCTTAAATAAAAAAATATAAAAAATTCATCACAAAAAATTTTAAGTGCTAAAAAGAAGAATATTAGAATTAATCATTAAAAATGGAAAATGAGAAGAAAAATAAGAAAAATTAAAACCACAAACAAAATTTAAAATTCTAAAAACAATAATATTATTAAAATCGTATAAAAAATGGAAAATAAAAATTAAAAAAAAAATAAAAATAACTACAAAAGGTCATCCTAGCCGAACCAAACAGCCAACCGCTCCGCGCTGCCCAGCGTCATTCGTCCGAAATCGAAATGGAAAAACGGCAAATCGTGGAGATTCAATGAATGTCGCCGCTCGTTGATCACCATGAATATTGTCGCGACTGCGACTAGCGATCGCTGGTCGATCAGTCAGCAGATGCATAACGCAACGAACGACGAACGGACGCACATTGGCATGTTCGCAACGCACCGTTCAGTAGTAGAGTAATAGAAAAAAAATTAAAATAATTATTTTCGAATAAATTTGTGCAGTGACTGTCCATAAGAAAAGTAGGTCCACAAATAATTTTCCAAGCAATTGTCAAAAAAATGTATATGGCAACACTAGGTACACAAAAAAATCGACTAAAGTGCGTGTGAACCAACGACGCGTTTTAAAACCAAACAAAGCTCGGCGTATTTGATTTAGAGAGCAGCAAGTAGAGAGTTAAACAAGCTGTACGCCGGCACAATTCAGAGATAAAGCAAGCGACAAAGCGCAGCGGAAAACAACAATTGAGCTGATAGCGGACTAGTAAATGACAATAACAGCTGGCGTTGCGAGCGCGAGCTGTCCGGCTCCAGTTAATATGAGTGTTTGATTGAAGCTGTAGCATAGCTTTGTTTAGCTGAAAGCATCCAGCTGCCAATTAGTTGGCGTTTAGACGCCGAGTGTGAGCTAAACAAGTGTACTAAGTGCGCGTGGTGACTAAATTTTCATGGAAATATATAAATAAAAATAAAATAGTTTAATAGTATAAAAACTAAAAAATTAAATTGTTATGTGTACTACAATAAGAGAAATTAAAATAAAAATAAAATTATAAAATAAAAAAAATAAAAAATATATATATAAATATAGGTTTGGAATCGGGATATAAATATACGTATATGTAATAAATTTTCCATTAATTAAAAATAAATAACAAAAAAAAAAGTTAAAACAAATCTTAGCAAATATAAAAATTTCCAAAAGGAAAATAAATATTATTATATATACAAAACGTTTAATGAAACATGTAATATAAAAAGCTATATATACATAATTAGTTAATGAAAATTGGAAAAATACATACATATCACATAAAAATGATTACTTAAAATAGATGAAAATTTCAGAAAATAAATAATATTTATATCTACGACAGAACATATAAAAATCGTTGTTAATAAAAAAAATATTGCATACAAAATCATAAATGAAACTATAAAATTACTAACAATTTTAAAATTAAAAAAAAAACTTAGAAGTTAGAAATAGAGAAAAAAAAAGTTAAAACAAATAATTATATAAAGTACGCAAGCTTAATTATTTACATATTTAGTTAATAGTACATTTTCATTTAACTTTTTAACAATATCAATCAATTTATAATTTTTTATAAATCAAATAATAGCAACATCTAAAACATAAATATAATAATAAAAATAAAGTAATAAGTAAAACTTCCATAATTTACTAGATTTGTTTCAATAACCAATTTATATTTAATTAATTATATTTAAATCATGAATAAAATAAAAAATAGAAGTAAAATAATATAAAAACATAAATAAAATAGTGATAAAAATTAAAAAAAATAGTTAAATAAAAACTCAATATTTTATAATATATTTATTTTGTAGTTATTTACTTAATTTTAAATATTTTTTTTAGTTTTTCTTATATAAAAAATTTTGAAATAAAATACAAATATAAAAAAAATATTTTACTAAAATATTAAATAAAATATTTAAATATATTAAATAAAATATTTAAATATATTTTTTGTATGATTTAATTTTTATTTGTTATTTTGTTATTTTAGTTTTCTTTTTCTTTGTATTTGCTTTCATATTTTGTAATATATTTATTTTATAGAAATGTTTAATAATTTTTTTCTTATATAAATAATAAACCTACAAAAATATATTAAAAAAAAATTTAAAAAGATCAGTGAACAAAATATATATGTATATATCTAAATATAAAAATAATAAAAATATAAAAAAATATTATATAAAGCCTATATACTTTTATACTAAAGTATTATATAAAGCCTATATACATTTATACTAAAGTATATAGGCTTTACATAATATTTTTTCATATTTTTATATTTATATATATGCATATCTACATATATACTTTGTTCACTGATCTTTTTAATAATTTTTTTAATATATTTTCGTATTTTATATGTTTGTTTACGTATGTAACTTATTTAGAAAATAAAAATATTTAATTATTTTTAATTATATAAATATTGTGAAATAAACTAGAAACAAACAAATTTTAAAATAAAAACACTAAAATAAATGCATAAGCAAAATAAAAATAATTAATGAAATTTCGGCAATTAATAATTAATTTAATAATTTTTAATAGCAATAATTAACATAAAAAATTAACTTAACTTGTTTTCATTATTTAAATTATTGAGAAATAAACTATACAAATTTAATAATATTTAATAAATAAATTATAAGAACATACATATATATAAAACATAATATTAAAAATTAAATAAAATTAAAAATTTTAATTTTAATTCAAAAATTAATAATAATAAATTAAAATAATAATAAAAAATTGTAACTGAACTTGTTTTCACTATTTAAATTATTATAAATTAAACTACAAAAATAAAAATAAATTATAAAACAAAAATTATAAAAAAAATTACAAAATATAACACTCAAAGTTTAATAAAATTAAAATTTTTAAATTATAATACTAATACATACTTTAACTTAACTTATTTTCACTATTCGCATAAACTACAAAAAAAAATAAATTATAAAACAAAAATTATATAAAAACTAATACTCAAAATTAAATACACAAAAAATAAATATTTTATAAAGTTTTGACTTTCGCTAAAATTTTATTATTTATATGGTTATAACATAATATAATAACAATATTTTTTATAAAAAAATAGTTCAATTTATTTAATATTTGTTAAATTTTTCTACAGTTTTTCTGTGTTCAATGCAAGCATTAGCAAATATATTAGCAATAACAACAACAAGCAACTAAAGCCCAGTGCCAAATGAGAAACCAACGAAATGATTATTTAAATCATCGCATTAAAAATAACTTGTGAAAAAATAAATGGAAATAAAAAAATAATATTGTGCTCAAATGAAATTAAAAATTCGAAAAAGTAGCAACAACAAGAAATTTCAAAAGTAAAAATACTGTGCTAGAAAGTGTGTGAACGACAAAGTCTATATACCTGCATATATACATGAGTACGAGTACATATAAACATACTTGAAATTTGACAAAAATAACGCGATTTTGTGGTGGTGCCGGCTAAAGCAGCACGAAAGGCGCAACGAAAAAAGCCAACAAAAAGCTGCCCAGTGGAGAACTGCAAATGAGCGCGCATTTCGCGAACATAGTGTATGGAAAATCAGAATTAACCGTAAAATTCACACACATATATGAGTGTGTGTGTGTGTGAGTGTAAAAATAAATTTATTCGCAATTCAAAAAGCAACGAACGACGCGCTTGCATAAATACATAATCAACACACACATACATGCAAACGTATGTAAAAATATATATCTTTGAACAAATATATATATAAACATATACGTGTATATATGTATAAAATTGCAGTGCAACACACCTTGCAGAATTTACAAGTGCACACCACGTGTAAATAAATTTTATAAAATTATCGAATGACATAAAAGTACGGTAAACTCAAACTTTTTTGTTGTCTTGTGTATGCGTGCGTGTGTGTGTGTGAAAACGGGTATCCACATAGCGCGCGGGTGTACGTATGCCGCATTTCATCAAAGTGAACCAAACGTGACGTCAAATAATTTATCGCAAGCAATCGCATAATGGAGGAGAAAAAGGAGGAGAAGAAGCACAGAAAACGCAATGGCAAGCCTCGCCGCGTTAGACACCATCCCTGGGACGAAGGTATGCATGACCACTGCGCGTCGGCGTATACTTAACGCCGAAAACACATTTGATTACGCATACGCAAAGGTGTACATAGTACACAGAGTTGCAATGAGAGTATTAAAAGTGATAAATTAATATTATTTTTATTATTTTAATTAAATATTTTTTATATTTGAATATGGAATATATTTTTTTAACTATTCTACAAAAAGCTTTAAGAATAGCATAACTTTTGCTATAGAAGGCAAAAGACAGTGTTATAATTTTATAATTACATAACGTAGAATGAAGTATCACGTATAATTCTAACAATGCAGCGACTTTAAGCAAAAATTTAAAAGGTTTTGACAACTCTTCCGTGAAATGCTTTGCATTTGCTCAAGAATACGTTTCCAAGACACGTCGAACTGTAGCTTTTTTACTTTAGAAGTATGCACAAGGGAAGTCAAAGGAAATCTCGTTTGTTTGGTAAATCAATTTAGGATTAATAAATATTTTGTTATAGTCTGAGAAAAACGTTAATTTGGAAGGGTTACAAATGTTACTATATGTGAAAGAAGCTGTTTGAAGTATTGTATTGAAGTAGGAAGGCCAGGTCGCGCTCCTAAACTTATTTACTAATCAATTCTTGTAATAAGTTATACATTTCTGCATGTTGATATTGGGTCGTGTAGAAATCGTAAACAAACTTTATAGAGATTAAGAGGTTTATTCACTTATGAATATAAAAAAATCGATATTCATTCTATCGAATGTACATACATTTGAAAATATTCTCCGAAAATTTTCAGTTGGTCAGATAAATAGTTTCAGAGATGTGAGCGTATTTGTTAGAGAAATCTTTGAAAATAATTTCGATTTATTGAGCAGCTCTAAGCCGGAATCTATTGCTCGAAGCTGGATCTCAAGGTACTGGATTCCAAGTCACAAAAGAATTCCTGAAAAAGAAAATATTGAAGAGATTTGTCAAAAGTGCCATTCGTTTGACTACTGAATCAGTGCAGATAATACGGAAGTCACTCAAATGATATGCAATGAAATTTCCGAAGGGGCTTACAGACAGTTCAGGGCGAGATGGAATGCTTCATTGTAGGATTCCCAAGTTCATGTGCAAGAACCCTAAAGAAAAACTCGCATACTTTTTACGGCCGGCCGGTCGTTAAATACGCCGCAGACGAAGGAGCTGCAAACTTGTCAGAAAACTGCACTCCTCTTGACGTCTCCCCTAGTGAGGCCCGTTTGTTACCAGTTAAGTTTCTGCTTGGGTGCTTTCGCAGAAATCATTCCCCAACTACGTCGATGACATAAAACAATATGCCGACCAGACTTCGGACGCAACTATTTTCCAAAAAGCACTGACCGACATTCACAGCGGATCCATTCCCTCCCTCTCAGTGAATGGCGTACTTGAAGTCAAATCACCACCCATTGCAGACGAAGAGCTCGAGTTGCCGCGAGAAACGAGAGTGACCCTTGCGCAACTTCGTTCTGGATACTATAGCAGTTTAAACTCCTACTTATCCTGAATAGACCCTGACATATCAAATATGTATATGTCCAGCGTGCAATGAGTTCCCGCATGACACTGGCCACCTCTTTGCATATCCTACTAACTCTATTTATCTGACACTCTTCTGCCTTTGATCAGACTCCGTCGAAACAGCACGTTTCCTGGGCCTAACGTTGGACTAACAATTTATCTAATCCTTACCATCCTAACGGAATTAGGTACCCGTAACAACAACAACAGCCAGATGGGTATAAGTAACATCGATCCATGCAGACATGCAAAGAAGTAGGCATGAGTGAGATGCTGAAATACCTTCTATAACTCTGTCAAGCATCAACTAGAATTCATATTAAATTCGCAGTTCGAGAGACTAGATGAAGTATCACAGTTAGATATCAAGTCGCTCTTAAAGTTCCCAAAAAGTGTTGACGTGTTGTATGACGAATACTTCAGCTCAAATAACACTTAAACCCAATCAGGCATTGCTAAGGATCTTTACGTCTATATATGGCGTGACCGGCCGGAATCATCGAACCTAACCTAAGCCACTCTAAAGTGTAAATTTTTTTGACAACACATGACTTTTCTTTTGGGCAACCGCCTTTTTGTCAAAACATCAAAACTTTGATTAGCCCTTCGATCACTACTTGATTCAAATAGTAAGAATATTTTTTTTGGTATTTGCAAAATTTTAAGCAGAAAATCTACTTCACACTACGCTCATTTTTCTGTTGTCCTCTTGGAGATTATTTACGGGATCAAGAGAATCCAAATATTTCCAAAACGAATCACCGGTCATTACAGTACTTTAAATTATGTTGCACATTATTTGTAATTTTATATAAAATGAATTCAAAAAAGTCGTTTATTCTCACTTACCTTAAAGCTATTGTCAAGATTACCATTTTAATCACATTTGAGACATAGAAAATTGGAAGGTCTGTCGAATACAAAAGAGAGTATTTTTTTATAAGTATTTAAGGAATAAAATAGATTCTAAATAAAACTGAATATTACACAAAAAAGAAATATTTGAAGTGTTTAACGACATCAGGCACAATAACTTTTGTGTAACATAATTTATTGGGTAGTTTAGGTTAGCATGTCCAAAGAGTTTAGGTTAGTGCAAATTTTTTTAGTATTGAAAAATTATTTGTGCATATAATGTTATTAATTATAAATTTTATTTTAAATTCAATATCTAGTATAAGAATGAACCAACATAAATCATACTCTTAAGCACCAAAGCGTCTCTTACTCATGTCATTACTTGCTGCACTTGCTGATAAAGCCAGACAAATTGAGGTTATGCATATTTAATACTACACTTTTTTCACATTTAAAAACTCGACTAAAGATTTCAAATATATTTGACCAAAAATATAAAGGCCAGCAAGATAATTTAGCTAAACAAAGTTCAAAACAACTTAGTTTCTCAGAATTTGATTCGGATATACCATAGATGTGGATTACGTTTAGTTGTAATTACAAATGATTAAATACATAATATCAATTCTGTACGCTGCAGTTAAAGTCTTAAATAATTATGTACATATACATATATAGATGAATGTATCCCGTATGTAAATAGCTTTGTAATAAGTAACTTATACAAAAGCTCGTAGATAATGACAGCCAGTTTAAGATGCCAGACTTGTAAAAAAAATTTATCATTTCATTTATTCATTTAACGGCATTAAATATATGTATGCAAGTGTACATACATATGTATGTAATCGCTTGTGACCGGCAGTGACACCAAGAAGACAAACTTGAAGTGCTAAGAATGCATTTACTACGAGCAGATAAATATAGGTGCTTGTATGTGTGTATATATTTTTAGCAAATTGATTGTTTTGCTTTTTATCTTCTTGTTTAATTAAAAATCAAGCAAAAAGTTGAATGTTTGCTTTTTTATGCACACAGACTGTGAGCAGAGACACAAATCTATAAATATACAAATGTGCATATATTCAACTTATTTATAATTGCTTCTATAGACATTAGGGTGGATCCAAATAGTATGAGAAAACAAATGAATACAAACAAATAAATATATATATATTTTATATTTAAATAAAGTGCGACAAACTGACCAATTGATAATCAAAAATCAAAATAGAATTAAAAATTTATGATGGAAATATGATTACATATTTATGTATATAACATCTGATCAAATTCGACCCGGAGTAGTAAATATATTTTAATAAACCTTTTTAATATTACCTTCGATCTCTGAGCGCTTAGGCTGGGTTCAGTGCTTCCAGAAAATTTTGGTGATTTCGGTTTCAGCTCATTTTTAAAGCCACATGCGCTAAATTGTGTAACAGTCACATCCCACGTATCTTCACCAGGGTCCTCAGCCACCGCAAAACTTACAAATAGTATTTCTTATCGATAATTTGACCCTGTGGGATGAATTCATATTGAACTCTGGCGATTTCGGTTTATTTTTGAAGAGCCGTCTGGCCGATATTTTTGACAGTTTCGTCTTCATATTCAAATGTAGTGTCCTCAGCTACGTTGTCAAGTATCTTTTTTGTGACCTCTACTTGACGTAATTTTTGCAAAAGCTTCAGATCTTTTGGTACGAGTCTAGCATTGACACGCTATACCCAAAACATTAAATAAAATGTTTTGAGTAAATGCATGAGATTGAGAACCTCTGCTATCTCTACGATGCCAACACAAAAATTTTTAACCTCAATTTCTCCAACTTTTTCGATATTATCGTCATTAATAAGGTGGCTGGACGACTTGTATGAGCTAGCTTTCGTTGAGTTCACGACCTTTACTGAATGGTTTGTGCCACTCAAATACTTGTGTTCCTAATAACGTAATAAAGTAGACTCCCCAAAACACTTTTGCAAAAAATTCTCATGTTTTTCTATGGTTAAAACTATCAGACAAACTGTCAAACACATACTAATTGACATTTGGAAACCATTTGCACGAACAAAGCCAAAAACGTGTACCAATCTTGGAACATTTCTTTTGGATCAGTCCGGGTCAAATTTGAACAGATTGATATGATGTGAAAGTCAATGACAGTGAGTTTACAGTGATAAGGGCTTTCCTGGTTGAACATGTGGAGACATTTAAATTCACTAATTGTGGATTTTAAAACGGCGGGAACTTTAGCTGCAATAATGCCCGACGTCAAGCCCACTACATTTCATTTTAATATTTGATTATTGATTTTTCAGAAATTATATTATATATCTACTTTATCATATAAGAGAATTATTGAAATTTTACAGTGTACTTATATGCAAAAAGTTTGCTCATGATAATATTGTTTTCGTACTTAAACAAGCAAACCAATAATTTAAGACACACCCTAATACATAAAACGTACATGCATGTATTCATGTATCCCTGTACGTGACCGGCTTATTATCTAAAAGGTGATTATTTTTACTGTTGCATATAAGGTTTTTTTTTATTTTTGGTTTTTGTTTTGTTTTGTTTTTGTGCTCAGCAAAAGCTCACAACATAAACAATAGAACCGCTTGAACATTGTACTTAAACTACAATATGTTTACGGTGAGAAAGGCGACACAAACACTCGCAATGTGCGGCGAAGTGTCATGCACTTTGTTGCATGAGTTAATTCATCATATTTGCACTCAATAATATGAAAAACCGCATATCGTTAATAAATAGCTAACAAAAAGTGAGCCATAATATCCATATCCGCAAGTATTGTGGTAGATAAAATAAATTTGCTATTAATAAAAAGTCAAATTGAAATTTAAGTGGGCTTAACTTAGCCACAGTTTAACTTAATGTGGTGCAATTGAGTATTTAGCTAGAAATTAGCGATTTAGTTGCAAGAGATTTCTGGGTGTTAGGTAACAAGTGAATATACTAGATAGAGCTGGCGGATTTATACGCGTATGTATTTCCGATTCTCTAACCAATATTTAAGTCTTGGAAAAATATTTTTGTTTTTATATTTAAAATTCGGAAAGGTGGCAACTTCCTTCCTTGTATAAATTTTTAATAATTTTAAATAAGATTTCGTTAAATATTACTAATTTCATATGAATGCAATTTTTTATATTTTTCAACTTTCAAAAAGGTGGCAACTTCCTTGTATAAATATTTTAATGATTTTAAGTAAGATTTCGTTAAATATCACTAATTTCATATGAATACACTTTTTTATATTTTTTATTTTTCAAAAAACGAAAAGGTGGCAACTTCTTTGAATAAATTTTCAATAATTTTACATAAGATTTCGTTGACTCCTTTGAATAAATTTTTAATAGTTTTACATAAGATTTCGTTGAATATCACTAATTTCATATTAATACTTTTTTGCTTTACTATTATAATGCGAACCTATTTTAAACTTTTGAAATATGGCAACCCTGTTTCAACTTATACATAAATTCAAGCAATTATAGAAATGTTAAGTGTTATAGCCGTTTTTTATAGCAAAATATTTAAAAAAAAAAAATTTATTTTTAAAATCAGGTGGCAACTACGCTAAATAGTATTTTTTAAATATACTTTTTCTTGTACCCGTAGTATTATGAGAAACAATACTTTCAGATGTATCTAACAAAAAAAATAAAAGTTAGAATTAAATACATGTGGCAACTCCATAAATTTATTTTCGTAAAAAAATATAAAAAAAAACCACTAATATCCTAGAACAATTAAATTGCATTTTTTTTATTTTAAAAATTAATTTCATTAATTGTTGTAGCTAAATAATGCCACTATATAAACTAATATTTTTGTATTAAAATTCGGGAAAATAACTTTTCTTAAAACTTTCATATTGAATTTCTTTTTTTCTAAATTCTAATATTATTTGGAAATATATTTAATACAATACAGAATTCAATACACCTGGCAACCTTTACATCATAAATTTTCTAGTTTTTGAAATTGTGTACGGAAAACTGATAATTTTTAATTTCTAAACTAGATTGTAAATTAGATCTGCAATTTTTTAATGGTAGTTGGATTCAGCCCATACGAGTACAAGCCAAAAACCATTCCACGACCCATCAAATAACCGCAGCATCAAAAACGGTTCAACAATAAAAATTGCATTTGATCAACTTTGTGTCGATCACCATTAGTCTGTCAGATGTTAATGCAATAAAACCGTTTTATCTGTTTTAGAATTGCTTTAGTTTGATTTCTAGTTTTGTTTACTTGTCGGCAATCGAAAGTAAATTAACCAAAAGCGGAAAGAATATGGCTGTTTTCAATCAGCAGGCGTTCCAATGTTCAAACAGCGAGGAATTTCAAGTATTTTCATCATATAATTATCCTTAAATTTGCACATTCAATTAAGTTTGGGTTGAAATTTGCATTTTTAAATAAGTTTGAGTTCAAGGAAGCAATTTTGTGAAAAAACACGTACTATTAGGTTTTAGAAATTGTGGAAAAATTATTGATGAAATAAAAGGAAATATTTTACGATTTGAGAAAGCACAGAAGTACATTTAAATATGTATGCATTTATTATTTCGATAACACCGCTTAACTCCTTTTCAAATTTTGAAATTAGATCGGCGATCCCAAGTTTCGGAAGTAAAAATATTTGTTAATTTGAGAATGATCAGCATGAGGTCTACAAAAAGTCCTTTACTTTTGTATAAAATAGAAGATTCGAATTGTTGCCATTGCGTATGAAATTTTATAACGCTACTCTCATAGAAACCCTCGTCGCTATTTGCAAGAAAACTCAGAAGCTTCGCTTTAGATAAAATTTTCACCAGCAAATCATTCAACTTAGACAGTAACAGGTAGTAATCACTTGGATTCACCTAAACAAGCACATCTAAAAAAACATTACTTTATTACCAAGAACTTTTCGCTGACCTTAGACCTCCAGAAAATTGTAGGTGAAAAAAACGTGATAAGACTGAAATGGTATCCAAGCCATTTTGCCACTCTGATTAAGATAGCTGCAATACATGCTTTTTTACGCATTAAATGCCTCTTCAGGTGTCGAAAAACGTTGACTTCTTAGTTTTTTTTTACGAATGGGAATAAAAATAAGTCATTCGGTGCCAAGGCAGGACTATACGGTGGATGACTCATCAAATCGATGTTTTGAGTGCTCAAAAATGCAGTTCTTTCAGTCGATGCGTGAGAGCTCGTATTGTCGTGGCGGTTGGTTTTACTGATTTCTTGAAAGACAACCGCTAATCTGACCACGTATAGCTGTTTCAATAAAGTCAACTGCTTTTTACTTTCGTGCTCATACGCGTAAATCCATGATTCATCACCTGTCACGACGTCGTAGACGTGTTTCGAAACCCCGCTATCGTATTTTGTTAACATTTCTCTCGACCAATCGACACGAGACTTTTTTTGAGCGATTGACAAATTGTGTGGAATCCAACGTGAACAATTTTTTTTACAGTCAAATGTACATGCTATATTATAATATATGTATATAGTTGTCGGTATCTCACGATAGGCCACATGACCTGGCATTATAGCTTGCGCACATAATCAATAGTTTCCGGAATAACATATGATTTTGGACGACCTTCCCAAAATTCGTCTTGGGAGTGATCTACGACCCCGATCGAATTCACCATATCACCAATAAACACTGGTCTTTGATAGAGCTTCATCATCAAAAATTAAATTAAGTTCATCTATGCACTTTTGATGAGTTAATTCACGTTGAAAGTTGTTAAAAAATAATCGTGCGAGAGTGTGTACGATTTAATTTAATTTGTTGGTGGAGCAGAATATTTTAAGTTAGTGTAAACACCACAAATAGCGCTCATATGTCAAAATGTCCTGAATATACATACTATCAAAAATGTTAAATTTTAGTTATGAGTATCCAAATTGCAACACTAGAGTTCTCGAAATATGAAAGGCAATCTACGTATGCGTTCTTTTTAACCTCCTGTTATCCTTCTTGTCATAGTGAAAATTTTGGAACTATAGATCATAAAGTCTAATAACCGAAAATAATGTAAATTTCTGCCCCAATAGAGGCTATAACATTTTTCATGATTTCCAATATTCGACAGTGAGTTGAAACAGAACACAGACTCATAACTATATATAGAGTCGTAGGTCAGCCGAAGCAAAATCAAAAATAACAGAAGCTTTTACAAGTACTTGAGTATTACCAACCTAAAGAATTATCTCATAATTCTAACAGCAGTTTAGTTGCGGATAATAAACCTCTTAGAACCTCAATTTATCAAGTAATACTGAAAAAAACCACTTATAAATTCTGCGAAAAATACTGTAAAATTACAAATCACAATTAAACAAGTAGAAAAAAATTGTGAACATTATAATGAGTTCAAAAAAGTTCCTCAGTCATTATTTTATACTTCTAAAATCAAGCTTTTCGTGTTCCAGTCGGCACATGAATCACGTAATCGAATTAAATAGCAACAACCAACAGGGGCAATTTATTTAGCCTCAACAACAAGTGAGGCTTTTGCCGATTTGTGGTTAAAATCATGTACAATTTCTAAGCTTCTAAGCTTCCAATAACAACAAGAAAAAAAGAAAACAAATAACAGTAAATCACATGTTCAATTAGCGTCCATCAAATTGATCGATGGGCAAAGTAAATATGAGAATTAACAAAGAATTCAACTGTGCCAAGTAAGAAGATGCTACAGATAAGAAGCAAGTGTAGAAGCCAAAGAAAGCTAGGAAAATGTAAATTGCGAACAGTTTGTGCTAAAAGTGTTGCTCCATTTAAAATATAAAAAAGAAGGTTGGACTTATGATGCGCAAATTGAGGATTTATTTATTTATGCAATAAGAAAAATTAGATGCAGCGTTGTGAATATACATATATGTGTACAAATATTTGGAAGTATTTTGAAAAATATAAAATATTATTTTGAATTTGTTGCAGAGTTAAGCGACGCGAGTGGGGTGTGTGGCGCAACATTAACAAGATTTTTGGTTTGCATGGCACCAGTAATGGGTAAATTATACAGAAAAAAAACCGAGTCACATAAGTAGAAACTAAATTACTTAGTAATTTTGTAAGTTCAGTGTGTTCGTGTGCACAAATGTGGAACAAAATTCGTTTTAATGTTGTTCGAGTAAATTAAATGCTGTTGGCAACGTGTAAATACATTCATTAAAATACATTTATCGACATACATACATACATATACTCATTTGTAATTGAAAATGTTTGTATGTACACTAAGTATACTAGATATATATTTACATGGACTTATATATGTAAATTTCACATTAGGGTGGGTCAGTGGTGTACTTTATTTTCATATTTTTTCTGTTATTGGGTTGGAAATTGGAATTTATCTAAATAATACTACAATCTTATACCACACATACTCAAGAAGAAGAGGTTCTTTTCTGCCTGAACTGGATGGATTTTACCCCATTTTTAAAGATCAGTAGAAAATAATCACATTTGAAACAAAAACTATATAATATACAATTAATATGAGAGAGTGTGGACAAAAAAAAATCCGACTTTAAGCTTAACCTCCATGGGCGCTGAAAACTTTTTGAGAAATTGCAGCTAACTTCACATTATTCACAAAGCTATTTCATTCGTAACCAAATCGATTGTGTGAAAGAGTTGTGTGGCTGTTCATCATTTACTTCCATCCTGTCTGAAACTCAACTAAATTCGTTTTAACCAACTAACAGGGTTATAGACTAAATAATATTTACTAATACATTTATTAAATTATGCCATTGTGTAGTCGAAAAAGTCTTTTCGTATTTCTAATCAAACTTCAACTTATTTTTTTATATTTATACTAATAAATAAAAAAACATGTACCATTTTGGTCGACTACTTTTTGCCATCTTTCCGCTAGATACAGCATCATCTCCGAAAACTTTACACATTTCATTATTATCTTGCGTGGCATTATTCCCTTTTTTATATAAAAATTTCAAAATATAGCGAATTTGTTCATTATTTTCACTCATTTTTAAACAGCTGTAACTTTTTTTCAATTTCGCCGAATTTTTTGTTTGATTAAATGAAGCTTAAAATTTCACCCTTCCAAAACTATAGTGTACGACACAATGTGATTGGTAGCACTGGATATATACGACTGCAAAGACATCTATTGACAAAATACGAAAATACTTTTTCAATTATCAATATATTTTATAATAGTAATTGGTACAATCACCAAAGAATCTGCACAATCACACATTCTTTTTAAAAGGAATAGTACTATACATGCGACCATATAGTACTCTGTTAACAAGACTTCAAGAACTGTCAAAAATTAGTCAAAATGTACTTAATGTATGAAAGTTTGTCTGAAAGTGTTTCATGTTGTTAATGACCAAGCAGTTCAAAAAGTTTTGAAATCGAAATAAAGTAAAATTGTTAGCATTCCTGCACTTGAGAGGTTGAGGCACTTTGACGTGACCGTTTGCCTTCAAATGGCAAAGTTGTTGTGGGGCAACCGACATTGCGTTTGGGAGAAAAAGAAATTTTATATATTTACAGTATATTTTTATTTTAGTATATCTTGAATCTGGTCTTTTTGAGAAGTAGTTAAATTGTTCTTATCAGTCGTAGAGTATTTATATCTCATAATCCGTCAACGTATGCGGAGAAGAAACCAATACACTTTACAAAATTATCTATCTTAACTGATGATCAATTTTCTTAGCTGGAATTTTTATTCTCTCTCTGAGAAACTGAGTGTAATCGCCACACGTTCCTGTTACTATGAAGCAAAATACTGAGAACTTTCAAACTCCGAAGTCGATGTTAAAAAGACTAATGTAGGTTAGAGACTCGGAATATAGGGTTCAATAAAATAGTTTAAAAATGGTAATAAACTCCGAAACAGGATTTTTGAGCATTACTAGATATTTCAGGTAGAGATTACAGAGTTCTCATCTTTTTACTGCTTCAGCATATTCAAAGAGGCAGCCGACTAACTTTCTTTGGAGAATATGGTTTTTCTTAGGCAATACAGATATATAATTAAATAAATGAATTAAATTAAAATAAATTGAATAATCCGACGATTGAGATCGCATGTTATCTTTTACCGCATCGAAGCTATAAGCACAAATAAAAAAGGTTCCATGAGTTGATTTTGAGCGATCAGTTTGTATGGAAACTGTAGATTATAGTGACCCAATATCGGTGTTTCTGACAAATCAGTGCTTCTTGAGTAGAAAAGGTTAAAGTCAAAATTTTAGATCGATATCTGCAAAACTGAGGGAATTAGTCTGCGTATATACAGGCAGGTGGAATCAGCATTAACACCAAAAACAAAGTCAGCCTGGAAATCCAACGCAAAATAAATCTTGCCAAGATGATGTGCTACTTCGGACTGAGTAGGCAATTGAGAAATAAAGTTCTCTTTCGTCCAATAAAGACCAAACTCTACAAGTCACTCATTATCACCGTGCTGCTATATGGTGCAGGGGCTTGGTCAATGACATCATCTGATGAGTCAAAGTTACTAGTTTTCGAGAGAAAGGTTCTGCGTAAGATTAATGGTCCTTTGTGCGTTGGCAAAGAGATATATGACGACATTGACATAGTTCAGCGAATTCAGAGACAGCGGCTACGCTGGCTAGGTCATGCTGTCCGAATGGACGAAAACACTCCAGCTCTGCCAGTATTCGACGCAGTACCCACCAGGGGAAGCAAAGGAAGAGGAAAAAAACCCGTTGGAAAGACCAGGTGGAGAAGGATCTGGCTTCGCTTGAAGTCTTCAATTGGCGCCACGTTGCGAAAAGAAGAAACGACTGGTGCGCTGTTATTAACTCGACTGTAATCGCGTAAGCGGTGTCTACGCCAGTAAAGAAGAAGAAGATATGCTTAGAGCATCCACTGAAACCTCCTACAGTTTTCGAGCTCGCACACTCCTAATAAATATTTCACTACGCTAATCATTACTACTTTCTTTGCTCTGCATTTTCACTTAAAAATGTTGCTCCATTACAACTTTTATCTTAAGATTTTCATATACCCTTATATACATACTATACATGTATATATGTATGTAGTGGGAGTCATTGAATTATGAGTTCAACGTGTGCCAAGTAAATGCGCTAACACACAATTTCAAATTCATCATCAAAGCACATTTCAAACACATTTACGCCAAAACATATACACATACAAACATAACATAGACCTATAAGCTATCTTAAATAGATGGTCATTACACATATGCAAACAGCCGAAATGTGGTGAGCGATGAAAATTCGTCTGGCTCGTGTCCGCATTTATGAAAATGTGTCATCGAATATCACTCTCAGCGAAGACACGCACACAAATCTAACTTGTAGATTTATCAACATATAGTATAGCACCAAGATCATGTTGACGATGTTCATGTACATATGTATCACATACATTTATGTATTTAGCCATACATTTTCGTCTTCGTTGGTCACTACATTGTGGGTGGGTGGATGCTTGGGCGATGATGTCGCTTGCTATCGGTGCTTATGTGGTATATAAGTATGTAAATTAGTGAGCAGTGTGAAGACTGATTGAAACGCAACCTTCTTAACGCCGGAAAGAGAATTTATTTTTGTCGCAATTTCACGCTGATGTGTCTTTATATTCAAACATATAGATTAATGTGTGTCATATGCTATATGCATATATGTATTTTATGTGTTACTAAATGATTTAAAGGAGATTTTTCAAAATTTGGTTACTGATTAAATGTGTTTTAAAACAAATACCTCTTTCTTACAAAAGCTTTCTATTAAAAAAAATAAATTAGTTCTTGTAATTTAATCGCTTAAAAATTTTTAAGGCGAAAATTACTATTTGAGGCTAAAGAAAGGGCTGGATCGATTTCATGTAATATGGCATTAAATTAGAGTATGCCAGAATCACTATTTTATGAAAATTGATAATCATATTGAATTTCATAGTCGACATCAAAGAGATTAACTGAACCGATTTTAGTTATAGTTCGTACCAGACCATATTGTAGTCATAAAAATATAAGTATAATAACTTAATTCCTTTAAGCTACTTTGAAACTTGTCTGATATTTTAGATATAGTCAGTCGTAGACACAGGAGTACTCATATTCGGTACTGGGAACTTAAAAAAATTTAGATTTTTAAATAAGAATATCCATGCAATTAGAGCCCTATTTTTATTGGTTTTCACATTATGACAAAAAAGCACACGGAAATTGTAATTAAATTACCCGGATAAATGATATTTCAAAACAATGTATGGTTCTTAATTACTATGCAAAATATGAGCGTGATCTGTCAACTAGTTTGCTTACAGCAGTTGCTAAGTCGGTACACCTCAGTAAAGCGTTGCAATTTTTACAAAGGATAAAAATATCGAACAAAGATTTTGTCTCAAATATTGTATTTCTAACCAAGTTTCATGTGCGGAGCCGTTGGGAAAGCCTTGCGGTGATTCAATTTGATCAAAAACACAAGCCTACGGTGGTACAAAGCCTTTAAAGACGGTCGAGAGATTGATCTTGATCGTGCTTCTGATCCCACATTCATCGAGACCATTATCCTGCCGATGAGACAGGGGTGTATGAGTTTGACAAATCAACAATCCTGGGAATGGAGGAAAAAAAACCGAGATGAAACCAAAAAACCACCCTAAAGCCGCTCAAAAATCATTGTGATCCGTGTGATTTTTTCTTGTTCCTCAAACTGAAATTGCCGCTCCGTGGAACCCGTTTTCTGTCGATAGAAGAGACAAAACTAAATTCGCTGAAGGAGCTGAAGGCCACCCCAAAGTGTTATGAAAAGTGTTTCGAGGACTGGAAAATTCGTTGGCAAAAGTACCTACATATATTACATCTTTTAATTACTTTGAAGGCGACAAAACAAATATTGATGAATAATTAAATATTTTGCGTTTTCTTTGTAAAATGAAAGAATGAGATGGAAGTTATAATGGCATCACATTATGTAAAATGTGGATCAAATTAGCCGAGTAGTGGTTTTGGTATGAGACATCACGACAGTAGCTGATGACAAACAAATATCGCTTTTATTATCGATTAAGAAGAAAAAAGTATATCATAAATGGATAAACTTCAGTTAGAATTAGGATAAAAATATGGACATATGTACATATATCCGAATTTTGATAACGGAATAAAAAATATTATCTTCGGCTCTTTTTTAAATATTAAAAAACAATAACACAATAACAATAACAATAAATAGACACAGTTTTGGGGTTATTTTGGCATCAACTATAAGAGTTGTTGAAATCCTCTTTTATCGCTCTGATACTAACAAGATAATTTCCAAGAACTGTTTTTTAATTTTTTCGATATCGTCGTTAATATAATGGGATGGGCAACGCGTATGAGGCAAGTTTTCTATGACTTCACGGCCTTCAATGAAAGCTTTGTGCCACTCAAGTACTTGTTTCGTTATAAAGTCGATTCCCCAAAACACTTCTGCAACATTTTTATCGATTCCCTAATCGCAATTCCATTGAAAACACAAAATTTCAAGAAAATTCATTGCTCATTATTTTCCATGGTAATATCAAACCTCACAAAAATACCAATCTACGAAAAAACTCGAATCGATTCGAGTTGTGCTCGCAGTTTATATGGCCTAGTCCGGGTCAAATTTGATCAGCTGTCTACCAGATTAAAAATTAATTTTCGTAATTATTATTGCAAATATTTATAATTTTTGGTGGCACACGTTTTCAGTTATGCCTTACTTCTATATTTCTCTTTAATTTTATTATAAAACTAACTCACAAGTATTACCAGTTCTAGTATGACTATGCAGATTAGGGCAAGCATTGCGAATATTTAATGCGATTTATTATTGTTTTTGTTTTTAGAACGCTACAGCAACTAAAATAGTTGGCGGTGTTACTGTTAGTTAGTTATTGACAACGAATTTGCAAGAATGCGCAATACTTAGTGGCAAAGTGATTTACATTCAGAGATCAAAAGTGCATTTTAATAGACCATTATTTATAATGGATAATTGTTTTCGAATACAACAACAAATATGAAGAAAAAGAGATCAACCGGACTGTAATTTAAGTGATGTTGGTCAAGGCGAGTGATTGGAATAAGTTCTCAAATTGCAGCAATAAATGTTTTTCAATTGCAAGTGGAGAAAAGAAGTGTGGTTTTTTGAAAAAAAAATTAACTGAAATATATCAATATTAAAGTGTTAAAAAAAAACAAGAAAGAATTTTAACCACGTTTGCATCGAAACTATAATACCATGCACGTATAATACGGTTTTCATACAAGAACTTGATTTTGAGCAATATTTTTTTATTGCAGCCATAACATATGCTATAGTGGTCCGATCTTAACAATTTTTTCCGAGATTATAGCGCTGCTCTGGATAATAATCCATGCTAAATTTGTGGGATTTTTCTTTAAAATAAAAAAATTTTCTAGTCAAGTATTTGTTTCGGATCGATCGGTTTGTATGGCAGCTATATGCTATAGTGGTTCGATTTGAACAATTTCTTCAGAAATGACGCCCCTACCTCTGAAAATTATCCATTATAAATTTCGTGAAGCTATCTTGTAAAATAAAAAAGTTTCTTATATAAAGAATCGATTTTGTCGAACAGTTTGTATGACAGCTATATGTTACACTGCTCTGATATCGGCGGTTTCGACAAATGAGAAGCTTTTTCGGAAGAAAATAGAGTTTGCCAAATTTCAGAACGATATATCAAAAAATAAGGGCTTAGTTCACGTATATCTGACTGAATCGACTCAACTCGTCTCGTTGATCATTTCCGTATATATAGGGTTTCCGACGTTCCGAATTATCGGACCCCTACAGAAAAATAATTGGTAAATATTGTTTTTTGTTTTAAAGCATATTTGTCTATTAATATCAATACGTACATATGTACATATATACTTTTATAGCACCTATTGGCTCATGCTTCGAAGTCACACATTTCATTGATTAGTAATTCTTAGCTAAAAGCTCGCTTTAAACATTATTTCCCTCATCACACACTTAGCACAATTGTTGCTTATGTCCGATCTATGGCATGTTGTTGTTATTGTACACCATTTATATTTAGTAAACTGCGTTGACGTTGTTGGCACAACAATTTAGTTTATTCATGTCATCGGCCAAAGATGAAATGAAACGAGTCTAGATGTGGGAGCAATACAAAACTAAAAGCAACAACAAAACAAACAAAAAAGATGACACGAAAATTGGCACAGAAATGTAGAAAAAATAATCAACAAAAGAAGTGAAGAATACACTTATATTGAAGCTTACAGCCCACAATGCTGAGAGACGATACAATGAAGAGCGAACTAAATATTTGCACGCCACAAAACCTAAGCTATTCGCTCCCACAATCAAAAATAATATATATTTATTTATTTTTATTTGAAAGCTCAACTTGCGCTCATCATAACGAAGCTTTTACTGATAAGCCCACAGTTATTTCGTTGTTATTCTCTCATTAATTTGATGACCTGATCGCGGGCAACAAGTTTGCGTGCTACTCTTTATAAGTATATGTATGAAAATAGCTATGTACGTTGATAAACAACGATGAATCGTGCTTTGTAAGGGGTTGTTAGGCCCTGAGCTAAATTTTATACATACATGATGCTATCGACCTTGAAAAGCTCTTGTCAGAATTTGGAAAAACTGATGCTGATCGCGTGTACAGGAGAATACATGGGAATTAAGATTTTCGAAAATCGTGAAAATAAAAACAACAAATGTTTTTACTTTTTATTCCTAACAAAAACCACAACTTCTAATAAGGTAGCTTCGACTAAAGACTAAGGTCGGGTAATCATAAAGAAGCAAACAGTGTTATGTCATCGGAAAGTTTCTTATCAGATGATCAGTCATGATCATGTTAGATCAGATGTCATGTTATTTATAGTATACATAAGTAAGTGATACTATACAATTCATAGCACATTTATTTACCCTGGAGAGGGTATTTCGCGACCAGCTCGTAGTCAGTTCTAAAAATAAGATTAAACAAATCTTTTTTCGAATAAAATATTTGTGTGTCAGTGCATAAATTTACAATAATCTTCGAAGCTTAAAGTTTTTATGAAAGAAACAATTTGATTACGTGAACAGATCAACACATATTTTTTATTTTTATTCCTTTTCTTCTCCCATGAGAAATATTATTTTCGGGTCTTTTTTTATACATATGTACGTCAATATACTACTATGAGCAAAAAACAGTAAGACTTTATTTATAATCTTAAAATTCATAATTTACTCTTCAAAATCTATGTCGTCCTCCGCTTGGCCTTAATATAAGTACTTGTGCCAATGTTTTTTCCAATCCTCGAAACAGTTGTTAACAGTCAATTTCCGGAATAGCCTTCAATGCGCGTAGCGATTCTCGTTTAATGTCTTCAATTGACTCAAAACGGTTTCCTCGGAGCGGTCATTTGAGTTTGCTGAATAGCGAGGAGTCACACGTAGCTAAATCAAGCGAATATGGTGGTTGCGGTCCAATATTGGTCCAATTTTGGCGAAAAACTCATGAAAAGCCATAAGCAAAACACTCAAATATTATTCCTTGATAACCTTGATTTTTGACCTGCTTTGATATGTTTTTTCGGTTTCAGCTCACCTTTGCCATGATATTCGGCAGATTGATCGTCTGTTTCCGGGTCGTAACCCTAGATCCAAGACTCATCGCCAGTAATTATACGTTTCGTGACATCCTGTTAGTCGGAAAGCATTGTTTCATGGACGTTAGCGCGTCGCTGTTTTTCGTAAAACTTTAATGATTTTGGAACCAATAGTGCTTTCACTTTTCTTAGGCCCAAATGACCTCTCAAAATGGTTTTCACTAATCCTTCCGATATTCCAACGATGCCAGTAAGATTTCTGACTGTTAGTCGCCAATTCTCAAGCACCAATTCTTTTACTTTATTGAAGTGTTGATCATTAGTTAATGTTGATGGTCGTCCTGGACGTGGTTCTTCGTCATCGCGTTCTCGACCTTCTTTGAATAATTTGCATCAATCAAAAACACTTGCTCACGACAAACAATTATCACCGAAGGCCTTTTCCAACATTCTGAACGTTTCGGCACCAGAAAATTGATTCCGCACACAAAATTTAATGGAACTTCAGGAGGACAAGCGTATACTAAACACTAATGATTATTTTGATGCGACATTTGGCATAGAAGTCACTGACAGTCATACCAACCCAACATACAAAAAAAAAAAATCGACGAATGGGTTTTAGCGCGAAATTTTAATTAAAAAGTCTTACAATTTTTTGGTCATAGTAGTATTGAGGCTTGCGATATCTATTTAAAAAAAAAGAAACTGACGGGAAATAAAATGGCATTATACGGGGAAATTAGCATGCTAGTTCCCCAATTTCGATATTTCAAAATGCAACACAAGAATGTGATGATGATGCATTCGGTTTAAACTGATAAAATGGTGTATAATATATGAAATCAATGAATTAATATATGATTTCTAAAAGTCGATGACATTAGATCAATTTCCAATGGATGGTTGGATAAACAGACACTCAGAAATGAATTCATCTCGTCAGCCTTATTATTTTGATACACATACACAACCCTATATCAATTTCCATTATTTTTAGGTGTTTCAAACAACCGAAAATATTTACTGCAAATATTTATGTAACTGTTAGCTACGTGCCTAAAGCACAAACAAGAAGCCAACGTTATATTAGAAATTGATTTCAATGATGAAAGTAATGAGCGAACGAAGGCGAAAATTTATATGCTGAGAATTTTGGAATTGATCATTCATTTTCCACCAGAAAAAAAATTTGGCATAATAAATCATTTGTTGTTAAACAAAATGCCGGGGCAGTCAAGCTGGGTACCAAAAATAATATTTCTAAAATCAAAATTGTGCGTCACGCATAGAAAGAGAAAACCATCCAAGCAGCTCGTAAACGTGTAAGGAGTGTGCCAAATATTGTTATTATTTTGTTTTGGAAATTGCATTCGAAACCCATTAAAACCATTCGAGTTAGAAATTCATGAATTTCACTGCAGTAGAATACATACATACATAAGTTCATATATTTTATTATGGCTTTACACGCAATTATAGTATTACTTTTGAGGCACGTTTTTGCCCAAAATATGGTCGTTTGAACTCTCAAAAAATTAGCCAGAAAATTGTGTGTTTGTTGATGGTTCTAGATGCATTCAGTACGTGACTAACAATTTTTAAAACACAACAGTGGAGGAAGTTTAGTTAAAAAGGT
The DNA here is from genome assembly GCF_024586455.1 of Bactrocera neohumeralis. Taxonomy (NCBI): domain Eukaryota; kingdom Metazoa; phylum Arthropoda; class Insecta; order Diptera; family Tephritidae; genus Bactrocera; species Bactrocera neohumeralis. Next base: position 27,854,424 of record NC_065923.1, read on the forward strand.
GTCATAATTGTATGTAAGTAAGATATAATAATCATATTATTTTGAAAAAAATTTAAAATATTAATATTACAATAACGAAATAAATGTCTGAAAAAATGAATTTTTTTATTGCAGAAACAAAAATATTGCAATAACAACTACTTTTGATAAAAAATAATAAAATTCTTATAGTATCTTCATATACGATCAAGAATATGAAAAATTAAATAATTAAAATAAAAATCATATTCAATTTAATTATAATTTTTTATATCGGAAAATGAACTTTTAAAACATAAACATATCACAAAATCTCGATCATATACAATGGAAATATTTAAAAAAAATTATATTATTAAAACAACAATTATATTTGATATAATTTTGAAAAATTTATGAAATTTAACTGATATAAATATAGATTATTTTTTTCGATAAAAATTAAAATCACAAGATATCGATAAACATGATCAACTAAATTTAACTAATAATAAAAATATTGATTATTATTTTCGATAAAAATAAAAATCAGAAAATATCGATAAACATGATCAACTACTAATTATATTATTAAAAAGGCAATCATATTTGAAAAAATTGCGAAAAAATATATGAAATTTAACCAAAAAAAATGGATTTTTTTTTCGATAAAAAAATATATCGATACACATGATCAACTACAAATGATAAATAGCAATCAAATTTGATAAAAATGTTAAAGATTAGTTGAAATATAACTAATAAAATTATCGATTATTTTTTTCGATAACAATTAAAATCACAAAATATCGATAAACATGATCAGCTAATAATGATATGAAAATAGCAATCATATTTGATTAAAATGTGAAAAATATTAGAAATTTAACTTATAAAAATATCCATTATTTTTTTTTGATAACAATTAAAATCAGAAAATATCGGTAAATATGATTAACTGCTAATGATATTATTAAATAACAATCATTTGTGATAAAAATGTGCAAATTGGATTACATTTAACTAATAAAATTATCGATTATTTTCGATAAATATCCAAATAAAAAATATCGATAAAATACGATGCTTTATCGATGCCACGAAAATTTTATCGATTAAAGAAAAACTCACAAATTATTGATTAATAAGGCTGAAAAAAATTGATTAAATTATTACGATTAACTCATAATTTATTAATAAAATTAATATTACAAATTTATTTATTTTTATATACACATACACTAATAGAATCATTTGCATGCCATAGAAGCCCTACTATACACATATTTACATATTAATATACCTACATACATAAATACTACATATGAACATATGTATCTATGTATGTATGTTTAGCCAGTATTATGAAACGCAAATTTATAATAAGAGACAAATAAATTTAAATTAATTTTGTTTTAAGGGGGTATTCTGGTTTAGAAACCCGAATTTTAGGTATTTTTTTTTTGACCCGTTAAAAAAAATCAAAAATTATTTTGACTATCTATTTTTTTACATGCTTTTTATTGATGTTCTAAGAATACAAAACATAAATAATATAAGAAAAAAATTAAATTTAAAAAAACTGCAGGTTGGCGAAGTAGAGACTGATGAAACAATTGCTTGTCCTGGTGTTCAGGATATAAATCCTTTCCCTGACCTAAAATGAAAATTTATGCAAAATCCGTGAAGATTAAAAGTGTAGTTATCGCACTACGAAACGTTTTTGAAAAAAGAAAATTTTACAAAATCTCCACCATTTAAAAAAAAAGTTTCGTATTTTCCCTGTTTTTTTTTTTGGTTCGAAATTAAAAAAAAAAAAAATCGTTTGAAAGCTCTTTGTAGTGCGATACTATAATGTATAAGAAAGCTCAGTGTAAAATTTCATGTGAATCGGTTGAGTAGAACTTGAGATATCATGCACACCGTTTCTAGAAAAGTAGTTATGAGAAAAACGAGTTTAAAGATTGAGAACTAGTCGTGCGCAATGAATTTGAACTTCGAAAAATTCTCTTAGGGACATTTTCTTGAAGGGTTATACTATAAAAATATGCAAAAAATAATAGATTTTTTTGAATTTCTAAACCAGAATACCCCTTAAATAACGAATCGTAGATTGTTGTATAAGAACAAGCACAAGAAATCGGCAATCGCGCAGCTCACCTTGGAAGGAAATCATGCATAACGGACATAGATATATGTATATAAAGGCACACATAATAAGCGCCGCTATGCATAGAAAATGTTATATACATGTATGTATGTATAGTATGTGTGCTAATATGTAACTAGGTAAAAGTCGAGTACGCGGTGTGTGAAAATCAGCGACGCGCAGCTAACGAAACCGGTAAACCGGTAGCGGGCGACTGGGCAGTTGGGTGGCACCAAACTCACATTCGTATATGCATATATGTATGTATGTTCATGTATGCACATGCGTTTCAAATGCACGAAACGCTACAAGCACGCATTTGCATAGCGGGCCAATGTACGAATGTGCGAACGTAGGCAAAAAGAACCAGGCAAAAGCCCAGCCAGCAATCAAAATAAAGAAACTAAAGAAAGAGCAACTCAAAATGAAAGAAATTCGAATGTCGTTTGACGCCAATTGATAATAAGTTTAATTTTTGTGGTTGTTTTTGCTGTTATTCTTACGATTTGCTTTTCAAAAATGCCACTATAAGCACACATGTACGTGTGTAAGTGTGTGTGTATGCGTATTTGTACCTTACAAGTGTACTGCTGCAAATTGCTTCGAATAAGGCGGTCAGCGCGCTGTCAGCTGACGGCCGGCTGACGTTATTAGCGGCGGCTTGACGATTTAGTTATGTACACAGTAGTTGAGCAGCGTCTTGGTAGTATTCAAAACGCGATTAAACGTAAAACATGTGAAGCCGTCAGTCGTCGGGTCGAGAGACAAATTGCTCAAATTAATATTTATATTTTTTATTTGTTGTTGTTGTTTGTTGTTTGCAATACATTACGTTAATTAGTTTCCATTAAGTTTTTTAAGTAATTTTATGTTTGCACTTTTATTTGTTTTGCTGATTATGTAAGAGCGCACAAAGAGCAGTTTGCGAGTGATCACGTGCAAATAAGCAAAATATTATAAATAAAAAAATATTATATACAAAAAAATTGTACATAAAGTATTGAAAAAAAAATTATGAAAACGAATTTTTGAAAAAAAATATGAAAACGAAAAATTATTTAAAAATATATACATATTACAAAAATGTATACTATATTAAGTATTGAAAAAAATTATGAAAAACAATTAAAAAAAAAACTTTAAATACGAAAATTATTTAAAAAATAAAATTAGAAAAAAAATTTAAGTTTGGAAAAAAAACCAAATTGAAAAAAGTTGTGAAAAAAATTAGAAAGAATTTTTTGAAATAAAAAATAAATCGAAAAAAAAATAATTTGAAAAAAAATTATTTGTAAAATTTTGAAAAACTACATTTTTAATATTTTTGAAAGTTAAATATAAAAAAGTTATCGAAAAATGGTTTATGTGTTCCTAAGTGTTTTGGGAAATTACGGTGAGTGGTTAAGTAACTTAAATTACAAAAAAAAAACACGAATAATTATCAGATATTAAAAAAACATAAAATAATAATAAAAAATAATCTCAAAATGCCAATTATAAGCATTTTAAGGGCATATTTGTGGGTTGAAAGTTCAAAATTTTTCAAAAAATGAACAAAAACTTTTGAAAAAAATTTTAAAAATATTTTTTTAAATAAAAAATAATTTGAAAAACAACATTTTTAATATTTTTGTAAGCTAAATATAAAAAGGTTATCGAAAAATGGTCTATGTGGTACTAAGTGTTTTGGTTTCAAAACAAAAAATAAGAATTATTAAATATTAAAAATAAATAAGAAATTATAAAAAAATTAAAAATAAATTTAAAAAGCCAATTGGAAGCATTTTAACGGCATATTAGTGGGTTGAAAGTTCAAAACTTTTCAAATTATTCTATTAGCACTTAAATATCGTAAATACGAAAATGTTACGTATACGCAGTGTGTGGCAACCAGAGTCCTTTATGCATCGGCATACACACCTACACATTCATACACAAACTTATATTTAAATATAATTCCACTTTTATATGTACGCACGTGGCAAGATCTCCACAACTACACTACTAGGCACATAAACTACGAAGTGCCGTTAGTTCAAGGTTTAAGTACCCACTAACATACATACATACACATGTACACATAAGCACACAATTATATGACTTTTATTATTGTGCGCGTAACTAAGCACGTCAATAGTGTGTCTACTCAGCTGTCCCACAAACGCTATGGAGCGCCAACCAAAATAAATCACATGCACACACATACACACATTCATCCATACAAAAACAAAAAAAATGTATGCAAAGACATGCACGGCGCGTTGTGGGTGCAGTTCCGAGTGAAAGTATGTTTGTAAAAGTGATATGTTAACGGTTTACCGCTGCATACATATGTATGTATGTGTAAGATGTATATAAAGGGAAATTGGTGTTGTTGTTGCATTGTCTTGCATCATCTTTGCGCATTGAACTTGACTTTGATGCGCCGCATCGACTTTTGTGGAAGAATGCATGAAGTTCGTCTGAGTTTTTGTAGCGGAAAAACCCCAAATAAGGAAATACGAGGGCGGCTTGATGGCACAGTGTATTTTTTTGGGTAATTTAGTTTAAATGACGGTAGTCTTTAGGAAAAGAGAAATTTGTAAACTTTTTTTGAAAATGTGATGTGGTGAATTTGATGTATATAACACGATTTAGGATATAGTTTACTAAATATCGATGTTGTCAACTTTTGCCAGAACAAAGCCGAAAATTAAAGTGGTTCAAAACAGGGTGAGGGTGCTCAAGGTTGGCTAAGGTTGTAGGTAGAACTGAGAGAGCCCATATTTCGCAGTTGTAACTAGTTTATAAAAACGCTAGGCTAGAAAATATAATCTCTTCTTGGTTGCCTACAACCAAGCGGCCACTTAATCTGAGGGTATAACGATCTGTTCCCACGACAACCCGTCAAAATTCCTCAAAATTATTTTGGCAATTTATTTATACGACAACGAAAAAACATATAACGATGATCTATCACAACAGACTGGAGTTTTTTGGAAAAAAATAAAGAATGAATGCTACCTCGGAAAGCAATGAGGACGTAACGAAGGGGACTTTGTGCATGAAAAACTGCCAGATGTGCGTGAGTTTAAATACTGGTGAAGGCAAATTAAAAAAAAAAAGAGCACTTCATTTTCGTACATGCATATTTGTGGTATGACAAAGCTTTCCACAAAATCGATCAGCCTTTCTAAAAGAACTGAAAACCCGTAAAACCTGCTATTTGTACCACATCAAGATTGAAAATTCAGCAGGGAGCTGGAAAGTAAAAAATTAAAATAAGTGATAAAAAAGGATTAACCTTGCCATATCTAGTCATTTGTTGCAAATAACCAAGCATTATAGAAGAAAAAGCAGAATCAGTAAGCCATGGACCTGCTTTTTTTCGTTATTCGAAAAAGTAGGACAATATGAAAGAATCATCAATACAAGATTGAGACAAGCAATTCTATTAAAGAAACGCACGTCAAGCTTTCAATGCAACTAAGCCTTCTCCTCTTTCCTTTATGACGTCACGAAATTATGTACATACTATGTACCACTCTTTCAAGGCGCAACTGTCGTAATCTCTATTTCTATGGGTTAACTTGGTAACAGAAAATAGGAAAATTTATAAAAAAAAAAACATATAAAAACAAAAAATATAAAAAAAATATAAAAAAAAATATAAAAAAAATAAAAAAAAAATAAAAAAAAATAAAAAAAAAAAATAAAAAAAATATATAAAAAAAATATAAAAAAATTAAAAATTTATAAAAAAAAAATTTAAAAAAAAATTATTATAAAAAAAATTTTCTTTAAATTTATTTAAAAAAATTATAAAAAATTTTTCTTTAAATTAAAAAAAAAAATTATACAAAATAAATATTTTAAATTTATACAATTTTTTAAAATAAATATTTTAAATTTATATATTTTTTGTTTAATTTATAAAAAAAACTTATTAAAAATAACCAAATTTTTCCATCAGAATTTTTTCTTCAAAGCAAAAGACGATCGAACAAGTTTATGGTACAAGCATTAATGTCTCCACAGCGATCGGTTTCTGAGCATATGTTACGTCTTTAGTCTCCCTTCTCCATTAGCTGTAATTTAGGAACTAATTAAAAGGCCGCCGTTACAAAATATATGGTTAAATAAAGTAGATTTTACATATTTTAAAAAGAAATTAAGAATGAAAGATAAGGAAAGAGAGAAAGAGAGGAGAGAGTACGGAGACAAAATTCAAAAAATTAAAATTTTCTGAGTAAATAGGGAACTATTTTTAAGATTCTTTTTAGTTTTAAATTTTCAAAATTTTACTAGTTAATCCCACCAGCCTCGTGTTTAATAATATTTTTGAAATTTAATCGTATATACATATACATACGAAAATATTTCCGCTAGATTGAGCATTAAGAATTTAATTTCCTCACACTACTCTGATTATTTACATTTGAAGGTTAAAAATTATAAACATTTGCAAAATTAATTTACTTCCAATATATTCACACACACATATGTGACAAACTTTGCATTTCCGTACTAGCCGTAGCTGTTTTGCTTAATTATAATTATTGTCGTCTTGGCCCATATTCTTTCGACAAATTCATTGTTAATTAAAAATTGGCGTTGCCAAATAATAGCGACATGTGCAAACAAATGTGCGTAAACATATATACACCGGTCTATAGATACACACGTATATGCGTAAAATGAAAAAAAAAAAACAATATTAATAAAAAGCAAACCCAATTGCATGACATTTATGTATTTTCGTTCGGTCAGAAAAATTAATAAAAATGTCTGTGCTGAATAGCTAAAAATATAAATTATCATTAACGCAATAAAGCGAGCAGATAATGAGGTTGCTTCTTGAAAAAAAAATAATAAAACAAAACTGAAGAAAGATTTTCTTTATATAGTTTACAAAATTCGAAATAATAAAGGGTGATCCAAGTAGAGGCACTTTTTTCAATAGCCTTTTTTTGACAGATCACGAGTGAGTCGTATCAAGCTGTCATGTTACATTTGTTCAGTATTGTTTGGCATTTCATCATCGAAAGACTTACACCTAAACAACGTTTATAAATCGTTCACCTTTTTTACAAAACTTCGTTCTGTAAATAATGTGTTTCGCGCATGTCGCTCAAATTATGGTCAACATAATCGGACTACTGATCGTACTATTCGCAACACCATCACCTATCTTAAGACACTGCAGCGGCTTGACTTTTCCAAGCGACAAAGCTTCGCGCTATGGACTCTTGAGAAGTTCCAAGAAGACGTTTTTGAGCTAAACTTTGTTCAGCGCTAAGCCTAATTTTTGGCTCAATGAAAATGTAAACAAGAAAATTGCCATATTTGGAACGAAGAGCAACCTGAAGAGATTCAAGAGCTGCAATTTCATACAGAAGAAACAACGGTTTGGTGTGGTTTATGGGCGGGAGAACTTAACCATTATCACACCATGATAACCGTCTATTCGTTGCCTGAAATTGAATCTCGAGATCTCGGCGACATTTGGTTTAAGCAAGACGGTGCCACTTCCCACATATCTCATCAATCAATGGATTTATTGCGAGAAAACTTTGGCGAGCAAATAATTTCACATTCACCAGTCACCAGTCACCAGTTACCAGTCGGTATGCTCGAATGAGTCATCGAAAAATGGACTCAACGGATGGACTACCTGAGACGTAGCCGCGGCCAGCATTTGAAAGAGATAATTTTCAAAAAATAAATGCCAAAGAATGTTCTTTCGAATGATAATAAACATTCCCCATTAAATTTGAAGTTTCTGTGTTTTTTCTTCAAAAAAAAGTAGGCAGCCTCAAAATGGATAACCCTTTATAACAGGACAATATTTGGTTAGTCAAAATAATTTTATGAACAGACGATTTTGGCACTATCGATATTTTCGATTTTGTTTTTAATTGGAGCATATTTCAAATATTTCTTAAATTTTAGAAACAAAACTCAAAACATTTTTTAGTTCAGTTCTTACTATTTTTTTTGTCATGGCAGGTCACATATGTAGGAGAGTGATAAGTCATTTCAAGATTTTTCTAAAAAATATATGATGATGTATTTGTAAAACTCAAATATCCTACCATATCGATTTCTATCTGATCAAATATGACTCGGACTGGGCCACATAAAAGTCAAAGAAACAGTGATGGAAAATCGTCCTAGAGGATCTCAACATCTCTTATGTACCGACTCAACCGACTTTTGGTTAATGTTTTCGGTATGAATTGTGCCACTGGCTTACTGACCTCAATCTACAATTTTGGTAGTATATCCAGAAAAAAGGAATAATTTCAGGGATTTTGAAACAATTTTTTTGTTATGGTCTTTCGATATAAGTTTCATAAAGATATATAAAATTCGGTCAACACTTCAAATTACTTTTTGAAATTTTTAGAGGGTATAAGCCAGCAGAGACTCACCAGCCTCTTGCTTTTAGGAAAGCTTACTGTCTTTTGTAGTTTCAGCTAAATAGTGTTACAAGTAAATTTTAAATAATCCATCACTTTATTGAATCGAACTTTTGGTAATCAGATCATATTCGGAACTTTGTCTGTCAACTAATCTTCTCGGTTGCGTGATTAAATTACTTTGGAGTGATTTTTTAAGTGGATGTGTCATTTCGAAGATGTACGCTGATAAATCAGTTCCGATTCACTATATGAAAATCAGCATTGGGTGTATAATTGGAAACATAAGACCGACTAACTTGATACTTAAATCATTTTTAATATTTCGTAATGGATTTGTCAAATAAAGTGGCGTTTCATAAATTTTTCATAAGCAAAATCGTGCGCCATTTACGGAACAGGTAGTAATCATTGGTGTCACATCCGGACTATAAGATGCCTTTGACGAGTCACTATCGATGTACATAAGTGACTCAGCATTGTTCTGATGGAACACAATTTCTCTTCCTCAAAATTTAGCCACTTCTGGGCAATCGCTTCCATAAATTGTTGAAAGTACAAGTCTGAATTAAAAGCTTGTACTTAGTTCTTAATTAAAAGCACTTGTAAGTTTTGCCGTATAGCAGCATCTCATAATAGTTAACTTCCTCCGAATCTCATCAAGCCTATAGAAAACCCTTTGTGACCGTCAATCTTGGCTTGGCCAACGTTTGCGCCGACTCAGCGCTGTTAATAACTCACTTTTCATCAGGTGTAATCATGAGTTACAGAAATGTATCGACTTGATTGTGACGAAGGTGGAAATTCGGTCCATGCGGTAGTTGTTTATTGGTATTGATCTTTGACGCGTGCTCGAACAAAACTGAGCCAAGCAACCATAAAACTGTTCTAGAATTTTTTAGTGCGATTTTTTATCATTCTAACACTGGAAAAATAATGGTTTTTTACTAGACCGGTAAATCGAAAATACACAAAATTCTTATTGGCACTCGATAGAAAAGACTAATTGGAATACTAACTGGTCACTGTCTGGTGGCGCCACACGCCCGTAGGATGGGGCTGACAGAATGAGAAGACTGCGGGAAATATCTAAAGCAAGGTACCAGGTAAACAATGGACCATCTCTTGTATACTTGACCCGCATTGACAAGCCTTCGCTGTAAGCATCTGGTTTCCCCACGGTATGATATACTGGAGGAGGTAACGATAGTGAGGCCACAGGGTCTAATAAAATTCGCGTCAAACGCACTCATCCTAAAGGATGATTACTCCTCATGGACCTAGCAACTGAACTCTATCTGATATCGGAAAAGACCAAACTGGTCTATACATGGCTTATTGGCCTACCATTTCAAGCTAACCTAACCTACTAGACCTTATATAAAAATTTATAGAATTTTTGTGATTTTTAAAAGAACTTCTTAATTTTTTTTCGAAAATAATGAATGAATATTTTCAATTTTGGTATCAATCTTATATTATAGATTTGAAAAACAAGTGCCGTTAGTGTTTTATGGTTTGGCGCGTGCTAATTGTGTACACATAAATATTTTCTTTTAAAACCACATAAAACAGACAAACAATTCTGAGCAAAAACAAAAAATTAAAAAAAAAAATCAAACAACCACACTCTTTCCAAACAACTGATCTAAATTGGGATCACATATTTATACATTAAGCAGCAACGAGCTAAACATTGTCTAACCTGAAAGGCAAGAGCGTCTGTATGTTTGCGTTCTTACAACTTTTTTTTCTAATTTTTTCGGCATCACTTTTCGTACATGGGCACATACATACATATTTACTCGACCAATATTGAGCACAAACAGACCATGTCCAAATTAACTTCTACGTACATATTTATGAGTGCGAGTTGCATGAAAATGGCAATTGAGGAGAGCCAAAGGCGAGCAAGCGGACCAACGACGGACAGACAAGAATATATATGTATGTTTATACGAGAAAAGAGCACACAAAACATAAAAATTCAATGGAGAAGCAAGAAGTTAGTGCTCATGCACATCCAAGAACACATACTCACACACACACATGTGTGTACGCATATGCAGGCGCTTACACGCAAAAATAGACAACAATTAACCACCAGCCAAGTTCTTTAACGTTTTAATAACAAAAACAAATAGGAAAATTATAAAAATACACGCAAGCAAACATTTAGAGAAGAATTTCAAACAAAAACACAGCGTAAGAACAAAGTGAAAAATTGAGAAAACCTAATAGAAAATAGGGAAAATTGAAAAATTGAAACAAAAACAAAAGCAACGAACGAAAAACAGCTTGTTCGCCTAGCCGCTGAGCGCTGCCAAATGCCAAATGGCCAATGGCGAGCAAAAACAAAAGCAGCAAAATCTCAATAGCCGATCGGTCGGCAATTTCCTGCGAATTTCCGAATTTCAACCGAAAGACCCAACTCAGTGTGCTTAAGGTCATAAACGCGATCGGGGCGAATAATTGCGCATAATGAGCAGCGCGTTTTCTGTTTTGTGAATTACGAAATCCATAGTTCAAATAGTTTTGAATGAGTATCCTTTATATCATTTGAAAACTTGAAAGAACTCAGAAAATAGTAAAATAAAGTAACAAAAACAACGAATACGAACTTAAAGCATAGATTTGTGCGCAGCATCTACATACATATGTAGTGAACTAATAGTAAAAGTGAAAAGGTATTGGTTATAAATAAGCTAAAAATATTACTAGCTCTTGACATAGTTTGAGTCATAAAAGTGCATGAATTAAATTTTTACAAGCATCTGTATGTATCTAGGCGTCACAAAGTTAGGCAAATGTGCAGAAAAAATTTCAAAGTTTTTCGAACATCAATTATGCGCTCCGAAAGTGATTTTTTATACTTTCGAAAATGACATTTGTGCTCCGAAAATGTGTTTTAAAAATTTCGAAAATGCAGAAAAAAGTTTAAAATTTTCGAAAATCAATTAGCGCTCCGAAAGTGGTTTTTTATGCTTTCGAAAATAACGTCTATGCTCGGAAAATGTGTTTTAAAATTTTCGAAAATGTTTTTTAAAAATTCGAAAATCATTCTTGCCCTTTTTTGCAATGGAAATATTCTTTAAAATTTTCAAAAATAAAATTTTGGTGCTGAAAATTTTTTTCTAAAATGTCAAAAATCAATTTTTTGCTTTAAAATGTTTTTTTTAAATTTCGAAAAGCATTTATCCGCTCCGAAAGTATTTTAAAATTTTGGAAATTAAGTAGTATATTTCGAAAATATTTCTAAAAATTCGAGAAAAGTTTGACCACTGGGGAAGTTTTTTGAAATTTCGAAAAACAATTTTTCTCTCTGAGAAAGTTTTTTAAAATCTCGATAATCAATTTTTTTATTTCGTTTATGCCCTCTTAACATTTTATCCGTTCCGTTAGCGATTTTGCGTTCAGAATTCAAAATTTCGAAACGCCGTTTTTAAAATCAATTTCGCGCTCCAAATGTTTTTTTTAATAAGTTTTAGAATTAGTTGTTCGCTCTGGTATGTTTTGGTAATAAATTTTGAATATTTTTTTAACTTCGAAACGCGTTTTATTTACTTGAAATGCTTTTGAAAACTCAAACTTCGTGCTCGAAATGTTTTTGAAAATTAGGTGTTAGCTCTCTGATTTTTTTACATGGAAATGGATTTCGTGTTTATAAAATATTTTTTAAAAATTACTAAACTTAATTTTTCGCCTTGAAAATGTTTTAGTTTTTAAAAAATTAAGAACTGCAACTTTTGGATTAGAAAATGTTTTTTTAAGTTTCGAGAAATACTTCGAAAATGAATTTTGTACTTTGAAAATATTTTTTTTTTCATTTTTAATATTAATGTTTTAAAATTTTAAATTTTTTTTTCGTCCAGATTTTGTTTGTAAATTTGGAAATTATTTTGGCGACCTGAAAACGTTTTTTAAAAAATTTCGAAACTCAATTTTTCGTTTCAAAGTTCTTTTTTTGTTTTAAAAATTAATTTTGCACCCGAAAATTGTTAAAATTTTGGAAAATATTTGCTGGATTGATTATGGGCTTTCAATACTTTATTTTTTTTAAATATTTCGAAACAATTTTTTTTTTGAAATTTTGAAAATTATTTTCTCGCTCGCATATTTTTGGCGTCCTGAAAACGTTTTTATTTCGAAACTCAATTTTACGCTTTAGAACTTTTAGTTAGTTAGTTAGTTTTGAAAATAAATTTTTCACTCAAAAAATGTTTTTCAAAAATTTTGGAAAAATATTTTGCTGCATTGATTTTGGATTTTCCATATAATAATAATAATAATTTTTTAAATATTTCAAAACTAAATTTTTTTTTTGAAAATGTTTTCAAAAAGTTTTGAAAACGAATTTTGTACGCGAACATTTTTTTTATAAATTAGAAAGATTAGGTGTTCGATCTCAAATTTTTTAATTTCAGAAATGAACTTTATGTTCTCAAAATGTTTTTTAAAAATATATTTTTAAAATTTTTAATGTTTTTAGAAATGTCGACAATAGATATTGCGTTCTGAAAACTTTTTTGTTTCTAATTCCGAAAAAAATTTGGCTCGCGGTGTGCTTGGCGTGTTCGCCAATGTATTAAGTTGAACGTTTGTTTTGAACAAATAAAAAATTGTGTGGCATTTCGTAATTACAAGTACACTTCTTAATAAATGCTATCACTTGTGCAACAAAATAAATGTTTTGGTCGCATAAAAACAGGTGTGCTGTCATGCATGTCTCTTGAACGCAACGAAAAAGCATTGTATGATCGTCGCTGAAATGAATGGTCAGTGCTGGCCTGAAGGAAAAAATTTTGAAACTTACTCAAGGAACTTCAAAATTCTTCACTTTCAACTTCAAAATTTTCAAAATTCGTTCTTATGTAATCTGCCCTTTTGATATAGTCGTACATGCATACCGTTATACACGTCATCGTACACTCGTGTTCGTACAAAAGTTTTTGTGCTGACGTCTCTTGAATTATTGCTGTTTCTGTTTCTGTTTCTATTTCAATTTCAATTTTTTTTTTGTGCCGTACCGATCACTTGTTTCTCATTTCACGCATAAAACCCAATTGTTTTGTGGCCAAATGTACATATGCGTCGTGTATTTGTGCTATTCGCACTAAAATTAGAACCGATGCCGAATGGTGAATTAATTTTGCATTATTCTCTTGCTTGTAGTGTCATTACCCGGTGCTGGAACTAGTCCAACTGAGCAACAGACCATACTTGAAGTGCTCAACAATAAGCAGACACAACAACAACAGCAGCAGGACGCAACAGAGGCAACGCCAACTGAAACAGCTACAACAACAACTGCCGGTACTCCAACACAGACAGCAACACCGTCGCCATCAGCGGAAGGGGCAGCAGGCGCTGCAGTGAATATTGCAAACGATGAAATTCCAACGAGTACAGTTAATGTGCCGTTAGATGAGGTGGATGCATTATCAAGTGCCGATGATCTAGTCAGCAGTCAAAGCACAGCCAATACCGAAAGTAGTTCTTCGAGCAACGAAAGTGCAACGAGTCAAATACCCAATCCGGCAGTGACGTCAGCGCCGACGACAAAAGAGGCGGTACGCACAGAAAGTACGGAGGGCGAAGCGAGCGCGGTGACACAGCGTTCAACGAACACTGCTACTGTAGGTGACACAGCAGCGACGAAAGAAACGATTACAATTCAACCGATTGCCGTCGATAGGCAATGCAGTGCGAACAGCAGCAGCAGCGCCGATCAGGGTCATGTACTTGATATTGAATCTCATTTGATTGAGACGTACAGTGATTATCAAGCGAACGACGATAGTGTTGGTATTAACGAATTGCCACCTCAGCAAGATGAACTGACAGTGGGTTCGTCGAAAGTTGAGACGGATGTAAATGTACGAACGGTGATTGAAGTGGAGCCGGTTGGTGCGATATCGAAGAAACCCGTTGAGACAGTGCTGCCGACCAGACGTGTACAGCGGGCCGAAAGTGAGTCAGAGAACGTTGATGACGCCAAAATTGCGTCCGAAGTTGTAGAGGCAACTTTGAATGGCAAAGAAGACGGAGTGATAGAGGAAAAAGAAGCAGAAACGGAAGCGGAAGCGGAAACGGAAACAGAGGCAGTAAAGAGCGCATTTGTGTTACCCAGCGAACCAAGTGATGCAATTAAAGCGACCGCAGAGAGGCTAGTCAACGAAATAGAACGTGAAGTCTTGGACGCGTTGCGGAAGAGCGAAGAAGCACAAAACCAAACAAATACTGAAGGCTCGGAAGCCGCAGAAACACAAAATCAATTAAAAGCTGAGGTCTCCGCAGACACAGCAACCGAAACGCAAACACTTAACAACGACGCAGTACCAGAAGAAGCGTGTAAAATAGAAGAAAAGACTGAACAAGCCACAACCTTATTAGATGACATAAACAACTCATTAACGCAAAAAGTCGACGCACAATTGTCCGAGGTAACAAGCATACTAAAGTCATCGAAAACCAGCCACGCCGCTAATGGTGATGCCGAACAAAACAAACACAACGAGCTTAAGATTGTGAATGTGCCTTCACCGAAGACGCCATCGGATGAGGAGGAGCGTAAACGATTTTTGGAGTCGCTGCCGCATCTAGACAGTAACGCAGAGGCGCAAAAACTTGCCGACGATTGCAAACGTGAATACTATCAGTCGCTGAAGAAGTATCTGATACAGAGTCAAGCAGATCGACCACCAGTACCGTTACAGACCTATCGTTGGGAGGATTTGCGGCGTGCCAAGGAAAGGGTAAGCAGCAGAAATGCTTAAAGCATATTGGCGTTGTTATTAATGCTTTTTGTTCTTCTCATATTTCCCTTTAGGGCGGCTACCCGTGGACACATTTATACAAGCGGCCACTCGGCCCAGACGAACAACCCGAAATTGTTTTACTTTTACGTAAATCACAAGAATTTCGCTTTCTTTCGGAGTCCCCGAAGTCGCTGAAGAAAGTACGCATCGACGAGCAAGTTATAGTTAAGCAACCCGAACGTTATATACAAGAGCTTTCGGAAGCTGAAGAGGACTACCCACAATCGGCGCCCGAAGACGAAGAAACACACAGTTTACGCAGCGAAAGCATTTCTTGTGTCTCGGATTCGATACTTGCCACCGGCAAACCACGGAAGTCAACGCGTTTGGATAAAATACGTGGTTATTTGAGGCGACGCAAAGGCGGACGCAGCAACGAAGACGCACAATCACTGCCTTGCGCCTCCATAAGCAGTAGTCGACGACATAGTCAGGAAACTTTACCGGAGCCACAGCCAAATCCAGCAATTCTAGTGAACGGCAAAAACACCGATCAGAAGCATTGTTATCCCATAATGAAGAAACTGAAAAGTATGGCAGATCGCCAAAAGAAACGCTTGAATATAAAGCGTATACATTTGGGCAGAGATGAGAAGATTGTGCTGGGCGAAGAAACGAAAATTTTGAAATTGAAAAAATCACCGAAAGCAGAACGCGGCGAAATACCACACTTCATAGAGAAACAAGATTCTGACGATGTGTTGGAGATTATGGAATTGGATGAGTCGCCGAGCCGTAAGCGCAGAGACGATGGCCGGGAAGACGAAGAACGAACAGAAGCTGCCAACGGCATACATGAAGAGAATGAACAGATGGACACAAATCAGAGCGAGGCAATTAGCATTGTTGTGCCCGATGAGATCATTGAAATACCGAAGTTAGTGGAAAACAACAGTGAACTACCCACTACTAGTAAGGAGACTGTATCAACAGAAAACTTGCAGCAGTCGGAAGAAATTGAAGATGACGCTACTGCGTTGGAGGCTGACGTCACTGCAATTGAGAGTGCAACAACTGCAGCACCACCAAAGAAGGCGCCACGTCTGCGGCGCGAGCATGTATACGAAGAAATCGAAGCTGACTTGCCGCCGGAAATGTTGACCCAGCCGCCAACCACGGATGTTGGTGTGTTGGAGCTGGGCGCTATTGAGACGCTCAAAGAATCGCTGGCGAAGCAGGACAGCTCAACTTTGAAGCATATTGAAGAAGGTATAAAGCCACTGCCACTTGACCGCATGGGCAGCAGTGAAGAGGATCAAGTAGCCACTGCCGCTGCCGCCGCCGCTGCTGACAAGCCCACCATTAATTTGTTAGCGCCACTATCCTCCGTCGATTCCGCGTCATCGGATGAGGACCGCAATCGTGCACAACTCTCACCTGTGACGGAGGAAAGTGATGCAGCGAGTGTTGAAGATAATCTGCGCATTGTTGACGACAACGAACCGATCGATCTGAAGCCGGCCATTAAGAAAGAAGCCTCACCAGCGCCATCGGACAAGAAGGTGACCTTCTCGCATGTGGAAGACGAAGCGGAACCGCATCGTGAAGATATCGAATTGCCAACGGAAGTGCAGGAAGCAACACAAGAGGCTGCCCAGCGCAAGAGATGGACGACTATGAGGTGAGTTCACTGTGGCAAATACTAAAATCTCTACTTAATTTACTGCTATATTTCTGCTAATCTTCATCTTTGTAAATGTGTGCATTGCTTTCAGAAAACATTCTCTTTTGCTAATACATTTCCTAATGAAACCGTTACTAACTCCACGCCACTGCAGACAAACAAGCAAAGCACTTGTATATATCACAAACTCATATCTTTATGTACATACGCACACATAAGAACATAGCACATAAGACACAAATTGGCAACGCACATACAAAAATAACTGTATAAACCTACAAACCTGAATCTGTCAGAGGTGAGTGGTTATATAATTTTTCTATTAAAATCTTGAAAAATTAAGGCTTCCGCGAATGAGTCGAACAGTTCGTATCAGTTCGCTGAAGTGTAAGTTACACCAAGAGAGGAAAATTGTTAACCCTCGAGCTGTTAGAAGGGTTAAATCGATCCATTTGAGTAGCATTTGAGAGGGGAAAATATTATGAGTAGACATTTATCATTTATATAAACTCTCGGTGTCCAGAAACAGATAATAAATTTGAAAACATTATATTTTGATAAGTCAGTGACCTCAGTCAGTCAGTAAACGTCGGGGTCAAGTCAGGTCGTGGTGATGATCCTCCCACCAAAGGCAACGATGGATTGCATTGGACCGCTGTGAACGTTGGTCCTTTTCCACAAGTTCTGCTTGTCGACCAGCGCTTGCTGAGCTCATGAGAGACTCATAGGTTCTGCGCTAGACTACAAGAGGGTAACGGAGTACCGACTTACTTCCAATCGGATGAAATTGGCGGGAGATTGCCCTTCCTAGTAAGGTCTAATACGGTCAACATAGTCGGCCTACTGAGCCTTCTACTGCCTTCACACAACAATGCCTACACAACACCATCACCCATCTTGAGACCCAACATTCATTATTGGCTAATATTCGACAAAATATACCACGTCGAGCACGCAATGAGAAAAATATAGCAGCCGTAGCTGAGAGTAAACACGTAGACCGTGGAGAGTCGATTCGCCGTTTTGAAACAACTCGGACTGACGTTTGGAACGACTTGGTGCATTTTACTTCGAGATATTGAAGATTGAAAGCGTACAAAAGACAGTTTGTGAAAAAAACTGAAGCCGCTTGACCTCAACTTCATGAATCTAACAAGGTTCTGTTAAGTTGTTGAACAATTTCTTTCAACTTTATGATGGTACTGTAAAACAATGGTGATGAAGTTAATTTTTTCGAATGGTCCTAAGCACTTCAATATTGGAAGAGTTCGGCAAAGGAAATGAGACAAAAAGCAACCTGTGTGCACCCGGTAAAGATCAGAAGTTCGCGAGAGACAAAGAGTGAGAGAAACGCAGAAGGAAATTCAGTGTTCCTAGTCCAGATTGAAAGTAAAGTTCGCAAGAGAAACGCTGAAGCAAATTTGACGCAAATCAAAGTGTTCCTGGTACTGATTGAAAGTAAAGTTCGCGAGAGAGGGACTGAGGGAAACGCCGAAGGAAGTCGACGAAAACCAACCAGCATGATGCTGGTACTGAGCGGAAGTAAAGTTCGCGAGAGAGAGACTGAAGAATATACACCGACCGTAGTCGACGAAAACCAACCAGCATGTTCCTAGTACTGAGCCGAAACAAAGTTCGCGAGAGAGAGTGAGAGAAACGCCGAAGGAAATTCGCCGTAGGCTAAACCGAAGCAAATTCGACGAAAATCAACCAACATGTTCCTGGTACTGAGCGGAAGCAAAGTTCGCGAGAGAGAGAATGAGAGAAACGTCGAAGGACATTCGACGAAGACCAACCAGAATGTTCCTGGAGTTAATTTTTTCGAATGGTCCTAATCACCTGGTGCTTAGCGGAAGTAAAGTTCGAGAAAGAGAGAGAGAGAGTGAGAGAAATCAGTACGAAAATCAACCATCATGGTTCTAGAACTACCTGAAGATACCTGGTACTGATAGAAAGTATTCAAGAGAAAGAGAGAAAGCGAGACTTTTTGTGAGTTCTACAACTTATTAAAGATTTTTCAACTTCCTGATGGTACTTTTAGTTCGTCCTAATCAGGGGTATGTACTAGACTGGTTCTAAGCACTTCAACACTGAAAATTTTCGAAGAAAGTACTACATAAGCGCGCTTCGGCAATCAACTGATGAAAAACTTAGTAGCACTTCATTTTGGCAATTTAAAAAACAATTACACGAAAATAACACTTCTAAAACTGGCAAGATAAATGGATGTACGACTCCAGTGCAATTTTGAAAATACAAAATTATTTGGCACATCGTACGCGAAGAAATTTATGCATATACATAACTCGTAAGTGGAAATCTATTACATCACAAATACTGCTATAAAATTCATTGTGATTTCGAAGATGTTTACAAAGACCAGGCAGCAATACTTGAAAGCGGCTGGCGAGTGTGGCACACGGTGGCGTGGCCAAGTGTACATTTCTGGCACGGCGGCCAAGTAAAAATGAAAAGAAAAACAGAAAACTAGAAGAGCAAAATACTTTAGCGAATGCTAAACACAATTATTAACATGTCGTGTTTATATATAAATCGCAGATATATAATATTCTTTTTGTATAACTGATTACTTTTTGGTCGGCCGACGCCGTTGAATGTTGAACGATCGGAAAAGTGAAATAACTCAAATAAATGCTACGCTTTTGGCTAATTTTAAAACAACAAAAAAATAAAAAAAAATAGGAAATTGTTTTTGCAAAGACGACAAAGGCGCACAGCTTTCGTCGTCAATTAGTCGTCAACAGCCGACGACTCGACTCTTGCCATAACGGCTAAAGTGTGAAAAGCTCTCAGTCCTGGCTGAAATTCGCAACGATGCAGACGCTCGGTTGGCGTTGGACGCGCGAATAGCGAGACAGTTACTGTGCTGTGACAAAAGATAAATCTATTTTAAAATATCATAAATATATGCACGATGCGACAGTCAGAAAGCAGCAAATTCCTGGCTGCAAGTGTCTAATACGTTCAAGTGCTAGTTTTGCAGCCGAATTATTATTATTTTTTTTTTACAAAACATTGTGTTGTTGTTGTACGCAAAATTTACGCAAAATTGTCGACTTTTTAGTGGCGTAAATATATGAAAATTGTAACGGTTAAAGCTGTTTGAAATTTTAACCACTCCGAACGCCGAAGCAAAACCGAAGAAAACAAACGAGAATCCTTTTTTATAATTTTTTTTATAAAAATTTTCAACGAAATATTGAATTTTAGCAAAATTGTTATGCCTACCCGCGGGCAGCGCTCTCAAACGTATGTGTGTTTAAAAATAGCGTAAGCAAAAATCAAAAAAAAATAAAATATAATAAAAACAAACCCAACATCTACGAGCACAAAAAAGACAACTACGTCGATGCGCAACCGAACGTTGTTGCTGGGACCAAACGTGACACTTAACAAAGTAAATAGCAGCTACTTTACACCCGCGTGCGTGTGCCGCCCGAGCGCTTACTGCATAAAGCTGTGCAGCTGATCGGACCACAAAGCTCTTGTTAACATGAACCCGCGACGTTCGGCCTCGGTTGGTGCATTACCGGCCGAGAAGCGGCATTTTGTGTCGCGCAACGAAAGCACCAGTGGAGCTTCGCTCGATGTACGCTGCGCTTGTCAGTACTTTCAATGTGACTCGCTGCTACCCGATCGCGTGAATCCCGCCACTGACTCACGACCCACTTCGACTATGGGCTTCCACAGTGATGTGGGCAGCGAACGCGGCCAACTGCATTCGCCCAATCCATTTCAGCACGCTAATTTGGGTTCCGCAATACAGATGGATCAGCTGTCCACACGTAGCTATAATATCGGCAGTAATATGCATGTGGACATTGATCGACTGTCTATGCGTAGCGTGGGCGCACAGCATACGCTCAACCAGAGTACAACGCAGGTGGATATCTCATTCGTAGATAAATATCCGGAATTGGAGGAGGTGGCGCGTTCGCGTGGTTTGGTGGTGCGTAGCATTTCCGATGCTCAGGAAAACGAAATGCCTGGCGTACCGACTACATTTATGGCAGGGCAGCGCGGTCGTCAGATGTCGTTGAGTCGTCGTATGTCTAGCGGTGGTATGCGCGATCCGGAGACTTGGTCCACGCGTAGCGTTACCTCATTGCGTCGCATCTCACGTTCGCCATCCAAATCGGATCTCTTTGTGGCCGATATTAATATACCAACCACGCGGACGGAAACACGTTTCGAAATGCGCTCAGCGAGCACAAGTCGTCGCACTTCAAATGTTGATCTTTCACATTTTGCCTCGCATCGTGGAACGCCTGCATTGTTGCTTGCTAGTGTTCCTACATCGCCTACTGGTGATATTTCAAATGGATTTTCGCTTACTTCCGCACCACAGCTACAACAACAGCAGGCGCCCAAGCTAACTGCGCCACAATTGAATTTAATTGCACCCACACCGACGCCGAACACGGATGCTGCCGACATGCGCCCGGACTTCGAGCGTGCCACAGCTTCAAGACAGAGATCGCCTTCGCCGTCGGCAACTGACTACCGTATCGCTAAACCGCCTGTGTCTACGGACTATATGCGTCCGGAGGAGAATAAAGAAAATATGTATTATGCGGCAATGGGCGGTGTTATGCCACAGAATCGGCCAATTGATGTGTCCAAGTTTTCCGCTTATGAGGATGAAAGCACAGTGGAATTGCCAGCATTGGCGGTCACCAAACCAGCAACAACTACATGGCGACCTTTTACAAGAGCGCGCTCACCGAAACCTGCACCGGTAGTTGCCCCGCCTACAGCCACCACGACAGATCCTTTACAGGAGGTGGTTAGTGAGTTAGAGAATATAGCGGCCACTAGAAATGTTGAAGACGTGTACGACAACATTCGTATGCAGACAACGCGGCCACCGTCACTCACTGGAGATGAAGTACATCCGCCTTCTTTGCACCCCACCGAAGAAACAAGCATACAAATCGTCAGCGCCATACCCACAGTCGATATCGATAGGCTGGTGCAGAGCGAAACGCAGAAGGCGGTTGAAGCGCGTCTGCGCTCCAAATCACCACCACCGCCATCAGCAAGTAAGCGTGCACAATCCCCGCTTAACGGAATGGACACATTACAGCTGCCGGGCGCTGCTGACGCCACTAACTTCTCGAGCGACCAAACGCGTACAGCGAGTAAGCCCACGCCGTTGAAGCGACAACGTACACCGGAACGTAATATGTCACCGGATGGACGAAAAAAGCCGATGCCAAGTAGTCAACCTTTAGAGGCACAAACTATTGAATTCCATTTCACCGATCTAAACACCGAAGTGCCGCTTCAAGATGCGCCACCCGAAGTGAAACCCACCTACACATCCAGATTCAAATCAATGTTTACATCCAACAAACATCCAGCGGAAGCATCGCAAGTAGTTGAACCAATCTTTACGTCGGAACGTCAAAAATCACCTTCGCCGCTACGTCAGACCTCACCAACACCGCAGCGTGAGAAATCACCTTCCCCAGTGCCTGCAAAATTGATGGGCATGTTTACCAAATCCAAGCCAACACCAATGTCCATCGTCAGTGGTAACTCGGCTGTTGTTACGAAACCACCACAAAAAGAACTAATGTCCGTAAAAGTAACGGAGACTTTCTCATTGAAAGTCGATGAAATGGATCAGTACAATGCACGTCCAAGCAAACCGCCACCAAGTTCGGTGCAGCCCACACCACCGATTACCGCTTACAGCAGTCGCGAGGACTTTTTGAATTCCGAACAAGTTTCCGTTAACATAACGGATGCGTTTGCGCCCGTCGTAATACCCGCAATGAGCCGGGAGCAATTTATGGCTGGAAATAGATCATTTTATAGCAGCGAAATTGATGCGCAATCACGGCGCAGCGAGTCGGAGCTCAATCGCGGCAGTAAGGAACCATCGATAGGTGGCTTAAGCGGTAGTCACTTTCACATACCCAAGGGTACGCTAATTTCGGTACCGATAAATATTGGCGCCGGCAGTAGTGGTGATTTGGGGCAACAATCGTCATCAGCTGATGCGTCACAACGAAGCTTACCACCACGTCCACGTCCACCATCGGCCGACGGGCGGGTAGTAAAATCGAAATTGGTACGTAAATCATCCTTTATGGATGGACGAACTCAGTCGCAGGATCGTGCACAAAAACTGCACGGTTCACATGAAGATTTGTATAGTACGCGTATGACAAAAACCGTTAGTTTCAATTTCGATGAACGTAAATCACGTTTGTCCGAATTCGAAAGTTCCAATCTGTCTCAACAACAAAAAGATAAGAGTGAATTTCTCGAAAGGACATACTTTTCTCGGTAAGAATGCAAACCTTTTGAACGCACACTGGTCTTTCTGACAATACTTTGACTCCACAATGACACACACATTACCCACACACGAACACTAAGGCCGACAACATTGTGTTGCAAAGCAAGCAACGAACTATGAAGCTTAATCAAGGAACGAACGAAGTATGTCTGGTTCTTCACACATACTCGGTTCCACATATATGACTTCATCTTTCTTTGCTTAGTTCTACTCGTTGCTTTGCTCATGCAACACTATGTGCTTGGTATAAAAGACTCCCCCTTCATTTGTGTATTACTATAACACCAACTTCAGCTTTCCTCCAAATACTAATGACGTCTTCCATTAAAAAAATCGTATTTCATAAATAATGTGTTAATTTTTTCATTTCCAGTGATCATGAATATGAACCTATCGCAGCACCCGCCGAAGACGAGCAAGCTGCGGCGCCGCAAACACAAACTGAAAAATCAGATCTCGCACGAAACATTGAGAAGTTGCACGAAGAAATCAAAGACACCGAAGATTTCCAGCGAGATTTGGAGGAGCGTTACTTTAGTTCCGAAGCGACCACGCCACGTACAGAGTCGCGTACTGATTATGAAATACATACTAGTCAAGTTGATTCAAGTGCCTTGGAGGAGCTGCCCTTGAAGCCGGAAAATCGTAAGAAAGGTTTCATGGCTAGCGCACAGGACCGCACACGTAAAATGCAGGCGGGCTTAAAGAATCAAGCCGGCAAAATTAAGACCAAATTACGCACACCTGCCAAGAAACCGGCATCGTCGAGCCCAAAAGCAAAGGAGCGCAAACGTTTTAAGGCACCAGAGTTCTCGAAAATTAAAATGCCGGAAATTAAACGGCCCGATATGTCAAAACTGAAAGACTTCAAGCGTCCCGAATTCACCAAATTTAATAAGCCTGACATGTCGAAATTCAAATTACCCGAGAAGTTCACGACGCTGAAGCTTAAAAGGAGTAAGTCCTTTAAGGAGAATGAGACACAGGATGAGGAAATGGAAGTGGCTACACAACAAACAGACGCCGAGCCAAGAGCACAGCCACAAAAGAAAAAGTTCGAATTCAATTTCGGCACCTACCCCAGAGCATTTCGTAAGAAGAAACCGGTGGAGACACAAGCATCACTCGGTACGGATACGGACACGGCGGGAGTCAGTGTAATACCAAGCACTGAAACGCAACCATCACAGGAATCCTCCAATTCACCACAGGGTGATCGCGGTCCCGGTCCTGTGCGGTCGCGTTGGGCTGACAAATTCTCCGATGTCAGCTATAATGATAGCGAGGGTTCACGTTATCGTCGTTATGGCAGTGAACAGGAAAGCTTCGATCGCGAATCATCACTAGAACGCCGTATGAAGGACGATTTGGAAGAGACGGAGAGCGAGGTACAAGAAATGGGTATATTGGGCGGTGTTGCTGATACCAAGCAGTTTGCCGAATTCGATGAGGAGAATCGCGCCATACACGAGATATCGAAAATGCGTGCCGGCGAATTCCGTAGACGTCCGATGGTGCATCAAGACTCCGATCTACGCTCCGAAGACAGCAAAGATGTTGAGGGTTGGACCGAGAAAGAGATTGAAAAGAATAAATTATTACGCAAAGCCGAGTTAGAGGCTGAGGCAAGTTACTTAAAATATCCCTCCGACGATGTATTGCCACAAGAAACGCAATCCACTGCGAGCTCTGGCAAGAAAGTTGTTATGGAAGAAATTGATGACGATGAATTTTTCCTACGCAAACGTGGTGTCTCCGAAGACAACATCGAATTGCGACAGTATATAAGTAATGCGATACGTGAGGGTTACGACAGACCCATAAATACATTGGAACATGTAGGACAAACCAGGGAGAGCATGGAATACAGGGACTATGATATACCACCGCCGAAACCTAAGCGACTACACAAAAGCTATCGGCCACAAGATGTATCGCAAGATTTGGAATCGCAGCGTAGCGAATATGGCGATGATCTGTCGATGTCACAAAATGGCAGCGATTACTTCAATACGCCCAAACGTCCGCTACGTAAGGGACGAAGTCGCAGCAAATACTCTATGGATAGTCAAGATTTTCCCGTAGCTGAGCATATACGACACGAACCATATTTCGACGATGACGAGGAATATTTACGACCGCCACGCAACAGTTACAAAGACCACGAAGATGAGGTGGAAATGAATGACTTGGATATTGTAGGCAAACAGGTCTTCCCAGCCGAGCCAGAGGGTGTTAACGATGGTGTGCCAGCGCCGCAAGCGCCCAGACGTCGCAAACGTGATACGACGCGAGACAATTCATTGGATAAGGATTCGTATATGAACGGTTTCGGTGGTCGATCGGTATCGAATAGTCGTTTACAGCCAACCGACGATGTGGGTGTAATGAGTTTTGGATCTCTTAATGAAAATATCTACTAACGCTTTTAATTCTTTGAATGTATTTAGGTAATTGTTTATCGCACTGAACACGAATATCCTATTCCGCTCGCCGAGACCGAAAAATTCGCACCTGCGTTGGAAACTCGCAAGTCTAGAGCAACTAGTCGTTACGACGAAGACGATCGTACGTCACGTGGCGCCGATTCGTTAGGTTACGATGACCACGAGGAAACGCAAGCCGATCGTGAGTCGAATGTGGACAAGGACAAGTACATAATCGACATGATGGAGAACGATGGGTGCGTAGTAGTTTATGGAAATACTTTTTGTCTCAAATCAATTTTTATGTATACAAATTTTTGCATGCATTTTTTGACTTCTCTGCCCACAGTTACGCGATCGTCCGAAAGGAGCAATTGCCGAAACCCACGCCACCAGCTCGCCGAAAGAAATTCTCACGTTCGCCCGGCGAGCGCTTTGCCTCCATATCCAGCGGCTCTGCGAAGAGCAGCACGCCGCCACCCGAGCGTCCGCCACCACCCCGCGCCTACACACCGTCCACAATGGAGGAACCAGTGCCGCCGCGCCGCAAATCAGCTACAAGCTTAGAAGTGGCGCCGCAAATGTAAGCACGAAAAATACACAAGCAAAAAACGCACGTTTGAATGCAATATTTTTGGAAAAAAGAACACTTTTGAGTTTCTAAAAAACGAGTTTTGTTTCATTCCCAAATGTGGGAGTGGCCAAATGCAAACACTGCGCGCACTTCATTTTATTTTTTATTCTTTGTTTTTGTAATGCTTAATTTACTAAAAAATTCAGTTTGTTGTGTAAAATTGTTGTTGTTTGAAAGTATTTTTGTTGTTACTTGCTTAAATGTAAACGTTCATTAGTATTGTAAGTAGAGCGTCCATATCGAGATCGAATTCCATTGTTATTAATATTTTTTCCAATTTTTATTTCATTATATAATAAGTATGTGTGTGTTGTGTTTAATGAGCAAAGCTTGGCTTCAATAATATTTTTTTAAGCTTACATGGAAGGCAGTTAGGCGAATACCAGAATATACGTAGTAGCAGTAATTCATAAAATATTAGGGGTGTTCTAAACATTGGCGCACACAGGTTTTCTGTTGATTTCATTGGTATTTGGCCACATACTCGCATATTTATGTAGATACTCACACAGGTATTAGACACAAGCTCTACACTTCCAAAAAAAAAAACTGGAATTTTTTTACTTTCAATTTTTTTAGAAAAAATATATTTTAAACTTATAAGGTTTTTAAAGAGAAATGCCATACTATAAATAATAAATAACTTAATTTATTCGATCATATACCTTGAACACAGAAAACCTCGTTCTTTGAGAGTTAAAATCTTGTTAAATTGAGTCAGCAAGAGATTTCTCCGTGAAGAATTAAAAAATCAAGCTTTCTATAACTTCTTTTTGTCCATTCCATATTCCATTTAAGGACATTTAAATAAGAGATTAATTCCAAACCAAGCCGATCTTACAAAATTATATTTAAAAAAAATTTTCCAGAAAAATTTGGTTAATTATGCTTCGAAAAGATTTTTGAACGTCGGTCCGAAATAATTTTCTAACAGAACCCTCAAAAAAGTCTACCGATAATACTTTCTTTCTAATTCGGCAGTCGTCTTTAACTTAAGTGACAAACTGATTAAAAAAAAAAATAAATAAAATCAAATACAAAAGGCAATACACAATCTTAAGGGGTTACATGGGTTTCCTCGGTAAAAAACAGCCTTTTTTCAACAATTTTTTCTCATATCGTATTTTATTAGATTTTTTTTGTTGCAAACATACACTATTAACAGAGAAATTCTGAAATTTTGGAAAAAAATATTTCAAACTCGGCCCTTGCAGCGACATTTTCGGTGACCCCTCGGAAAAAGAGGCGCCCGCGTTGGCAGCATAATTCCTTACATAATCATCTAAAGTGAAAAAAACGTGTTTTAGTTTAAACCTTAATTTAGAACCTGGACGAAGGATAAAAAAACTGAAAATTTTTCCAAAAAAAAAAAAACAAAAAATAAAAATTCCTGTGGAAATTTCGCGACTTTTTTTCAAATAGTTGTAATCGAAAAAACTCCTTCATCCAAGTCTTTAAGAATTGTATCTCAAAGACCTGTGTAAAATTTCATGAATATCGGTTAAGTAGTTCTCGAGAAATCTTGCCAAACCGACATCAAAAAGAAAGTTTCGAGAAAAACGCGTTAGTCTAGCTAGCCTCGAGCGCACAAGTTCTCAACGCGGTATCTTCGAAACTATTACTCGGATCAACTTGAAAATTTAGGACAATATTCTAGAAGTGTTGCAGAATTTAATAAGACAATAAAAAAATCGATTTTTTGAAACCCGTAAACCCAGGTAACCCTTTAAGACCTCACCACATGACCTCATCGTATGGTCATATGTGGCAGAAATTGGATTCACTTCCAAAAATGTCTACGGGTTCTAGCAGCAAAATCAGAGACTAAGAAGTTAGAAGAAATTACATTTTAGAGTTTATCGCCTAACGAAAATATACACACCACTTAAAGCTTTTATGAAAGGATATACCATTGGTTGCGGGGACCCGGAAATTTTGTCAAAGGCTGTAGAAAAAGTTGTATCTTCAATTGTCGATCTAGTCTTGAAATATTTATAAGAGATCAAATATTTTTAGACTGCTCTAAAAAGTATTTACAAAACATTTTTCTTTACTTGGCCCATTTTCAAATTACTTCCCGCTTTACAACATCACAATGGTATAACTGTTAGACTCTACATCAACTTTTTTTCATACACTGAAGAGCATTTTTAGTTTGTCACAAAGTTTGTAAAACCCCGAAGGAAACGTCGGAGACCCTTTCAATATTAGAAATGTCTGTTTATCTGTATTTTAACGACTTAGTTCCTCACTTTTTGAGATATCGATAAAAAATTTTGCACAGGTTCGAGTCTTTGTATGAACTTGATCCACTGGAAACACTGAGATCGAACCACTATAATTTATAACTGTCATACAAAATCGAATCGATCGAAATCAATATAAATATCTTTTTATACCCTTTTATATTAAATATAGCTTCCAGAAATCGTACAAAGATAGGTTAGAAACTCTCATAGACCAGACCAAACACAATTTTTTTTAGAAAGAGATCAAAGTTTTGAGTTACAATAATGATAGTTAGGCCATTGCTGGCGATATACTAGATATTGCTGCCTAAAGACGGTGAAGTCAATAGTCGAATTTTCAGGAAAATTAAATATAAGCGAAAGTATTGCCTGTCATGAAATGAAACATTATATTTTTAAGATTTCAATTCGAAGTTCTATTATATAGAACACTCTCCCAAATGACTTCAAATAATTTAAAGCTTTTTAAAGGCAACAATGGAGCATCTTTTGTGCACTCTTCCCGCATTGGCAAGACTACGCTATAAGCATCTGGGGTCCCGACTTTATGATACACTAGAGGAGAATGACTACTTCTCATGGACCAAGCAACTGAGTTCCATCTGGTATCGCAAAGGACCAGAACTCGTTTATGCGTGGCTTATTCGCCTACCAGATTAACCTAACCTGACCTAAAGCTTTTCGCTTATTTTGTCTAATGAATTTGTTGTTTGACAGTTCCTTTGCTATCTTCATTAAGCAATCAAGAATGCAAAAAGCCTTGTGTTAAGAACCACCCTAATATTTTTATTAATCTTGATTGCAATCAAGAATGCAAAAAATCGCTGTGTTAAGAACAACCCTAATATTTTTATTAATCTTGATTGCATTGTAGGAATATTTATTCTATATATTTTTGCTATGCTTTATTCGAAATATCGAATAATAGACTTTAGCCGGAGTATATATTTTAGTGTGCAAACATTATTCTTTAGGTATGGCACAAAGAAAAGACCTGTGGCAGTTGGCAGTATATTAGAGCCTAAAATCTTAAGGCGACTTAAGGTATCAATTTGAGTTGTTTTAATCTTTTGTTTTATCCTTAACTACATACGTAGTCGAGAGTTTGAAATCGCTATAATATGGAGATAAATAACATATCCGGAATTTTACCAGAAAACAAAATACCAATCATTACTTAATTTGATTTAACCTAACTTATCATATCAAGAGGTTTTTATGAAAAAAAAAATTTTTGAATTTAGAACGCCCCTAGTGCTTATAAGGTTACATGCCAAAATCATTCTTAATCACTTATAAACACCAAACACCATAGCTTTTACACTTGCGAGCAAAATTATTGAAATTTTTTTTTTTTAGAATTTAGAACGCCCTTAATGCTCATAAGCATACATCCCAAAATCATTCTTAATCACTTATAAATATTTAAAAGCATTACTTTTACACTTGCGGGCAAAATTATGAAAAAATATTAAATTATTTTTGAATTTAGAACGTCCCTAATGCTTGTAAGGTTACATGCCAAAATCATTGCTGTGAAGGCTTCACCGCGAAATAGTTATTATTTACGATAAATACTTAAACTAACTACCAAAAAACACACTCACATACATTTACAGTTACATACATACAAACTACATAAAAAACAACATAAATAAAAAAAAATATATTAGAAAATAAAAAATCATTGCAAAACATAAACTTATTTTGTTTCGTTTGCTGTTTTTGGTGTTCGTTTCTTTTGTTATTGCATATTTTTCGCAATTTTCGTTCGTTGCTTACATTGTTGTTGTTGGTTTTGGTTTTTAGCGCTTTCACTTTTCCAGAAGCTCTACTAACCACTACTTATTACCTCTTCTCTTTGTCTACATTATTCACTCTCTTTTACGTTGCATACACGCCCCAGACTGGAGGACGATTACGAGGAGCCCGAAGCCTTGCAGCAGGAGCGTCCCGAATCACCACGCGACTTGCAGTCTGGTGAGATTATAAATAAAATGAAATTCCGCCCATTGCCACCACCACCACGCCCACCGCGTGAGAAGCGTCAACGCGCCGAAAGTAAAAGCTCAGCGCATAGCGCTTTTGTGTCATTACACGAACGCGACTTCGCCGATGATAAAATTGCGACCTCATCCACTGCGGATAGCTACGATCCGACCGATGTGGATTTGGAAGAGGAAGAAACGCGTCTACCCGAAGTGGAGGTGTCCACGCAAACCGATCCCCTACCAGACGATTTCGAATGCGAAGAGTTCGAAATCACCGAAGATATGCGCATCATCGAGCCGCGTATAAATAACTTGCGTAAGACGTTGGATGAGCTGCTTCGTGAGGAAGAGTTGAAGATTAAAGCTGCCGAAGAGGCGGCCGCGGCACCACTTACAGAAGAGGAGCAACTGACGCGCGGTTTGCAGCGCTTCCGCGATGCGAATCAACGTAGCATGTCGGAGCGTTCGCGTGCGTCGTCGCAAGCCGATCGCTCCAAGTCACAAAGTCGTCCACCAACACCCTCCGCTGTGGTGATCGAAAGACGCATTTCCACACCTATACCCAGTCAACAGGCCGAGACCATGTTGGAGGCCTCATTGATTGTGCGTCCAATTGACGATTTGGATCTCGAGGAGGAAGCCTTACGTAGAGAGGGTCTGCTTACGGATAGCGAGCAGCAGAGTAAATCCGATGTGGAGGCCACCACATCGCATGATGAAGAAGAAGAATCAAAGCATGCAATTAGCGAATATTCAGTCGGACCGAGCTCTGAGGAACTGAATGCCGCGCTGGACGAACTGCGCGCACAAGCAGACAGCAACTATGAGGACGAAAAGGAAGAAGCTGAGTTAAGCGAATATGCTAGTGAATATGAAAAGAGGGCAGAGGAAGGTACGCTGGGTAGAAGTAGTTACGACCGCTATATCGCAGACGAAACTTCTGGAAAGGAGGATGAGGAAGAGCTCGAGTTAGATGTAGCGGAAATGAAAGAAGAACTACTGCAAGATATCCAAACAGACAGTGAGCGGTACGAAGCGTCAACAATTGCTGACGATGATGAGCAGAAAATGAGCGAAATCGAAGAAGCGCCAACGGAAGAGGAGGATGCACAGAAAATAAGTGAAATCGATGAAGCGCCAACGGAAGAGGAGGACAACGTAGCGCCGACAACAGCTGAAGAAGTGACACCAACCCTTGTACAAGAGAAACACTTCACTTACGAAGATAAGGCTGAAAGTCTAGTAGAAATACGCGACACCACCGATGCGGCTGCAGTGGTAACTGAAGATCGGGAGGAAGCGACGGCATTTGAAGAGCCACCACTACCACCACCGCGACGCAAATCAACCACAGCATTGGAGCTGCCACCGACGCTAGCTTTGGTGGAGGAGACTTCGAAGGAATTAACACCTGTGCCAACATTAGCAGCAGCGCCGCTAGCTCAGGCGCAACCTCAGCTCCCTGCACATTTGGGTGAACTTGAGGTGGAACGCTTACGCGTGCATGCGCTACAAGCCGGACAAATCATGGTCTCACAGCTGCATGGCGCGCAAATATCCGCCGACGAGCTGGAGTGTAAATCGGGCAATTTGATTGTGAAAAATATAGCTTTACCGGATGGTTTCATTGAGGATATTGTGGAGCGTGTGCGCACCACCGATCGCAGTCAGCTATTAACTGTCGAAACACAAACTAGCTTACAAGCGAGCAGCGAAGAACGTTCGCCGGCACGTGAAGTGGTACCGCCACCAAAACCGCCACGTCAACGCGACTTGGAAGGCAGCAAGCGTACAGCGGCCGACACGAGCGACGAGATTGCGCTGCAACAGCTAAGAAATTACGATGAAGAAACACAAACCGATCCGTTGGCGTATCCAACACATATGAACGTCCCACCGCCCGTCTACGCCACAACCGAATATCTGCAGTCATTGCCACCGCTGGGTTTCTATAATCTACGACGCGCCGACGAACCGCCATACAGCGGCAGCGCTGACGGCAACGAAGCCAACGCACAGCAAAGAAGACAACAACCACATCATCACCATCATCATCATCATCGCCACCACCGCAGATGCGATTCATCATGTTCCGAGTGTGAGGATTATGATGACTTGGGCGAACGTGAGGAGACGCGCTCGCGCTCGCATAGCAGACGTTCGCGCAGCAGCACACGCCCACCAAACGAACCGCAGACCGTAGCCAAAGCGGGCAAACAATTCATGTCGGCCTGTAGCCTATCGTTGGTGCAATTGCTGAACCGCGTAACTGCGGCAATTCGTGGTGCCGAGGCGGACAAGAATGTTGAAGGTCAAGTGCATCATATACCGACATTGCTGGCGCTCTTCGTGGTCATATCGTTCACGTTGGTTGTGTACATGCTTGCGGGCCGCAGCGTACACACACATCATTGGGACTTCTTCAATCCGCCCGGGAGTGGCGCGCGCCAGTCGTAGGAGTACCGGTGGTGCATGGTGAAGATACACAGTCTCTTTTAGTTCCTCTTTTTCCAGGCGTCGTATGCGTTTTGCCCACAACCACAAGCCGTTGCCGAGCGTGTGCGTTTGAAAATTGTTTGCATTTTATGTTTTATATGGAATTTCGAATATGAATATACATACATACCTACATATGTACTTTTGAAACAGTTGTGTACATAAATAAGGGAAACGAATATCAGGGAACGACGCTTCGTGCTGAACGCGCATGCTCCATATGCTTCAAGATGCCAGCTGGCTGAACGTCAGCTGTGTCTTTGTATTGGTTTCGGCGAAGAGTTCAACTAAACGACGAAGTAAAATTTAACTAAATTGTTGCAATAATTTTGTACGAAAAATTAATAAAAAAAAATAAACGACGAAGTGCGACGAATATGCAATAAGCAATTTCTACAGAACTAACAAACGCTAATTAAGAACGTATGTTGCATATGTATTTACATATAAATATGTAAATATGTTTAGGATATACAGACATACATATATATTTTTGCAATGAAATCTTCATAATGGACCTAAAATTTGAAAATCATGTTATTATTGATGGCATATACGCATATTACACACATAAATACGTACGATGCCGTATCAAGTACCGTTATTGTTTTCTATTACTCTTTTTTATAAGTTTCTTTAATTTATTAAACTTTGCAGTAATCGGAGATGTTTTTGTTATTATTATTATTATTATTTTTTTATTAAATGTAAGCAATCAAATAGTTTATGTGTTAATTTGATCGCTTAAAATTTATGCATTATTGTTAACTACACTACAATATTTATTATTTATAATAATTATATATTCAAAATTCATACACACTCATATTAAGAAATACTGAAAGTGTAAAATTTTTCAATAAAGTAAAGTTCAAACAAACTACTTGTGTACATATTGTTGGCCTTTGCCTACCTTAAAGCGGAAAATTTTCACAATTTGCTTCATAACTGTGGGAAAATGCTGTTAAGTTATTGCTGCTAACGCTGGCGTAGGCTTATAACTTAGTTGGTATATTATTATATATTAAATTTTTAAACACTATTTATTCAAAACTTGTTTGCAGTAAAAAGTCCTCGTCATACTGAACCATTTCGCGGCCGTCTTTGTGGCTGCCCTTTTGCGAATCACTCGCCGCTGCAACGGATAATTGAAAAAAAAATTAGAAAATAAAAACAAAGTAAATAGCAGCTACATTTTTTGTTAAGACCCACAAAAAGTTTGTCTCACCCAAATATTAAATTTTCTTACCTATAGACGACCACACGGCCGAAGATGAAGCGTCATTTATAGGCTCAATTTGTGGTTGACGGCGCGCCAGTTGCACTTGCAAATTAATCCCGTTAACGCTTTTGCCATGCATTTCGGCAATAGCACGATCAGCTGATTCTGGTTTAGCAAACGAAACGAACCCACGACTACAAAAAGGAATGTGTAAATAACGGCAAGTAAAACTTACTACTACTTGTTGTACTTGTTTACAACTCGCACATTTTCATTACTCACCTTTTCTCAATTTCCATTGATACATTAACAATTGTGCCATAATCGTTGAAAGTTTTCTTCAAAAATTCTTCGGTTACTTTATTGCCCGAAACGAATATGGTATTGCCGGTGCGTGGCTTTTCTGGTTGTGTTGAATCCAATGGCGTTTTATCATTTAGACCACGTTCTTTGCGATCGCGTTCAGTGGCGAAATGTTGATAAAGGTTTTGCATACGCGGTTCTTCTTTTATGATTTCACTAATGATTGTCTCCTGTGCCACATCATTTTGTGTAGACGAGAATGGTTGATAGGCTGCTACGCTGGTTTCGGGCGCACGCTTAGCGCGCTCTTGTCCCTTGGGACGTTTAAATGAGGTTTGGTCTTGTTTGGTTTGCTGCTTTTGGATAGCTGGTATTGCGCCACTTTTAATTAATTTACGCGCTACTTCACGTGCATCGCGAGCATCAGTGGGACGCTTCAATGTTAGTGGTTTCTCTGGTTCTGGTTTTGGTGCTTTTAACGCTTGCAAGGCTTTTTTCTGCAAATAGACGCGTGAAACATTGTGTTACAACGGGGAACATAGTATTGAAAATTATTTACCTTTTTCTTTAGTTTTTGATATTTTGCTTGCAGCATATGCTCTTCCTCGGTTAAAGTGGTTGGGAAATGTATATAAACCATATTTTTGTTTTATTTATTGCAAGAAATGAAATATACTTTTCACTTTTAGACAATCGTCAACTAAATTGTTTATTGTTGTTTTCGGAACAGAGTTGCCTACGCTTAAAAATTATTTATACAGCTGACACCGGTTTTTCCTTCGTTCACGAACTTTCTGAACGAATAAATTTTAGAAATATTTTTGCAATTGAATTTGTTGCAAAAAGTGTACAATAATTGGATTTTACACAATATATATATGTGCTAAGTATTGAATTATCATTCAAAACAAAATTATGTAATTTGGATGAATGTTATTTACCAAAAAAAAAAAAAATTATTTATAACTAAAAGAATTGTTTGCTTTGGTCATCGATTTCCCACAATATATCGATACTTGCTGTATAAGTTATCGTACGATAGCGGTCTTTAGTTATTAGTAGCCCACTTTTGTTAATAAAAGCCGGTAGTTTATATTTTAAATAATCAATTTGATATTTTCGTCATGCCACAAAGAAAAAAAGCGAAAACCCCATGGCGTCCAAAGCAAATGCAGACTAAACATCGTCAAGGTCCAGAAGAGGAGTGGAGAAAAAGGCTACCAAAGTAGGTTCCACATGTTTTCGTACATTTATATTGCATTGACTTTACATACATATGTACATATATGATTTGTTATTAGAAAGGATGGGTCTAATAAGAATAGCTTGCGGGAAGATCAAGTGGGTATAACCGAATATGTTAGCAAAGGTGCTGGATTCACTGGAGTTGTAAAATCACGCTTTTCTGATTTTCATGTTAATGAAATTGATCTAGATGGAAAAGTTTTACAATTGAACGATTTGACGGTGCCAAAGCCAGCGGAACCTAGTAAATTTAAATTTTTCCATAGAAAGAAAATGCGGTTTTCGTAAACAATAAAATATTCTTATAGCACTTGATGAGGAGGAGTTGGCAGCTGTTCGTCAAAAATTTCGTGAAATCATAACAGATGACACGTGGGATAAAATGTCCGCATTAGCCGCCTTAGGTGCGAAAGATCCAGCAGCGCAGCCAATAGATATAATAGTGACGGCATTAGATAAAACAGAGCGTGGACAAATACACGATATGCTCAAAACACTGTATAGCTCGAAGCTGGTTGGTTCGACAGTGACTGAAGTGAAAGATTCTACAGAGGAACGAATTATACGCGTAATGAAGCCCAAATATAATTCCAGCAGTGAGAAACGCACGCGTTGGAATTTTCCGGGAGAATATGTACATTTTCTGGTATATAAAGAAAACATGGAAACCAGCGAGGCAGCATCACGTCTAGCTTCACGTATTGGGTATGTTTTGAGTAAATCTTCTTTCTACTTTTTATTTTTACACTTTACTACCGATCTGTTTTAGTATGCACCCATCTAACGTTAATTATTGTGGTACGAAAGATAAACGGGCCAAAACTACGCAGAAGTTCTGCATAAAACGACGACTTCCTTCACAAATTCTAACGGCAGCTCAAAAGTCATACGTACGAATAGGCAATTTCACATTCAGCAATGATGTGCTCAAATTAGGTGATTTAAAAGGCAATCGTTTTAGAATTGCTTTGCGTCATGTTAATGGTGATGAGGCCGAAATTCAGAAAGCTCTAGAGAGTTTACGTGACAAAGGCTTTATAAATTATTTTGGCTTGCAGCGTTTTGGTAATCACGCCGATATACCGACTTATGAAATTGGTGTTGCACTTTTGAAGGCGGATTATAAAACGGTCGCAGAGCTCATTCTAAAACCGCGCTCAAATGATCTGCCCTTCATGGATGAAGTGCGCAAGAAGTGGTGGGAAGAGCGTAATTCTGCTGCTGCGGCAGCAATGTTCATTCCTAATGAATTTATTGAGAAGAAATTGTTAGATGGCTTGGCGAAATACGGTGAAAATGATTATGCAGCGGCTTTAAGAAAGGTGAGACTTTTGTGGTAGTAAGAATTAAGTATTAGTTGTATTTAGTTATATTAACTTCTACATTGTTCTCTTTTTATTTCCAAATTTTAGATACCACGCAACATGCTCTTGCTTTACCCTCACTCCTTTCAAAGTTTTGTGTTCAACCGCATTGCATCGCGACGTATAAAAGAACACGGTTTTAAGCTGATACCAGGCGATTTAGTTTATCGCAATAAAGAAGAAATGGATGAGGACATCATTGAAAAATGTGATTTAGATAATCCTACCGATAATGTAGCAGAAGACATTGAGAATAATGAAGATAATCTAGAGGCAAAGGAAGATGCTGAAACTCCCGCTTCGGACGCTAAGAATGAAGATTCAATTTTTAAGCGTAAAGTCAAAGCTTTAACTGAGGAAGACATTGTCAGCGGTAATTATACGCTTTTCGATGTGGTTTTGCCCTTACCAGGTCATGATATCACTTATCCCAGCAATGAAGTCGGCGCTTGGTATGAAGAGATACTCGCTGAATATGGTTTGTCATCTGAAAAATTACGTCATAAAGTCAAAACTTTTGCTATGGCTGGTGCCTATCGCAAATTGTTGATATGCCCCCGCGAATTAACTTGGAAATTCCGTAAGTACTCCACACCCGAAGAGACACTGATAGCATCCGATTGGGATCGTATCGCAGGCAAAGCTGATAAAATAGAAAACACAGAGGGTACCGGTGACTTAAAGGCACTCTTATTAGATTTTTGCTTGCCGCCATCGGTGTATGCCACCATGTTTCTGCGGGAGCTGCTCAAATCGGATACATCGGCGGCACAACAATTAAAAATTGAAAAAGATGAAATGAGTAAAGTCAGAGACAAAATGCAGACACCAGAGGTGAATGAAAGTAAAGACGACGCAGCGCAAGTTGAAAGTGCCAGTGAGGTGACAACAACAGAAAAGCGAAAATTGACAGAAGACGAGGCAGTAGAGGTGGAGGAGAAGAAATTAAAAACTTCGTAGTAGTTAGTAACGCTAAAAGGGTAGTGCATTTTATACATATAATTCGTACAGATTTATGTAAGTAAATAAACAAATCCAAAATGATGATTAAAAGTTCCAAATATTGTGGTTATATATCAAATATAAAATATTGTCATATTTCTTATATTAATTTATGTTATGGATTTGAAATTATGTCCTTGTACGAAAAACTTTTTTTTTTATTTATTATTTCACTAAAATTGACAGGGATTATCGTGCTAAGTAACGCCACAATCTAGTAATATATTATTCAGATCGGACCACCATAGCATATAGCTGCCATACAAACTGATCAATCAAAATCATGTCCTTGTATAGAACACTTTTTTATTTGGCAAGATATTTGCACAAAATTTTACTTGAATTATTATCCAAGCCAATGCTATAACCTCCGAAGAAATTGTTAAGATCGGACCACCATAGCGTATACAAAGCTGCTATACGAACTGAACGATCAAAAAGAAGTTCTTGTATGGAAAACTTTTTTATTTGGGAAGAGTATCGAAGTTACATATTTTCATATTTTTAGCTTGTAATCACACTTACATACATATTCAGAATATATTTGAGTTGAGTGCTCAAAAAGACCGCGTTCAAAAATAGCCACAATACAAAAATAAAACAGTTAAAAGCAACAGACGATTTGTATTACAACAAAAACAAATCGATACATAGCATTGTTCCGCTTTGCCCCTCATACGCCTCGCCATTCTAGCGAATTGAGCGTCATTCGCCAGAGCACGCAGTCAAATCAGTTTGTTTACATTGCCTAAATGGCCAACAATTATGTTGAAGCTGTATTTGCGGTAGTGCACAAGTCTATTTGGTGGTGTAATTGACTCTCTTCAACTCTCTTCACATACAACCACTTACAGGCGTTCATATGAAGGGAGCGCGCCGTAGTGCGCATATACAGACAAAAGGATTGGCAAAAGGCGCAAGGATTTTCAGGCATTTTTACACGGATTACAGTACGAAGTGAACAACCGTGGCGACAACAAATAATAAAATCATTTCTTGGTTGGCAAAATTTTATAAAAAACATAAAAAGTGCGGTTTTAACGCAAAATATAAATATGCAGTGAAATAGGAAACAAAGTAAATAATCCAGCAGTGTTTGAAAAATAAATAAAAATTGCTTTCATTCATAAAAATATAAGAAATTATTGTTTCGAAAAGTGTTAATTGTTTAAAACGTTGCACTAGCTTGGCGCCTTTATTGGCATATGCATACCACTTGTAGAGAAATAAACAAAATTATTATACAATTAACGATATAAGGAGTAACATAATTTTTACAATGTCTAAATGTTATTTGTTAAGGCGAAGGTCTTTGAAAATTTTCAGTTATTGATTTTTTAACAGAGTAAATCAATCAATAAAGGCGACGGTCACATTAATGTATGAATAACAACAGCAAAACACAGGAGCACACCAACAGTGCTAATTGAAAACCTAAACGGTTATAAATACATATGCAGATATATATTTATATTAACACATATGTACAAATGAGGTACTTAATAACTGAAGTACTTGAATTGCGCGCTTCAAGCCAAAACAGCGAGGTCGACAACCAAACGCTCACACTAGGCGCCTATCATAACCACCCACTCAAACATTGCATATGGTGGTGAGACGTCGCATTTGCTTAGAATGAAAATAAATCTGCAAGATATTATGACCCTTATTAGAAAATCACCACCTTGTTTACACAGCGAGATACATACATAAATACAAGTATAACAGTATGTTTGTATTAGTCACACCTACATACATACATATATACATACATACATACATACATATGTACATATAACTGATATTAGTAGCGTCGAGTCGATATCTGCAATAAAATTTGCCCACTCCAACCAAACCATTATTACAATTGAAGGGTGGAAACCAAGCATCCAAGTGATTCATATCTGTAGAAATCAATAGCAGTTTGTGAGGATATATTCATTAAGGGGAAGTTACATACATACATTTGAGTGCGTTTTATTATTTGAAGTGACAAAAAAATATGTTTGTACACGCTCTAAAAGAGTAAAATCCAATAAATCAATACAAATAATGGCGAGGTAGTGCTATTTACTGCCTTATTGCTTCTAATGCATATTCATATAATTAAACTCTGAATCGTTAATTTAAAAAATCAATGTAATTTTTTACAGAAGTATGAACTTAACATTTTTTAATATAAAAAATCATTTAATTAGTTTCTATTACTGCCATTACACTTATATTTAAAATCAATAAATAGAGTTATGAAAAAAAGGATAAAATGATCTAGGCTTGAAATTTGCTTACATATACAAAAACTACTTTAAATTACTATATCGTCGATACTCTCATTTTCCAAAAATTTAAGCTGACACTTACAAAGATACGCGACGATACGCTTTTCAGCTTTTGTGCGATTATCTTCATCCAAGCCCTCAAGCAACGTTTCGATGCGTTTTAAGCATGATGCAGTAGTTGACGTTGTACTAACTACAGGTTCTGGTTTCTTTGCTTCTAAAGCGACGGCTTGTTCATCCATTGCCTCTTGTAGTGGATCATCGTCATTAGGTAATTGCTCAATAAGTTGCTCGGCTTCCATTTCACTCCAACTCGTACGTAGATTCTCTGCGGCGCTTTTGTGGCTGGTTGAGCTGTCAACATTTGAATACATGACTTAAATAAATTATTATAATATATATATTGATTAAATTACCTGTGTACCCTTGTGTGGTGGTCAAGGAATTTCATTTTATCTAATAAATGCCATGTAGCGCCCTGTGCGCTTTCTATACCGCCAGCTTTGCGTTTAAGCTCCTGTGTCTTTTGCGACTCACGACGATATTTATCGCGCAAATTCTTCCAACGTATAACACAGTATTTAGCTGAAAATTCAATAATTATTTCTATATGTTAAATTGCATTTAGTGATATTAGTGAAATTACTTTCTACACCCAGAGAGGATGCGATGCTACGCCAGAGTTCACTTTTTTTCTTCATCAGATGGTAAGGTGAACTACGCACTTCCTTTTCATACAGCAGTGGATTTGCGCGCACCAAATCGATTAATTTGGAATCGAAATCTAATTTCGCTTCCATTTTTATAGAGTTATTTATTTTACATGAAGTATTTATCACGTAAATAAAATATTAAGCACCAAGTAGCGAATGAGTATGAGAAACGACGAAAACAACAAAACCACGAAAATAGAATGTCAACTAGGGAAATGCGACAGTGCTGCCATACTACTTCGTTTAATAAACGGATATGAAGTTAGAAAACTATTAATAGACATAAAAAATAAATAAAAATATACGATATTTGGCAAAAAATAGGATATATATTTTAAAATATTTTATATTTAAAAAAATAATAATTGTGCCATAAA
This sequence comes from Bactrocera neohumeralis, assembly GCF_024586455.1. NCBI lineage: Eukaryota > Metazoa > Arthropoda > Insecta > Diptera > Tephritidae > Bactrocera > Bactrocera neohumeralis. Next base: position 27,896,006 of record NC_065923.1, read on the forward strand.
GCAGTACATTAATATAATATAAAAACTGTGGCTATGTTAATTGATAGCACTTCCGGTTTAGTTGCTTATATTTGCATGGAATATTAGATTTAAAAATTTAAATGTTATTTTATATAGACAATAATAGATATAGATAATAATTTTAAACTTTGCAAAATATAATTACTATTGATATCCTTATTCTCTAATGGTGAAATGTTCCATATAGAAACGTCCGTTAATTGCGCTTCCTGTGCTGTGATGTACACATACATACACATACAGCTATCTGTTCGTTATTGCGCGCTTGTTGCTATTGTAGCTGCCCAAAATTGCAGACAGTTTATTGATTTATCGATTTGCTTCCTGTTAGCATGCACTTGATTTCGCTCTTTTTATAACATAACGTGTTGAGCGCATACAAGCTTGTAAAACAGTAATACTTTCCCATTTTAGGATAGTATCAAAGCAGTGTCGTGTGTGAAGAATTAACACATTCAACAATTATTAGTATTTTAAATGCACCGCCATGTTGCAGTAATGCTTTTTCTTTTGCACAAAGTCAGTGATTCCAACGAGGGTAGTGAGCAAGGAAGTTTATATCAACCAGTGTGTCGGTTTACTTAACAGAAACGATGGCGGCAGAAAACTATCATTTGAAATGGGACTCACATTTGTCTTATTTGAATTCTTCAGTTGCCACACTTTACAAGTAAGATACATGAAAACCTTCACATCTGCGCTGCAACTGTATGCGAATTTGTTAATAAACTTGTTATTGATTTTCACCTTAGAAATGAGAAGTTCGCCGATGTTGTGCTCTACAGTTCCAGCAGCAGTAGCGCCAGTGGAAGTGGCACAGAGAGTGGCATACCAACAGTGGGTATATCAGCGCACAAATTTATACTCAGCTCGTGTAGTCAGGTAACTTGGCATAAATTAATTTAATTTTACTCTCCTTTAACTAAATTTTGTTTCGCTTAAGTTTTTTGCAACGATGTTCGAAACCGCACCAATATCCTCGCCCAACGGCGTGCTCTACGTTGTGCTTCCGCCAGAACTAAGCCACCGCGCTATACAAATACTAGTACAATATATGTACAGTGGCGAGGCCACAGTCGCCAATGATATACTTAATGAAGTTTTACGTGGCGGAGAAATTTTAAAAATTCGTGGCCTATGTCGCACCTCCTCCACGTCATCAAATTCGCACAATGCTTCAACGCGCGTCAACGAAACACTAATAGCTAACGGCGTTGGCACACATTATATACAAAGTGCAGGTAATCGCCAAGAGTCATTACCATCTCTTACACACTCGCATATGTCCAGTGCACATGGTGGCGATATGTATATTGTTAACAAATGTCCAAATGGTGCTGGTGGTGGCAATTGTGGACAACGTTATCATGCCATGGAACATTTGCAGCAACCTGTGACGCAAACAGTGCCGACGCAACAAACACACGCACAACAAATACAACAAACACATCACCAGTTTCGTGGCTTGGGCGCCTCCGTACTGCCCAAGGATAGTCCAGTGATAGTAAAGTCACCGAAATTGTCACAGCTTGGGTTACTATCCGCTGCAGCGTCGAGTAGTAAGCATCTTACGGGCTGTGGTATAACGGTAAACAAAGAAGTTGCTATAGATCCCGATGAAAAATGCTGCTATCGATTGAATCAGCTTCAAGTGGAAACTCCTTTGTGCAACGAAATTGGCTGTACGGGCGGCTGTCCCATTTCCATGGAGAATGAGCAGGTGAGGCGACAACAACGCAGACAAAACGATGAAAATATGCGCGCAACTGTGGTAGAGCAGCAATTGGAGCGAGAGTATACAGAGCGACAGCGTCCACCAGCCGACGAAGAAGAACAAAATAATGACATTGACATGCCCAATTATGACAGACAGCTGCGACGCAGTAGTGGCGGCAGCACCGGGGAGCGCAGTAAGTATTTCAAAATTGATAACCCCAATAAGTTATTTCTTATTACCGTTATTTACAGTGCGCGATTACTTCGTATCAGATTCCTATGAGCACACCAACACAACATCCACGAAAAGTCACTATACGGAGCAGGTCAGCGGCAGCAGATTGTCGAACGCATCGCCCATGCCTCACACACAAACTTTTCTCGCCATAAAACAAGAGCCAACCGACTGGACCACAAACGCTTCCGCAACAGACAATGCACACACCGATTTAGCGTCACGGCCCAAAACACCGCTGCGTTCGCCAAAACAACCGTTAGATTTTAAAATGCCACCTGGCAGTACCACTGTCAAACTTGAAGTCGGCGCACATTCCCATAGTCCACACAGCGAACAGGACACGAACACCCAAGATGATATCGACTATGAAACACGTCTCGCGTGCGAAACGTGCAAGCAATCCTTTGATGAACCTAAATCTTGGGTGCGTCATCTGGAGTCGCACACCGTTAACGCGGCAACAACAGCAGCAGATACGGTAACGGTAAATGTGACTTGCGGTACAACGAATAACATGAATAGCACAAGCATAAGCAATAACATACCCAATGGCGGGGAGGCATTAGTCAAGTCATATGTGCCCAAAAAGCGGCGACGAGTATCGGTGAGTGTGCCTATAAGCTCGAAGTTTAAATTTTGTTATATTTTGTCGACAATATTTTATATTCATGACAGCAGCAGGAGAACAACGCGGGTCATGTGACGCTCTGCTGTGACTTGTGTTCAATGTATGTAAATACTTTTCATATAATAGTTAAAAGAAGGAATCATATTTTGTTTTTGCTTTTACTACCACAGCTCCTTTGAGACCCCTGCAGACTGGGTGCGCCATCTGAACAACGAACACACCGAAATCGAGTTGGCCATGTTCAACAGCAAAAAGGACAATGAGCAGAAAAGGTAAGGCCAATTGCACATATACCTACAGTAATGTCCAGCGAAATAGTGACAGCAAGTTCTATTTTTATACTTAGTGTGTTAACAGTGCTACGAATCTATAATTTCTAGAGGGAAACAACCGAAGTTAACATTTTATTTATTATGTATATAGTAAATTAAATTGGTGTATGTACATAAATAAGTAGAGAAATTTCAATTTATTACAGTTCGGGCAACAACAACCACCAAAACCTGCAACAATTGCACCTCAAACGTTACACCCATCGCTCGACGTATGATCAGCCCGCCAACGATACGCAACCGTTAGCAGTAACTTCAACAGCGCCATCCACGTCCAACTTTTCGGAGCGTACAGAAGCTTGTAACAAAAAGTTTTCCACGCACAGCGGCGTTTTGACGCACAAACGTAATCACAACAGTGCACTGAATGGTGTCAGCGTGAGTGTGAGCACTAGTGTAGCATCCACATCATCCGGTGGAGCAGATGTAAGTGTGATTAGCAGCGTGGCCAGCAGTTTACCAAACGGTAAAACAAAAAGAAATTCAAATTCTGCCACATATACACATATCACTTTTATCTTCCATAGAACAAATAAGCACTTCGTCGCAAGCTTGATACAGTCGCAGATGTCGTAAGGATGCAAAAAACGCTTGAAAAGAACGCGCTTCTGCCAACGATTGCATGGCATGGAAGAATGCACAAAACGCTTGAGCAGCCCAACGTTTTGCCAGAGATTACAAGTGGAGTGAGAATCATTACCTAAGTCGTTCCAAATCTAAACTAATGATGAAATCATACCAACCAAACTATTTTAATCAAAATTTTTACAAAACTATAAATGGCATCAGGAGTACAGTTAAAATGTTTTAAAATATATAAATGAAAACAAAAAAAAAAAAAAAAACGTACACACACATATACTTTGGGTCACTTCGCAGCAACGAAAAAACATTATTAATGACTTCCGAAGGGGAATATATTGTGAAAAAAATTTAATAAGAAAGAAAAAAACTTAAAAAGAGAAAATAAAAAATTTAAAGCATACATTTTTAAATAATAAATGAACTAACGAAGAAAAAACAAAAACAAACATAATGTAAAATGGAAAAAAATATTTTTTTGTGAATTATACCAACTTACAAAAGCTCATAAGTGTATACACGTGCATGCAGATATATTGTAAACGAAAAAGTTTTAAACTTTAAGACAAAAGATCAACACCATTGAATATTTTATTCGAAACTATGCAACAATTTGTTACATATAAAGTGAAAAAATAATAATAAATTGATTCGATGTTTAATATTATTGTATACTTATTAAAACACAAGTATGTCCATACATAACCGTATACATATGTACAAGTATACAAAGGAGTGGCAGCTGTACAAAACAACTTAACTTGTCTGCAAAATGTATGTTTTTTCAATTTTCTCGCTCTCTATATGTGTAGTTGATACAAAAAAAAATTATAAAAATAATTGAACTCATTCCAAAACCACAAATGATATTTACATTTATCGTGATTTTACGTATTTAACGATTAAAAAAGGAAAAGTGAATATATATATTATATTGTATTTAGCTGTTTAAGCAGTTTATGCAGCAATGCAGTTTTAAATAAAGTATTTTTCTCTAACGTCAAACTAAAACTTTCTCTTTCAAAGCAACAAAATTATTTTAGTGATAAATTTTAGTTTTTTATACACTGAACTAGATATATTAAGTTTAGCATGAAGTTTGTAGCTCACTGAATGATCATCTAGCCTTGTAAAATACATGCATATAATTATAAATTTTCATGGCTAACAATTTAGTCGGTACGAGTGTATACGCGGACAAGTCCCTCAGTTTGTATGATATCGATATATTTTGTGCACGGATTTTTCTCTTTAAGACGCTGCTCACTTGTCGGAACCGCCGATATCGAACTGTTAACAAACAAACCTATCAACCATAGTCGAGTCCTTGTATGGAATACATTTTTTGACAAGATATATTCACGAAATTTCGTACGGAACGGTAAGCTGTACATTCTCCGAGGAAATTGTTTAGATCGCACAACTACAGCATATAGCTTCCGTACAAACTGACCGATAAAAATCAAGAAAAAAAACTTTTAATACACATTTATGTTTTAAGTAATGCACCTGTGACGGATATTATAGTTTCGACGCAGCCCAAGTTAAACCTTTTTCTTGGTTATGTCTGCAGAATCACGCAAATATATGGTTGGTTATATTACACGAAGAGTGCTTTTAGACATGCAAAAGTTAAGTACATTGAAGAAAATTGGACGTTTACAAATAGACGAAACAATTATTTTACTAATACGAAACACATAACAACAAACCACTTTAGATATCACCAAACAATTTTTTTTTTAATTTTTTGCAAAACATATCACTAAAAAAATTTTGACAAATTTGTTACAAAACAAATGCGCTGTATTTGAGTTCATCAAATGGATATGCTGATATGTACAAAAATATATGCGATGTATAAGAATGACTGTAAGTAATTTACAAGGATATGTAAGTAGCGTGATATTTCCCGTTATTTTGATATTGATAAACGGCATACAATGAAATCGACAGAAGTTATTCTTTCCACTATGACCAGAAACAATTAAAATGAGATTTTTATCCTCAACAAGTTCTTTGCCGTTTAGCATCGTTCCTGAAAATGAGATTGAAGACAAAAGAATCAGTTTTTGGAAGTCTACTTTCTTAGTCACATTCGACACTTATACATAGATTTTTAGTATGTAATACAAAAAAATTATATTATCAATTATAAGTTTGTTTGTTGGAATGACGTGCTTGCAAAGAGGTTAGTTAAATCCAATGATATTATATTAATAAGTCTATATTTCGCACTTGGCTTCGTCGAAAATCGGTTGTATACATTGAAAATGCCTTACACGAGCATATCATAATCGTGAACATTGGTCCGACGCGCTTTCATAAACTTGGCATGAGTTTCACCATCCAAATAGAATACCTTTACCGCAGGATCATTGATCATCAAATCCTTCCATGCTATCTATAATGGACAAACATTTTTGTTGAACACACTCAAATACAAAATAAAAATTTAATAACTTTACAAAATGTACTTACCAACTTGCCGAAACGTTCCTTATCCATTTCGTATTTGTCGGGTAGCAAATATTTCAACATGGCTGAACGCTCGCACCATGGCCAAATCATATAGTCCAACATGCCAGGTTTATCACCACCAAAGTAAGGTGTACCACGCGAGTTCAACTCCTTTTCGAAAATATCTAAACCTGTTGAAATTTCAGTAAGCGCACCGGGTGCTGCCTCAGCACCACCTACGAACACTTTGTACATTGCACTAGTCACTGCGTTGAATCTCTCGATAAGTATCTTATCTTGTGCTTTCTTTAGTGGATCTTTGGGGAAGAGTGGTACTTCGGGATACTTCTCGTCCAGATATTCAGCAATTATTAGTGACTCAATTAAGGATGGATTGCCTTCCTCTTTGGGTAATTGTAATGCCGGCACTTTACCCAGTGGGCTAACTTCGGTAAGCCATTCTGGTTTTTCCGTAAGATTAATATAAATTGTGTGATGGGGAATATTTTTGGCGTCAAGTACTAAATGAGCACGATGAGCATATGGACAAAAGCGCATAGAATACAAGCGATGAACACCATCGTCAGGTAGTTCTGGTTTTTGGGAACCTAAGCAATGAATAAAATTTTTTTTATATTGCAGAAGTTTGCTACAAATTATAATACATATGTATAAATGTATGCACATACATAAGTATGCATGTTTGGAAGTACTTAATACTTGTATGAGTGTAGCATACGACAAATAAATTAAAAAGGTTCACACATTCTACATATATCTCTATTTATAGTGTATATTAATACTAATTGGAAATTGATAACGCCGCTAATCATTTACGTGCAGTCTCTAGTATGCGTATCTCCATTTTTTTATTTGTATTAAACGTGACTAGGCAAAATTTGGATATCCCTTTATCAAAACCTTCACTTGATCGACGGGGGCATTATGACAATGCAAAATTTATAACAATGTTTGCTATTAAGAACTTTCTGGTAAACAACTAACTTTTTAGTCACAAAAGCAAGGACACGTTTAGAAAAGATATCTGTAGGATGCGAGTTACTTTTATATTTCATTGATTTCACAATAACACTCCAATTGTAGTATTTGTCACTAAAATATTTACTAACCTTTAGCTAAATGTTTGCCGCCACTCATTGTGTATTTTATTATTGTAAATGCTTTAAAATTTGTAGTAAAATTTTTATTTGGAATAAGAATTATTCACCGTTTGTTAAGTCACCAACTGAGCAAAATTAACTAATTCACGCGCTTATATACACATATAAATAACGACCGGTTTGACAAATGCTTATGTGCGTTCATTCGCTATATTTAAATTTATTTGTGCTTTCTTATCTATTTCTATTAGGGTTGCTCTGTAACAAATTTGTTTTATTTGCTGTTTGACAATTATGGAAAGCTTTTATGCCAATACAACTCTGTGTTGCCGATTTGATTCATTAGTACTCAAATGGGTACATTTTTCTTGAGGATCTCTTGTTGGATATACGATTTCAGTCAGTACAGCTCAAATATTAAGATATGTTTTTTATAAACTTCTTTTATGTGTTCTGAACTATTTTTAATAAGAGTTCCTCAGACCACCACTTGCCATTGAGATGACAGACGAGCTGCTACAGTTGCCCATAATTATGGTGGGGCTTTGTCGTTCTTGATGCAGAATGGCAAAACATCTATTTGTTCCGCTAGCCCCTTCCACCAACGATCGTTTGACAAACAGGAGTGATTGATTTCGTGCATGTTTTATATTTGATCAAATAATTAATTAAATTTCGTATTTTTAACTCAAGAGATATCATCTACTGGCCTTCAAAAAATGTTATATTGAATAAAGGGATACATTGTTGAAACTGATCACTTTTCCGGAAGTAACTTATGTTGTTATGAATATAAAACAACTTACTATATCCTTGAATCCGATAAACACTCGCACTGCATTACTCACTTCCAAATGTTTATATCATAGAACGTTGAATTATTTAATATTTTAGACGTTCTCTGCTCATATGGTACTAACCTTTAGCTACTGCAACTGATTAACTAACATTAACTCAAGAACAATTTTATTTAAACAACGGCCAGTTCAGTTCATGCACTTCAAACATATGTTTGAATTCATCATTTGCGAAAGCTTCCTTTTTCTCGCCACTTCCGTAAGTTTGACACTTAAAACTCTTTCTTATAATGACATTTATTTGGTTTGCGAAAATATTGTGATTTTGAACTAAATTTAAAACTTACTGAATGCACTAGAGGCTTTACAAATTCTAATTTCAGTAGAAATTTAGTTAGCAAACATGTACTTGTATTGTTATTATGAAAGTATAAAATATTTGAATTCGTATTAAAAGGAAGTTGGCAAAATGTTTGCCAAAACAAAACCTTAGGATTGCGGTGTAACGAATGAGCAAGTCAAAGGAATTGAAAATACATAGACCTACATACATACATACTATATGTATGTACATTCGGCATAAAAGCAACTAATATTATATTAATTGGAAATCGATAACAGTGCTTATAATATTTACATACTTTAGTCTCCAATTTTGTGCATTAAACATGACTAGGTAAAATTGGAAAATCATGACAGTGCGAATTTTTTCTTAACACTGTTTCTAATTCAGAATTTTTTCCCAGCAGCATACTAACTTTTTAGTCATAAAAGCAAGGACACGTTGGAACAAAAGATATCCTTTGGCTGCCTGGAACTTATATTTGCGATTTGTTTCACAATAACGCTCGAATTGTAACGGGTTTTCAATGCGGACACTACAAAAGTAGACTGACATGGACAGCAAACGACGTCATATTTTTTCCCGCTCTTTTGGCATTTCTCTTCAGTAAGGTTTGCCATTTTATTATGGAAATTTATACGATCCAACAATGAGTCAAAATTGAATTTTGCTACCGTTTGCCAATCTAAGTAAATATCCATTTGTACATACATAAATTCTTATGTTTATATAAATAAAATAAATTAACAACGAACAAAAAGAACAAATCATCAACTTTCAAATGATATAGGAATAAAATTCCTACATCAAGTTCAAATTTTCAATTAAACTAAGTGAAGGTACAGTCATTAGAAGGTAATTACTATAATACATGATTAGGTGGAAAAAAATCATAACTAGATACAATTATAACACAATTATTAACTTAAATTAGAAATTATAATGCTCATTTCTTAGGTATTTGGCAAAGCTTCTGATACAAAAAAAATATATATATTCACAAACACATCTACATGTGTAACGGGTTTTCTAATAGGGATGTGTTGATTTCAAAGTGTTGTTTCGGTCATTTTAATATGAGATGATTTGTAATTTTTTTCATTGTGTTCAGTAATGTTAACAATTTCAAGAGTAACGTTTACAGAATATTCAATTTGATTATCAAAATAATAATAAATAATTAAGAAAATCATCATCCCCGATGAGGCCCACTTTCCTCTGAGTGGTAACTTATCAGAACTGTCCATTCTGATGCGAAAAAAATCAAAAAAATTTTCATGAATAACCACTACATTCTCCTAAATTGACAGATTGGTGTGGTTTTACTTCTTTCGAAATGAAGCTGGTGACATCGTTACTGTAAATGGAAAGCGGTATAGATCAATGAAAACCAACTTTTTATGACCACAATTGCAAGAAGTTGATCTTGACAACATCTGGTTCCAACAAGACGGGACTATGTGCGACACGCAACAACCGAATTAATACGAGAAAAGTTTGCAGATTCGATTATTTCAAGAAATTGTGGCATTGAATGGCCTTCAAGAAGTTGCACGCTAACACCATTAGATTAATTAATAAACCATCGAATTCTTTCTTGCAAAACAAGTCATAGAGGCCGTTTGATGCTATATTCAGAACTTAATTGCATCGTTTGTACTTCGCATTAAATAAAAACATTTGATTTTCCTTTATTATTTATATTGGAAAACCCTGTACTTTAATAACATAAAAAAATCGAAATCAGTGAAAATATTTGAAGCATGAAGTTTTATTCAGAGCTTTTTTAAATACTTTTATATGTTATAACAATTTTAATTATTTTTATTTACATTCAATACATTTATGTATATATCCTCACCTAAAATGTAAAATAAATTGAGTATTTTATTGATTACCATTCACTTCTTCAAATTACACACATATAAATACATAAGTCTAACATTTTAGGGTTCTGCTACCAGATATAACCCAGTTTTAGCCAATACTTAAATTTTGTTTCAACTCATGTTCCATTTTATATCGTGTTTCGTTCATTCCCCTGTAAATTTCTACAAATGTTGTTACGTTATTTTGTATTTTAGGTGACGATATGTAGTTACATATATTTTTTTATATGTATACTATGCAACTATATGTATAACAAACACATTTCTAGAATCTTACACAAGCATATCATAATCGTGTACATTGGTCCGGCGCGCTTTCATAAACTTGGCATGAGTTTCGCCATCCAAATAATGACCTTTCACTGCTGGATCGTTTATCATCAAATCGCGCCATGCAACCTTTGAAGAGTTAAAATATACATATGTATTTAATAAAAATTCGTTGCCTTGAAAATATAAATTTAGCTTACCAATTTGCTGAAGCGTTCTTTATCCAATTCAAATTTCTCCGGCAGCAAGTATTTCAACATTTCCGCACGCTCGAACCATGGCCAAATCATATAGTCCAACATGCCAGGTTTTTCGCCACCAAAGTAAGGTGTACCACGTGAGCTCAACTCTTTCTCGAAAATATCTAAACCTTTAGAGATCTCTGTTAGCGCATCGGGTGCCGCTTCAGTACCACCTAGAAACACTTTGTACAAACCACCAACCACCGAGCTGAATCTCTCAATAAGTATCTTATCTTGTGCTTTCTTTAGTGGGTCTTTGGGGAAAAGTGGTACTTCGGGATATTTCTCATCAAGATATTCGGCCACTATTAGTGACTCAATTAAGGCTGGATTGCCTTCCTCTTTGGGTAGTTGCAGTGCCGGTACTTTACCCAGTGGACTGAATTCCGTAAGCCATTCTGGTTTCTCGGTAAGATTAATAAATATAGCGTGATATGGTATGTTTTTGGCGTTAAGCACTAAGTGAGCCCGATGAGCGTATGGACAAAATCGCATGGAAAATAAACGAAGAACGCCATCGTCAGGTAATGCGGGTTTTGGTGAGCCTAAGTGGTAATATTAAAAGTTATTAGTCATATTCACAATTTCTATATTGAGTAGTACAAAAATTATGTGTTGTTTTAATAATATTTAACTAAAACAAAAAGTTGTTATGCGTACACAAATGTGAAAAAATAGTAAACAAGTAATCAAAACACTAAGTATGTACATACAAAAATTGGAAATACCAGCCACCTATTCATTCCAAAGATTCCAAAGAAGCAAAATACTAACCTTTAGCTAAATGTCTGCCACCACTCATTGTATATATTATCGCTTTAAAAGTTGTTCGAGAAATGATTAATTTTGGAAAGCCCTCTTCAATTGTTTAAATATGCAACTGAGTAATATTGACTCAACAACAAGTTTATATAAACAACGACCGGTTCTTGCTGTAGCTTGTGTGCATTCATTCGCTATGTTTGACGTTCATTTCAAACATATGTTTTAATTCGTCATTTGCGAAAGCTTCCTTTTTATAGTCACTTCCGTAAGTTTGACGCTTAAAGCTCTTTCCTGTAGTGACGTTTATTTGGTTGGCGGAAAGAAGTGGCTTGGCGTAAAAATTGAATATTGTGATTTTAAACTAAATTTAAAACTTACTGAATGCACTAGAGGCTTTACAAATTCTTATTTTTATGGAAATTTAATTAATAAACAGTGATATTATGAAAGTATAAAATATTTGCATTTGAATTCGTTTTAAAAGGCAGTTAACAAAGCGTTTGTATCGCGGTTTTTACGAATGAGGAAGTCAAGGAAGTTGTGAAATTAACGCTGAATACTGCTCACAAGATTGCTCAAGACAAGAAAACTGAGGTACATTTGTTTTTTCTACGTAAAATGTATATTTTATCTCAAAACTAGCGCTCTACAAAATGAAAGTTTCCGATGTGGCTGCTAGAGTATTAGTAGTTGTCTTCGGTTCGTCATGTCTCTGCTCGCTATCCTGACGTACAATAACAAAATTTTCTAGTTGAATTCGTACAAGAAAGTACGTGAATACTTATTGAAGCTCTATAAACGATAAATCCAGTGCTACCAGGTTTGTTTTACACATTTTAGACCAGTTTTTCCATTGCGAAAGGCGCAACTGACAAGTTATTGTTACAAATTAAAATAATACAGGGCTTGTCCGGAAAGTAAGGGAACTGAGTCGATTTAAAAAAATTTATCGATTCAATCGGTATAATTCTTTAATAACTTTCAAAATAGGCTCCTTCCGCGTCGATGCAGTGCTGCCAGAACGATTTCCAAGTATAGAAGGAGTTATGGAAGGAAGGATGAGAGCCAAGATGCATGCTGCCAGGATCCCCTTTCATCGGCCTTTTCAGGCAAGGAAAGTAAAAAGTCCGGGGGCCGCATCTGGGCTTTCTACGTACACTAAACAAAATATGTCACACTGTTTGGTTTCAAACCATTTTAGCAATTTTGAAGTAAATTTTAATTCGGTCCTTTTCATTTTCACTCAGAGTCATTATTATGATATTCAAAGTCTTGAGTTTGAACTGAATCCGAATTGGTTGTGTTCATAAAGGGTGATCCATTACAAGGTTCCCTACTTTTTTAAAGACAAACCACAGAAACTTCAAATTTAATGGGAATGTTTATTATGAATCGAAAGAATATTCTTTGGCATTTCTTTTTTGCAGATTATCTCTCTCAAATGTTGGCCACGGCTACGTCTCAGATGTTCCGTCCGTTGAGTCCAATTTTCGATAACTCGTTCAAGCATTTCGACTGGTAACTGGCGCATGACACGAGTGATGGTTTGCTCCAAGGCCTGAATCAAAGCGGGATTGTCCTCATCGACTTTAGACTGTACATATCCCCACAGCAAAAAGTCTAACGGTATTATATCACATGATTTTGATGGTCAATCGACCAGACCAAAACGTGCAAGTATCTGCTCACCAAAGTCTTCTCTCAGTAAATCCATTGATTGATGCAATGTGTGGGAAGTAGCGCCGTCTTGTTGAAACCAAAAGTCGCCGAGATCACGAGCTTAAATTTTAGGAATCAAATGGTCGGTTGTCATGACGCCATAACGGTCGCCATTGACATTGTTCGGATCAAAGCACTATTTAATACTTTTGTTGGTGAAATGGCATAAGAGACAGAGAGAGAGAGAAGAGGACTACATGGGATATAGATCAATGTAGTAACTAAGACCTTAAATTAAGCTCTAATAGATTAGCTATAACTAACAAGATAATGATCATACCATTTTCCGAGGGAAAGAAGCTTCGGAAACCCGAAATATACCTTTAATGTATTGTTTGCCACCCTGTACAATGTACTATATATAGTTACTAGCTTACAAAAAATAAATTTATTGATAATATCTTTGACTTGATGAAGCCTACACAAGCATATCAAAATCGTGAACATTTTCCCGGCGCGCTTTCACAAATTTGGCATAAATTTCACCATCCAAATAATGACCTTTCACTGCTGGATCGTTTACCATCAAATCACGCCATGCAACCTATAACGAGTTAAAATACATTTAATCAAAATTCGATGCCTTGAAAATATAAATTTAGCTTACCAATTTGCTGAAGCGTTCTTTGTCCAATTCATATTTCTCCGGCAGCAAGTATTTCAACATTGCCGTACGCTCGAACCATGGCCAAATCATATAGTCCAACATACCGGGTTTGTCGCCACCAAAATAAGGTGTACCACGTGAGCTTAACTCCTTCTCGAAAATATCTAAACCTTTAGAGATTTCAGTTAGCGAATCGGATGCTCCTTCGATATCAGCGTGAAACACTTTGAACGTTGCACTAGTCACCGCGTTGAATCTCTCAATAAGTATCTTATCTTGTGCTTTCTTGAGTGGGTCTTTGGGGAAAAGTGGTACTTCGGGATACTTCTCATCAAGATATTCAGCAATTATTAGTGACTCGATTAAGGATGGATTGCCTTCCTCTTTGGGTAACTGTAATGCCGGTACTTTTCCCAGTGGACTGAATTCCGTAAGCCATTCTGGTTTCTCAGTAAGATTGATAAATATAGTGTGATATGGTATGTTTTTGGCGTTCAGCACTAAGTGAGCACGATGAGCATATGGACAAAATCGCATGGAAAACAAGCGAAGAACGCCATCGTCGGATAATGCAGGTTTGGGTGAGCCTAAGTGGTAATAATAAAAGCAATTAATAATATTCACAATTTCAATAATCAGTAAAAAGATAAAGTTATGTCTTGTTATACTCTAAACAGGCGGTGAAGAGGGTGTATTAAATTTGCCACTTCAATTTCTTCCCAAGAAGCAGCTGACTTGACAGCACACTCAACCGTTCCTCCGACAGTCGGGTCTACGAAACCGGAACGGACCCGGATTTTTATCCGGCCAAGGACTGTCAACTCGGCAGAATTTCTGCCGTTACAACAACAACAACAGCAGCAAACCCAAAGATCAAAATAATGTTCTTGTATGAAAAACTTTTTTCTCCTTCGATGTGTATTATTATGCAAAGCTCTCTCAAAATCTGCGAAGAAATGTTCAGATTGAAGCACTATCGCATATTTGTAGCTGATAAAAAACAACTGTCCGATCAAAGTCAAGTGATAGATTATATGAAAACTTTGGTATAGCTTCGTTGCAACCGAAATTTACATTTTGCTTTTGGTTTTTATTAAATTACCTAAAATTATATGTTGTGATGCTCATATGTACTACATATACAAATGAAAATATTTGCATACTTGAATCCAAACATTCTAAATACCACCAAGCAAAAATTAGAACTACCAGTCACTAACAAAATTTCAATTTTAAGATAAGAGTTTACGTGGTGGCTTTTTGCTTCTTCACTTCTGATATCTGCGAATTTGATCAAATTTGTTATGAACACGTACTGCGTTGTACTTGAGTTATATTTTGCCATTTTTTGATTAAATTTCGGATTTTTCAATCAAGCGACACCTACCGTGACCTTCAAATATTGCAGCCTACATTCCAACAACTGTTTACTTTTCCAGATATAAAACATATGTATGTGTATATATGGATTAGCAACTTGCTTAAACCACTCACTAACTCGCATCTAATTATACCAGATAACGTTGCATTAGACCGTGTTAACACAAGAACTTTTTTGCCGTTAATTATCGGAAAATTCTCTTGCTGTAGTTAATTGTGTTTACACGAGCGACATATGTCCGCCGGACATTTTTTTGTCTTCCCTTGCGTACCAAATTCTCAAATTGTTGTATACTTCATGTAAGCGATGCTTAAAAATATTTCTGATTAGCTAATTTTTTATACTTAAATTTAATTTTTTCCAAAATATTTCTATATGCATTATATAAAACACAATTCAAATTTAGAAATATATCAAATATATTCTTTTGTAATCAAGCAAAGCAAAAAGAAAGACTACTTCCAATTAGGTTACTCCTCGGATTTGCTTCAAAATGTACTCAGATATTCTCCAGACCATTAAAAAGACTTCATGTGCCTTATTTTTTTGCAAAAATTAATAAAATTGGAAACAAATATATTTTCAATAAAAAACTAAGTTTTTTTAGACAATTGAATTTTTTAAATTTACAATATGTTGATTTTTTTATTTCTTAAAAAAATTCTTTGAATTTTCTCAAAATATTTAGACTAACCTTTAGCTAAATGTCTGCCACCACTCATTATATATTTTATTAAGTTATAACTTGTCTGGGAAATGATTATTAATTTTTAGAAAGTTCGCGTTATTGTTAAGTCTGCAACTGACCAATACTAACTAAACCTTTTAAACGTAAATTTTATACTTTTTTGCAAACGCTTCTCTCTCTAGCTTATGTGCGTTCATTTGCTATGCTTTGCGTTCATTTCGATTATCTTATTTGTTATTAGGCTTACACGAACATATACTATACATATTTATTTTAGTTCGTCATTAGCGAAAGCTTCCTTTTCTAATCACTTTCATAAGAAGTGATGCTTAAAGCTCTTTTGTTCAGTGACATTTTTTTGGTTGATGGAAAGAAGTGACTCGGTAGATATTATTAGAAAAATATTGAATTTTGTTTTAAATTTGAACCTAAATAATACACAAAAAGCTTAGCAAATACATCTTTAGTTGGCAAACAAGATTCGATGGTTTGAAAGTATAAAATATATGCATTTGAATTCATATTTCAAGGAAGTTAATAACGTGAATAGCAAAATTTTAAAAGTTCACGGTATCGCAAAGCTTTTGGATCGAGTTTTTACGAATGAGGAAATAAAGGAAGAGATAGAAAAACACAGGGTACCAAAACCACTGTACCAAAAGTGCAAAATGAAAAATATTATTTGTTTTTTACAAAAATAATTGTTTGATATAAAGCTAAAGTAATAAATCATCTACTTATTTTTAGTTAAATATTGTGTGTGATATATCGCTGAGGCACTCACTGCATTCGGCTCTAACACACAGAAAAGTGACCAACTAAATTTAGTGTAAACTTCGGTATCTATAATATAAAGTTGTGGAACTGAACCTGCACACCGTTGACATTATCGTTGAATGCAAAAATAATGAGGTATGTCTGTCTTATATACAAAGATTTTATAATTACTCTTGAAATAAGCGATCCAACAATGAAAATTTGTGAAGTGTTTCACCCGGTTTTAGAAGCTTATAATACAGCACGCGCTTCGGATTCCACCAAATACAGAGCATTACCTTGGTGTCATGGATATTCGGCTTTGCCGTTGATTTGGCTGATTGATCAGCTTTCATATAAGGTTTTCTCATCGGTAAAAATCAGATGGAAAGTGACTTCTTACTTCAGTCTCTTGACTTCAATTCATATGACAACCAGTATTGTTGTTTTTGTTTTTGTCCGGAAAGTAATAGGTCTGAGTCCATTTAAAAAAAATTTATTGAACCAATCGTTACAATTCCAAGCATTGAAGGCGTCACGGAAGGCATTCTCCGGAATATTCTTAAGAGCCGAGGGTAATTTTGCTTGGATCAACTCTGTGGTCTCAAAATGTTTGCCTTTCATCGGCGTTTTCAGGCAAGGAAACAAAAAAAAAGTCCGGGGCGCCACATCTAGGCTGTAGGGCGGCTGCGGAAGCGTTGGTTAGGCAGCTGTTCACAAGAAAGGCGGTGTGAGCGTGGGCGTTGTCGTGGTAGAACTTCCAATCGCCTGCGATGTCTTGTTGGACCCGATTGACCCTTCGTTTGAGTCTCTTGAGGACTTCCACGTAAAACGTGGCGTTGACGGTTTGTCCAGGAGAAACAAATTCATGGTGGACGATGCCTTTGATGTCAAAAATGGATTTGCTCATTCATCAGCGACCTCTTCCCGGCCGTCTAAAAAGGCATGGTGCCACCGAAACACTCCACTTCTTACTAAAGCAATATCTGGGTAAGCCTGCTTGATCATATCGAACGTCTCTGTCGCAGATTTACCGAGTTTTACACAGATTTTAATCACGTACCTCTGCTCTAACGAACGCTACATTTTCGGCTTGCACCACTCACAAAAACACGTCGCGTGAAAAGTTTTGTCCTGACTCTTCAGGTGCTCGGAAACAACTGACCAGCCGTTCGTTCCTTAGCAAGGAAAGCCTTCTGCCGAATTCAGTCCATGCGCGCACGCTCCAAAGTACAGTCGCGGCGGAAGAAAATTAGTCCTATTACTTTCAGGACAAACCCCGTATAACAATATTTACAATAATCAATTTGAAAAAAATGCATAAATCGCAGTTTGAAGTCGTCATTAGTATTAAATTCGGAAAATTGGATTTTATGCACAAAAACAACACAAAAAGTGAAAATAATTGAAAATTTAAATTTTTCAAACATGTTTTGTTATTGATTTATTTCTTATGTCATTGTCAGCACTACAAAACTCATATGTTAGATTTGAGCACGTGACTACATGCACACCCAAATTGTGACTCATTAATTATCTCGCATTGCTTTCACTTCGAGGCAATAATCGCGGTTTGATTGATTTATTTTACCTTTATGTGTGCATTATGGTACGAATTGTATATTATATGGTACGTTAAACTTATTTGACACACGAAAAAACTTTGGTTGTTAGGTGAGTGCACGTTGGCGTATGAGTAATCTTTAATATCGGTGTAAATCAAGTGTGCCCGACAGCCAATTTGAACTGCATGCTTAATTAGTAGTTTAAATATTCCTAGCAGCAAAAAGTGTTTAAATCGCATCTTTTTAATTTACACATGGTTTCAACGTTTTCAAAGTGTTCGTGTGGGCCAGTCAAAATCCGTGATCATCGGAAATTCCATCGAAACTGTGCGTGAATTCATCAAAAATCAGCCGAAATCATCATTGAAATTCATGGAAATGGAATTGAACATCTCCAAAACATCGATTTATCGCATTTTGACCAAACATTTGTGCTTACGAAAGGTGTGTGCACGGTTTGTTCCGCACAAATTGACTGACGACCAAAAATTGTTCAGAATCCAACATTCGAATCCTTGTGACCGATTATTTGACCAAAAACCACATTTTAACCATTAACCACTCCCCGTATTCACCTGATATGGCACCGTGCGACTTCTTCCTTTTCGGATAAATGAATTTGCCCATGAAAGGAAAGCGTTATGCAGACGTGGAGCCCATTCAAAAGGCTTGTACCGGCATACTGGCGGCCATACCGGCCAACAAGCTAAAACACTCGTTCGACATGCTTTTGGACCGTGCAAAAAGCAGAAGGAGACTATTTTGATATTAATTTTGCCGAAAAAACCAAGTCCTGTTTAATTTGGAACACATCTTGTATATGTAAACGATAAGCATGACGAGCTGAGTCGATTTAGCCATGTTAATATGTTTCTCTGTCTGTGTATTCGCGAACTGAACTGGTTCCTCAATTAAATTACGCCGGCGAAGAACTGATAAGCATTAGCTTTTTTGTAGAACATTGTTGAATGAAAATGAAATATGGTGCCCGAAGACTAGAATTTAAGAGTGCTCTGCCCAATCCACAAAAAGGGAGACCCCACAATCTGCGCCAACTACGGTGGGATAAGCCTCCTCAACATCGCATTTAGGGTTCTATCGAGCGTACTTTGTGAAAGTTTAAAGCTCACCGTCAACAAACTGACCGAACCTTATCAATGTGGCTTTAGACCTGGAAAATCAACAACAGACCAGATATTCCAGCATGCTCCAAATCTTGGAAAAGACCCGTAAAAAGAGAATCGAAGAATTTAAGCTGCTTTTGATAGCACGAAAAGGAGATGCCTTTATGGCGCTATGTCTGAATTTGGTATTCCCGCAAAACTAATGCGGCAAATCCAAAAACTCCGTCAGGATCGGGGAGGACCTCTCCGAGCCGTTCGATACCAAACGAGGTTTCAGACAAGGTGATTCCCTCGTGTGACTTATTCAATCTACTCCTGGTGAAAATAATTCGACTTGCAGAACTTAATGGAGCAGGTACAATCTTTTATAAGAGTGTACAGCTGCTGGCTTACGCCGATGATATTGATATCATTGACCTCAACAACCGCGCCGTTAGTTCTGCTTTCTCCAGACTGGATAAGGAAGCGAAGCAAATTGGTCTGGTAGTGAACGAGGGCAAGACGAAATATCTTCTGTCATCTAACAAACAGTCGTTGTTTATAATTTCATCTATCTTTGAAGCAGTATTAACAGACACAACAATGTCATCCCCGAAATCCAACACAGAATAACTCTTGTCAACAGATGCTACTTCGGACTTAGTAGGCAATTAAGAAGTAAAGGTCTATCTCGACGAACAAAAACCAAACTCAACAAAGACCAAACTGAACAAAGAACTCATTATCCCCGTCCAGCTATATGCTGCAGAGGTATGTACGATGAAAACATCCTATGAGTCGGCGTTACGAGTTTTCGAGAGAAAGATTCTGCTGAAGATTTATGGTCCTTTACACATTGACCACGGCGAATATCACGTTCGATGGAACGAAGAGCTGTATGAGATGTACGACGACATTGACATAGTTCAGCGGACTCATTTATAGGAATCGCGGACATCGGCTCACTAGCCCATGCTATCATATAAACTTAACGATCAAAATGATGTCCATATATCGAAAACTTTTTATTTGTCGAGATATTTTCACTAAATTTTTCACGGATTATTATAGAAAGCAGCGCTACAATTCTCGAAAATCTCTTTTAAGCTCGGACCATTATAGCATGTAGCTGTTATACAAACTGATTGATCATAATCAAGCTCTTGTATGAAATCTTTTGTATTTGTGAAGGGTATTTATAGCTTCGAGGCAATTGAAGTTGACGTTTTTTCTTGTTTCACAATAAGAAGAGTCTTAAACTAGTCTTAAACTATTTATTTAATTTATTTTTAACATTAAAAAATACAAAATCGTTAACCCTTTAAGTATACAAGCACATAAAGATGTCGACAGCCGCACTGATATTGACGATCAAGTAGTGTCCAACAGCTCAGCAGTGCTGAGAGATTACGCCAACGCAGCAACGCCGACGATGAAATGTCACCGGACGCTTTCTAGCATTTCAGAAAGAATAAGAACGGGATCTAGTGCAAAAAAAAAACAACGGTGTCTGCAAAAAGAAGAAAAACATTGTAAAGTGTACTTATGGGTTTAAATAGTAATGCGCTTTTGAAACAACAGCAAAAGAATTAAGAATATCGGAAATGAATAAGAATTAAGCAGACAAAGTGTGGTGGAGTGGTTGGCTCCGTCGCGGTGCGTGTGTGGGCGCGCCATTACTAAGCAAATCAGGGCGCCGCGTCTTAAGCGTGTTGGATTTTGAACGCAGCTTTGAGCTCGAACGTGTTTTTGTCGTGGAAAAATATACAAAATTAATAGTTGAATTAAAAATTAATGCCTACGCGCCGATACGGACAATTTACATACAATCGTGGCTACTTATAAGCAAACAGATGGTGTTAATAGTGTGGTTATGTACGTGTATTTTTTGTTGTATTTGTAGCAGATTATGAATTTAAAGTGATTATTGGAAAAAATGAAATAAAATTTCGCATAAGTTGCTATGACTCAGGGGTGGCAAAATAATACTTTGTGACTATTTGACATTCAATGGACATTGAGGTCTTAAACTGAGCTTTACCAGCCTTCTTAGTGGAATTAAAGAAAAATTTATTTTTTTTTTATCCTGAATGGGCTGTATAAAGTTTGCCGACCGATCTGTACATTTGTCGGAACCACCGATATCAGACCACTATAGCATATGGTATACAAACTGACCGATCAAACTCTTGATCTTTCTTGTATGGAAAACTTTTTTATTTGGAAAGATATCTCCATAAAATTTCACACAGATTATTGTCCAAGATAGCGCTACAATCTCTGAATAAATTGTTCTGATCGAAACACTATAGCAAATAGTTTCCGACCGCTCAAAATCAGTTCCTTGTACGGAAAACTTGTGTATTTGAGAAGATTTCTTGATAAAATTTGGCACTAATTATTGTCCTAGGCAGAGATCTAATATCCGCAGATCTTGTTTAAATCGGATCACTATAATATTGGGTAGTCGAAAAAGTCCTTTCGTATTTTGTCAAATAGATGTCGTTGCAGTTGTATATCTCCAGTGCTTCCAATCACATTGTGTCATTGTATAGTGTGGAAAAGGTGAGATTTTAAGCTTAACCAAAACAAAATTAAATTCGGGGAAGTTAAAAAAAGCTACAGCTGTTCAGAAATGAAGAAATTCTGAAATTTTTGTAAAAAAAATCATCATCAAACGGTTTTGAACCATTGTCTGGCTACAAAAAGAAGCTCGAAGTTTGGGTACCACATGAATTGTATGTGAAAAATTTAATGGACTGAATTAACATATCCAATTCGTTGCCGAGATGAAATGAAATCGAACCATTTCTGAAGCAAATGGTAAAAGGAGACGAAAAGTGGATCAAATACGACAATAATGTGCGAAAAAGATCATGGTCCCAGCGTGGTGAAGCGCAACAAATGGTCGCAAAGCCTGGATTGACGCCTCGAAAGGTTATGCTGAGCGTTTGGTGGGATTGGAAGGGAATCATCCACTATGAGCTGCTCCAGCCTGGTCGAACGATTGATTCTACATTTTACTGTCAGCAACTGTTGAGATTGAAGCGAGCAGTCGATAAAAAACGGTCAGAACTGTTCAACAGAAAGGGCTTTGCCTGCCATCAGGACAATGCTAGACCACGCACATCTTTGATGACTAGGCAAAAGCTGGGAAGTTTTGATGCATCCACCTTATAGCCCTGACCTTGCACCATCGGACTACCATTTGTTTCGGTCAATGCAGAACTCCCTTAATGGAGTAAAGTTGGCTTCAAGAGAAGCCTGTGAAAATTACTTGTCGCAGTTTTTCGCCGAGAAACCAGAAAAGTTTTGCACTGATGGAATAATGTCTCTAGCGGAAAAATGGCAAAAAGTGGTCGACCAAATTGGTATTTGATTCATTAAAGTTCATTATAAATACAAAAAAATAAGTTGAATTTTGATTACCAATACGAAAAGACTTTTTCGACTACCCAATATATAGCTGCCCACAAGCTAATCTACTAAAATCAAGTAAAAAATTGTTTATATCCTTATGTGCTATAGAAAATGCAGCTATTTTGGTGCAAAAGAAGTTAACGGTTTTTCTTGTTCCTAATCCATTTGACATTCAAGTGACACTGAGGACTTAAAATGAACAGCTCAAGCCTTTTTAGACGAATTAAAGGAAAAATTTACTTTTTTTTATTTTTTATTTTATTATTTTTTTTTTAACATTACAATTTAATTTTTTATTAGTGTCTTACAATGCCGCTCACTGCTGCACTAAATGTTGTTGAATTTTATTTAATTTTTAATTTTTTGTGTTTGGGAATGAGTTTTATGGCGATTTCTTGCGATTTATTGCGCATTCAATTCAATTCAATCAATTTTATTGTATTTGTGATTATTCTGACCAGTTTATTATCGCTCAATTGTGTTGTGGTCTTTGTTTTATGGGGTTACGCGCCTCATCTATGTTGTTATTGTTGTAATTGATGTTGCTTTTTGTGTTTTTTTTTTGGGTGGAGTTCAAGGTTATGGGTTGAGCACTCTTTTCTACCAAAATGTTGGATTAATTTATGAATTCGTGATTTTTTCCAACGGACAATTCCCTGATTCAACTGAAGTTTACGTGAGTTTTTGTATAACACCCACACATACATACATATGTACACTCGCATAGTGAGTCGCCTAATTAACATGCAAGCGGCGTTTGTTTGTTTGTTCTCACTTTTACTCGACCAATTTGATTGACTGCACGAAATTCATGATTGCATGGAAAATCTGTAGGCAAAAAGCAGTAAACACAATAACAACAAAAACGTTATTACAATTTATTCGTCACTTGAACTCTTTTTTCGCCTCAAAGAAGCTGCCTCGCAACATACTCATATATGTATATGTATATATGTATATTTATATAAGCACTTATGTAGCGACACATATGCCTATGTATGTATATGCTGAACGTAGGCGATTGACCTCTTTAGAAAACCACATGCATATTTATATGTGTTGATATTGATTATAAAGAACATATGTATATGTAATACCTATGTATATATGATTGACTACCCCTGCAGGAAAATTTAGTATACGTAGTAACAAATAATTCGACTATAAGGATTTTATAAGTATCGCTTACTTCTTTGCTTCTCCTTTTTGTAGTTAAAAGCTTTTTTGTTGCTGCTGTAGCTGCAGAAAATATTTCCCGAATAGATTGGAGGAATGGCAGTCTGCTCCGGTCACGTACATAGATTCGACTGTCATGGGAATGATTGCCCAAGGGTTTTCATAGTTCGCTCCAAGGATGATTTGCCATTCTTATTTGAAAGCCTGAGATTGACAAGGACCTCTGGAACATACATTTTATAAAACACTCACTTATAAATTGTTTTGACTTTGAAGTCATTGATTAATTTCAACTCTCTAGTATCCATATGGACATGACATTTTTTCCAGTTTATGTTAATTAGGCAAATGATAACCATAACCCCGACATTGAAATATCATCCATGTTTCTTAATAACTTGATTCTGAAGAAATCCGTTGTCCTTAGAATTGATTTTGATAACAATAAAATAAAAAAAATTAATATTCATGTAATAGTCTTGCGGTTTCGCAGTTTTGTATTGGGACGCTTCTGAAACTGGGCATTTCCATGAAATTTAGGGAAATAACAAAAATAAATTCGGACGGTGATTCGATTTTTGTTGTTGTATACGATAATTTTTCTTCTCTAGAGACCAAAAAGTAGTTGAAACAGTAGAGTTTTCTCGGTTATCTTGCTGCAAAGAAGCTGAAAACTGTCCAATCGGCTCGAAAGTACAGGATGGACGAGTCCTCAGGAATGTGATCTAACACAGTTTCCGTATATAGAGGCCACGGAAGGGCTTGACAACGGCTTTATCGTCCGCTGAACTTAAGCATTTATAATGCCAACAGGTCTCGGGGACTTGAATGGTTTGAATGATTTTACATATGAAGTAGCGTTCGTCCAGAAAGTCCTTCGTTCTCCTGAAATCCTCCTTAAGGGCACTTCTTCGCGGAATTGGTTCCTTGGAAAGTGAGTATCTAGCGCTAGTTTCCAGCTCGAGATCCAATCATCATGCTTATTTCTAAGATAACGTTTTTCACGAGAAAACACCTAAACTTTGAGCATTCGTGACACTCTTCTACGCTTTCACAAAAGATCTTCTTGCAACTCTCTTAGCCTTCTTTTTTTCCGGCTTGTGTATAGCAAGTCTTATCTTAAACAGCGTCAATCGTCACCGCAATTTTTGTGGGCTTTATTGAACAGTCTTTTACTTGAAGATTCGATTTCCGATAGCTCCGATGTTCACCCATGGGTGACTGTCTAAGCTTTTAGAGAATATTAGCTTTGAAGAGTGTTCCTGCAGTCAGCTTCGAAGACCTCGACATACTCATAAATCGTGATGAGTGTGAGTTCTGAGTCTCAATTAAGAGACCGGAAGAGGTGAGCGAAGATCCCAATCCATGTTTATAAAGTTCTTAAAAGGTTTACTAGCTGTACGTACTCCTTTCAAACTAATGTTCATAAATCTATAACAAGAGAAGGAGGGGTCGTTAAGAACCCTTCAGTCCGAGAAAAAACAGCTTTTGAGGCTACAGTGAAGACAGTGTATTCCTCCCTATTCGCAATTACCAAACGGGATGGTATTAAATACCTAAATCACAATACTAATTAATTTTGTATTCCTGAGCATAGACTTTGCAATAAATGTTCACTCATGTTGCTCCACGAACCAAAAAAAAAAACAAATCGCTTCACCGGTTCCAAATCTCTCAACAACAAAAAAATTGTCATAGAAGATATGTCACGTTAAGTTCTTCCATTTTCTGTTTATACGAGGGCTGCTACATATATATATTCTGGCCTAGGGCAACACTAAGTGTTGCCAGGTGCAATCTGACATTTCCATTGGAAAGTTTGACATTTTATCGTGAATTGTTTTATTTACAGGGAATTAAAAAATTCATCTCGGCCAAAAATGACAATAACATTTTCGGTTAATTTTGTGCATTTCTCCCACCAGCATACATTCGATATTGACTTTGCAAAAATTTGTTCCCCCATTTGACAATCGCTCAAAAAAAGGCTCGTGTGGATTGGTGTAAAGAAATGTTGAAAAAATACGATCGCTACGGTGCTTCAAAATACGTTTATAAGATCCACGAATAATGGATCTATGCGTATGCGAAAAAAAAAAAAAATAAAAAAAAAAAAAAAAAAAAAAAAACATTTTCGTTGATAAATATGCCTATTTACATTATTAGGCCAGAAATATTGTATATAGCAACCTACGTACCCTGAGCATTATCTCCTGTTCCCAAAAGTCGGTTTGTCTGCCCGTCTGTCTGTTCATCCGTCTGCCTGTATATGTGTGTACTAGTCCCTCAGTTTTGAATTTGTCTTTCTAAGATCTTATTCGTTATTTAGGTGGAAGAAGAATTAGATAAATCAGAGATTATCTAAGATACGTCCGACTTTGTGCTATTTCCGTCTACATCAATTCTTTTTAAGCTGCTTTTTGCTTTAAATTTCACTTCTTTTCATGGCGACCTAAATATACTCTGTGTAATTTCCTGCAGCGGATACTTACAACGCGGAATTAGAAAAAAGTCACTGTGAGTCAATCCGAATAAGGCTGAATGATGATTGATGAAGGATGATTGATACGAAAGACTGAAAATATTAGCTAAATATGGCCATAGACCATATAAGAACATAGTCTATTGCTAAGATAGTGATTTCTAAACACTATTTCTTAGATTATTTTCGATGTTAAGCTTAGTTAACTGAAGTCAATGGACTAGTGAGTGGTGCACTGCCAAATTTTACGAAGAAGAAGGTTCTCCAAAAACCTTTGCAACTTTTTCAATTTTTTTTTCGAATCAAATTTGGTCAGCTGTTCGATGACATGGATTTCGAAAAACTTCTTATGCATTTTATAAATTATATGAATACGAATTTACAACAATTCGTTTCGCCTTTAGAAAAATATGCAAAGTCAAGGTCGCTCAGCATGACGCCCATCAATTAATTAGCAAATCAGCAGCTGACTAATTTAAGTGTCAAAGCAATGGGCAATTAAATACTTTTCAAACTCCAAACTTAAACAAATTAGTTTTATGCAAATTTTTACAGTTATTATTAACAGAGCATTTCTCAGTTGAAGGCTTAACTGCAGCAACTGTATGGACCTTATGGATGTATTGTTGCCGCTGGGAAGACAGTTGAAATCCAGAAGCTGAATTCTTTAGATTTCAATACAAAATGGAGCTTTGTTCTGCAGATTTTAATTTAATTTGGTGAGTTTTTTTATGCAAAACTGTTTAGGGGCATAGAGAAAGTTCGATGACTTTCTAGGAAATGAGCACGCCAAGTTGTTGCAGATGCCTTGCCTTTTCGGCAATAACTAATTTTAGTTGGAGACACACGATTTAGCTGACAGCGAGGCAGAAAAGGCAGAAAGAAGTGATGCTATCGGGGTCTTTACTTATTTTCGTTTTATAAACTGATGTCATTGATAACTAAGGCCTTGTTTTTGTTGTTTTTTTATTATTTTTTTTTTTTTGTTTTTCGTTTGTTTATGTGCCAATTCTCATTTGGTCATCGCCTCAATGCAATGTTTTATCTAATAAATTAAAGTGTGTATTCTTTAACGGCTTTCTTCTTTTGTTATTGTGTGCCTAATTCTTCATTTACGAAATAAAACTAATCGCCGCGAATAAAACAAAAACTTAAATGAGGTATTTAAATGTATTGTTTAATGAATAGTGCATGCCATAACGCATTTTGTTGTTGTTTTGCGCATTAAGAAAAATTATCCAAGCTATTACAGAAGCTTTTGTTGTTATTGTTTACTAATTTTAAAAAATATTCAATTTTGTTGTTATTGTTTTTTATTGTTGTAAATATTTTTAATTTGCTATTGTTGTTCTTATTGTTTGCATATTACAAAAATGTTAATTTATTTCAACAATTTCTGTTTATGGTATTTGTTATTGTGTTTTTAAAAATATATTAACATTATTTGTATTTATTTTATTTTTTCGCACAAAATTTTAAAATATTTTTTTATTATTATTTTTGTCCGTTTGAATTCTGTTTGTCATGCTTGCAGTTCAGCGAACTTCTTTTTGGATGCCGCCATTTATAAATTTAGTCGCTACTCTCATTTTACTATTTAGTTTTAGTTTTGTTTTTATTTTTTCCACAAAAAATCCAAATTTTTTTCACACATGAAGTTGTTTTCCTGTTTTCACATTTTCTCCAAATTTGTCTAAATCAATTTATTAGCGTAGGTCAAGTGAAATTGTGTCGTCGCGTGTAAGTGTTGAGCTTAAATGGTCTGAAGAGCGCTTGGCAAGTTGAATCTGTGTTCGAGATGAGCTCTAAAACACCTAAAAGGCGTTATATCTTCTGGTCATTGTACTATAAGAGTGTGGGCGTAGACTTAACTATGCAAAAATATGTATATTTTCGGTGCATTAGGGTGTGATGTTTTGGTAGTGAAAATAATAGCATTGAAATGCATATATTGGAATCGACTTATGTACATATGTATTTTTGACTTTTTGGAAGTTATTATTTTTTAATCTTTAAGTTTAATCGAATGTGAAGATCGTGTCATCGAATTTCGGCTTAGTTTCGGTTTCAACCACTATACGCAGTCTATTTTGTATATGTACATATGTACATCTCTAGAAGAATTTACAAAGGCTTCGGCTACCTTCTGAAAAATATTTATTATTCGCAAAGAGTCCTCCAAATTCGTCAATTACACATGTCCACAAGAAAATCGTTGAGGGTTTCTTTTCACCAAACCTGGTATAACACATATTTTTGTGGTCGCTGAACATGAATCCGAAGTCCGTTTTGCCCCATCGCGTCATGATTTTTTTCTAACCTCAAAAAACATTTGTTTGAAATTTGCTTAAAACTTGTTATTCGAGGGTTTTCGGGTTTCCCTGATTACGAATTTGATATCACACTTTCTAAATTCTTCTTTATCTGCATAGACACCGCTTACGTGATTATAGTCGAATATACAACAGAGCGCCAGTCGTTCTTCCTTTTCGCTAGTTGGCGCCAATTGGAGATTTCAAGTGTAGCCAGGTCCATCTCCACCTGGTTTTTCCAACGAAGAGAAAGTCTTCCTTTTCCTCTGCTTCCCTCCGCTGGACAGCTCTTCGTTACATCGGCTGAAACGATTCTATTACATATGGCTTAAGCAGCTCACGACTTTCGGTCTTAGACCAAGTATCTTCTGGGTAGCCAAAAACACCCGTTTGAAGGCGAGCTAAAATGAGAAGGCAAAATATCCCTCCCCAGGGTTGTGCGCTGGGTTTGGGACCGGCTCCGTAAGAAAACACCCCCAATGAAAAGAACACAACAGCCTCGGGCGACTTTCTAAATTAATATCCAATATATGGTTAAGACGTCCATTATTTTGCAAGTATCAGCATTCAGCCATACCCAGGAAGAACGACGTGGACATAGCAGGCTTCTGTTCCCTTTGTGGCGTTTGATAAAAAGTTAGTTAGGTTAGGTTCAAAAATATAAAAAAGAAATTGTATATTGTCTTGTCAGTGATACTAAACTCACACAAATTTTCAGGAAAGTATACAACTATTTCTTTCGTGGACTTGTGTTATCAGTTGTCAACTTCCCGGTGATAATTGAAAAACTTAGTCTTCAAATTTCAACAAAGTTTGAAAATATTTCTAAGGAATTTACCAACGCCAAGCTGCAAACATAAGTATTAAGCACTTTTTGTGTAAATTTGAAGGCACAAATTCGAATATTTGAATAATTGATTTAAAAAGTTCTAAAGAAAGTACTTTTCAAAATGTCACTTTCCGCAAATATAGACTCGACTTCGAGTACTCTTGGTCATGGATCTTGAGTTAGTTAACACTACAAAATCGAGGTTGATCTACGTGATGAAGATCACGGTTTCCAATTCCAAGAAACTGTCAAGCGCTTTGATTATTTTGGTTAATATATGGTAGTTTTCAGATGATTCGACCAGTTCATCGAAAGAATGGCATCTAAAATGTTTCAATCAGTATCTAGAGATAGCTGGACAGATTGGAATGTGTTAGGTATATTTGCGTGCCGCATTTTCTTTTAAACCATACATGCACGCCAATTTCAGCCTTGGTCATTTTGACAGACAGAGAACGACAAAATATTCGATGGCGACAAGACAAATACGATGGCGAGAGCGAATAATTCAATGAATCTCTGGCGTTTCGTTCTAGTCCAAAAGGATTTTATAATGGCACGCGGGCAAATTTTGACCTGCACTTCCTAAGTTCTCGCGAAGTCCAGAGGTTCAGCGCTTGAGCTCAAAAGGATATCGGGGACCCAACTGGTTGCTAATCTGATGAAACCAAGGCAAGGGTGTTCTCTCGGCTTTGCAGCTTCCAGCGATTCTGCTGTGACCAAGCTTCAAGACGAGTCTGATAATTATTATTATAATAAAGTAACTTGATGCCATCGATAGTGAGGTCAGACACTCCTATACAAATTGAGCGAGCTCAAAGCTAGTATTGCCGTTCTGATGGCAGAGTAAATGCTTTTTTCTCTGAAAGAGGCTGAAATACAATACCTTAATGACAGCCGTCTCTGCTTGAAGAATGCTAACTATAGTTAAGGCGAGTTCAATACCAGCTTTGCTGCTCTGCTATCTGAGTAAATTGTCAACTCTATAAGAAGACTGCGTCTCCAAGTTGTACAAGTATATCTTCTGCTCCCTAATTACAGTGGTTTAGAAGCCTGATCCTAGAATTGATGGAGATCCTCAGACAGAAGATAAGATAAGGTTCCAAGATCCTAAGAAGCTAATGAAACTCATTACAAGTCACTGATTTTTGTTCACACAGTCAGATGGAGGGTCAATAAGATCATATAATTTTAATTAAAAATTCCATCATGTTCTAATATTCAGCAAGAATATACGAACAATAAAGCATCCCAACTTATCAACGATCTGATCAATTGATCTTAAACCCCAATTAATGCTCATTTCACTTGGTTTATTGCACTCGTATGAATATTTGCCAAAAGCTTGCATAGTCCACCCGCCATACACTCGCCATAAATTACGCTAATAATCTCAGATCGCGGCAGTGGTTCAACTTGCAACGCACGTGCAATTACAACAACAAAGCGCATATTTACATGCCCCCCACATACATACACACACCAGTGACATGTGTAAACGAACCCAAACAAGCTGCCAAATATGAGCATTGCAACAAGTTATTGCTATTGTTGTTGTTGTTAGTACACACCATACAAAATACGGAGGCAAATAAATGCAAAGAAAGCAAAGTTGTAAATAACGAAACAGTTGGATGTACATATAAATGAAGCGCAAAAATAAAGTAAGTCAGCGGCGTGTGTGCCAACTGGCGGCGAAACGAAGCCGGCGATCGGCTATTGGCGCCTGCAGGCGGGCGGGGAGTCCAAGTGTGGTGGACTGGCGTTAAGGTGAGATATGCAAGCCGGTAGCGATTCGGCGATCGCATTCTCAGCGTCGATGTAAGCGCGTAAGCAATAGCAGAAACAACAAGTGCAACAACAACAGTGATAATAATAGCAACAACAAACCGCGCCAGCGCCATAAACATATCGACGTGTTTGCGTATTTTGGTCAACGCTTATTCAATTGGCCCCCATTTGGGGTTGGCTGCGCACTAATTATGCCAGCCGGCTTGTCTGCGGCCACGACTGGGGCTGTCACTTACCAGCATAATTTCTTTCGATTACACAATTCTACGTTCGGCACTCGCTTCGAGCGCATTTCGTTTTTAAATTGTCTATTATTACTTTCCAAGTGTGTGTGTGTATGTGTTTATGTGTTCAGACTAAATACAATTGAAAACGGTTAAATTATATCTCTATGTTATGCCTTGCTATGTGCGCGTGCCATGTTTTAGCTCTGTTTTGAAATTCGAATTTGAGTCACTAAATGTACGTGCTAAGCGATTGTGGCTGCATACATACAGTACATATATTGTTTTTGTATTTTTGGCAACACATAGATAATACACATGTAACAGAGTGTATGTACTCGTGTATGTGCACATATTTGTTGACTCACTTTATGTCGTACTTATTTTGATAAAAAAAATATATATACTATATATGTACATATATATACATATATATATGTATAAAATATATTTAAATATATGTATAAATGTGGTACATACTCTTTTTAACATTTTACAACACTAGTCGGGGCGCATATTTCCGCGTTCGCCCAATTTCGGCTGTCAGTGCGTTGTAATGAATTTTAATTCGATTTGACAAAATCAGTCTTCAAATCTATGCAAATTTCCTTGACATATGAGGAAGTGAGGTAGCTTCGGATATAAATAATATATACATACATATGTATATAAAATATATTGACAAGTACGGAAATTACTTCGCTAGGAGTCGAATATTATAATGTATAACCATATCACCCCACTATAACCACTCCCACTCCTGTCTATCTTTTTCAAAGCAAAGATCTCTTCCGGGCTTGGGGCCCCTTACATTTGGTGGCAGGGAGTTGGTGGTGTCTAAAGAGGTCAGTGTCCTTTGCCACACATTAGACTCAACCTTACGGTGGAATTAACACTGTCCAAAGCCACCACGGCTCTCATGATATGCAGACGTCTAGCCGGTAGATCCTGGGGCTGCAAGCCAGGCATCATCAGATGGCTGTATACCATGATCATAAGGCCTATTGTCACTTATGGAGCGGTTACTTGGGCAACTAAGTCGATGAAGTCTTCAGTTGGCCTTCAACTATCGAAGCTGCAAGGGCTTGCCTGTGACTGAGCTTCGGGGAGAATGCGCAATTGACCAACGGCAGCACTTGAAGTCATGCTGTATGTAGCTCACTCCGCTGCATCTAGTGATCAAACAAGTAGCAAAACATACCATGCTGCTCATGACAGCAGAGTGATTTGGCAAAGAGAAGATAATGTCGTCTCAGCAAATGAAAGAGTAAGACACATCACTGGTCCTTCTTCCAAGGGACAGCGTTACGAAGAGAGGAAACTTTACAAAGAAGTTTAGAGTTACTATCGGCAGTAAGACGGAGTGGAGTGATTCCACGCTCGACCTACTAATGAGGGCAACACTATCTAGAGGTACACAGATGTCTCGAAAAGACGGGAAGGCATTGGTGCAGTCATTGCGGAGCCGCATACCAAATTATCCATACCAATGGGACGTATTTCGAGCATCTTTAAAGCAGAAGTCTTTGCTATAAGTCAGTGTGCAGAAATCAATCTCCACCTCAACTATCGCAACCAGCGTATCGCTATACTTAGCGATAGTCAAGCGGCACTTAAAGCGATCTCAGCTGATGAGGTCAGATTGCTTTTAGTGGAGGAGTGTATGGAAGGCTGAACCGCCTAACAGTTTGCAACTGTGTACACCTGATCTGGGTGCCGGAGCATAAAGGGATACTACTGGGAGGGTACAGCCTTGCAAGATTGAAATAAATGAATTCCGCCTCCTTGTCGCGCTCTATACAGCGCACTGCAGGCTCAGGAAGCACTTTCCTACATGGGCACAGTCTCTTGCGCAAACTCCGGATTTTGCGACATGGAACAGGAAACTTCAGAACACCTGATTCTAGAATTTTCTATCTATCTATCTTGTAGTTATCTTTCGAAGATTGTAATTTTTTTCACAGCTGCCTTTTCACACTTATTCTTTCGAATCGGAAAAGAATATGCATTAAGCTTGCTTTTGTAAAAACTTTTCCAATTAAATTTTTTTTGTTAAGAGTAGTACTTGAATTTGGGGTTATACAAATATTTAAAATACTTTTATTAGAACTGAAATTGTCTTTCGGCAGTACAGACAGTACTTTTTCCTCATTCACTTTTAATGTGTTTTCGAAAATAACCATTGAACCCGAACCCTTAAGTACAGAATCGAAAATTTCATAGCTTCAATAAGGCCACCTCGGCAATTCAAAGATGGTGGAACCAAATGGAATCTAAGAACAGCTGAAATTTTTCCAAGATACGCCGACAAATTTTGTATTTCCTGGTCTAATGTGAGCATGAGTACATTGTGATATCATACACTGAACCGTTATAAAACTGGGAAGTTTACTAAAGAGCGTTTCTCATAGAACTGTCCTCCTTCAGACAGGTCTACTTTGGAGTTTATTGGTTTCTCTTGCGACTCAAAATTCTGAAGATGGGTCCTTTTTAAAATTTGGAAACCAAAAAGATAAACAAGCCTAAATATATATAAGTAATGAAATGGATAGGTAGTAGTTCGTAGTGTGAGGCGATTTTTTTGGAATTTCAGTACGAAAAGAACTCTATGACCATTTTACCCTTCACAAGGTAATTAATATAAGTACCTTCTGGAAAATTTCAAGAAACCGTGGCCGTTATCTCTCCGGACGGCAGGACAGCCTTCGCATTCTTCGGAGTAGCTTCACGGAATTCCTGTTCTGTCTTTTGTTTAGTCTCTAGTCTCTCGCTAAGTCTCAGCTACAAGTGGATTCAAGTTATTTGGCAATCATTCAAGCAGCCATTTCAAAACGTATTTTGCATATCATTAAGGTATCTATCAAAAAAATTAGTTTCTACATCGGATTGTGGCTGATGTTGAAAAATTGATCTATTACGACAATCCCAAATGCAAAAAATCATATGTAAGACTTGGCCAACTACCTAAATCAACGGCCAAGTCGAATATCCAAGACGCCAAGGTATTGCACGGTATTTGGTGGGATCAAAAGGACGTGCTGTATTATGGGCCACTTTAATCGGGTGAAGTCATTAATGGGGATCGCTATAAAACGAACGAGATGATCATCTAATGAAATATTTTTTTTTTAATCTAGTTGTAGCTTATAGTTCTTATAAAAACTTGTAAACTCCAATTCAGAAAAAAATTAAACAACTCTTTGCTCACTGTTTGAGTTGAAAGCATTAATTATACAATAACTTTTCTTCTTTGAATTTTTAACATTGAGGTCGTGCAAATTTCCGTTACTCAAAATTTATTGTTATGAGATCAGCACAATTGATCTTTCTAATTAGTTGTCTATATAATAATGATAAATTAAATTATATTTTAATGTTGAAAAATTACAATTTAGGCCATATGAGTGTTATGGTGTTAAACCAAGCAGATATATCAACTTCAATATTTTCAATTCTGCGATTTGCTACTTTTGCAATACCATTTTAAGCAGCATAACTTTTCCCCGCAACATTTTGATTAATTATATTTCATTCTTAGACTGGCAGCCCACATGGCTTTTACCATAAAAAGCTGTCAATAAAGAACTCACAATCATTTTATGTAAGCACAATGAACAGAGGCAGGCTTTAAGCGCAACAAATTTATTTGAAAAAATAAAATAAAATAAAAAAACGAAAATTTGCACTTAATTAGCTGAGCTAAAACAATCCGACTGAGGGAGTGACAAATACTGCGCGGCAATTTCCTTGTAGACAATTAGCTCTGGGCAAAACAGAATGCGCACCCACCACCAATAGCAGAGACGGTATGTTTTGTATGCTTTCAGTAAGAATGATGGCATTATAAAACACAACAATGAATTAGAATTAAAAACTATATTTAAATTGGCAAAAAACTAAGTAATTTTTTTTTATATTAGAATAAAATCTCTTCATTTTTGGTGCCGTGCCCGCAGCGTGCCTCTCAACCAAAACATTCCAAGCATATTCCAAATTTTTCTTCTTATATCAAAAGATTCATTTTATGTTTCTAATTTAATATATATTTAATTATTTATTGAAATTTATATATTTACCATCTGATCAAATTTAACCCGGACTAACTGGCAAAGATATATATCGCTTTCAAAATAGGCTACTTTTGAGTCAATACATGAAATTTTCCATAGATTTCTTATAAGCCTCTGCTGGCATGGCATTCAAAATTAAAATCGATAAAGCAGATTTTAATGGCTTCAATGGACTCATTGCATACTAGCCGAAGTTGATTTTTCAGTTTCGAAAATAGAAAACAATCACAGGAAGCTAAATCTTGCTAATACGGTTGCTGAGCGATGGTCCTCATTTTGTGTTTTGTCAAAAATTCAGTCACAATGATACTAGAATGTAGCGGCGAATTATCGTGGTGAAATATAAATGAATTTTTTGTCCAAAAATCCGGTCGTTTACGTCCAATTGCTTCGCGTAGATGCCTCAAAATAACCAGGTACTTTTCCTTATTGATCATTTGACCACTTCGTTCCACAAATCAAACGGTCAATCACGGTAAACGATGAACTGCTTTGATTTTTGACAAACTTTTACGTGTTTTTTGAGTTTGTGGACACGATTCATAAGAGATTTTGAGACCCTCGGCTATCTCTCTGACACCAACACGACAAATTTTCATGCACTATTCAACTTTTTCGTGTTATTCATTGAGAACGACTCGAATAAGGCACTTTCACGTACATTCGATGCCATTATATATGGAACTCGATTTCTTTTGCATGGACACGCTTGCAGAAGTCCAGACGATGAACTTAATTTTGGACGGTTTACAAGCATAAATCGGCCAATACTGCTGCAATTTCACGTTCGATATTCGTACGCAGTTTACCAGTCGTCGCTGGCTTGTCGGCATAGACTATAGACTTGACATAGTCCCACAGGAAATAGTCTAACGTCAAATCGCACGACCGAGGCGGCCAATTGGATTTCAATAAATCGATTGTGACATTCGCTGTATGGCTTGTGGCGTCGTCCTCTTGAAATTACGTCAAGGAAGAAGTACGGCCCAATGACGCCGCGAGCCCATAAACCCGCACCAAACCGTCAATTTTTAAGAATGCAATGGTGAGTCATGGAGTACGCGTGGATTTCTGTCTGACCAATAACGCATATTTTGCGGAAACATTTTGTGCTGTGCCTGTGGATTCAAAATTTTCCACTGGACGCTCAATTGTTGATCTGACAGGACGATTATGACGACCATAAATTGGACGTAACGCTCTTAAAGTTGAGGCCTCTGACTCCGAATTTCGGTAGTAAATTTTAATAATTTCGACTTATTGTTGGATCGTACATATTTCCATGATGAATTCGCAAACTTTCCTGAAAGAAGGATTAAAGAAATGTCAAAAGAGCGAAAAAATATGTTGGCTTTTAATGTCCCTATCGGTCTACTTTTGTAGCGTCCCTATGAAAAAGCCTGTATAAACAATACTATAATTTATAAATATAACTCTGGGTTTCTTAAATACCCAAACGAAGCTTTTTGAAAGTTATTCATAACTCTGAAATATTTCACTTTTCAAACAACTTAATATAATAATAAAAAGTTTTCATAAGACTAAATCTTAAACACAGAAATTGTTGTTCCCAAACCCCGAATCATAAAATCAGATTTTAAAGTTTCTTAAATTAAATGAATTTATATAGATGAGGCTCTAAAACGCCAAAAAAATATCAGAGTCTTTTAAATACCTCATTTAAAATATTTGAGAGTTATTCCTCAACAATATGTAAAATGGAAGTTTTTGATAGCTACTTATTCATAAATACCAATCCTTACATACTTAGATTTTCAAACAACTTAATAGAGTTATTCGTAAACACTTAATATTAAACTCAGAAAGACGTAAACACCTTAATGAAAACACATAATTGTTGTTCAAAAACACCAAACTTAAGCTCAGATTTTTCAGTTTCTTAAACCCCTACATAAGAATATCTAACAGCTGTTCAAAACCACCAAAAATAAAATTCAGGATTTCTTAAACACCTTATTAAACAAGTAAGGAAGAGCTAAGTTCGGGTGTCACCGAACATTTTATACTCTCGCATGATAAAGTGATAATAATTTACATATTTTTTTATTTTGCTGTAAAATTAATTAGATTCGATCAATTTGTGTACTTTGAGTATTGAATTGTATTTTCATTTCCTAATGTATATATTATACAGAGAAAGCATCAGATGGAATTCAAAATAGCGTTTTATTTAAAACAAGGAAAAAGGCACCGTCGCATGATGTGAAATCGAGATTTCATTATACGTCATTTACATATTTTTCATTTGTGTTTTATTTTTTGGAAAAAGGCGTCGTTGAACCGATTTTCACCCATATTACATGTCATCAGGGTGTTAAGAAAACATTATATACCGAATTTCATTGAAATCGGTGAAGTAGTTCCTGAGATATGGTTTTTGGTCCATAAGTGGGCGACGCCACGCCCATTTTCAATTTAAAAAAAAGCCTGGGTGCAGCTTCCTTCTGCAATTTCTTCCGTAAAATTTAGTGTTTCTGACATTTTTTATTAGTCGGTTAACGCACTTTTAGTGATTTTCAACATAACCTTTGTATGGGAGGTGGGCGTGGTTATTATCCGATTTCTTCCATTTTTGAACTGTATATGGAAATGCCTGAAGAAAACGACTCTGTAGAGTTTGGTTGACATAGCTATAGTAGTTTCCGAGATGTGTACAAAAAACTTAGTAGGAGGCGGGGCCACGCCCACTTTTCCAAAAAAATTACGTCCAAATATGCCCCTCTCTAATGCGATCCTTTGTGCCAAATTTCACTTTAATATCTTTATTTATGGCTTAGTTATGACACTTTATAGGTTTTCGGTTTCCGCCATTTTGTGGGCGTGGCAGTGGGCCGATTTTGCCCATCTTCGAACTTAACCTTCTTATGGAGCCAAGGAATACGTGTACCAAGTTTCATCATGATATCTCAATTTTTACTCAAGTTACAGCTTGCACGGACGGACAGACGGACGGACGGACAGACAGACATCCGGATTTCGACTCTACTCGTCACCCTGATCACTTTGGTATATATAACCCTATATCTGACTCTTTTAGTTTTAGGACTTACAAACAACCGTTATGTGAACAAAACTATAATACTCTCAGGCAACATTGTTGCGAGAGTATAAAAATATTTGATAGTTATTCATAAATACTATATCTTAAACTCAGAGTTTATTAGTTTATTGGACACCTGAAGTGAACATTTTTGAAGATAATTCAAAATATTAAACCTTAAACTCGGAGTTTCTTAAACATCAAAATTTAAACTCGAGTTTATGCTACTTCGTAAATGTGCTTTAAATGAGTTTCTTAAATATCAAGAAGTGTAATGAAATAATTAATGAAAATCTGGGTATTTCACCGTTGGCGCATACTGCTATATCCACATTAGGTATGTAATTAATCAACTGAACAAATAATTAGACAGAGACTCGTTGAAAATATGTGTAAACACTTGAAAAATCGAAACAGTAATTACGTAGGCAATTATACATATTTTTTTGCAAATTTCGCAATAATACTTTTGAGGTGTTAATTTTTGTAATATATAGCAATATATATCAGTATAACCTAGCCATTGGGCATGTAACCTTGACAACGCCCATTTCTTGTTTTCTTGCTCTGAATGCATTGCACTTTCAGTTTCAATTTTTCAATTGCTCAACAAGTGTTTGTTCGGCTAATTTTCGCCCTAATTCAGCGCTAGACACAAGAAGCCGCAGGGCATTGTTCAACTAGCGCACGCACACACAGAGAGCTCGCTAGTTCCGCAAGCCTCCATTATCGCCAACAGCAATCTCCACTTGTAATTATGATTTTGACTTTGCGCCAGTGTTAAGGTATTTGCGCACAAAACACGCCCACACCCGGCCAAAGGTTCGACTTTTCGACTTGAGAAAACTGAAAACAAAAACAAAATGCCAACAATTGAAAACTGCAAGCCACAAAGTCAACGACAAGCTCCATTGTTCAACATGGCAGCCCAGTGTGCCGTGGAGCAATGCGTGTCCAACAGAAATGTCTATTTGTAAATGTGTGTGTGTGTGCATATGTAAATATTTCTGTTCTCCATCGAATTCGCCCAAACAGTAGAAAAACGCACGAACTGAATGGAACTGTCGGAAAAAATTGTCTTTAATGATTTTTAACTTCTTTTGAATAAAAGCGAAGTTTTGGCGCCAAAGCGAGTCGGCGCACAATTTCAAGGCTGAATGAGCAGCAGTCATCTAGCAACGGCCGCAGCTGCTGCAAGCAAAGTGTATACGTATATATCTGTGCGCCTGCGCGTAGAAAAATAGAAAAAAAACATGAATTCAAATTAGCGGTGGATATGCAGAGACGCCTACGCAGTGGTGACGGTGGACGGTGCAAGCGCCAATGATTACTCAGTGAATGCTACTTTCTAAAGCTTTGTAATGCAAGTTCATAGTCGATAATGGTTTAATCGCTTATTCCAATTTTTATAATGAAAGCCAGCTATTGTTGCAACAAGGGCGACCTACACATTTTTTGCTGCCTAAGAAAACCGAAAAATAAAAAATTGAACGAAATCTAGTTCAATTCGTTGTGAATGCTCGAATATTACTTGGTGCACGGAATACCAATGAATATGATATGAAAGACCTTCAAAGCAATGATCTGTAAATATCTATTTCCTCTTTGTTAATACTGAAACTCTATAAGAAGGCTTGGCTAATCTGCCGCTCCTTCCGAATCTGCTTATCGAAGATTAATTCAAGTTGAAGACTTCCTCACTTGGTCTGTTTTCGTATAGGATAAGATGTTCTTTATCTTCACTCTTTATAGCTTTTGCTGTTGTAGCGGCAAAAAACATTCCTGAAGTAATTTCAAGGAAAGGGGCCGAGTTGACAGTCTTTGTCTGGGTAAAAATCCTGGTTCGTTCCGGTTACTTAGAGCCAACTATCGTGGGAACGGACTCTTTATAGCT
Organism: Bactrocera neohumeralis; assembly: GCF_024586455.1. NCBI lineage: Eukaryota > Metazoa > Arthropoda > Insecta > Diptera > Tephritidae > Bactrocera > Bactrocera neohumeralis. The sequence continues at coordinate 27,936,488 of NC_065923.1, forward strand.
GGTGCCATACACTTTAGACATAGGCATAGTGAAATATGTATAATAAAGCTCTAAGCTTATTCGATCCCTTCGGTAAAAGAGAATGCAGAGAATTGCAATTAAGTACAGTTATTCGAGAGCAGTTTGGTAATTTCTTAGCTTCAGCTTTTAGCTCATTGGCTCCGTTATCCAGATCGCTCTATAAAGCGCTATACGCTTTTTCCTAGAAGATAATGTCAAAATTCCATTATAATCGGCATTGCAGTTTTATTTTAGCCGTATATGAAAGAAGTCTTGTCCGTGAATGGGGAGATATAAAAGGAACAATATTGGTTGGCGAATGGATGTTTGTTTTTTGAAGGGAATCTTTCCATATTATCCTTTGGTTTATTGACTAATACGTTAACCTCACATGGCAAAAGTCTACGTCCGAAAACAGGTTCGCGAGATTTGCAGGTTTGCGAAGTTTGCCGCATTTATCATCCAAAAATTCTGAAACATGTTGTTGTTGTAACGGGTAGCTATTCCTCGTTAGGATGGTAAAAATTAAATAAGTTGTCGTCAAGGAAACTGTTTCGACGGGGTCAGACCAGTGGAAGAAGGGTGTCAGATGAGTAGGGTTAGCAAGAAGGTGGTCAGTGTCATGCGGGGACACATTTCACTCTGGACAAAAATTAGATATATCAGGGTCTACTCTGGACAAATAGGAGTTTAACCTGCTACAGCATCCGGAACAAAGCTGCGCAAGGGTCACTCTCGTTTCTAGCGGCAAGTACAGCTCTTTGACTGCAATGGGTGGTGGTTTGATTCCAAATAAGCCATTCACTGAAAGGCAGTGGATGAAGGTGTTAATGTCTCCACTGTGAATGGTGGTCAGTGCTTGTCGGAAGTTAGTTGCGTCCGAAGTCTGGTCGGCGGATTGTTTGATGTCGTCGACGTAGTTGAGGAATGTCCTCTTGATGTTCCTTTGAGGCGGTTTCGCTCCAAGCAGTTCCCGCTGGGGTTACTCGCAGAAATCATCCCTGCAGCACCTACTCCGAGCGGAAGTTCATTCTGCTTCTTAACTGGAAGCATACGGGCCTCAATATGAAGGGATTCGATGGGAGACATCAAGGGGCATTCTGTCTTAGTTCGGACTGCAGTGTTCTGACTGTTCTGCGCACCAGAACTGAACAGGTTTTATCCGGCCGAGGGGTGTTATTTCGGAGATCTAACCCCGTAATTCCACGACTATTTTTGATGACGTACTTTTTGATGGTCCGAAATTCAGTGGCATGGAAGTTATTGAGACCAAAGTACATGATTTCGCATTGACAGAACATAAATTGAAGGTTCGCTAGATGCTGAAATACTAGGAATTTTAAAAGACTGAGTACTGAGTGCATGAGATTTGAATACTTCGGATAACAAGCGCAATCTTACGATTCTTTAACAGCAGAGTGTGATACTTTTTAAGCGGTATCTGAAGGAGTTTCTGTGACGTGTCGTGAGATGTCGTTGAGCCATGGATGTGATGGTACACACCAGAGACTCAGACACAGTCGAAACAAAGGACTTCACTAGTTTCTACGAACTTGATGGTTTTCTGGGATTTACATCGACTATCTGGAAAAAGGCGAAACGACCAAAGGGCTGTACTATCCCGAATTATTGGCCTAATTCGACGCCGAATTGCAGAAGTTTAATGAAGAAAAAAGTGTTATTTCACCAGGTCAACGCGTTGACTCATACCTCCACTATCGCTGTGGTCAGATTGAATGAATAAGACCGTGAATTGGTTTCGTATAGCTTTATTTCGTTTCTAAACTTAAAACAGTCACCCACCGGAGAGCTTTACGATTTTCAGAAAGCGTATTTTCAAAAGGGCTAAAGAAGTTCGACTCTATAAGTCGCTCATAATTCCCGTCCTGCTATATGGTGCAGAGGCTTGGGCGATGACAGCAACCGATGAGTCGACGTTGCGAGTTTTCGAGAGAAAAATTCTGCGAAAGATTTTTGGTCCTTTGCGCATTGGCCACGGCGAATATCGCATTCGATGGAACGATGAGCTGTACGAGATATACGACGACATTGACTAGGTCATGTTGTCCGGATGTATGAAAACACTCCAGCTCTGAAAGTATTCGACGCAGTACCCGCCGGGGGAAGCAGAGGAAGAGCAAGACCTCCACTCCGTTGGAAGGACCAAGTGGAGAAGGACCTGCCTTCGCTTGAAATATCCAATTGGCGCCACGTAGCGAAAAGAAGAAACGACCGGCGCGCTGTTGTTAACTCGGCTATAATCGCGTAAGCGGTGTCTACGCCAATTAAGAAGAAGAAGAAAGAAGTTCGACAATCGCTGGTATCGAACAAAATGAGGCTTTGTTGGAAATACCACACCAGTTTTTTAGTATTTTATTTTTTCTTTTGTAGGACAAATAATGTAAATATTTTTTATGGGTTCCTTTATATTACCCAGCCATGAAGAGTCTGAATTTTTCTATAAAATCATCAGTTATCAACTACTCACAGGATTTATGGTGATTCCAGAGTTAAAGAATGATTACTGATAATAATGTTCATCGGATTTGCTGTTCTAATTCTAGCTTTTCGTCAAAAAGTTCTCGCTGTTTAAATGAATATTACTGCACCCAGATAATATTTAGGGCATACTTTTGAACCCGTTTAAACGATTAAAGCCTTATATTTCCCTAATGTTTCTCAGTTTATGTAACGAATTTATTATCCTCATGGCTACAGATATGTTTCAGCCTTTCAACGAAATGTATACTATCAAGTGTACTTGGAATCCAAGCACTGTCTGTAGATTTTATTAAACACAGCAAGTAAGTTCAGGCCCGTAATTTTGGCTCATAAAAAATAGCTTAAATTATTCACATACCTTTCATATGACTATTATAACTATTATGAAATTTACTGAGATTTGGCGAAAGTTTCTAATAATTTAGGCCAAACATTATCGAACCATCGGCATTTCTAAAAGAAGCAATAACCTTGGCAAAATATAAAAATTGATTTCGGCGCGACAACTCAATAACTTTGACAGCTCAAGAGATGCCTATCATGGAGAGCTCATGCAGCCTAAGGGCTTCAATCATTTTGCACAGCGCCAGCGGCGCGCACAACAACAGCATACGACGCGCTGACGCTGCGCGCTTGGAATTAGACACCGCAAACACCCACAATCTCGACGCGATGCGATTATGTGGAGTATCGAATGACGTTACAGCAAAGCTGGCGGCACTCGGCTTGTGTGGCGCTTTGCTGCTTTTGCCGCGCCGCCGTGCCGCCACCGCCTTGCTGCTGCGCGAACGATACAACGCTTGCTGGCTTTCAGTTTTAAACTCAATATTGTCTAGCTCGGCTTTTAGTGGCGTTTTGGCCAGCTTCGTTGACGGACGTGTGAATGCAATAAGCGACGCGCTCTGGCGCTGTAATAAAGTGAAGCGAACTACGCGAAAATATAACGTATGAACGCGCCTTGTGGCAGCCAAAATACAAAGACAAACACAAAAGTTACACTTGTTGAGTGAGCGCTCAGTGCAGTGAGTGAAAACGCGCGCAGAGAGAGAGTAGCGCGTTCGTAAGCGCATGCGAAGCGTTTGAGCCAATTAGTTAGTGAGCGCGCCGGCGTAACTCGCGTTGCTCAAGTTTTGAACTTTTGCTTCAGTTTACAAAGTGTCACTGCGAGCGCAGCAATAAACAAAAGTGATTGATTGTAAAGAAACGAAACACACAAAAATAACAACAACTTGCATTGCAGTCACTGCGCTTACATAAATTTAAACTGTGTCGGTGTGTGTGCGAGCGTGCGCGCGCGCATAAGTCAAAAGCATAAACGGAAACGCGCTAAACGCATTGTACGCCAATCTGGTTGTGTATAAAAAACGATAAATTTGCGAAAATTACGTGAATTCGCTTTATAGATTTTTGCATTTGGCTTTCTTTATCGCGCGGCGCGTCGAGCGGGTAATTAAACGCCTCGCGACTGGTGTTGCAAGTTGCGTGCTTGAAGCAGTTTACGTTGCAACGTTGTTGTTGTTTTCACTTTTCTTGTTCACCTATCATTTTATGGCCACAATCGGCTTGGCTTTACGTTATTTCCGTTGCACTTGAAAAGAGTTTTTAATTGAAAAATTCCCAAAACAAAGCGCCAGCGGCAAGCAAACGTGGAAAAGTATTTGAAATTGAAACAAAAAGAAGTATTTGATTGCAAAAATTACAAAAAAAAAAAATTGAATTTACGTTTTAACAAAACACACGGAAGTTATCATAAAAGTGTTGCATTGCATTATATTGCAAGAAAGCAGTGTTTGAAATCGAAAAGTTTCGAAATGTGGCTGAATTGTTGGATGCTTACGGCGTTGGCGGTGAGTAGTGATGAATGCCTCTAATTTGTAAACTGCTATAAAAGTATTTATGCAATGAGATGCGATATAAATCATGTGTAGTTAATTTTATAGTGCTGTGAAGACTTTCATATATGTATATGTGAGTGTTTGTGTGCTTTTAAGAGTACGCTTCAGTAAAAATTAATTTTTAAAAATTTTCTATGTTATAAACGGAGTAATTTGCAAAATATTTTTGTAAATCACTATATTTTTTCACTTTGTTGAAACTTGCCACCTCTTCCGATTTGGCAGAGTTTTGTAAAAAGAATGAAATTTTTGTAATTCTTTGATAAAATAAACTGAATTGACGCCTTCAAATATATTTCTTCTGAGTTAACACGCTTATGCCTACGAATAATAGAAAATATAAATTTTTTGTCTGAAATACTTATTAAGCTCATTTATCTGAGCAATTTTTTATGTTTCGGAAACTGAAAAATAAGAAAAAAAGCCCAAATTTGTCTATTAAATTGACTTCTCAATGATTTTTTTTCTAACTTTGGATATTTGCAGGCTCTATTCCCTTGTTGTTTAGCAAAAAGAAGGAATAGATTTTATTAAGCAAATTCAACGATGGCGCTCCGCATCGAAAGAAATGCTTGAGGATCTTTCTTGCCTACTTTAAGTTATTTAAACAGAGGTTTTTTAAACAAAAATTATTAAATTCCTTCGATATAATCTACTTTAACAGAGCTGCATGGGCAAATCCATCATCCAAGGCAAATTCTCCCCTGCAAGATTTAAACTCAAAGCAACTAAATTATTTACCTTAGGGTTAAATTAAAATACATATTGTCGAGCAAAATATTTAGGAAGAAAAAAATATGTATAAATGTACTCACATTTCCGTAATGCCTAAGTGAATCAATATAATGAAGCAATATCTTCTGCTTCTTTATTGTTGTAGACAGCGCTTACGCGGTTATAACCGAGTTTATAGCAGCAAGACTGTTTTCTTTTTTTCTCTGGGGGGTGTTTTTTACCTGACGGGTCCCAAACCCAGCGCACAACCCTGGGTAGGGATGTGGCGCCTTCTCACTTTAGTTGACCTTCAAGCGGATGTTTTTTGGCTACCCAGAGGGTGCGTGGTCAAAGATCGGAAGTCGCGAGCTGCTTGAGAAATATGTCAAAGAATCGTTTCTGGACACTCTCAAGTGAATGGCGCTCAGAGAACTTTTCTCACTTGTGTGAACTTCTATACATGGCTCCTTCCTCTAGAGAGGCAATATAATAACAGAAAAATTTATTATCCTTACTTCAAATACTTTCTTCTTAATTCACAAATTTCAAGATTGAGTGCATTTATCGTGCTTTCTTACTCAGTCGAGATATCATTCACAATCAGGAATAAAATACTACTCTTCACATAAAATTATCTCAACTTTTTGCGCTTAAGTCCCTTTTGTATTTCCTTTTTTACTTCGGGAAATACACATTCCCATTGTTTTTTTGTTCTCCGATATGCCATGATCGATTCTACCTTCATTGCCTATCTATTAAAGTGGTAAAAAGATAGTTACGTATAATTATATGTATGAAATCGGAGTTGCCTTCGAACGCTTCGAACTTTCTTTGTCAAGATACACAATATTATTATTTTAGGCAACTCACGATGACTCTAATAGACTCTCATTGACAACCATCTGATAATTATAAGAAAAAATAATATTCTTCCAATTGGGCCTTACGATATTAAGAAGTGGATGAAATGCTTTCGTTTCGCCATACCTTGAAGATTATCGAATCGAACAAACAACTGGTATAAGTAAGAGAGTCTTGAATATTAAAAAGGGAAATGAATAGTAAGGGGCCATATTACATTAAGTCGACATCCTTATTCTCTATCGTTAATAATTGAAACAATATTGTTTTTGTTTCTATATGTATTTATTTTTAGCAAGATAAGCTTGTAGATTTGATATAGAGTTCGGGCTCTAAGCACATTTTATATATATAATATATATTTTATGCATATAACAAGCATAACAGATATATTCTTCAATAACATAATTTAAACTAAAAGCTAAAAAATATTCTTTAAACTAATTAAAATCTGTCTGGAAGGTAAAAATGTGAGTTATTTTTCCAGATTTCCATGATTAGAAAGTCTATCAAGATATCTGCGATAAGCTTTGGTGATTTTTCGTACAATGCATCTTAAAGTCTTAGATTGATATCTTTGGGGGATTTCAAAGTTGGATATATTCGCCGTACCCCATAACTGCATTGCATACGTCCATACTGGTTTAAGGATTGACTTGTAGAGTCGAACTTTACTTTCAAGCCTAAGTTGTGATCGCGAGCCTAAAAGACAGTACATTTTTCTCGTTTTAAATTTGAGCTGCTTCAATTTCTCTTTTATGTGTGTCTTCCAAGTGAGTTTTCCATCCAAATAAAGACGTAGGAAAATAATAATGAAAATGGAAGTGTTTCAACATATGTTTGAGTTCCTTAAGCGTCATTTGCCTCTAAGTTATGTATTTAAGTTTTTATGAGGGATTCCTTATGTCAATTATTAATACTCTTCTTTATTGGCGTAGGTACCGCTTACGTGGTTGCCGAATTTTCAACAGCGCGTCAGTCGTTGTTCCTTTTCGCAATTCGTCTTATTGCTTATATATATGAAAAATATATATATAAATTACGTGACGAGTTTTGTCCGGGCTAAACTCTTATACTACTGGACCGATATCAGCAAAATTTAGCACACTGTGGAACTATTTAAAAGATAGGATAGTTTATATCTCGATTATGTTAAAAATAATTCTCAATGTTCAAAATCTCTAGAACAATCCCCTGCCAATAAAGTTCTCGCTTTTATATACATACATATATTATACTTTATTATAATTACATTTAATGTTTACTATATTCATCACAATGCGTAGAATAATCTCAATATATAATAGATTATAGTTGTACCTAAATTAACTGTACATAACTCATGACCGTTCTTCAGTTTTCATATGACCTTCAATACTTTCTTGAGAAAAACAGAAAATTTCGGATCTTTTATAGTTTCGAATGATTTTATATAAAAGTTATTTAGAAAATATTACAAAATGTTAATCACTAATTTTTTTTTAATTAAAAATAAAATTTTTAATATCAATTTCTTTAATAACATTCTCACAATCAATAACTTATCAATTATAATATTTATTTTACTAAAAAAAATATTAATTGCAACATTGCATGCCTTAAAAATATTTTTCAGAATTAAAAACAAAAATATTACACAATTTTGTAATTTTGCAAAGCAAAAAAAATATATATATTCACTTAACTGTTTCTTTTAATTTGCGATTAAAATTCCACAAAGCTGATTTATAAGAAAAAACGTCCACATACACAAACATACATATGTGATCTGTGTAATTAAAATTGACTTTGCATGCTTGGCCTGCCTGCTGCCCGTCCATTCCCAGGTAATTTCAAACAATTTACAATTATTTATTAATTTTGAACAAATCGCATTTCCAACAGAACCAATTACATTTCAAGAACAGCAATTACACGCGACAAGCTTTTGTGTTTGTGTTAAGAAAAAAACTTATTTGAATATTAATTCCCAACCGTTTAATTATTCAATGCCTTGATGCAAAAATGCAGTAAACATAAACAAACAGGCAAATAAACAAGCCAAACGGCCGTTGGCAGACGCTAACTGAACGCGCCCTTAGTCATCCTCTGGTCTCAGATCTAACGTCGCTCAAGCCCAGCAGCCAAGTGGCAGGCAAATGTGAAGACACACTCCACAAGTGAAAATGATTTTTATTATTTTTTAATCTCTAATAAATATTTGCTTTGCGCACACTTCACACATACATACATATGTACATATTGACCATTAGACATGCCAAATGTTTTATTTGCAATTAGTAGTAATTTGCCGCACAGCTCTTTATCTTCCTTTGTGCTGAACGCTGCAAAGAATTTAATGCCTCTTCGGTTTGAGACGTGTATTAAGTATGAATGTGATATACCGTTAACTTCAACATATAATAATTTTAGTCATAGATTGCTTTATTAATTGAAAATAAAATAGTTTTTAATTTCAGTATTTATTTAGTTTGGCTTTCACATTTTTTCTAACCTTTTTGATAAAATCGAAAAATAAATTTTCTAAAACTTTTGAAGCAACAGAAGTGTCAACCATAGTGAACTGATTACATGACGAATAAATTATGTTGTGACGTCATTAGTGAAAGAAAATTTGACAATTTTGGCATCTTTACTCTTCCCCTTCTTTCTTTTATGACGTCATTGTACTTGTGAAAGTATGCCCAATAATGGCCTCATCGTTTAAGCAGTTCCTGTCAATCGCATTCAAAGAAATTGTATTTATTTGTAAGTTCCCATCTGGAGCCCTCGCGGTATGACAGACAGGTCAGTACTTAAAAACCAGGACCACTTAATCACTATATTACTTCAAAAGAGTCTGCCGCTGAGGTTGAATTTTATAACAGATTTTCGAGAAGTAGTTCTGTAGTATTTTTTTTTGTTCCCTTGTTGATACCCATTAATTATGAAAACAGCTTTCACGAAACCGATAGCAAGTTTTGTATTAAATCCTTGTCCATTTATTGGATAAATCTCTCACCAGATAGTTTTGAGTGCTTTTTCAAAGTTAAAGTAGTCATCGTCGCAGAAATTTTTTTAACTTACTTAAGAATCCATCTGGCATGGTTTATCCTGGGGTTATGTTCTTAGTTTCGAAGCAGTCAAACCTTGGTTCTAAATAACGCCTTTAAACTATGTGAAATATATTAAAAAAAGTCATTGCCAAGTACTCGTAGAGTCGAAATTGACTTCTGGTATGCATCTGAAAAAAAAAAAATAATATTATATATATAAATATTTTAAAATTTCCATTTCAAGTTACCCAAATATATAGTTATAATATAAGATTTTCGGTAAGTTCAGATTTGTTTACGAACTCTTTTCTTATTCTGGGATTGGATTCAAAAATCCTGAAACACATTTAGTCCCGAAAATTCGGATTTGTTTAAAAACGCAGTTTTTATTCTAGGATTGAGAAAGAGAGCTCAAAAATCCCGAAAAATATGTAGTCCCGAAATTTCGGGATTTTTCAAATATCAATGTGAGTTCATTAATATATCTTAGTATGCATTTTTATATATTATTTTTATAAATAAACTTTAGTAAAATACCGGAAAATATTTAGTCTCGATATTTCGGGATTTTTCAAATATCAAAGCATATTATTATTTAATACCAAAAACTAATATAATATACCGACAAAAATTTAGTACCGAATTTCGGGATTTTTATAATATTATAATAATAATTTTTCAAAATATTAATCTATGATTGTTAAAACATATGCTATATACTTTGTCTGCCGGGATCCCGATACCTAAAACCTTATTTATGGGATGCATCTTACTGGAGAAATACACCAAGTTACGATCAAAATCGCAAAATTATGCTCCCTTAATAATATGCCTGCACCTCAGCACAAAGTACAAAATCGATGTAAATCGATATTATCTGTCATATCAAATATTACTACTTTTTTCATTTACCCAGGAAGTGAGGGAATTGCCAAAATCGCATTTGCTTATTTCGCGGCAAAAATATGTGTGCCAATTTGTTGTTGCTGTTGACCATTTGCGCCCGCAGCGACAAAATTGATATTCATTAATAAATAGCTTAGAAATACAAACAAACAAAGGTATATAATACGAATATTTTATTAGTTGAATTATTCATATGCTTCGCTGCCATTTGAGTAGCAAACATGCGGGAGACATATGAACACAAACACACATATGCCTTATATAGCCGGGCGAAGACGTTATTGTTCGTGCTGTTTACGAGTTTTGTAGGCTTTTTGATAAATTTTTTGTTATTGTTATTGTGGAGTTTTTAATATTTTTTGTTGTTGTTGTTCTAGATTTTAAATTATTTTTTGTTGTTGTAGTTCTGGATTTTAAATTATTTTCTATTGTTGTAGTTCCAGATTTTTGAACGAATTTTGTTTTTGTTGTTGCAATTTTTAAACAAATATGTATGTTATTGTTGTTGCAGAAATTTAATCGATTTTTTGTTATTGTTGTTGTAATTTTAAACGAAATTTTTTTTATTTTTTTGTTGTTTTTTAAGCTTTTTGGTAATTGAATTTATTTTTTTTTGAAAATTATTATACGCTTTGTTGTTGTAATTTTTTTGAACGATTCCTGCTTTGTTTTTATTAATTTTTGAGATATCATGATTTGTAATTTCCTTTTTCGAAGATTGAAAACTTTTATATTAAAGTGAAATTTGGCACAAAGATTTTTTGGACGCAAGCTTTTTTTGTACATATCTCAGAAATTATGTCAACCAAACTCTTGCTTTTCTTCAGGCATTTCTATATACAGTTCAAAAATGTATTTAAACAAAGGTTATGTTGAAAATTTTTTTTTTTACGGAAGAAATAGAAGAAAGCTTTTTTTTAAAAATATTGTTGTTTTTCAATGAAATTATATAATATTTTCTTAACACCCTGATGACATGTACGAAATATTTTCCATCTGATGCCTTCTCTGTATAATATATATGTACATTAGGAACCAATGATGATAGCGGAATTGTTAATGACGTTGAAATCTCGATTATCACTTTATCATAATTTTTAAAAACTTGTTTTTCCTTCTTATATTTTGTTGTTGCTGTAATTTTTAAAAATATATGGCTGTTATTGTTGTAGAAATTCAACTATTTTTTCTTTGTTGTTGTAGTTTTTAACGATCCTTGCTGTTGCTGTTGTTGTAATTTTTTACACTTAATTTGTTGTTATTGTTGTTGTCGATTTTTAAACTTTTTGGTAATTGTTGTTGTAGAATTTGATTTTTTGTTGTAAATTCTTAAACGAATATGGTTTTTATTGTTGTTGTAGAATTTCAACTTATTTTTGTTATTGTTGTTGTAATTTTATAACGATTTCTGCTATTGTTGTTGTAATTTTTGGAATTTAATTGGTTTTCGTTGTTGTTGCAATTTTTTTACATTTTATTTGTTTTTATTGTTGTTGCAGATTTTTAAATAATTTTTTGTTGTAAATTCTTAAACGAATTCTGTTAATGTTTTTTCCCTTTTTTATTCAAGTGTGGGTGTTTGTTGCCCTGTGTAAACATTACGCAGTAATTGGGTCGGCGTTCGCGCTGGTAAGAATCGCTCATATTTGACCCATATTTGGTCGCTATTTGGGCGTGCTGGCCGAATATTTATTGTCAACAAAGCAAACTGATGACTCACGAAGCTTCTATCTTCTTCTTCTTTATTTTATTTGCTTGTTGTTTGTTATTGTTACTGTACTATTGTTCCTAAAATGCCCCACTAAGCTGATCGCTATTGTTTAGCTGCTTTTACACTCAACTGCTTTGCATATTTTCGTGAATTCTTTTACGCTCGTGGAATTTCGCCGCCAAGAAACGACCTTAACTGTTTCTAATATTATTTCAGTTTGCATTTTCAATGCTACGCTGACCACCTGGCGTTAAAGCAATTAAAATTATACCTTCTTCTAGTTATTGTATTTGCTTCTTGCTTCTAGCCGCCTGCCGCCACAAGCTTTTAGCTGTAAATTTGTTACATCAAAAGTCGTGCGGCTGCGTCCAATGCTAATAATTAAGCGAGCGGAAAGATTCAGCGATAATTTTGCGGCAATTATTTTGGGTTTTGTTTTTGTTTCCGAATTTTTTAGGTCTTTCTTCAGCATGCGGCAATGGCTGATGCTGAAATTCACACTTCGCTGTCGCTGCATGCGAGTGTGTGTGCGCGTGGCAAGTGGCAACTGCAATGTACGCAATGCTGTGAGTGGTGGGATGAGGTTCAAACAATGATGAAATCGAACAATTTGCATTCGCCAACATACAATGGCAAAGTTCAGTGGCTTTAGCGCGCAACACGGTCTACATATATGCTGCTATAAGTGCATGTGTGTGTCAGCTGAATCGACGAAGACGCGCAGATGACAAAACAATGCCTGGCGTCACGTTGCGCGCTGGCGTTTTGGGAACTAAGCTGAAGTCGGCTAGTAGATTTGTGTCTTTTGTGTGCTTTATTTGCTATCACATAATGTCGCTTGATTATTTTTATTGCTGTTTTATTATGTTATTGTTGTTTTATTATATATTTGTTATTTTTATGCTGCGTTGCGATTGTTTACATTGTTATTATGCCAATGCTGCCGCTTACACACGCTGTAATACAATGGTAATCTTGGTAATCGGCAACCGCGTACTCGAGAGCGAGGCAAGCCAAGAAATAAAGAAAAAAAATTAAGAAAAAAACAACAACTATATATGTAAGCATTAAAATATGAAGCAGTCAAAGATTTCAAAGAAGAAAATAAAACTAAAAAAGCAGTTCAAAAAATGTTTTCTTTTTTTCAAAAGCAAACACAAATTATCACACGCACAAAATGTATTCGAGAAACCTGCTGGCGTTACGTTTCTAAATAGGCCAAATAGGCCAGTGATTCGGTGATTATGTCCGCTAATGTAATCGTTGCTCAAGGCTAAAGCGTCGAAATGCGCGTATGGTCTAAGCAACAGTGTGCTTTTTACACGCATTTAGTCTGCGAAAACAAAAGACTTTTGCAACGAACCTGCTGCGAAAACAATTCACCATTCAATTTTATTTTCCAACGCCGGCAAGCACACAAATCAATGCGATATTAATTAAATGTGATTTAATACGTTGGAATTTCCAAATTGAGCCAGCATTGGCGGCGGTGCCTACGCGACACACTAACACATACACAGGCATTTTGGCAACGAACTATTTATGATGAAATTTCGTGTGTCTTAACACTTTCAATAAATATTTTTCCACTAATTGTGATTGCATATTTTAGTGAATGAAGTTTTCTGACACGAGTGGTTCGAAATCAAATTGAAAAATAGTGCTTTCGGCGTTAATATATAGCAAACATTTTTATGTTTGTGTTATGATATAAAAAAAAAATATAAATATGAAAGTATATAAAATCAAATTTATTAAATACAAAATATTTTTAAGTTATGCTCGAGTCTTGTATTAAGTCCAATATTCTTACTATCCAACTAGAGTATTTATTTTCAATGGTTCATTATCGAAATTTGGCCTGAGAAATAATAAACAACAAAATTAATTACACTTAGGATTCGAAATGTTAGGCTTTAAATATAAGAAATTAAGGCCTACTAGATTTTTATGCAAGCTCTCAGTGTAGCCAGTTAATTGAATTGAATACAGGGTGCACCATCATTTACTTAGGTGCCCAAACGTTGAATACTTTGACATTTATTAACTGATTGATTACCGTATTTGGGGTTTAGAGAACCAGATCCATGAAAAGCGAATGCATGGCAAGAAGTGAATGCTTTGGTGGTAGACGTCAAAAGTATTTCGTGATTGTTTTCTGCCGCTACAATATCAAAAGTCTGCAACAAAAATTTTCCAGAGGTTTGAGGTAAAAAATAAGTGAAATGGACTGACTACCTCTGCAGTTGCAATACAACTCAAATAATTTAATTTTTGGCTACTTGAAAAATCAAAGTGTGCTCCCGCATTCCTTCTTTCCTCACTTGACTTGCGACTCAAGAATATGACTCATACTATACTATATGTAATGAATTTTCTAATTGACTAAATACATTTCCTTATCATACTTCAAGATTTAAAAATTATTTAAAATTATGGTTATACATTTCATAAAATAGTTGAGGTCTGGCTACAATCTCACCTTTCGAAAAATATTCAAAAATTAATTTTATTTATTTTTTGGATAAGTGGCAACTCTATTTTGAGTTATGTATAAATTTACGTTTTCAAGGATATATTGCGGAAAGGTTCCTTAAGCATGTTCTATTTTCAGTTTTAATATTTTTCTGCAGGTGGCAACTCTATTTTCAAGAAATGTATACATACATACATTTAATAAAATATCTACTTAAAAGAAAACTAAAACATTCCACTTTTCTTCTTCTTGCCACGCCCTTGATACGACTATCAAGGCGATTTATGCCTCTAATTAACTGCTGCTCTGTGGCTTCTTGAATTTTTTTCTTTCATAGGTAGATAATTAGAAGATACATAGGTAATTACACAGATATATAGATATATCTAGATATGCAGATAGAAATGTTTCGACTTTGAATGCAAAAAATCGCAAAGGGATATTGTAGGTCAACTTCATCTCTTCCCAACACATCAAGGACCTAATTGGCGAAATACCACTGGCTCTTCTCCCAAGGGATAGCATTACCAAAAGTGTTAGTTTCACTAGGAAGTTTCAAGCTACCCTCAGCAGTAAGACCGAATGGAACGATTCCGCTCTCTAGCTACTGCTTAAGGACAGTACAATCAACGACGGAGAGAATGATCACGCACAAAACTCCCCATACTTATGGGTAGTTTTCCGAGCATATTCCAAGCAGGGGTCTTTGTTATAAATCGGTGTGTAGAGTTAGTCCTCCAGCGCAACTATCGCAGTGAACGTATAGCTATACTAAGTGATAGTCAAGCGGCATTCAAAGCAATCTCTGCGTACGTGATCAAATTGCTATTGGTGCAGGAGTGTATAGAACGACTAAATAATTTATCAGATCGTAATCAAGTGCGCCTTATTTGGGTGCCACAAAGTTGTACCCGGAAATGAACTGTGAGCTTGCCCGCTCAACAGCATCCACCAACTTGGTAGGACCGGAACCTTTATTACGTTTGGTCCACATACCATAAGGAAGTTGCTTCGCAATGATGAAGCAGTGGGTAGGGAGAAGCATTGACAAGAAATCCTAGACATGTGCCATGCCAAGTTGCTAATGGGTGGTTACAACTTTAAAAGGTTTAAATATGTAATCAAACTCCCAAGGAAAAAACACATGCCACTTTTCGCCTTCTACGCTGGCCACTGTGAGCTTAAGAAGCACTTATTTAACACGAGCCCAGCTTCTTGTGTGTTCTACGACTTGGAGTTTGAAGCACCAGATCACCTGCAGTTTGTAGACGCAGGATAAAGGCTCTTGGATCCATGTTTCAAAAAGGGATCACATCGCCTTAATAGCACTTAGCAGTATATTGGAGTTTATCAATTTGCTCGGGCTAGTTGAGACGTTGTGACTTAGAAGAGGTCACAATAGACCCTAGGTCGCGGTGCAATTCTCTTTTACTTATCTAATCTAATCTAGATCAACAAGAGTTAACGAAAAAAGTCTAACTTTTTCGATTTATGTAATCGTTTACCATCTTTTCTGTCTAATTATGACCTCATGACTTGTATTTTATTATTAATTAAATGTATGGGCTTAAATTACTGATAGTTTTGTTTTATCAATAGTGTTCTAAACACATTCTTAATAATTATTTTGGAATTTTTCTAATATAATTTTCTGTAATACTTCATTACTGCTCTGAAGTATTGCAAAATAGGCGAAGAGCATAATTTTAAAATTCTTTATTACCGCTGAATAAACTTCTTAAACTAACTATAGACTACAGTGTGCAGGAAGCTATGAAGAAATGATTTCAAACAACTAGAACCGAATACATAAAACATTTCATTACATCACTACTTCTCCTGCATTAAATTCCACTATATTTTTTTTTCTCCCTGTATTCTGTGTCTTATGTCGCATTGTGTGCTCAGCTTTAGTCATAGTTGAAATTAGTTGATGATTTTTTTGAGCTAACAAAATGTTAGTGGGTGTCATCAATTCTGTAGTATTTTTTCACTGAAAAAAACATATGCTTTTAGCACTACAAACAGCCTGAAAGAAGTGAACTCAAATAAATTCATTAGAACCGTAAAATAGAGAATCTATACTTGGAGGTGTGAAATCATTTTTACTAAAAGCATTTTGGAAAGTAGAAAGCATTCCTTTAGAGTCATCGCTATGCTCAAGTTAGGCATGACATCACTGCAGATTTTTAGTGCGGCAACTCAAAACAACAATAACAATAATAATTGTTGTGAATGAATCGAGCAAAAAATAAAGAAATTTAAATATCGGTAATTTGCATTCTTAGAAACTAAAAAAATACCGACAAAAGAAAATTCCAAAAAATCTTCCGTGACCCTAACGCACAAGTAAAAATCATAATTATTTTCGCTTCATTGAGCGAACTGAGTAAAAAAAAATTAAGAAATACTACAAGAGTCATAGCTCTCCTATTTCAAACTGCGTGCCAGGCTTCCTGCAACTCATTTGAACGATTTTTTTTAATAAAAATAAACTATTGGCTGTTATTGCTGTTGTTCCGAACAGTTGGCCACCCGCTCACCATTAAGGCTTTTAATTTGTGTATTTTGCATTAATTACAAGTCGAACAAACTTAACGGAGAAAGCAATAATTGCAAAATAAAATAAAAAATAAATCATAAAAACAACGAAAATAAAAGCAAAACTAAAATATTTGTGAATTGGTAATATAATATTTGGCACGCAAAAGGAATGGCAAAAAAGCACAGAAAAATTAGAAAAAAAATGCTTCCTCAGTCATAAACCAAAACAGCTGTCTTCAAAGAAACCATTGTGTGTTTGTGTGTACATGTGTGTCAGCATGTAGCTGGTCTGCGCATAGCTAACTGTTCGATACAACAGCGAATTTGGGTTAACGCCGCTGGACTGCAGACGTTCGCACAGCGACCGCAGAGTTCAGCAGTTCAAGCGAGCAACGCGATCCGCGCGATCGGCACGATCAGTGATCGAACAATAATTGTTAATTTCGGAATTTCGACAAGGCATGCAGTGAATACTCCTATCAGCGATAATCAACGAGACAAAAGGCGTGGATTCTTTTAAACAAATTTCTTTTTATTTTAGTTTTTTTAATTTGGCAATTTTGTTTTTATATGTTTTTGTATTTAGTTGGTATGAAATGCCGCTTATTGCTTTTTTATTCATATATTTGCAGTTTTTTTATTTATTTTTATATTACATATTTGATTTTATTTGAAACGGCTTTTTTCATATTTATTTTTATTATATAACTTTTTCGTTAAAAATTTCTGGTTTTTTTTATTTTTTTTAATAAACGTTTTATTACAGAGTTTTGAGACCTTTTCGTTAAAAATTTCTGTTTTTTCATATTTTTTATTAAAAAAATATATGTGTATATTTTCCTTTTATTTAAGTTTTAATAAAATTTGCTTTTTGCTATACATTATATTGTTTTATTATTACTACTATGTTTTATTTTAAAAAATTATGTTTTTTTTTAACTTTTGCATTTGTCATTCTTTTATGTTTTTTGTATACATATGTACATATGTTGCTTAGTTTAATATGTAAATTTGTTGTTTAAAATTGTGTGATTTGGATCAAAGTTGCTTATTTTTAAATTTTTAATTTTTTTTGAAATTTTTTTTAATCTAAATGGTTTAAAATTTTTGCAATTTTTATTATAAATTTTTTGTTTAAAATTTTGTGATTTGGATCAAATTTAGGTTCTTATTAATTTAATTGTTTTCTTAAATTTTTATAAACTTTATTTCATCTAAATTTTTTTGTATATTTTTGGAATTTTTTGGATCAAATTTGCTTATTCCCAATTTATTTATTTTTGTTTTAATATATTTGTATTTAAATTTTAAATTTTTTGAAACATTTTTCATAAAAAAAATTTAATTTTTGTTTTAATTATTTACAATTTTTATTTATTTTTTTATTTAATTTTTGAATTATTTTTATTTAATTTTTTTTTTTAATTTTAAACATAAATTTGAGGTTTTAATCAAAGTTGCTTTTTAAAATTTATAAATTTTTTTAATTTAAAATTTTTATTTAATTATTTAGTTTTATTTTATTTAAAATTATTATTTTTTAAAACATATTTTGTTCATAATTTTTATTTTTTGTGGTGTATATAACTTATTTGTTGCAAATTTTTTAAATTTTATTTCTAATTAAATATTTATTTATTTTTTTTATTGATTTTAGTTTTGTTTATTTAAATTTTTTTATTTAATATAAAATTTCAAAAATATTTTTGAAGTTTGATTCAAAAGAACTCATTTAAAATGTAAATTTTTTTTTTATTTGATGTTTTTATTTAATTACATAGTTTTAGTTTATTTAAAATTATTATTTTTTACAATTTTTTTTATATATTTTGTGGTATGTATAACTTATTTGCATGCTATTTTATAAATTTTAATTCTAAATTAAATTTTTGTTTTGAATTTAAAAGTTTTTTGTTTAATTTTTTAGTTTTGTCGTTTTTTTTGTTCTAAATTTTTTATAATATTATTTATTTTTATTTTATTCAAGATTTTTATTTTCTTTTTAATTTTCTTATTTAACATTTTTATGTTTTCTTTTTATATTTATATGTTAAATTTTTTAATTTGTGCCAAAATCGCTTATTTCTAATAGTTTTTTACTTTTAATTTTATTTATAATATTATTTCTTTTTGTGATTTTTTGTTTAAGATTATTATTATTATTTTCTTTAATATTTCCTTATTACAATTTTAATGTTTAGTATTTATCTGCAACTTATGTGATGTTTATATATTTTTTTTAATTATATATGTTATTTTCAATGTTTTTTGTTTATTAAATTTCTATTTTGTGGTTTTCAAAAAAAGCGGTCAAAATCCCTTATTTCTAAAAATTATTTTATTTTAAATTTTATTAATAACATTATTTACTTTTATTTTAATTAAGACTTTTTTTAATTATTTTATTTCAAATTTTAATATTTTTTGGTATACAGCTGTAACGTATTTGATGTTTATTTGTTTTTATAATTTTTTATTTAAAGTTTTAAATTTTTAAATTTTTTGCTAATTTTTTTACTTTTTAATTTTGTTGTTTAAGCAAATAGCGGCTTATTTTGAAATATACAATATGTTTCCATACATTTTTATCTAATGTTTCTTTTTTACTCTGAATTGAAGCCACTTATTATTTATATATATATGTATATGTATATTTGTTGTTTTTTATGAAATTTTTTTAATTATTATTTTTATTCACACTTTATTATTTTGACTGGAAGCCTGCTTATTTCGGTATTATTTATTTTTTGCTTTTGTTTTTGCAACACAAAAGTGCGTTAATTTATTTTCAATTGATTTTGAAATAGCAAAAAAACTACAATTTTCTAAGCAAAGAGGATGGGAAAAATAGTTTTCGTATGCAAAAATATGCAAAAGTTGTGAATTATGTGAAGTGAGATGAAGAAATGGCATTTGGGGTGTGCAAAGATGACCTGCCGCACAGTATATACATACATATGTATAAAGAAGTCGATGTGAACATCAGTCAGCGAATAACACTAGCGAAATTATGTCGATGCTTGCTAATGCTGTTAATGATTAGATGACCATTGATGTTGCTAATGATCATTGCTGCTGCTGCTAATCAATGCGCGTTGTCCAACTTTGAACTCAAAAGCCGACGCGCCGATGCGCCATCGAACATGCAGTTAATCTTGATGGACAGCAGTTTAGTGTGGCCACTCCTTGTTATATAAAAGAGAAGAAATAAAGACAGCAACAACAAGAAACAACTTTTGATCACATCAAATGGCAGTTAGTGCAAATCATTAGCATCGCACGTCGGTGCCATTCGCTCAACCTGTAGCGGTAGCTGACCCGCCTGCCTGCCTGCCTGCCTGACTATTTATCATATCAAATGACTGACCCATTTTCGATTGCCCTCGTCCGCGCATTGCATAACAGCCACAAATGAGCGAGCAGGCAGCGCAGCGTTGCCATGCTTTTTGCCAAAAAGCGATTTGCGCGTGTAGTCAGTTCGCTAACAACGTGTTTAACTGCCAAAGAGTTAAATAATTGCATGACCTCTGCGTACCTTAATGAGCCGTGGCGCATAACAAGCAACAACTTTAGTTTACGCTAATTCAGTGCAGATCTAATTGAATAGCTAACTCGAGCACTAATGCAATGCGAAGTGTTATACACACACATAAAATTATATAATGATAATAACGGCTTAATCGCTGTTACATGCTGGTTTGACTCAGTCTGCTGCTTGTGACCGCGTTTCAAGGTCGCATTGTGCGTAACTCTCTGTTGCTGCGGTTATTATATAACAGCATGGATCCACCTTCAGCTCAGCGGTAGCAATTGGAGGTAATAAGTTATATTACAGTTTCAGAACTAACGCTGATTTGTAGGAAGATAGTGCAATCCATGAAGCAATGTTCACATTTTCGCATAAATTACTTAATTTTGTGCAAATTATGTTGCATAAATTAAGTGTGCTCACACTTGACGTTTGTAATTTAAATAAGATATTATTATAAATCACTTTTCATGCTCTAAATAAAATGCAGCTATTATTATACTTAAAGAAAACCTCATATAATTTTTCCTTAGCATAATAAATTTACATTGAAATTACGTTATTTTAGCTGTAAAGCTGATTTTTATGCAATTTTATATATTTTTTATTTTATGGAATTTTTTTTATAAATTTTTCCGTTAGGTTTGTAAAAAAATTGTGTCCAGAGGTCAATTAATTAATTTTGTACACATTCCCAGTTCTGCACACAAATTGCTTTATTAGTTATTGTAAACCCGTTTTGTTAGTGATTTCATATGTCTTTTACCACTGCATTTGGCATATGGCACTTACATGGTCTTTGCGCCAAGCTCGTTCTTAAACTTGACTTTGAAGCTTAAATAATTATATTTCGCAAATTACTTGATATAAATTAAGTGCGCTTTCAAAAATCTCTTCTCTACAATTTAACTGAAAAGTTTTATAATCCAAATGACTGAGTGTCGCCTTTGCAATACTCGGACCGTTATCCATCGAGACTTAAAAATGCCCACTGTAAAGGAAACTATATAAGAATTTCGTTACCTCACTCGACTGGAGAACCATCAAACGTAATTGCGACTCAAGCTGGATAATAGTCAAAAAAGATATCATCCGTTAGTTCTCTCCTTTCGATTCAATTGATCTCATCTTCACTTTTGTAAAATATTTTTCATGGTATATCAATATTTTTGGTCAACAAACTTAGTGATTTTCATTTTAATAATAAGACGAATTCTAAATAAATCTGAATATAATATAATAATGTGACTTTAACAAATTTTAGATTATATTTCTTTACATCAATATGTCAATAAAAAAATTAGTTTTTTAACTTTAAATTTTACATTTTAAAATTTGCTGAAATTATGTAACTAAATTAAGGAATTAGTATATGTGTTCTTAGTATACTATGTGGGAATATGGCGTTATAACCATTTGTAGAAGATCTTCAGATTTCACTGGAAAGTCATTCAAGAAAGTCTTCAAGCAGACAAATGAATGGCTGATCCAGAGATCACACTGGGACTATTAAGTGAAGTCACTTGTGTTAAGCCATAAAACTACATATAAGACTGCTCTATTCAAGCTTATAAGTCAGCAAAGCGCCTTGTTTCCAATACAAATTTGCTCAGGCGTTTAATTTGTTTGTTTTTCAAAGTGTGAGCTCGCGAACACGGGACAATCAAGAAAGAAGTGTTGAGATTGTTCCACTTCATCTTCTTGCATACAGTTTCTGTAGCTAGCGTTCTGTAATATTATCAACATTACCGCATAGATGCCGATAGGTTAATGACACATTAGAACCGCTAAAGCTAGGGAAAGGCTAGCCTTACTTCAATCTTCTGCCAAAAATTCTTGCGACGGCGCATGAACAGCTGGTAGCCGCGCGCTGGTCAAGTTTCCGTGAAGCTCAGCTATCCAGTAGTATAACACACGAGTGGAGTGGAGCACCGACCCGTTTCCATTCTATTAATAGCGTGGTTAGAGTACCTTCCCATGGCAGCTCATCAGCTTTAAAGTTGTCTCCGATTCCGCTGCGGCCTGGTACCCATGCTAGTCTCAGCACAAAATAACTCGATGCCATGATTTTTCATTTGCGCCAAGTAAAATCATTTATTTAAAAAAATCGATAATTTATCGAAATAGTAGAGTGGCTAAAATTCTTAACTTGTGCATTTGAAAAGTAAAGAACAACCTTATTTCACTATCAAATTATTCAAGATTGTCAATGTCGATTTCTTTCGACATATTTATCGATTACTGTTCGATTTTTTGGGTAAAAAAAAATATTAAATCATCAATTACAGACAATTTGCTCATCGATTTTTTCAATTATTGTGAAATTGGTTTAAATTATTATTCCTCGATGTGATTGTTAAGTTGTAGTAAATGAAAAACTTCTTTAAAAATCGATATAGTATGTAGCTAAAGTTCCTATTACATAAGAAAAATTTTTTTAAGAATTTCAGTGTCGCTTTATTTCAATAAATCCATCGATACTTCATAGAAATTTTCGATTAGAAAAAATATCGATAACAAATAATATCGAAAAGAAATACTGTTGAAAAATAAATGACATTTCAGTTTTAACTCTTTCAATATGATTTAAAATAATTTATCGCTTTGTTTATGATAAAAATATAGATTATGTGATTTTATATATAACAATTTAATTAAATACTGTCAAAGCAAGACATTGAGAGATCGGTATATGAATTTCAAAATTTCTGTTCTAAACTAGAATTTCACAACAAAATCCATTCAACAGGTTATCGAACTTATTATACAAAAATCATAAACTTATATTTGTGTGCTTAGTTCATTGCATCCGGCAATTTGTTGAAATAAACTTTGTATATTTGTCAAATGAAAATAAATTAAAACTAACAAACACTTTTTGTTGTTATTATAATTATACTTTGTAGTTTACAACTGCAGCTTAGGTATCACAACCAATATTTACGTCATACTTGGCGCTTGAGTTGCTCAAGTCGACTTTTGCTCATCTGTACTCATCTTTTTCATATTTCTAAACAAGAAAATTAATAAAAGTCAAACAACTTGAGCGTAAATTACAACCCAGCAAGCACATGCTGCATATATACATATTGGTATGAGTGTTTTTTGTATATACATATATATATCAGATATATTCACTATATATTCGGAATTCTAATGCTTGCTTTGCATTTCAAAAGCGCATTTTACTATTTTACTTTGCCACAAACGACAAACTCAAGCGCAAAAGTCACTGATTTTAGTTTTTTACGATGCTGTGCAGCTCTCGGATGTGTGCTAGTGTATATAGTGTTTTTGTTGCTTTTGCTTTGTGTTTGTTGGCGCGTTGCTAAGTAATTGTGCGCATTAGTGTCATTTGATATATAAAGCAGAAACATCTGTTCATAACTGTGGAAATATCAAAATGTCAAATAAATTTACACTTAGACACAATGTACTGGCGCATGTTTTGTCACCAAATATGGTTATGTGTATGGTGTGTAGTTTTTTGCGGGAAAACTAATGAAGTTCGTTGCTTAAGTCTTTTGTTGTTTGTGTTGAAAAAGCAAAACACAGAAGTTCGTTGCTTAAGTCTTTTGATATGTATTGAAAGTGGTGTAAATACTAAGGAGTGGCGGATTTTATAAGCTAAAGATAGTTTTTCTGATTTTAATGAATGATCTGGAATTTAAATAACGATTAAAAATATTTTATAATTAAAAAATACACTGTGCAACAAAGTTGACCGTTTTTATACTCCAGAAGGAAGCGTCGGAGACCCTATAAAGTATATATATAAATGATCAGTACGTTGAGCAGAGTCGATTTAGCCATGTCCGTCTGTCTGTCTGTCCGTCTGTCCGTCCGTCTGTCTGTATATATACGAACTAGTCCCTCAGTTTTTAAGTTATCGTTTTGAAATTTCGTAAACGTCATTTTCTCTTCAAGAAGCTGCTCATTTGTCGGAACGGCCAATATCGGATCACTATAACATATAGCTCCCATACAAACTGAACGATCGGAATCAAGTTATTGTATGGCAAACTTTCACATTTGACAATGAATTTTCACGAAATTTGGTATAGATTATTTTCTAAGACAACAATGTAATCTCCGAAGAAATTGTTCAGATCGGTTAACTATAGCATATAGCTACCATACAAACTAAATGATCGGAATCAAATGCTTTCATCGGAAACTTCCTCATTAGACGATATATCTTCACTAAATTTGGTATGAATTACTGCTTAAGGTAACAATATAATCTCCAAAAAATTGTTCAGAACGAATTACTATAGCATATAGCTTCCATACAAACTGAACACATAGTTACTAAGAGAAATGCACCTGTGAAGGGCATTTAGCTTCGGTGCAACCGAAGTTAACGTTTTTTCTTGTTTCAATACATTTTTGCAATGATGTGCTATATTTTATATTATATAGATATCTTTTGAAATAGCTTATTTTTTTAAATTAAATAATATGTTTATTTTGATTTTTTTTTTTGAAAAAAATAAATAGATTAATATTATGTTTTAAATTTTCCATTAATTTCTTTATACAAAATACCAGGCAATTGTTATTAAGTTGCCAATAATATTATATTATTTATTTAAAGCTAGTTTGAAAAATAATACTTTGAAAATGTTTTATAAATTTCTAAGATAATGTATTTGGGTCTTCTTTTATAATATCTAGTTGGCAAGTTTCAAAATTCTTATATTTAGTTTAGTCATGTATTTTTTACGGTTTATTTCGTAGAATTCGTGGTTAGATGAGAACAAAAATCTATGGCTAATTTAGTTGCACAAAAGCAAATATCAGCAAAACTGCTTAAAATATTAAATATTATAATTGTTTATAGACACAAACTTAATTCTTACAGCTCGTAATCATTAACTGGCGTATAATTTTAAATACGCAGCCGATCTCCATTCATACAAAAATAAATATTTTGTTTTTTTATTACTTACTGTAAAAACCTCAAATTATATATTTATTTCTAATTAAACAAAAAAGTTTCAAAATATACATATATTCCTACTTCTTTAAGCAACAAGACTTTTAAAACATTAAATAAGTTTTATACTTTTCCTCTTAATGCCTCTAATATATTTCTAAATATCGACTGAGTGCACGTGACTTATTCATTTATGGTAACTTCAGAATCTCGCCGAAGCCGTTCCTTGGCCAAATAATGGAATGAAATACCTCAAAGAACTGTTCTGTGATCCTTACTTACATTATTGAATAGAAGCTTTGATGGTCGCTCGGAGCCTTTTTTTGATTTTTTGCGGGTGAGGGTGTGAAAAATGCCTTCCGCATCATCAGTGCTGTAGGCTCTACTACTTTTCCCATTCTGTAGAGGTACTTTTTGAAGTATTCGTGATCGGTTAAGAGCTGGGTTGTGTGAAAATCGACTTTTCGCTTGTCCATAAGTCTAGATCTTTTATTAGTTGGGCTGCCCATCTGCCGCGCATCTCATTCTCCCATCTTTGCTGCCATGTTGTTGATAAATTTCTGTAGCTCCCACAGCTTTTTTCTGTCGTATGCTAGAAGGTCAATTAGGACATTACCGCTTATAACTAATATTGCATCAGCTGGCACTGTTCGGCAGGCGGATGCAACTTTGAAGGATGCGGTGCAGTGCCACTACCTTACGCCGGTAGTTTACTGCTTTTTGTATCCTTAGGCGTTTGCAGTTTTTCGAGGGCCGTAGCGAGCTGGAGGTCCGTATCATTCTGATTAAGCTTTCTTCGCGCTTCTACTGTGTCTCTTGTTGTAATTACTGCTGCAATGTCCTCCGCACCGCAGCTCTGAGGTAGTCGGGGATCTGAAAGCTTTTCTCGAGTGTATCGATCATATCCACCCATCTAACGCTGGGGAAGGGGTTTCGGTCATCAAAAGCAACACTATTCTTTTGTATTTACGCCATCTGCGTTTTGCGGCTTCTACACTTTCAATGACACATTTTATAGCTCCTAGAGTTGATCTGCCGGTTCTAAAGCCATGTTGTCTAGGGGAAAGTCCTCCAGTATTGTTGATAGCCGCTTCGAGTCTGGGTGTAAGTAGCCTTTCATACAGCTTTCGCGCTGTGTCAAGCATGCATAGTGGACGGTATGCTGAAGCCAAGTTGGGACCTCCTTTTCCCTTACTGATTAGCACCAGCCGTTGCTTTTTCCAGGGTTCAGGGAATATTCCTGCTTCAAGGCAGGTCAGAGCCTTTAAGTCAGCTTAGTCGTCACAAGATACCCAAATTCTCATTTCTTTTCAAAAACACAGAAAATTATATTAAAAATTACGAACACCTAGAAACTTGCAAAATGTAACCGAAATTATAACTTATTTTATTTGCTGAAACAAATTGTAACTTCTCGCACAAATGCTTATGCCGTTTAAGTCCACTGCATTTTCTTCTTAATATTTTATGTTGAAATAAAGTCTTTTGAAAAGTAGAAAGTCGTTAAAATTGCAAAATATTTCTCAAAGCCTTAGATTATATAATAGAAATTATTTTCGGTGCAACTAACCGAAAAAGCATTAAGTACTACGATATATACGTTTCTGTAAATAGACCACATATATGGTATATAGTATATCTGGATATTTTTCACACCGCTGCTCCGCTTATGACCGTTATGCCCTTCACGCATTTGCGCTTTTTAAAATTTTAATATTTCAACTAAAATGAAGCTAATTTGCGGCATTATAGAAGTGCACACAACAACGCCCACACACATACACACAGAAAGCAATAGAGCACTGCTGAGACCGCCTAAGTTCACGAAAAGTTAGCACTCTTCAACAAGCTTTCGACTCTTTCACACTGTTTTGCACAACGGTGATGAAGTAGAAGGTTGCGCCATCTCAAACGTCACGCCCTGTGGCACATGCGTCATTGCAACACGGTGCCTCTACAACACATATACATACAAATACAGGCACCTTCTATTTCTAAGTGGGTAACTTGCTAGATCTAGTTACATAATTAATAAAATGTATTTGATTGCTGTCGTCACGCTGTGCACATGCGCAGAAGAAGAAGAAGCATAGCAAGTGGAGGAAATGAAATAATTGATTGCATATGCGTACAGTTGAAAGCGAAAGTGTTAATTTAAATTTTTGTTTACAGTTTTACGCATTTATGCACTGACGTCTCACCACGCCACCCAGCGACGTGCTCATGCGGCGTGTGGTACGTGCCAGTGGTGGCCCTGGGCGTACGTAGTCATTAATAAAGGGTTTTACTGCCGAATTTATTATTTCATTAGTTAATTATGTAATAATAGCGGAAGTTATTAAAAATAAATGCATTTATTAAAAAAATAATAATTTTGGTAGATTTTTTTGTTTTTCGAGAAGCCTTACCACGTAAATGTTTGCGTAGGAGCTCGCTCTATGGAGGCAAAGTTCACTTTTTGCAATTCGAAACTATTTTCTTAATGCACTTTAATCATTTTATTTTTGTTACGTCGAATTAACGGAGTTGTAGTTTCGGGATCCCGAATTTTAAACTTACTATATATGTATCTTTCAAATAAATTTAAACTTTAACATTGAATTTAATCAGAAATTTTCTATTTTAGTAAATTGGGACCGGAGTTGTAGTTTCGGGATCCCGAAATATATATTTAAAAATTACCATAGACTTTCAAATAAATTTAAAGCGCGTTTAAAAATTCAATTTACGCCGAAATTTACTATTTTAGGAAGTTGGGACCGGAGCTGTAATTTCGGGATCACGAAAAATTTTAAAATTGTCATATATTTTTCAAATTAATTATAATTTCGTCACCCTTTATTACAAAAATTATTTTCCCGTAATCAAAGAAAAATACCGAAATTTTTCGGGATCCCGAAAATATCACTTATCTAACCCGAAATTTCAAAATTATGTCAATAGTGCGTGATTAAAGCAATTTATTTCCCGAATGTATTTTGGGATCCCGAAAATTTCACTTATCAATCCCGAAATTTAAAAATTTTGTCAATAGTGCGTGATTGAAGCAATTTAATATCACGAAATGCAATATCAACTCAAACAAGTGTTCAACTTGTTGTTATTGTGTTTTGTTGCGATTTGGTTGCAAGCGCCATTAATTGTACTTCTGGCTTAGCTTGTGACATATTTTAACGAATGTTGTAAGTTGTGCAACACAGACAACTATTATTACAAGTTGTCTGCGCTTGTTTTCACAGCTGTAAGCTGTTATTTTGAGAAACACAGCAAATTTAATTAATGGGTTGGTGCTACAGTTATACTACTGTGATCAAATTGAAAGGAGAATTTTGTCCATTTCATCACCTTCAAAGTAATCCCCTCCCGCTGCAATATGGTTTTGCCAACTGACAATGGCAGCCGCTGTCAAGGTTACGCGATGACATTGTTATTATAGCCAATTCGAGGACACTCTAGGCAACTCAATACCAAGAGGTTGCCCTGAACAAACATCAAATACTCTAAAACGACCAGTGTCCCGCAACCCTATCCTTGGGCACAGAGAAGTAGAGATGACCAACCGGATTAAATATCTTGGTCTCACGCTGGATTCCACTCTGTGGTGAATGTTGATTTGACCTTAGTTAAGGCGACTGGCAAATCCTGGGGCTGCACACCAAGGTTGTTGTACATAATGATTGTGCTACCGATAATCATGCATGGGACGGTGGCCTGGGCTTCAAAAGCTTCCCTGATTTCGGAAGGGCTCCAATTATCGAAGCAGCAACGACTCGCATATATCTGCATGCCGTGTGCAATGTGCACTTGTTCTGACTTGAAGTCATTCTTGAGTTCGCACCACTTCATCTATTGGGGTTGTTATAACCTCAGCAGGTTTAAATATACAATCAACCTCCCTAGGGACAAACTCAGGCTTGTCGTATTCTACACTGTTCACTGCGATGACTATACCACATTTGGAAATCAGCTAGACCTTCATTGTGTTTCCAAACTGAACTCTCCACACCTATTTCTGAATTTGTGTCAGAATGTAGATATTCAGCAATATAGTAGATTTGTAAATTCGACTGGAATTTACTTATTCAATGGAGAATGTGGTTGAGAGAATTTCAAAGAGAACTGTATTAGTTTTAAGGGGGGAGCCTGCTTTAGAGGCTTCAAAAAGTCGATATTTTTTTGAGAGGGAAAGAAATAATTGATTAAGGCGAAATTTTTAGGGTATATAGTTATATATTTAAACATCATTCACAAATTTTTGGATACGAAATCTTTGATATTCTGCCTTTGGGAAGCAATTGCCCGATGCATCTCGCATGTGCATTTGTCGGACGGCGGGCAGGATGCAGGTCCCAATTTATATCGGAAACAAAAAATTCAAAGAGATTCATATTTTTTAATAATTTATCTTCCAGTTTAACTAAAAAAATTCCAAAAAAAAAAGTTTAAAATTTTACAAATTTTTTAAAAATTGAAAAAAGTGGTTTTTGACCAAAAAAATTTGACTTTATGTTGTTTAAAAATATGTTCAAACTTGACTTTTCTTAGTTTTTTTTTAGTTTAAATAGAAGATACATAATTTAATGCCAAATTTAATAAACATTGCCCCAATTCCAACGACTTTTAGTTTTTTTTTTCTATCCTGCCCGCCAATTAAGAAAAATCGTAAAAATTAAAAACCGAGAAATCGCGCGTCAAAGTTTTCGCTATCTGCCCAAGCGCTAATATATTTGCTAGACGCTCGGTCACTATTTCCCTTCTAGCCCCGAAAATATTTCGAATTCCCATCTAAAACTTTGGGGACATATTCTCAGATCATTTTTAAACAGATTTGAAGCTTCTAAAGCATGCCCCCCCTCAAGGTTCCCATATATGACGAGTTATTAACTAAGAGTATACAAATTAAGAATTTGTATTGAGACAGCTTCATCCAGTCTACATTTTTTTCTAAAACCATTGCAGACCCTTTACAAGTTATTAAAAACTATCAAGAGATATCCTACTACAGCCAAAAGCTTTATCAACTGTTCGAAATGTATGCGGAAAAGTTTCTAAATATTTATTATAATATATTTATATTACTAACTGGAAGGTTTTGTATTGCTTATAAATTTTTTGCAACTGTCAGACACTATGAGGCTACATCCAATCTGTTCCGACGCACATTTTTTTGGAAAAAGTCGCGATTCACTCAACAAAAATGTCAAAAATCTCGTTAAATAAGTAATAAAAATGCAAATTAAAAATTCTTGATCAACATGAACATTAATTCAATTTAAGTCACAGATATAACAGATATTTTTCTGCTTAGTCTTAATGTTCCGAATATCTTGCTGAAACACACATAATGATCGAAGCGATTGCTCACACCAGCATCACAAATTCATTTAATTGAATTAATTTTTATTTTTTTTTCAAATAATTTTCCGCTGCATTCCTCTCGCACATGCGCTTCATTGCCACGAAATGTCATTCTAATGTGAATTCTCCACATAAATACCTTCTGATTGGTTACCCTTTATGGCGAGCTTCAATGATTCACTGCATCATAAAGTCGGAATTCCTCGCCGCCATAATTGCCAAATGGAATGAAAATTGAAAGCAAAAGCCAGCTTTGTGTTAAAATTACGAATTCCATTGAATTGCGGCAATAAGGCAATAAAATTTGATTGAATAATAAGCCGAAAAATAAACAATCACTACAACAATAACAATAACAATGCAGCACGTCATCAATGTGCGCATGAGTGAATGCCAAGTGTCGGTATTTGCTCAGAAAATCATTTGATTGACTTAACGAAAAATAATGCAGACTTAAAGCGTACTTAAAGCGATTCGGTTACAAAGAGCAAAGTAAGTAACGGCTTCATAAAATAGTTCCTATTTCACAGATTTCTTTATTCTTTTTGGTTTTAGTTTATGCCCACCCACACATATTAGGTTTCAGCGTTTTGGCTTTAAGTTAAGTGCTAAGCGGATTTTCAGCTCAATTGCCGCCTACAACGCAGCTTAGTTCTTCTATGCCCAAGCCGGCAGTGCTTGTTGAAGTTTGGCTTGAATCATTGCGCATGCGCGGCGTTGCAAATGTGGCTGACATGAGCATGCTCATAGTTTTCATAATCGTTTTTGAATTTACAGTTTGACGGCTTCTAATGTTACACATGTGGCAGCAGCTGTCAGTGGAATTTGATATGTTTGTGGGCATAAGGTTAGCACGGTACTCAGAATTATACCCAAGAACACTAGGTGTGGTGGGTTTGTTAGACTTTTTAATATCTAATGGTTCTTTTGAATCGTAGCAGCTATAAAATTGCTCGTTGGAAAAATTATAATTTTTTACTATAAATATAAGTAATTGAATCATGGAATTTAATTTTTTTATGATCCAAATTTTCAATGTTTTCAAATGATTATAGTTTTAAGCGATCTGAATGCTATTGCCCTATGCCTTTCGATAAAATTGAATAAATCCATCATTTTATTCGTAACCTCGCTGTGTCCAGCATTAGTCATACATCTAAGTATGTACATATATTAATCGAATTTGCTCGGGCGACACTTTAATTAATTACTGAATATTTTCAGCGATTATTGTAAATATTCATAATGATTACTGATTACTTGATTACTGATTATTGATTACTGATTACTTGATTACTGGATTACTAAATATTCACAATTATTACTGACTACTTGACTACCTATTACTGGTTGCTCGATTACTGCTGAATATTTCCAGTGATTACTTAATTACTGACTAATGATTACAGTATTACTAAATATTCGCAATGATTAATGATTACGTGATTACCGAATACTGATTACTGGATTTCCAAATATTCAAAATGATTACTGATTATTTGATTACCAACTATTGATTAATTGATTACTGATTATTCGCAATGATTACTGATTATGTAATTACCGACTACTGAGTAATGGATTACTGATCATTCACAATGATTACTGATGACTTTATTACTGATTACTTGACTACCTTTTACTGGTTGTTCGATTACTGAATATTTCCAGTGATTACTGATTACTTAATTACCGACTACAGGTTACTGTATTACCAAATATCCGCAATGATACTGCTTATGTGATTCCCGTATACTGATTAATGAATTACAGATTATTCACAATGATCTCTGATTATTTGATAACCGATTTTTGTTTGCTGGCTTAGAAGAAAAAAGTTCGAACGATTTATTGGTTTTATCAAAATTTCCCGTAAAAATATGGTTTTGGATCAAAGTATTTGTATGTGTTATGTAGTTCTAGTAAGAGAAAATAAATTTAACCAAAAATCCAACTTTATCAATAACATAGCATCATTCTTATTAAAAACTCTCTTTGAAGACGACATTTTATGGGGGACAATTTTTAAGAAAATTGTGTATTGATGTAATATTTTACGGTTATGATGATGCTCTTGACACTACTCTTAGAAGCTCTTAGAGAGATTGATTTCATCAGACTATTCAATTGTTGACAGAACAAAACTAAACCAACATTTTGGTGGTAGAGAAGCATCATAGTAGATGATTTACCGTCAATCTCTTTAAGTGGGTATTCTCATGTAATCCGTTCCAAAATCGATTTTTTTTTTATATTTATTTATATTTATATAAAACCTATTGAAAACATGCTGTGAAAAATTCAGACCAAAATTCATAGTATTTGATAAGTTACAGCTCATAGTCGCCGACGTGTCGTAAGCGACTGTCTACCAGGCGCCAAGTCTGCAGCTGCTACATTCCTAAACGCATTTTTCTCGAATCGTCATTTTCTGAACTGTCAAAAAAAGTATTCAACCGATTTTTACATATGTTCTTCTACTCATTTATAGTTATCGTCCCTACCAGAATTGTTTATTTTCGAAAATATTTTCATATTTTTTTTTTTTAAATTTTTAACGAAAAAAACTAGATTTTTGTGACTTTTTTTGTAGTTCGATATTTTTATTTTTTTTTTAATGAAATTGATTATATTTGGTAGGGATGATAGCCCCAGAACTACTGAATAATAATCCATTCGATTTTTTTATTTCAGACAACATGAACAGCCGCTATCACCATGCACAGCGAACTACTTTTTTTTGTTGGGGACTACTTTGATTTAAAAAAAAAATATATTAAAAATGTAAAAAACGAAAAAAAAATTTTTTTTTGTACATTTCAAAATACAAATAAAAATATATTAAAAAATTAAAATGATTGAATTTTGTTGTCGCATAAAAAAAAAATTTCCTAAAAAGTGGTAAAATGTATGCGTTCACATGAGAGTACCCACTTAATAATATAGCAAAACTTTCCTGACTACAACCGCTTGACGTTGTCGTAAGTGGCCCACTTTTCTTCGAACATACATATGTATTTCTAATAAATTTATCGATATTTTACTACCGATAAATGTTAAATATTTGAAAAATTTTAGTTAATAAATTGTGCAGTTTTAACCATATTCCTATTTATTCTGAACCTTAAAAAATAACCTTATGGAGAAAAATTTTCAAAATGAATGTAGAAAAAAATAATGAGAATGTAAACTTATTTCCTACACAAAGAGGAAAAAATTTATAGTTTCCTCAAAGACGGCATAAGAAATTTTTCAAAAAATGAAAAAGATTTTTAAAAAATATTACTTTGCAAGTAATTTTCAAAAAAACTAAAAGTGGAAGACCCCGCAAAGTATTCCAAGCGAAAATCTGCCTAATAACATTTAATCGGATTACATTTAACTCGCACTTAATAATTAATGTTAACAGCTTATGCAATCAACCAAAACACCTTGCATTCCAGCAAATACTCGTCAATATTTTCGCATTTCAGTGCAATGCACGTGATGTAGGCGCTTTGCATTAGCTAACGAACGCCTAGAATATCCCGTAGAATACGATATTCACACAAGCACATGTGTACATCATGCATTATTTCGTGTGTGTTTGTATGCATGTGAACACACTAAATAAATAATTATTTGCACTATTTACGGAATGACGCAATTTGTTATTGCTTTGCCACCCATCACTTGCCGCCGCCGCTGAATCACTTAATTTGTATTTGTAACACAATCACGTACATACATATGTATATACAAATACTTATATGTAAAACATATACATATCTACTTAACATGCGGTGATCTTACTTTATTTTGTAATTGATATGTGCTGGTGAATATGCATCTGAGCTGAGGTGTATAGGTGAGCGCTCGCTTTAAATTATTTTTAGAAATTACAAAGTGGGTTGCCAAGGCGTATGAGCAATTGCAAGTAGTACCCGCCCGCTGCCAAGCTACAAACGCCAGAAGCTGTTTTCATTTCTATATATGAATATATGTACACATGCATATATATATATACATATATACATATATAACTCTCGGCTTATAGCTGCAGCGAAGCGATAAGCTCACTTTACACCTGCTTCTCTGCTTCTGGTTGAGCGGCTTTTCAAGCGCGATTGCAAGCGCAAGCGTTTTCTTAACTGAGTGCAACGACAGTGACGGCTCTTTGTCACTTCGGTGCTAATTAAGTTTCGCCAATTTTTCTCATTGAAATGTACAATTTTGCTCAACGGAGGCGTCGCATGTGGCAACACGCGCTGCGCATTTAAGGAGAGTGGGCGATTTGGGTATTTTTTGATTTAGCGAAAAACAGGCAAAATTGTTCATAAGAATTATTTAATGAAAAAAAAAGTTTCTTACATACTGACAAATAAATTAGTGTAGGCAGTGCGCTTGAAATCACCTCCTAAGCTTTAACATTGCTTAGATATTTGCGAAAAGTCAATAAATTTAAAGTTAATAAAAGACATCAGTCATATTTTAAAACAACAAATACGGAAGAACTTGCTGAAGATTTTAGAAACAGTCAGTTCAGGGCTTACATGAAAAAACAACGGAAACTTGAACTTTTTGAACTCTAAAGAGATGATTAAAGATGGGTTCTAAATAAAACTGGATCTATAAGATGAGAAGAAATTTAAGTAAAAATTTGTTCAAGAAAATGGCACTATAACTGAAAGCCACTGCGTCCTTATTTTTCTGGGAAAAGTCAAATCATTTCACAAATTTTCTGGTTATTTAAAGTTTTAGGATTTTTCTTTTGACTGAAAACATCAAGTTGTCAATGTGTAATATTGCTAGACCCATTATCGTATAAACGAGTGACAAAAAAAGGCACTCTAGATTATAAAAATTCTATAACATCGAATAGAAGAAGAGAAGAGAGGTGAAATGCCGACCAAAAAGAAAATGCTACAAAACAAAGTACAGCTTCAGCTTAAGGTAGTAGTCTGGTAACTTATGCCTATTTTCATGACTTCTTTGGAGTGTGGTTTTTTATAGGAAAATAAAAATGAATTATCTTGAATATTTAGAGTGTTTTTATTTACATATTGAAAATATAAAAAAAATGTGTTTGAAAAAATCGAATACTTTATTACTATTATTATTGTCAATCGAAATTGGAACCTCAAAATAAATACACGTGGGTGGCCCGGATGATTTTGGCTCTTGATGTTATCTGAAATCAAATATTCTTGATTATTCTTAATCTATAGACATGTCATTCTGGTCGGAACTAATGAAGTTAAATTTCAAGGGTAAATAACAAAATGGCGGAGTTTGAAAAAAAGTACTTTTATTTTAGCAAAGAAAGAGTTGTAAAATAAAATGTTAGGGGTGAAAAATATTTTGTTAGTATCGACGATAACTATAAATGTGTAGAACAGCTTGTTCAAATTTGAATGCAATCGGTTCAGCAGAAAAAAATTAGGACCCGGGCTGACCAGAAAAACAATGTTTTGAGAAAAACGCGTTTCAGTTTAACAACTCCGAGAGAGAGGACTCCGAAGCGCTCTAGGAAACTTGTTATAACTCCCGAAATTTTTCGAATTTCTGTCTGAAATTTTCACAGTATATTTTCAAGACATTGCACTTTCAAATTCAGCAAACAAAATTTTCGATTTTTTGAACCCAAGTTACCAGACAACTACCTCAAATTTGTTCTTGAATATTGCTGGAGGTCTTTCGGGCATTTCAAAAAAAACACAGCCATTCTTCGCTCAAAAACTACACAAAGTAAATAAAAAGAAATAAACTAGAAAACGTTCATATGCCTTTAAATAGTTTAAGTAAATAGATAAAATATATAAGCCCTGAAAAATCGATCAAACACATTCTTGCCTATGAGACGCAGAATACTTTAGTCAAAATATTAATTTGGACTTGAATAGTCTAATTAAAGCAAGCTCTCAGCTTTGCCTAGAACTGCGTTATATAATTAATATAGAAGAGTGGTGCTTGCTGCCTCACTTTTCTCAGTTATGGACTGTACCTTACATTGTATTTCAGAGAGAATAACATGAATAAGCAGTGTTGCTCCTTCTCATTTTGCATTCTTTTTAAGTGGCATTGCTACTTAAGGGGCTGATCTAACCTAAAGGTACGAATTTGGAGCGTTTTTTTGATCAAATCTACAATTGATATTTTTACCACCAATTTTCTTACCATTATCTTATATCAAACTCCATATACTTCTTATATTTGCTTATGGACTTCGAAGCTTCGGCCCCACTATCGATACCTCCTTCAGTTATCATACCGTGGTGATCCCAGATGTTAACAGCGTAGTCTTGCCAATACGGGACAGGTACGCAAGAGATGCTCCATTGTTTCCCTGGTGTCCTGCTCTAAATATTTCCTGCAGTCTTCTCGTTCTGTCGGCCCCATACTGTCGCGTCCAAACAGTGACCAGTTAGTATTCCCATCATGTTCCTATAGCCTCTTCTATTGAATGCCGCAAGGAATTTTGTGTACTTGCGATCTACCGTTTTGTACATGACTTTTGCACCAGGCGGCTCGTTCCATAAGATTTTGATTTTCTTTACCAAGTTTTTCTCCAGATCGTTAATGGCAATGTATGGGTTTCCCAATGTTGATCACGTTTTTGTTTGTTAACCGTACACCTTCTTGGCAATCTCGTCCACTATTTCATTGCCATCGATGCCTTTTTGGCCTAGCACCCAGTAAAAGGAATGTTGCTTGCTTCTGGCCACACTTTCTTCTGTCGCCCAGCTTCTCAAGACACTTCTATGCGATATACGATACGCTGTTACTGCTTTGATTGCTGCTTTTGAGGATGCATATAAAGCAGTCCAACATAAGAGGATGATTGGGAAAATATGTCAGCCTTCGCCTGCAATGTAATGACTCTGACAAGAGCCAGCTTGAGAGCATGACTTTGTAAGCAGCGACACCCGAGCGGAGGATACATCTAAGTGGATTTTTGCCGACCAAGGAAGATGTTAGATCATCAAAAATTCAAAAATTAAAATGAAAATCCATTATATTAAATAGATATCTTGTTTCTGGTTATATTTTTCGTTCACTCATTATAGCAAAATAGGATATGTATATTAGGGTGCTTCTAAAAAACATTTTGAAATTTTTTTTTCAACTCTTGCCCCGTCAATTGTTTGTGATTGACAAAACAAAAATCCTCCCTCAAGCCAGGCGCTGTAGCTTAACTCTAAGGTACACCCTAATGTATATGTTGAAATGCTGCACTACAATAAAGCAAATTTTTAAGGTTATGGTGAAATAGTGAACTGAATATAATTTTTTTTTAATCCAACAGCTAATGAACGAAAAATATTTGTGAGAATAACGCAAAACAATAAAAAATGCAATTTAATTACCAAACCTTTTTCTAAGCTCAAAACAAAAAACGTATTCGTTCGTTTTCAACAATAAAAGCAAAATCATAAAAACGCTAAACAAATTTGTTTGACTGTCATAAAATGAATAAACGATTATCACCTTAAAAAACTGCTTTCCAGCTGTCAAAAATAATCAAAGCCAGTGATTTGAGTCAAAATTCAAATCGCTTACCAAAAAGGCAGCGCAGACAGACAGCTGTGGGCTAACAATGAAATATGGAAAGGATAAAAATTAATGATCGACAATTCCGGCGAAAAAGCACGCAAAATATTTTGACATTAAAATTCAGCTCAAGTGCAAAAACAAATTGATAGTTTCACCAAATTTGAGCGAGCTATCAGAAATATTTTTCATATTTCTGAGGGAGATTGATAGAGTGCATGCCAAAAAAGGTGGATAGAAGCAACAATGAAACTGTTTGAGCCTTTGGGCAATAAAAAAGTAGCAACTACAACAACAATAACAAACAATCAGTGGCAGCTGAGCGATAAACGTGCAACTCGCCAGCAATAACTCATTGCCAACAATTTCTATTTGTCATTTCGAATTCGTTGCCACGGCATTTTTTCATTGCGTTGCCTTTGTTGTTGCTATTGTATGCATTTCAGTGGGTTATCGGCATTTCACAATGCGAACAAAACGTGAATTGTGGCAATGACAACAAGCACGCACACATACAAACAAAGGCAATTTGAATTGTGGCAATGCCAAGAAGCACACACACACATATAAACAAAGAAGTGTATAGTCAAATGGAAGATTGACACATTTCGGCACACCCCAAACCCCTGCCAGTCACATGCATGCGCAACACACATAGCACACAATCGCACTCAACTGCAGTGGCACCCAACTCACTGTCGCTTGTTGCCACTTTGCATTGGCGGCCTGACGTTGCAATGAGCTACTTAATTGCAGCGCCGGCAATTTTCCATTGTCTTCGAGTTTCACACGCATTTTTAAAGCTTTGCTGGAATGCTGGTGCCTCAACAAATAAATAAAGAACAATAGTACAAGCAACAACAACAGCTAAGTCAAAAAAGTGTTTCGTGGACGTCGAAAAATGCCGGCGCTGGGCCGGCGTGCGAAGGCGAAGGTGCCAATTCGCCGGCGCTGCAGCAGACATTGAAAAGAGTGAAAGTGCCTCGCGACCAGTAGCCAGCGAATACAACAACAATACAATGCAATGCAATAATTTTGTTGTTGCCCTTGCTTCCTTTGCATTGATTTTGATTTTTTTTTAATTTTTTTTTTCACTTTTTAACAATTTATTTTATATTTTGCAATTTGCTTTGCTTTTATATTCGCTTCTATTTGGCTTACATTAACGGTGCTTTGCGGTGCGGTTTTTATCGACCAAATTGCTCGTACGCATGCAATATGTTGCAACGTGCAAAGCCACAACAAGCACAGTTTAGCTGCTACAACCACTTGTGTAACAACAAATTGCTCTCAAACGAACGGGTGGCTTTTGAGATGTGTGCGGTGTTGTGGTTTGCTGAAAAGGCTATACAAAATACAAAACAAAAAAAACAGAATTATGAACAAGAGAAAATGATAGTTATGTAATACATAAGAGCACATATGACATATACATACATGTATGTAGATATGTATGACAATATATGTATGAAATATATGTTCGTTGTATTCATAGACTCTACCTTGTTCTAACAAGCCGCTTATAGGCGCATGAAATATTAATATACAATTAATTAAGTTAAAAATGTGTTGATAAATAGTCGATAGAACAGATTTTGATTAGGTCATCAAGTTCAGGTCTTAAGGGGCACACCCAGCTGAGACTTCAAATAAATTAATATTTTTGTGTTTTTTGCATATATCGCATATACATATGGGGTATTCCATACCAAATCGACCACTTTTGAACCCGACCCCTTTAGATTTTGCTGAAACTTATCCATCCTTTTCTACCCTTTGAAAAACATTTTTGAGAATTTTTTCAAAATTTTTTGTCCAACTTCAAAAAAAGTTATGAATTTTTCAAAAAAAGGCTTTTTTATTTTTAAATAGGCATAACTTTTGTAGCAATTTTTGAAAATTTGAAAATTTTTTTTTTTAATAAATAAAAAAAAATATAAAAAAAATCGGCCCACTCCGGGATTAGCAGGGATAGTTGTCAAATTAATTGAAGTTTTTTTTTAGGAAAAAAAAAACAAAAATGGCGAACATCCAAAAAATGACGATTTTACTTAAAAAAATTGATTATTTTATATAATTGATCGCGTTAAATTTTTTTCGTGTATTTTTTCGAAAAGTTCATTCAAAAACAAAAATTTAAAAAAAGGTCCCCAAAAGTCAATTTCTACAAAAGTTCAAAAGTGGTCGATTTGGTATGGAATACCCCAAATGTTTATAATAAAATTAAATTTAATTAATTACATTTTAAATTAATTTTTTCACATTTTTTTTTTATTCTAACATTATAAAGTGTAGCCACTCAATACAAAAGCTCAAACAGTTTATCAAAACTAGATTTTTCAAATAGGCTGCAGTTGCAGATTAGGTCAGATTTGGTAAATACGGTGATATTCATGGGGACCTCCTAAGACCTCCTATGTATGTATGGATTATGTATCAACAAAGGCAAAGCACCTTGAGTCTATTATAAATTTATTTAGGCGGCTAATATCAATTGCAGCCAATTCGGTTGGCTTGTAGACGGCATGAGAAGCGTCAACTTTACTCTGGCGAAAGTTGGACAGTGGAGCAGAAAGTATGTAGGTGCACATGCAACTGCTGCAACTTTAACAAATTGCGTCCTTCAAAATCTTTAGTCTAACCGCATGAGTGGCAACAGTATAGTGTCTAGTTATAACTCTTATACAGGTGGTGTTAATGTTTAATAGCGTTCGCGGAAGATGATTTATATAAAAGCGAAATGAAATGAAAAGCGTGCTATGCGGTCGAGTTCCTTTATAGAAGAGAGAGATAAAACGGAAGCTGGTTTGACAGCAAGCACATAAGTGCTGCCCAGGAAGCTTCAAACATATGTTTAGAAAGATGATGCCAGATAGGCGCGAACAGGTGGTTTGATCCTTGATAGAAGGAGGTAATCCATTTGATCTCTTGTTTTCTGCTCTGGGTCTCGCTCAGTAGCGCTATTCTCGTACTTCAATTATAATCCTCAAGAGATGTGAGTGCCTGTTTTTGCAAGCCCTCGGCCTTTTATATTACACAGCGATTCCGCTGTAATATGCACGTAGGCTGCGAAGACAAATTATCTGAGCATTTTTGAGATACGTATGATTTTTATATTTTTCATTCACCCCAGAACGACTCTTAAATTTTGTGAAAGGCAAGGAATTTGCTTTTTTACTTTCGTTTAGATTTTTTCAGACGCGATTTGAGCTGACGGCCTACGGATTTGTATTTAGTCCACTGATTTGAATATCATCCTATTATAATTTAATAAAACGTTTTGCGCAATTATCAATATTATTTACTCCTTAGTGTTTCTGATAAGCTTCTATCGGTTTTTGATAACCGGAAAAAACAGAAAACACATTTAAACAGATAAACGGAACATCTACTCCGTTTCGCTGGGACCTAAATATACTTGAAGGTGAACGCACATAAAAAACTTAAGTTAGTTAACAAGTGCCTTTAAATTATTACTGATATTATTTCCAAATGTTGACAGTCCCTTTGAGTGGTTTCCTAAAACCTCTTTGGTGGGTTTTTTTCTAAATGGAATTCTTCACATCACCAATTGACATTTCATGGTTTCAAATCCACGAAATCTATATGTGACCTGGTCTACGAAAAGAGAGCTAACGTGCAAAAACTAGTTTTCTGGAAAAAGCTGTTAAAAATAATCGTCACTTTCTCGTTATCTCATTAATTGTTCTCCTTTTTTTGACACCTAAGCCCCCTTTCCGTAGACCAGGAAACATATGATGAATAAAGACGATTCATAAAAACTACTAGCCGTACTAATAGAACCCTTGCACCTTCAAACAATATACCGCTGTTTAAAAGTAACTCCTTTGGTTCTCTCATTCTCATTATCATTATACAATATATATTTCGGAAATGACTACAAACTGGTTAGAAAAAAATAATGTATGCTGGTAATATAGTTTAAAATATTTTTGATCAAGTGACTTAAAAACATATGAAGAGTTTTTTCCATTATTCATATTGGTAAAATATTTGCTTGTGAGGTTTAATTAGACAGCACACCTAATTTTAATTAATTTCGAATTTTTGAAAAAGTTAGAAACTACTATATGTTTGTGACCTGATCAGAGGTTCTCTCTAAAGGCTTTATTTAAAAACATTGTCTATTTAAGATTCATTGCTTACTTACTTATGATGTATATCTGAGCATGAAATATTATTATTTTAATTTTTTTAATATGGTAACTCTGTTCAAAAATATTTTTGTTTTTGTAAAATACTTTAAAAGTATTCGGATTACACTATACCTCGATAATCGAAGAAAACTCTATCAACATAACATTGATTTTTGACCTTCTATGACGTGTTTTTTTCGGCTTAGGCTCACCTTTGCCACGATGTTCGGCCGTTTGAGCATATGTTTTCGGATCGCCAGCATAAATCCAAGACTAATCGCCAATATTAATATGTTTCACGGCAACCTGGTTTTGACCTTCTATGACGTGGTTTTTTCGGCTTAGGCTCACCTTTGCCACGATGTT
The DNA here is from genome assembly GCF_024586455.1 of Bactrocera neohumeralis. Lineage (NCBI taxonomy): Eukaryota > Metazoa > Arthropoda > Insecta > Diptera > Tephritidae > Bactrocera > Bactrocera neohumeralis. The sequence goes on from NC_065923.1 coordinate 27,979,011, forward strand.
CGGCCGTTTGAGCATCTGTTTCCGGGTCGTCAGCATAGATCCAAGACTAATCGCTAGTTTTAATATGTTTCACGGCAACCTGGTAGTCGGAAAGCATTGTTTCACAGACGTTAACATGACGCTGTATTTCGAAAAAATTTTGTGAATTTGGAATTAATCGTGCTTTCACTTTTTTTAAGCTCAAATGAAATTTCAAAATGGTTTTTACTTATTCTTCCGATTTTCCAACCATGCCAGTAAGATCTCTAACTGTTAATCGTTGATTCTCAAGCGCAAATTCCTTTATTTGAATGAAGTGTTGATCATCAGTTGATGTTAGTGGCCGTCGTGGACGTGGTTCATTGCCAACGATTCTAGACCCTCTTTGAATAATTTATACCAATCAGAAACACTTGCTCGTGACAAAGAATTATCACAGAAGGCCTTTTCCAACGTTTTGGCACCAGAGGTTTTAGTTCCACACACAAAATTTAATGGAACTGCTTTGATGAATAATTTCACTCATCGTAAAAATCGCCGATTGCACTTTATGTACTTCAGAAAGAGCAGCGTGTACTAAACACTAATGATTAGTTTGATGTTATATTTGGCACAGATTCCTCTGACAGTCATATCAACTTAGAAAAAAATATTTCGACGAATGGGATTTCGCGCGAAATTTAAATTAAAAAGTCTTACTATTTTTTGCCCACAGTATTCATTATGTATTTTAGTAAAAAATAATTTGTTATTTTATTTCATATTTTTTTAATATTGTAACTCGGTTTATAATAATTGTTATATTATGATATTTTAATATGAAATATGTTTGAAATATACTTAACCTATTGCACTTAAAAATATCCCTATCATTTCGTATGTTATGCATGACAACGCTGTTTAAAATATTTTTAATAAATTACTCTTAAAATTTAGGTTCTTAATTTTTATTTATCGTATCCAATACATTTATTTTTCTGATAGATGGCAACTCCATTCAAACTATTCAAACCTCATAGGAATACTACACTTTTTGCAATAAAATTCGTTCATTGGATTAACTTAACATTGCACTTCAGCTATTAAAAAATAATAAAAAATTCAAAATAAATTAACTCAAAAAATTCGCATTAAGCGCGCCTAGTTCATTATCTCATATGTTATACCAGCGCTGAGTAGCGATTAATTACATGCGTGCTTGCACTTGTTCGTTTGCCATACTCGGGCGCCTTTTATTGCAATCAAACATTTGTTTTGTGGAATTCGCGTGATTGGAGCGCGATTAAAATGCAACAGATCGTTTCATAATTGCGGCCGTTTAGGCCTCGGCAGTGCCGCTAATACGAAATTAATCATTGCTATTGTGGCTAACCGTGCGCCGTTTGGCGAATGCAGTGGTAGAAAAGAAAAAAATAATAGCAACAGCAAGAAGAAGAGGAGTAGAAAAAATGCAGGCATAACAAATGACTAACGCTGCTGGGGTGAAGGTGTTGGGACTGACGGTGGTAGTGGCGATATTGATGGCGGTGGAAGCGCTGGCCATATTAATCGTTGTGGTGGAAGCGCTGGCAGTGTTGCTAGTTGTGGTGGAATTGTTGCAGTGTTGGTAGCGGCAGTGAATGCCTCGTGCGTGAGCGCCAAGTAAATGAACCTGTACGCCTAAGCGCTGCATTGCATATGTTGCACAAAATTATATATTATATATTTTAGTATATATGTTTGTGTGCACATATATGTATATGTGCGGTGTGTGTTTGTAAATATATATAAGCTTGCTGTGCGGTGCCAAAAACACTTAATTCTATCAACACTTTGCCAGCCACCTAAACTGCCATCAAGCCCCCTCCTCTTTGCTGACATTCGCAGTTTTTGTTGTTGTATTTGACATCTACTTGCATTGCTTGTGTTGCTGCGCGTTGTTTTATATTTTCAGCGCGGGCGGCGGGCGTTAAATGCTAATGACGCCACAGCCGACAATCGACTCCAAAGTTCGTTCGTTCAAAATGCGGCTTCAAACATTTTGCATTCGCACACCGTCGCCTATTTGAGTGTTGTAGTTATTGTTGTTGCTGCTGGCAGTGCGCATTGTGGGGGCATTGTAATGTGTCTCACACTCTCAGCACGTTCGTCGCTTAAGTCTTTCGTTTTGACAACGTACAACACACCGCTGAAGCGTCGCTGAGCGAACGTGGGCGCGTTGCATTGTTGTCGCTTGTGGTTGTTGCTGTTGCTGTGTGTTGGTTGCATTGTTTATATCGCTTTCTTTTGCTTTCAAATGACTTCTGCGACGCTGTACGCTTAAGCGTTTTAGTCCATTTTAAATTTCAAATGACTTACTTACATGCTTTTATTTTTATTGCTGTTGTATTTATATTTTATTGCACTCAACTAAATAAATGTGCAAGCTAATCGGGTTAATGTGTTGCGTGCACACACATATATACATGTTATATATACATAAATATATTTATATACAAAGTACTCACATTTATATGAGCACATCTCGGTCAGCCGGATTTGAAGTAACTTCATTTGTATGTTTACATATATCTGTATATATACATGTCTATATATGTATGTGAATACATATGTCTAGATGAGTATATACACATGTATGTTTGCTGCCCTTTGACTATTTGTGAAAATTTGTGCCGGTAAATTGGCAATTATGCAATGTGTAACATAAAAGTGCGCATGTAGGCGTGTTAATGGCGCAATGCAGCGACAATTGTCAAACTCAATTAGCGGTTTTTACTGTCAAACATTAACATAAATTTGTTTGACAAAGCGGTTGCATGCAAATCTAGTCGCTGTGTAGTTATCAGAAACCCGGATTTCTAATCCGTCTTTTTTATGCGCGCCTTAGTTGCACAAAAAATCATGTCATTTCATACTAAACGGTTAATCATACATACATATATTTGCGGTTATGCTTAAAACTTCATTTGACACATTTTTCTTGCAACAGAAAATGCGTATAATTTATTCATGAGCATGCTTAGTTAGATCTTTGAGAAGGAGTTGAGCTATTTTTGGCCTTTGAAATGCAATTTGATGAATGAAGATTTTTATTTAAATATTTTCGACTCAAACGTGATCTCCGACGGCACAATAGACCTAAGGTTGCGGTGAAGTCCTTATCTATTTATTTATCTCCAACGACGATAAACAAACGGTCCTCCACTGCTACCGCAATTCCGGCCTTCCCACCAGAATTAAGAGCACTTAAAAAGCTTGACTTTTATCGGTCAGTTTATATGGCAGCTATATGCTATAAAGACTCGATCTGAACAGGAAGCAATGCCAAATTTTAGAACAATATCTCAAAAACTGAGGGTCTAGTTCGTATACATATATACAGACAGGCGGACAGACGGAATCTGTTTCAAATTTTGTATTTCTATGTGCGAATGTTGGAAAAGGCTTACAATAATTCAATTTTATCAAAAAAAGTAGCCAACGAGTGGTATTAAGTCTTCAAAGGCGGTCGAGAGATTGTTGAAGATGTGCCTCTTTCTAGACGACCTACGACCTCTTCAACTCTTGAAAATTTTAAAACAGTGAAGAAAAATCGTTAGGCAGACAGCTCGACATCTCATGCAAGCCCGTTCGAATGACTTTGGTGGATATTTTGGGCATGAAACGCGTTCTTGCTCGACTCGTTTTGATAAAGATAAAATTTTTTTTTGAAATAATACCGTAAACAGGTCTCTTTGGACATGCTTGTTCGCACGAACTCCGATTCCACATTAATGGAGAGCATTATAACTGCCGATGAAACATGGGTTTATACGTTTGACATGCAAACAAGTCAACAACCATCGAAATGGAAGGAAAAAATGAGCCGAAACCAAAAAATCATGCCAAAGCCGCTCAAAAATAAAGGTGCTTATTCGATATTCGTAGTTTGGTGCATCATAAATTTGTTCCAGAGAGACAGACGGTCAATAAAAAGTTTCACTTGGCCGAATTGACACGTTTGTGTGAGAACATCCTTCGAAAACGGCCGAAATGTGGAAGAACAATTTATGGATTTTACACGATGATAATGCACCATCGAATCGAGGCACGATTGTGACCGAATTTAAAGCCAAAAACGCAATGTATACCAGCGACCAACCACCGGATTCACCAAATTTGGCTCCGTGTGTTTTTTTCTTGTTCCCCAAACTGAAATTGCCGCTCCGTGGTATACGTTTTCAGTCGATCGAAGAGATAACACAAATTCGCTGAAGGTGCTGATCACCATCCAAAAAAATGCTTATAAAAGTGTTTCGAGGACTGGAAAAATCGTTGGCATAAGTGTATTACATCTGATGAGGATTACAAAGCAAAAGGAATATTGATTAATAATTAAATGTTTTGCGTTCTAATACAATTTCCGGGTACTTTTTTGTATATGTATTATAAATACTATAGTGGACCTACAGTTACTTACACCTCATTTTGGTCGATTACATATTTTTCTTTGAAGTATTTAACATATCGCCTATTAGTTTTTAAAATGTAACCAAGATTGTCAAGAAACAATGCCATTTTGAATGGTAAAAGACCTTTTTCCCTTATCAAGCTCTTTTCTTGATCTTCACCGACCTATGCTCCATTCTCGCAGCATATTTTGTTATTTCATGGAACGAAAAAGTAACATAACGATAATTTTTTAGATTGAGTTTGCTTGTCGGTCACCTTAATTTGGCTTTCGGTGAGAAGCATCTATTTCGCGATCTCTATTGGAGACATATTTATGTTTTCAGCAGTCTATATAAATGTTCGAGTGAAAGTCGCTTTAACAACGAGAGGAATCGTTAACAGATAGGACGGTAGATGGGTGGCTCATGATAGGTAAATTACCAACGAATTCACTATTTTCATAAAACACTTTATATTGTTTAAGTGTTTGTGCTTTCGTTAGAGCAAGAATTTCTTTATATCTCCAAATTATTTGAATATTTCTAGGGCATAATCTTTAAAATATGTGCAAGTGCATTGTATATCATAAAAAAATTAAATTAAATCGTGCACTTGCATATATTTCTTAGAGACTGGAAGTTCTCAATTATAATATTTAAATTAAACTTTAGAAGAAACTGTCAGCTGCGTTTAGAAAGTCATAAAAGTGTAAATACTCGAATTCGTCGAAATATTAAAATAAATATTTGAATTTCTTAGAAAACATCTGTTCACCGTAAGGGTTAAGTGAGTCGCAAAACAAACAAAAAATTATATGTAATTTTACTTTAAACTAAAAATTGCTACGAATATTCAATAAACAACGCCTGCAATATTTACGAAGAACTTTATGCGCAGTTGAGATTCTTTATTTAATTAACTCAAGTTGTTTGTTCTACCTCCATGCAGGCAGAATAACAATATGTGCTTCATACTACAAGTAGAATAGGCTACAATGTGGGAAGACACGTTGGCGTATGAGTAATTTCAATACACAAGCACATATTTACAGATGTGACACTAATGATATGTGGACTCATCACTACAAGTATTATTTTTTAATTTTTTTTATTCTAATTTGTTTTCAGTAGAATAATTTAGTGGTTATAGAGATTTGCGAATTTCAAAAAATCGATTTATTTTTTTAAATAGAATTTCTATTCACAAAAAAAATTTAAAAAAAAAAAACTTTTTTTTAAGTGTTTACATGAATATAACTCTTAAATCTGCCCCAGCAAGTCTTCAACACCTAGAGGAGAGCTTGCAACATCACATATGAAGTTGTTTTTTTCAAAAACCAAATTGCAAAAAAATTGGTGTAATAACCCCAAATTGTTTATAACTGCACTCTGCATTAATTTTACAGCTTGTTGCAGCAAATTTTGTTGCACTGCAATTTGGTTTTTGCACCAATTGCGTTATTTGCGGCAGCCATGCGGGTCCATGGGTGCACTTTTACATACAAACACACATGTGAAGATAAATAAAAACAATTTTTTATGTTCGGCTGGTGGCAGTGTGGGCCTTACTTGCAAACACACCTGCATTTATTTGCAAGCAACTTGTGTTGCAAAGGTTTTTGGAGCAAACACACACACACAGTATACATAGACAAGCATTTCCAGATGCCCACACGGCCGATAGCTGCCAACCGCTTCCGACGATCGCTGACCGCTGCCCACTTAGCGTGCGCAGAGTGGAAAAGCCCGTTTGTCCGGTGCAATTCAACTTCGCGTGCTCTTTGTTGTTGCGCTTTACAACAACATGTCAGTATATAATTTGCCAACATACATCCTGAACTGTAAAAATATGCGATACAGATTATCGGATCTGCGCTGAGCTCACTTACTAGTTTTTTGCTATAATTTTTGCAAAGTCAAAACTTTTCGATTTTATTATTGCGTGACTTGCGATTACGTAAGCCGTGCTACACAGCAACGCGGCGCATAAGTGCTTACATACAAGACACATATGCCATAAAAGTCCCTCCGGCGCCTTCGTTCGATACGTTCGTGATTTCGCACAATTTTCGTTCGTTCGATCGCTGCTCTCGATCGCTTCGTTCGATCGTTGTATGTCGACTTTACTGTTGAATGTCGGCTTAACTGTTGTATGTCAGCTGGCTGGCCATTGTTGCCCTCAACAATGTTGTCAACAGCACAATAATAGAACAATACGTTGCTAATAATGTTGAAATATGAAAAATAAATTCGTTCGGATCGTAAAAGTCTAATTAGACTGTCCAAATAGTGAGTTATGCTGATGACCTCATAAATCTAATCGGGCTTTGTGCTGGCGGGCAAAGCGCAAAAAAAGCAATGACACAAATTGCCAACACAAATTAAATTGGTTCCCCTAAAGTTTGGTTGCTTTTGACGTTTAATGACAGAATTCGTAATAAGTTGCCAAAAAAACGAAATATTGAGGAAACAGCAATTCGGTAATTCGGGCAAAAAGTCATAAAACGTACAAATAAGGAAATGAAATTTTCGAACAGCTTTCTGGTTGGTAAGGAATTATAGCAAAATTAAAATTCGACTTATGGTTGCAGTTACAGTACAAAACAAAACGAGAACATTTTTTGAATGGCAATAATTAACGCGATCCAGATTATTGCAATTAAAAAAAATGTTCTCGTTCTCAAAGACTTAAGAAAAAAAATTCTGCAACAGCTAATAAATATATCAAATTACTTAAATCCTAAATCAGTTTTTATTCTTAAGTCTTGCTTAAATTGCCTTTGGTTAGATTTCATATGATTCATGGACGTTTTTTTCTGCTGGTCAGCAATTTATGCACAAAATTACATTTTTAATCAACTTAAGTTTGATTTTATAGAATTATTTATTAATAACTTTATATTATTTATGGTCTGTGGCTTTTCGATCCGAAGACAGCCAGGTAGCTTGATGAATTTTGCCACTTCAGCTTTGCCCACCCTGGCGTTAAAGTCACCAAGCACGATTTTGATATCGTGGCGGGGACAGCTTTCATAGGTGTGTTCTACATAAGTGCTCATAGATGACATCTGAGGTCGCATCGTTCTACTCTCCCGTCGGTGCGTGTGCGAAAATCAGCGATATGTTGAAGATTCACTTTGATGCGGAATCCACTATGCCAGGACTCGGCGACGAAGTCTCTCTCCTACCACAATCTCACACCGAATTTGCGCTTCTTTTGTTTACACTGTAGTAAATGCCACAAGAACCTACTCACCTCAGTCCTGGTCCCGTCCGTCGCACTTCTTGGGCGACGGTGCTGTCAGCCTTTACTCTCACGAGGACATCAACCAACTGGGCAGCGACACCTTCCCAATTAAAGGACCGTATATTCCAGGTGCATGCCCTTAAATCCTTATTACGTTTGCAAGGATTGTCATCAAAAGTAGATTCTCACTCGAGGCTATTTTCTCCTTTTTATTGGCGGTGTTTGTTTTTACGTAGTGGGTCCGAAACCCATCACACAACCCTAGGAAGGGATGGTTCGCCTTCTCACTTTAGCTCGCTTCAAACGGATGTGCTTAGGTTACCCAGAGAATACTTGGTTAAAGACCGGAAGTCAAAGACCATCACTAAAATGGCGCTCAGAGAACTTTCCTCACTTGCGTGAATTTCTACACATGACTCCATCCCGCATCCATATAACATATATATACATATATAACGAGAAATAGTAATAACCATTGGCAAGATTTTATGGGGTCAAAGGGCGCCTAAGGCGATAATAAAAATTGTTTTAGTATACGTGAAAATGTTGATATTATGTCAGTTCGGGTCCAACACGATCATATATTTTAAAGCGTAGAACTGGGAACCTGGCTTTCTTGGACTTACATCTTGCATGCCACTTTTGATAGTCATTATTTATCAGTTGTAGTCAATAACGATTATCGATGAGGTAGCATGAACCCCGAAAAGCAGTCCTGAAATTCGGAGCATTATTATTTACTCAGAACGATAATACTAGTATAATAACAGTATAAAATTTTAACTTTATTGACTAGCGCCATCAGATTCGGAGCAAACTTGTTGGACAGATTAATTTGGAAGACTTATTTCTATTTCGAAGTGAAACCAATTTGAGGACCATGAACTGCAGACATACATAACTATAATTGGAAAAAACTAAGCATTATCCTACTTTAGATTCTTTATTTTATACTAAAGTTTTGTGTGATAACTTTCCATAACTGGAGGTACGACTAGCTATGTTAGATTTGAATGTTCCCATGAATTTATATATGTACATATAATATATAACATATATTAATAAATAGCATATGTTAATAAGGCCAAACGAGTAAATGTACATTTATAAAAATACAATTTCCACATCCATTCAGTTTATTTATTTGTTTTGTGATTAACGGTAATTGCACTCTATATGCCACATTCGTAATAATTTAACTGTTAATTGGTAATATTTTCCAAGTTTTCATTACTTTTAGCGGTCGATGTCAGGTAGCATGATAAATGAGACATATAAATATGCAACACATTTTCACTTGGCGTGGCATGCAACGAACTCAACTCGTGTGTCTCGTGATTACAATGTTGCATCTGTTTATGCAAGAAAACTTGTCATTACAAGTGGAGAAGTGAAATCAGATAAAATCAGTTGAAATGATACAATTTATTGGGGTTTTAAACTATTTTAATGCAAATCTAAAGGTCATTGCCTTAGGAGCTGAGATATTGGATGTAAATTACATATGGAGAGTCGATTCGGCGCCGTTCTCTGACTGACGTAGGCAACGACTTGGCGCAGATCTTAGATTGACATCGTACAAAATACTCGTGTCCAAGCCGCTGGACCTTCTTAAGCGACATCGCTTCGCTCTATGAGCTCCTGGAAAAGTTCCAAGAAGATCCGACGTTTTCGAGTAAAATTTTGTTAAGCTATTTTTTTCTGCCTCAATAGGTATGTAACCACGCAAAATTGCTGCATTTGGGACGAAAAGCGACCTGAAGAGATTCAAGAGCAGCCATTTTATCCAGAAAAAAACAAGATTTGTTGTGGTTTGTGGCCCGGTCAAGCCGCACATGTATGTTAACGCGTATTCTAATTTTCTTTACATTTGTTTTAAACCTCGGTTGGGCCTTCAGAGGCTTCATTGAATTGGATTATTGTGCAGTTTTGACGTCATATTCATATACCAACATACACTCGCTAGCAATGAAGCATTTGATGAATGTCGAGTCCTCAACCACATTGTTAAGCAACTCTTTTTCGACCACTACTTGACATCGGTTTTGCAGAAGATTCAGGTCTTTTGGTACGAGATTAGCATTGACACACTACATATCTAAAATAATAATCGTAATGGTTAAGTCGATCCATAAGAGATGTTGAGATCCTCTGCTGTCTCTCTGACGCCCACACGACGTTTTCCAAGCACTGTACAATTTTAAAGTAGCAATTTGAACTAAATAAATCGAGGTCAATCGTGTCTGGTTTACTTGATTCACATAATTTTGTTTTGGTTTCATATTCAGACATTTCGAGTAATAACTAAGTAACCCAAAGCTGATAACCAACGACACCCAGAAAATCAAAAACAAGAAAATATATATAAAAAAGTACATTACTTACATTTTACGCCTTAAACTTGCTTCATAATATTATGAGCACTGTTAATCGCGGACTCGCCAAAATCCACTGCCACTGTCACTGTCACTTTCAATGCTGCTGCTGTCATTTTTCTCTCCTTTTTTTCTATTTTTCACAGTGCTTCCAACCTATCAATATTCCACAATCCAGCTCTTGCATAATTCCGCGCTGCGCTCAACTCGTTTATTATCACAGTTTGTTGTTATTGTTACACGACTGCAACATGCAATCGGAATCGCAATCGCTGGCGCTGGCGCTGATCTTCATAACAAACGGAAATGATTACAATTGGAAGTGGGAAAAATAGAGAAAATATAAACTAAAATTAGACAAACAAAAACAACAATCGGCAACCGCAGAAGCGCAACAACTAGTTGGCTGTTTAGCGCACTCGTGCGCATTGTTGCTTTTTCCTGCTGCCGTTGGCGCCATACCCGAACCACAACTGTTGACCAAAAAACAACAGCATATAAATACCGAAAACAACCACAAATACATATAAAAACAACAACAAACACATAAAAACCACAACTCGCTGTGCAAAGTCATAAAGTCTGCAAAGTTTTTTGTTTACATTCGCAAACGGCTACCGACGCCTCTGCCTCGCTCACCACACTTCATTTCAACACATCGCTGACTCTTCCGTTGTGCTGCTCATCGCGCATTTTGGCGGCACTTCTTCACGCTCATCTTCTTGTTTGTTTGTTTGTTGTTGTCACCTTTTTTGGTTGTTGCCATCTTCTACTGTTTTGTTGTGGTTAGCACTTTTTTGTTGTTATTGTGATTTCGGCCTTTCGTCTGCCGGTTTTTATTTGTTTACATTTTTGGCTGTTGGCCGTAACAAAATCGTTGATCTCGACCCTGTCAGTGTATGTGTGTGTGTGTGTTGGTCTGCTGGTCGCATCTTCCATAGCTGTCTGTCCACTTGGTGACGTCACAACAGACATCGAGCGTTCAAAAAGCAATTACTTACTTTTATGGCAATTAAATATTGAAAATAAAAGAAATATATACAACAACAACACACAGCAGCAACGAAATTGTTACTTCTTTGTGAATGAATGGGCATTTGAACGCTAAATTATACCGTTAAGTGGTTGAGTGAATGAGCGCATGAGTGCCGCTTGCCCGCTGAGTGAATGGCGAATGGCTGAATGAGCACATTAGTAAATAAATTTTTTTTTTGTTTGAAATTCGATCTGCTCATCTTGAATTATCGTGTTACACACGGCGTATAAGCGATTTGGCATTGAACTGACACTTGGAGTTGGGTTTGTGTGAGCGTAACGTATCTTCAGATGTGAAGTGATAGGAAATCGTACCCTTAAGTATTGATATTATTTTAGAGACAATTAAGATTTATTATTTTAAGTATTAAAAATAAAGAAAAAAAAATTAAAAATTGGAAACAAAAATTAATTTATAAAAAAATAAAATATTAATAGAAAATAAAAATAAAAATATTGCACTTTAATCGAAAAAAAATGTATTAAAAAAATTAAATAAATAATAAAAACAAAAAAATCGCTATAATTAAAATATTTGAAATTTAATTATATGTAATTGAAAAATAAATCAAAACAGCATATATTTTTTTTATATCAACTAAACAATTTTAATATTTAAAAAATAACAAAACACATTAATTAATTAAAATATTTAAGAAAAAAAAACAAAAAAATTTTAATTAATTATAAATTACAATTACAAATTTTTTTGCACAAAATATAACATTTTTTAAAAAAGTTATAAAAGATAAAATAAAAAATTGCAACTAATAAAAATATTTCTTTATCGATTTATTTTTTCTCAATTTAATCGACAACAAAATATTTATATTATTATAAAAAATAAAATCAAAAACTTTAAAAAATAAAAAATTGTATATATACATACATACATTATTTAATAATATTACAAGAAAATAATAATTTTTAAATATATGAAAACCAAATAATAAAATATGGTTTTTAATATTAAAAACATTAGTTAACAAAAAAACAGAAATTATAATACAAAAAAGAATTAAAAAAATGAATAAAAACAAAATTTACATTTTTTATTAATATTAAAAAAAAAACAATTTTATAATATATGAGAAATAAGAAAACAGCAAAAAATAAATTTTTTCTAAGTAGGTATATGTACATACATATGTATGTATGTCTGTTCGAAAAATTAATAAAAACAAAATCTTTTTTTAATACTAAAAACATTAGTTAATTAAAGAAAAATAAAAATTAAATCAAAAATTTCAAAACAAAAAATATTTTAAAAATAAATCAAAACAAAATATATATTTATTAATACTTTTTTTTACTATTAAATAGTATTAAAAAAATTTTTAAATATATGAAAAATGAAAAAAACGGCAAAAGATAAAATATTTTTCTTTTAGGTATGGGTATAAATAAAAACAATATATTTTTTAAATTTTAAAAAATCAGTTAATTAAAAAATATATAAAACTACAAAAAATACTGCCATTTTTAAATTCAACATTAATTTGAAACAGATTTTAAAATAAAAAAAAAATGTTTGGTATTAAAAAAATAAATAAAATAATTACTTAAAAATATGTATTACATATTTTTTTGATATATTTACTATATAAAATACAGTATAATATAATAAAAATATATTTAAAAAAAAGTGGTAACTAAAAATTAAATAAATAATAAAAATAAATATCTTAAAAACAAAATCATTAAATATTCAGCTCAAAACTACTAAAAAAATACGAGTAGGCACTTGGTTGTCATGTTCGCTGTTGATTAAAAGTATTTTAATGGCTTACATGCCGACCAGCTGTGGGTAGATAGTAAGCAATAAATTTTTCACTCACAGTAGGCGAACCAGAATCGAATGTCGCACTTTATATGGCGATAGTTAAGCAATCGATTGAAAATAACAAATTTATCAGCTTGTGATATATAAAATAAGTAATAAAATAAATATTGTGGCTGATAACTAGCTGCATGTGCTCAAGAAATAATAATAGCAAATAGGTGGTAGGAAGCTAAGAAACTGCTTAGGTAAGAGTTGTATAATAAATTTTCCTAACCAAGAGGTGTTATGCAACTATATTTATGATAATGGACAGTATTTTAGGTAATGTTATTAAATTACATGTTGTAAACAAATGTTTTTCTAATAGGTGAGGTGTCTTTTCAGTCTCACCTTAAGTTATTTTGTATAACCTGAACAGAGTATATTAGATATGCCGCGAAGTTTTAACACCCACAAGAAAATTTTAGGGACTATGTTAAGAATATATGATACATACGTGTATAAGTGATGAGCGTGACGAGCTGAATCAATTTAATCATGTTCGTCTCTCTGCCCTTTTGTCTGTCTGTATATAAATTAGTTTTTGAAAGATACTGCACATTTGCCGGAACCGCCGATATTCGACCACTATAGCATGTGGCTTCCATATAAACGGAACAAGCGGAATCAAATGTTCGAATGAAAAACTTTTCTAGGCAAGACAACAATTTCCTAACAATTCTTTTCTGATCAGGCCACTAAAGTAGATTATTCTAAACTAGCAGGCCAATAAGCCACGCATAGACTTAGATAACTTTTAAAAATATTTAAGCAAAAAAATCGATTTTTTGAAGCTTCTAAAGCAGGCTCCCTCCTTAAAGCATATGTGAAACTTTAAGTGCCCTTTTATAAAAACTACTTTTTTTCAATTGATAAATAACTTTGACAATTTCTGTTCGATCGACTTCATATTTGATATTATCTTAGAAATTGGATTCTGCATAGAAGTACAAGTATGTAGAGAAATTTCAATTGATTCAAATTTTTTTTTAAGGCGAGTTACGCAGTTTTTCACCAAAAATTAAATTTTTCTTTCTTGCTTTTGAAGAAATCAAAATTTTTAAATTTCCCAACGAATGTCTGTGGGTATTGTCATGTGTTTTTAATTTTGCTTTAGGACAATTGTGAATGCTCTTGAAAAAAAGAGCAAAGCGAGATCGCGCGATTTGTTTTTAGGTCTAGAAAATTAACAAAAATACTAATTTTTCATCAGCTTGAGGTTCATTAGTTCCGTGAATAAAAAAGAATTGTGACAAATCACAATTAATAATTCTGCACATGATTTTAGCAAGTCTTTATAATTTTATCAAATGATTTTTACTGCACATGGGACCTACGGAGAGGACTCCTACATAAGCTATCTCCAAAGAAGTATGTATATTTGTGAATTTTCTCTGCTGACTGGTCCTTTAGACCTACTATATCCGAACATTTTATTACTACTTTGATATGTTAGTGATTATGATATTTGCTGCGCAAAGATGACCGATCCAGCCTAAGTCTAGTGAGAGGTTTATTACGTTAGGTTGAGTAAATGAGTATTTATTGAAATTGAAGGGTTTTCTTGCAGCAACCTGCACTAGATAGTTCAATTGTATAGTATCTGAACAATATCGTAGAAGGCTGAAAACAAAATGAGAACGGAAATAAGAGAATGCTTTAGTTTGACGCAGATGAATGAGATTTCAGGAAGACCACCATTTTACATCTTTATTCAGAAAGTTCACTTTTCAAATTTTAAAAATTTCTGCGACAAAGTTTGATTATCTCAATTAGGCGATTAAACATAGTGATTTGAAATTTGGAATGTTTTCAATAAAAATAAAAAAAAGTTTCTGAGAATAATAATTTTTTCGCGGGAATTTCCAAAGTTTGAAAAATGAACTTTCTGAATATGTGATGGTTATTTTTGAGAAACGAAAATTAGTTGGTGAAATTTTAGTTTGAATGAAAAAACGAAAATTCCTATGTAAAGTGTATGGGAACCTAAAAAAAAATAGCGACCCCTTAGAGTTAAGCTACAGCGCCTGGCTAGAAGGAAGATTTTTATACCCTGAACAGGGTATATTAAGTTTGTCACGAAGTTTGTAACATCCAGAAGGAAGCGTCGGAGACCCTATAAAGTGTATATATAAATGATCAGTATGTCGAGCTGAGTCGATTTTGCCTTGTCCGTCTGTCCGTCCGTCTGTCTGTATATATACGAACTAGTCCCTCAGTTTTTAAGATATCGTTTTGAAATTTTGCAAACGTCATTTTCTCTTCAAGAAGCTGCTCATTTGTCGGAACGGCCGATATCGGACCACTATAACATATAGCTGCCATATAAACTGAACGATCGGAATCAAGTTCTTGTATGGAAAACTTTCACATTTGCCAATGTATCTTCACCAAATTTGGTATAGATTATTTTCTAAGGCTACAATGTAATCTCCGAAGAAATTGTTCAGATCGGTTAACTATAGCATATAGCTACCATACAAACTGAACGATCGGAATCAAATGCTGGTATGGAAAACTTTTGCATTTGACAAGATATATTCACCAAATTTGGTATAAATTATTTTCTAAGGCACCAATGTAATCTGTGAAGGGTATATTAGCTTCGGTGCAGCCGAAGTTAACATTTTTTTCTTGTTTGTTTGTCTATCACTAACATTTGAGGGAGTAAGAGTTGAAAAAAAAATTCAAATTATTTTTTTGAAGCACCCTAATGTATATTGTATTGGAGAGATATCAGCACTTTTTCTTCTCATTTGATCTGTCACCATATTATTCAAAAAATGGAGCCTGCTACAAATTTTGAACGACTCCAAACAGTTTATGGATTTTATGAGACATTTTTTTTATTAGAAATACATACGCGCCGAGATTTACCATTATCCAAATATTGTGGAGCGACCTTTATAAAAAGAAATATTTGCTGAAAAAAACTAATTCTGCGAGAGATTTGTCATCTTACGAAATTTTCATTATCATTTATTAACTTATTCAGTAAACATTTATTTAAAAAAATCAACTTAAGGTTTTTAGCATATTTATTTCTGTTATTTCTCTATAAATGCTCGCCCAAAACTTAACACATCAACTACGCTAGGCGATCTTTTCACCCTCCTCATCCGAACCAGAGCCCTTCTCTTCTACCTGCTCTTCCTTCTTGCCATAATCGGAGAATGTCAAATTAACATCGTATGGCGAGTGCCAGAAAACGCCGATCGGAGTGTAATTATATGGTATGGGCCAAGAATGGAGCTTATCGTCCAACTCGTTTGGTATACGGTTGTACATTAAAGCGCGTCGCTGCACGTTGCAGTAGAAACGATTACAATTCAGCACAAGTTCGATACGCTGCACTTCGGGTAAAAGTTTATTGAATATGGCAGGCGTTAGATCCTCACCGAAATCAAAACTCGGTCGCCACAAGCTGAACGCGCCCTTACCAGAGCTTATTGTGCTGTGTACCGTATTATCTTGGCCCCGCTGTATCTCTTGCGACAGTGTCGCACACAGCTCAAACAATTTATCCTTAATTGTCAAGTGCTGTTGACTCATTAGCTCAATGTCGGTGACGGTGTTCGGTGGAAACTTCTCATTGATGTTAATCGGGACGGCACGACGATAATGAAAATTTTGAAAGTAAGTCTGGAAAAAGAGAACGCTACTATAATAAGTGCAACTAACTGCTTTATTAGCGTTTCACTTACCTCCCCGGTGCGATCTTCGGTGAGAAAGACTTTATTTGCCAAAAAGTATTTATCGGCGATCGCACTCAACTGCGTACAAAAGGAGCCGACAATATCTTCAACGCACTCGAACATCAACAACGTATAATCGCCCATGTACAGAAATATGCCCGTGGGTCTATCACCCGAAATACTATTTTCGGCATCGCGCGCTAATATGTGTTGCAATTCCATTTGTAGGATTATCTTAAAATCGAGTGTTTCTCGTCGTGCCGATGTCACAGAGGTCAGTGAGCGCCTACCCCCTCGGTACGAACCGCCATGCGGCAGTGTTGGCGGCGTCGGTCGACTTTGTAGCTGCGGTGGCTCCGCATCCAATTTGTTCTTCGCCAATATATAGATGCGTTGGTAGAAGAGACGTCGCGATAACTCCTGTAGGTCTTCGCGTATATAGTCGATGAGTGATGGTCGTATGGAATAGCACTCGGGCTGTTCCCGTACAATGGGATCGTTGAACCGCAGCGGGCGACTAAAACGTGCTAACTTAAATGAACTGATGGATGCCGTTGCCAAAGAGGGCATTTTGGCTTTTTATTTGCGTTATTTGAGAAATTTTCAAAATATAAATGTGTTTGTTTTTGTAAATATTTCCAAAAATTAAATTGCTGTCGTTTTCGTTTTGCTGATTCTCGAAGTTTATTTATGTTTGCTTAAATGCCGAAAACATTCGTTACTTAGCAATGTTTGAGTAATCGAATGTGGGTTTGTTTACTGTCGTTAGGCGTGATAGACCTTGGTGGGATATTTGTGAGACAGTGTGTTGCATATTATATGGCATATTAATGACCAAAGCTTTTTTTCGGTATATTTGGACAATGAAAATTTTTTTCAAGACTAAGATGAAAAATAATCTTTGTCTTTTCAAAACAAAATTTTGATTCTACGAGAAGAAAGAGTCATTTCTCAGACAATCATAGCATCCATCTGTACATCTGACTATTATATTTGAAAGGGGTTTTAAATTTTGTGGAAGACTGATTTTTTCTACCTATAGTTATAAGATGTTTGAACCTATAAAAGACACTTCTCGAGTTCAACAAGTTTTTTACAATACCGTTTTCGATGAACTCTATATTCTTGTTGAATTGGACTGATGATAAATTTGCACCAAGTAGTTCTCGGGTACAAAGAAATGTCCCCATGGAGTACTAATAAGGTATAAGTCCGAAATCCGAAGAAAATGATCAGCGATCTGGTCAATTTGGTCATATTTAACTGCTTCACCCGTCGGGTACTGCGTCGAATACTTTCGGAGCTGGAGTGTTTTCGTCCATTCGGACGACATGACTTAGCCGGCGTTGCCGCTGTCTCTTAAATCTCTAAACTATGTCAATATCGTCATATATCTCGTACAGCTCATTGTTCCATCGAATTCGATACTCGTCGCACAAAACCTTTCTCTCGAAAACCCCCAACGTCGACTCATCAGAAGTTGTCATCGGCCATGCCTCGGTTCTATATAACAGTACGGGAATAATGAGTGACTTCTGAAGTTTGCTCTTTGTTAGTTTTTTGTAGTCTACTCAGTCCGAAGTGGCAACTGTTGGCAAGAGTTATTCTGGGTTGGATTTCGAGGCAGACGTTGTTGTTGGTGTTAATGCTGGTTCCAAAATAGAGGAAATTATCTTCGACTTTGAAGTTCTGACGTGGGAACCAAGTGCGGCAACTGTTCATTTGATGATCGGAGATATTTCAGCCTACCGTTGAGCCAAAGATACCTTCTTTGCCCACCCTGGCATTAAAGTCGCCAAGTACGATTTTGACTTCGTGGCAAAGGCAGCTCTCATAAGTGCGCTGCATCGTCCTTCTCCTCCGTGCGTGCGTGCGTGGGCGCAAATCAGTGATATGTTTAAGAATTTCCTTTGATGCGGATTGTAGCTAGACGTTCATCCACCGGTGTGAATGCCAGGATTGGGCGAATATGTGTTGTTTATATTACCACTGTAGTGAATGCCTACTCGTATTAGGACTTGTTCCGTCCACCACACTTCTTGGACGGCGGTGATGTCAGCCTTTATTTCCCAATTAAGGGACCGAAAATTCCAGGTGTATGCCCATAAATCGTATCCTTAATGCGTTTCCCGTGGTAGTCATCAGAAGAGGGGTCTCTCATCCAAAGCTGTTGTTTCCTTTTCATTGCGGGCGATTTTTAAATGGGTGGTCCTAAACCTAGCGTACAATCTTGGGTGGGGTGGTTCGCCTTCTTACTTTAGATCGTCTCGAAACGGATGTGATTTGGCTACCCAGAGGATACCTGATCTAAGACCGGAAATCGTAAGCTGTTTGAGCCATATGTAAAATAATCGTTTCTGGCAACTCCTAAATGAATGAAGGGACTTTCCTCAACTGAACTTCTGCACATGACTCCATCCACAAACTATCGTCGCAGCTCGAAAATCCCATATAATGCATTGATATTCTACAACATAGAAACCTAAATTCGGAAATATTATAAAATTAAGTAGCAAATACGAAGTGATACGAACTCTTAAATGTCAAAATAATCACCAAAAACTGATTCAAGCTTTTAAACCAGATAAGCTAACATGGTATAACTAATTTGTCGATAGTAACAGTATCCACGAACATAATCAAGGCGCCGTAGGTATTTCTACGATAAGGCGTATAGTATCTGTCTAATATCTAGTTCTATCTCTTATTTTTGAAGCACACCAAAGTCTTAGGAACGCTACTGAATATTCAAAGGATAATTTCGGAAAATAAAAAGTTCGAAAATAATATTTTTCTTGCGCCTCTTCTGAAACTGTATGTCTCATATTTTTTCTAGAAATTTAACCATTTCTTCATATTTGTAATACTATAAGAACTAACTGTATTCCAGTTCTAAATTATTCTTTTTAGCATTTATGATAATAAAATATTTCAATTTCGATTTGCAGGTTTCACTGCTTGCGGTGGCAGAAGGCTCATGGGGTTCACCAGGTGATGGACAATATCACATACAGACAGATGAAGGACCGGAGCGTTATTTCCGTTTTCAAACGGATAATGGACAGTTTCGTAAGGAAAGACGTCTACAAGACGGTACCGTTGTTGGTAAGTGCTTGCCGCTTTTAAATCATTTTCCATGTATTCGCAACTCTAGAACCTTTTTACGTTTCAGGCACTGAAGCTTGGATAGACGCAGCTGGATTTCTACGCCAAAAGGACTATATTGCCGATAAAGATGGTTATCGCATACTGAAGTCAAAGACCGTATTTGTGGGCTATAACAGAGCTATTGACGTAATATTTAGAGAAACCATATTTAAATTGAATTTAGTAAACAATTATTATTTTCTCCCGCAGGATGCCATCAAATCGACGAAGTCGGTGCCAGCGCAGAATGGCGTGCTGGTTAATGGCCGCAATGGACTGCGTGGACAAACGAGTAGTGTTAATATTGTGGACACAGCAAAACAAGTAGCTGTTGCGTACACAACAACCACAACACCGTTGCCGCCCATCATTAGCGAACCCATCGTGCCGCACGATCCAGCTTCAGAAGCTTACGATGGCAAATTAAACTATCTTTCACCAGCTGAAGCGGCGAATATACAACCTCAAGGCCAGCTGGGATTCGATCACTACCCCGACGAGGTGCCACGCCTACTGCAGCGTCAACGCGAACGCATACAGAAACCGATAGTGGCGCCTTATGACACACCCGCCAGCAATTCGCTGACAGATCTTCAACAAGAAGTAGCGCAAGGGCTTCGTGAGGGCAGCATTAGTGGAGCGCTGCCATTACCCGCACTCGATATGCAACCACCGTTGCTCGGCAGAGGTGCCACACGCCAGCGTCTGCGTCCAATTGCTGTCTACGATACAACGCCAGCGCCGATCACTGCTGCCGAAGCTGCGGGTTACTCCACACCCTCACCTTCACCGTTTGCTGCCAATACAGGTGGTGAGAGCGCGCCTAACACCAATGGTTACTATTACCAGCGTTCGCCTACACCAGCCACGCATACAAATGCTGCCACAACAAATGCCTTGGAGATCAATCAGCTTGAAGACGGCTTACTGCCACCATTGCCGCCGACGACACATCGGCGACAGCGACCAACAGCTGCGAATAGTTTAAGTGGACCCGCGGTGCCGTATGACGGTGTCGGTGTGACAGCTAACGGTTTCCGTTATTTCCTACCGCACCAATACCACGAAGAAGAGCAATTTGCGAACGAGAAGCGTGCCGGCAGCTTCGGCTATGTGGATCCATTCGGTATACGCCGTGTGGTCTACTATAATGCCTCGCCGGGAAGCGGTTTCGTGCATAGAAACAACAATCGTTATGTGGGTCTGGGTGCGGCACCTTACGATGCCGTTGTCTGATGCGTGGATGGGCGGGAGAAGTAGGCGAAATCGAAATATAAACAATGTCAAATATAAGCGGAGCTCGCAAATCCAATATTTTACGTGCGGCTGATAACTGTCTCACCAAATAACTCAAGAACGAACCGATCCAAAGCAGCGAGTAACTAGCCAAAGAGTGGATAATGGTGTAATGTTTTAGCAAACTCATAAATATAAAATAGAATTACAAGTATTTGAAATCGAAACTGCCGAGCACAAGTCAGCGTTGCATACTCGTTCGTGTTTTTGCTTGCAGTTCGCTATGCCCTGCCTGGCATTGTTTGTATTTTCAGCGAGTTCACGCATATATATATCCTGTGTGTGTGTATGTGTGGAATTATGCGTATGTGTCTGTGTTAGTTTAATATATATACTTATATAATTTAATGAAAATTATAAATTAATTAATTTATATAATTTAAATGTAACGAAACGTAACGGCTTTGAGCTGAGTACTCGTTGCTGCGTAAAATGACGTCGAACGAACGAGCTACAGTTAGTTTAACGAAATCACATTCATGTATTAATCTTGCCATATTAACAAAAAAAAAATTAAATATATAAACAACAAGCGACTAACATATTTAATATTATTTAAAAAATAATAATAAATTATGATAATTAAAAAAACGCATTAAAATAAAAAAAAATAAAAAATTTGTAATTAATAATAGCTTTTAGCAATAAGTGCAATAAAACTGCAGAAAAGTAGTTAAAATAATTTATATTAGCTTTCTTTTCATAGCTGTATTCTTAACATAATCAATAATATTTTTTATTATTATTAAATTTTATGAATTTGTATTTCTTTTTTATTTATTAATTTTTTATTTTATTTCAAATATTAAAAAAAAATTTAAATAAAAAATAATAAAATAATCGAAAAATTTTAATTTCTTTCAATTTTTATTTTTTTAATTTTTATTTCGTTTTTTAATTTTATTTCAAATATTTACAAAAAGCAAATCAAATTCAAAATTAAAAATATAAAATTAAAAAAAAACAAATTTAAAATAAAAATACATAAAATCTTTCGATTGTTTTTTTATTTTTAAATAATTTGTTTCCTTTTTTTTAATATTTTAATTACAATTAAAAAAGATAATTAAAGTTTTTCGATTACTTTTTGTTTTCATTTTTAAATTTGTATTTTTTCGATTATTTTTTTTGTTTTCATATTTTTTACGTAATTTTTTCTGTAATTTTTATTTAAATTTTTGTTTTTATATTTCAATATTATTCAAATTTTTCAAAAACAAAAATACAAATTTTAAATAAAAAAGGACAAAAAAATTGAAAAATGTTAATTTTTTTTAATTTCTATTTATTTTTTTATTTATTTACAAAAAAATTAGATTAAAAAAATAAAATAAAATTGTTCGATTTAAAAACAAATTTAAAATAAAATAAAAATTTTTTCGATTGTTATTTTTTTATTTTTGAATTAAGTTTTTTAGATATTTTAATTCAAATTAAAAAAGAAAAATAAGGTTTTTCGACTACATTCTTTTTTAATTTTAAGTTTGTATTTTTTCGATGTTTTTTTATCTCTATTTTCCTTCTACTTTTTATTTAATTTTTTAATGTTTATTTAAATTTTTGTGTATATTAAATATTAAAAAAAGAATGACATTTTAAATTAAAAAAAATAAAAATTATCGAAAAATCTTAATCCTTTTTTTTATTTTATTTAAAATATTAAAAAAATTTAAAATTCAAAAAAAAAAATATTTTTATCAAGTATTAAAAGAAGAATGAAATTTTAAATAAAACAAAATAATCGAAAAGCCTTAATTTTTGTTTTCAAAAATCAAATTTAAAATTCAAGAAATTAAATTTTACTATAAAAAATAAATTTGAAATAAAAAAATTAAATTTTTCAATTATTTTTTATTTTAAATTCGTTTTTTTTTTAATATTTGGAATAAAATTATAAAAATTTTAATTTTTCGATTCATTTTTTTCAATTGATTTTTATATAATTTTTATTTTTTTCTTTAAATTTTATTTAATTTATTTTTATTACTATTATTTTTTTTTGAAGCTGTAATTTTTTTTTAATTTTAGATTTAATTTTTTTTCAATTTGTATCAATTCCTCATTTACTTAATTGACACAACTGTGCGTATTTTTATGTGTTGTAATCTTTGTGCGTATTAACCTGTGGATGCTATGAAACAACGACGATTGAAAACTGTGTGACGAATGAGTTTTTGTAATTATACACATAATTTCCTTGAATATGTACATACTAAAAATTAATATATATGTATATGCATATGTATATGTAGACATTTTCTCACCGCAATTCCTGGTCAATAGTTGTTTATTATAATTGCTTTATCTTAGATTTTTTTAAGCGCCGCTCTTTAACAGCCTATTAACTCACAAATTAAATTAAATCATTTAATAAAATAACTTATTATGTCATATGTCTGCATGTATGTAGTTTTATGCAAATGTTTAATGAACATCCGTTGCCGGGAAACTGTCTTTGTTATAAGCAAGTGCTGCAAGAGAAATATATGTATATGTATGTAAAAGCTGTAATAAATATTGTGTAATTAAAAATCAATAAAGTCTTTATATTTCCTTATTATTTTTAATGCAATAGAGGTAAGTGTTGTGGAAGGAAATGAAAGTGAAGTAAGAAAAAAAAGAAAAATTGTTCAAGGATGGAAGAAATTTTGTTAAATCATGCTTACAAAATCAATAAATATAGGAAGATATATTTTAAAAAAAAACTCCATATATAATTGTTAAATTATGGAACATTAATACAATGTTTAAAAAATAAATAAAATTATTATGTTATTAAGCCTGACTCAGCCTGATTGGGCTTTCCCGCGTAGCCATACGGCATTTGGCCCTAAAGTTTGTCATGTATTGATACATTTTCCAAAAAACAGTCCCTAGTCGACGACGCGGATAAGTTTTCCTCGCCCCAGCCGGCCCTTTAGAGATTAAAAACTGAGTTTTTAAACGAATTGTTACTTTTAACTTTCTTGAAAAATATTACTAGAATATATTTTTTTTACGCTGATCTACAACAAAAAACTAAGACATTCCATAAAGAAATACAAACTTCATATGTTGTTTGTGGCCGTGTTCAACGCTTTTACCTATTTAGAATGAAATAAATAAAGTTTTACAAAATATTTTACTCAAATTTTAAGCTATGGTTTTTAAATTTTGGAAAATAGGTTGACCCTGCCTTATTTTTCTATTTACCAAGTCTTCTTAATTGTGGTTTCGTTGATAAGGTTGGTTTAGAACTGACAATCAGCCTACTTATCCAATTCTGATTTTAGTCCAGATATGTCGCCAAGTAATATCTTTCATATATTTTTCTTTTAAATATGTCTCCTATAACTATTCCAGCAAATCCTTGTGGTTTTGGATACACCACCTTATACTATTTTTTGAAAGTGCTGAAGAATTAATAATAATCACACCACTGTCTAAAACTATAGATTATCCAATCAGTGGTTTTTTCGGCTTCGGCTCAACTTTGACACGATATTCGGCTGATTGATCATCTGTTTCCAAATCATAAGTGTAGAATTCGGTTTCATCGAGACTCATCGCCAGTAATACTAAAAACTTTTCGCTTGCCCAAATGTGCCGTCGATACTCAAGCACCAATTCTTGTATTTTTTTGACGCATTGATCATCAGTTAATGTTAATGACTGTTCTGGACATGGTTTGTTGTCAACGCGCGCTTGATCCTCTTTGAATAATTTGTACCAATCAAAAGCACTTGCTCGCGTCAAACAACATTCACTGAAGGCCCTTTTCAACATTCGGAATGTGCCAGAAATTTGATTTGAATAAGTTCACTCATCTTAAAAATCGCCGAATACACTTTATGCACTTCAGAAAGACAATGGGGGTTTCCATGCGAAATTTAAATTAAAAAGTCATACTATTTTTTGCCCACAGTAGTAAATGCACAAACTCAGTGAATTCATAGAAAACTTGGTTCATGCGAGTTGGCAAAGCACTTCAACTATCCCTTATTGATCGATGGTTTCGGTTTTAGATATGAAGCGTGTCAATATTGGACTCGTCCCAAAAATCTTGAATTCTTTTGCAAAAACGGCGCTGAGTAGTGGTCGCAAAAGAGATTCTTGCCAACGCTGAAGACTCTACATTCATCAAACGCATTATTGATTGAGATAAGACCAGATTTTAAGAATAAGACGTCGAAATTGTTCAACAATTTATTGAATGACGCTCGAAGAATTACCTGAAACGGAAAAAAGTCAAGGCTTATAACAAGTGTGTGACAAATTAGATTAAGCATAGACATACTTGTATTGCCTCAGAAGTGTATTTTGAAGGCAATAATAAGAAATTTTAATAAAATACATGACATTTTTTTTGTCAAGCCAAGTCAATTTTGATCTGAATTCTCATAAAATCACATGGCATAATGGAAATTAGTGTCAATGCGAATATAGTTCTCAGCTTATGTCGAAATGATCGAAATGTCATCTACATATATGCTAAAGTGATCCGATATGAACAATTACTTCGGAGATTGCAGTATTGACTTAGATAAAACACATGCCAAATTTCGTGAAGACATCTCGTCTACACTACAAACTCTTGATTCCCATCGATCAGTTTGTATGGCAGCTTAATGCTGTAGCCGTCCGATATCGGCTGTTCAGGGTATAAAACAAATATTTTGAACGTTCTTCTTTCTGATTTTCTGTCTTTAATCATTTCTCATAAAATCACCGTCATCTACAGGCAGCTTAGAACTTCTGGGAATTCCCATATGTCGCATGACGTTGAAATGCGAGATAAGCTCGATCTATGTATGTACATCAATTAAAGCTCAAATTATTGATAATATTCTCTTCTTGCTACTAAAAATTTTCGCCAGAAAAATAACCCCAGTCTTTCTCTGTCACGAACGGTAGGAAAAACTAGATCACGTTTCTTGTTTAGTAATAATTTACCTATACTAAGATCTACATTTTTAGATAATATATAAAGCAGTGTGTAAATCCCACGCTTCTCCATTTCACTTCGCGTGTCATATTTTACGCTCAAGATTTTAGTCACGCTCTTTTAAGCGCTCTTTTTACTTCTAAACTGCAAATTCTCTTAATTTCACACACACGTTCCACAAGCCCAATTCTTATCACAACAACAAAAGTCATAAATCCACATAAAAACCGATAAGATAGGCTCTCCTTATCTACCACAGCGACTCTGGCACTCCGGTGTTGGTGCAATTCCACACCGGTGCTCCAAGTACCGGCGCTGCGTGATAAACAATTCAGTAGTTAAACGGGTCCCACTGAAAGTGCATATTTAGCGCAACACAAACGCAATGAAATTCACAAATTTCGCCATCGGATTGCTCGTGACGCTCTGCCATGCGCTTAACGGCGCAGAAAGCGCAAATATACTCAGTTTAGTCGAGGTATTAGCGCCGGATCAACAAATTTGGTACATTTTAATGCAAAACAAGCGAGCTTACCTTAATTATATCTTGTGTTTATATGTGTTCGTGTGTATTTCTAATTTCTGCATTTCTTCACTTCGGCGCACACTCGTAGGCACGATGCCGTTATCAAGGGTCTAATTGAAAGCGGCCATAAAGTTACGCTGGTCAGCGGCAGTACAATGCACTCGAAGTCGCCACACCTAACACAGATTCATTTGGAACAGGTGAAGGAAGCATTGGACGTCAGCAATAATCTACACAGCCGCTTGGTCAATGCCTGGTTGAATCCCTTCGAGCGCATCTACCATTGGTACAACAAACAGATGAAAGTCTGCCAGGCTGTGCTCTCGTCCAGTGGTCTGCATGAGCTTATCGCGCTCTCTAGAGGCTCCGGCATGGAGGCGCCATTCGACGTGATCATCTTCGACGCCAGCTATGGCCACTCTTGTTTGCTGGCGCTGATGCAGCTCTTCGAGCATGTGCCCATTGTCGCGGTCAGTGCCTCGCATATCACACCTGATTTGTTGCAAATTGTGCCAGGCACGCAGCTGCAACCTGCCACTGTGCCGCATTTCACTAGCACACACGACGAGCACATGAATTTTTTCGAACGGCTACACAACACTCTGATATACGCCGCAGCCCAATTGTGAGTCACCGCGTTGTGTACCAACGTACTCTATACATACATAGATACATACATACATACAAGTACACAAATATTTTGTTTTCACATTCTCTTTTGTTTGCAGCTTTCGTCAGTTCACGGTGTTGCGCGTACAAGAGGCTCTCTTGGCTAGGCACGAGGCATTGCAAGCAGCTCACGTAAAGCCCACTTTTGAGAGCGTACGCGATCGTGTTAAAGTCGCGTTGGTTAACAGTCATCCGGCGTTTGACTATGTGCACTCTTTGCCGCCGAATGTAATTCAAGTCGCCGGCTTGCAATTCGATAATATCAATCGGCCACTGTTGGTGGAGATGCAAACGTTCATTGATGACTCCATTGAAGGTGTCTTCGTTATCACCATTGGCCCTGAGCTCTTGACTCCATTACTCATCGAACAGGTGCTGAGTGTGATCGATAAATTCCCAGAATTTGGTTTCGTGTGGGGTGTAAAGAAGATTATGATACCGTCGACAGGCAGGAAAAATCTGTATGTGGGAAAATGGTTGAAGAAGAGCAATATTCTGGGTGAGTATGATATTTCGAGATTGTGGTTTCTTTAGTTGTGATCTGGACCAAATAACAAAATTTGTCGGATGAACTTAGGCAATTTTAAGCTGGATCAATATTACGGAACCTTATATATTGACAATTATGTTAGCTATGAGTCTCGGTAGTCTCACAGACATTGTTGTAATCTTTCGAAACACTAAATAACTGTTACTCTGATCACCTATCTTAGTCGGTACAGATTTTTATTGTTGTTGAAGAAAAGTAAAGAATCAAAGAATTTTTATGAAGGTTTTTGGTGTGATATAAATTCGGTCTCATATCGGTTTCATAGACCCTTCAGCCTTTGAACTAAATACTGCTTCCGTGTGGAATTGTCTTTTTGTTACGGCGATCACTAAAGAAACGGTTTTTGGTGTGATGTAAATTAGAGTTCGTATCGGTTTCATAGACTCGACCGTTTTTGGACTAAATATTGCTTCGTGTAGAAACGTCTATTTGTTACGGCGATCACTAAAAAACTGCCTTAGCCTTACTTCATTGGCTTCGTACAATCGCTGAAGTATAAATTAATATTATATATATTTGTTCTCTTAGACAGTCAATACAAGATCTTGAGATCATCTCCAGAGCTCTTTAAAGCATTTTATCAAGCTTTTTACCATGTCTTCTTAAGCTCATGCATCTAAGACTTCTGTGTGACTTCAAGATTTCAGTGTCGGACCTATAACTTTCGTTTGATTAGGGCTGTATCAAGATACAATGAAATCTGACCAATCATGGTGACATACTGGTTTACCAGCTTCCGCGACTATACTCTATGAACGTATAATTCTTTCTTTGGAGATATCTGCAATGGAAACACTTGTCTACTTTTTCTAACCTATTTTCAATAAGGAGCTTCATAGTTGTAATGAATGGCTGATGATCCTATGGAAGAGAAACCCATAAATCTCTTACAGATTATTTTTTTTTTATATTCCATGGTTCAATGAGCGTTAAAGCTTTGGATATGATCTTTAACTAGATCGATTGAAAAATTTACGGAATATTTAGTTTGGTATCTTCAAACTTAATTTCAGTCAGTTTGACAGCGCTTTAAAGTTATTAACTTAGTACTAGAGTTTCAAAGATCTTAAATTTTCATTTCCAAAATCATTAATTAACATCCATCTCTTACAGCACAAAACAAGGTGATAGGCGTAATTACGAGCGGCAGCCATATGGAAGTTCAGGAGGCTATCTACCACGGAGTACCCATTATTGCAATTACTAATACCTTACAGCCACCAAGTGTGAGTTTGCATTACAAGTAACACCAGTAATCATAATTCTAATCTTCTTTACAATACAGATCGCGACTCGTGTGCAGTCATTGGGCATCGGCCTTAGCGTAGATTTAAAGTCCGGCGCTGAGAAACTGCAGAGCGCCATCTCAGCATTAGCCACGAAACCGCAATTCACAGAGAACGCAAAATCTCGGCAGGTCGCTTTTCGTAATCGGCCACAAAATCCACTCGAAGAGGCACTCTGGTGGATTGAGCACGTTATGGCGAACCCCAAAGAAAGTGGGTATCTTCACTCGCAGTCAGTTGCCGAAACGGGCTTCTTTGCTTTGCATTCCTTGGACGCCATGTCTGTGCTGCTCTTCATGTTGGTAATGTTCTTGGTGAATACTTTTATTGTGCTGAAACAACTGAGAGAACAATGTCAGAATAAGGGCAAGAAGACGGCGATGAACGGCGTAGACAAGGAAAAAAGTCTGAAACGTAAAACGAAGAAAGCAAATGAGAGTAAGAAGAAAGTGCAGTGAGGTAGACTAAAATCAAAAAAAAAAAAATAGAAATAAATATTTAATTACTTTAATAAATTAATGGAATAATAAAATAACCTCGCTATAAAGGAAACGTGTGTTATTCAAAAATGTATGCCCAAAGAAAGGGAAATATCAAAATGGAGTCTTAGTCTACTGAAGCTGAGACCGTAATTATTCATCTATCGGAATTTCGAAATATAATTTATTTAAGTGTAACTCACTTGTAGCTAAAGCTTAGTTATACTTAAGTCAACTTTAAGAAGTCGGCCTTCAGCTCCTTCAACGAATTTCGTTTCATCTCTTCGATCGACTGAAAACGGGTACCACAGGGCGGTAATTTCAGTTTGGGGAACAACAAAAAATCACACGGAGCCAAAACGACGGTGGATACGGTGGTTGATCAATGGTACTCATTGCGTTTTTGGTGATTGATCATCGTGTAAAATCTATTAATTTTTCTTTCACAACTCCGACCGTTTTCGATGGATGTTCTTACGCAAATGCCTCAATACGGCCAAATAGAACTCCTTATTGAGTCTGTGTCTCCGGAACAAATTCATGACGCACTAAGCCACGACTATCGAAAAAACAATGAACATCACCTTGATTTTTGAGCGGCTTTGGCATGGTTTTTATGATTTCGGCTCATTTTTTCCCTTCATTCTGATTATTATTGACTTGTTTGTATATAAAACTCATAAACCCATGGCTCATCGGCATTTAGAATGCGCTCTATGAATGTAGGATCGGAATTTACACGATCAAAGAAACCTGTTTGCGATACTCTTTTTGAAAAAAATTAAACTATATCGGAACGAGTCGAGCAAGAACGCGTTTCATATCCAAAATATCCACAAAAATCATTCGAACGGACTCGCGAGATATGGCGTGCTTTCTTACTCTTGCCTGATGATTTTCAAGCTCCATATCTTTCACCTTTTCAATATTTCATCAGTTGAAGAGGTCAAAAATCGACCAGAACGAGGCATGTAACTGAATCACCGTAAGCGTATTCCAACATTCGCACACGAAATTTGGTTAGAAATACAAAATTTGTATATTCTAGATTTTAAGGATTTCTTTATGGGTTATCCAGGTTGAATACGAAGTTCAACGAAAACCCCTAACATCAGACTATGCTTCCGTCTTACACATCGGCGAACCACTCCAGAGGCATATTCTTATATTGGGAATTAGTAGCGATCCGTCAATAGATTCAGACATCATGGGAACGATAGAAAACAGATGACAATGGCGATTGAATTGATGGATCTATTATTAGTGGTATCGAAATAGTCGCAGACGAAATGGGTTTCTTCGAGTAGTTGGAACGTATATAATGTAGTAAAATATTAGGAATTATGATAGTTATAAAATATTTTTAGGTTTATCCAACTGAGAACAAATACGGAATTATGGTTACAGTTTCGAGGATGATAAGCCACAATAAGTATTATACATTCTTGGTATAAATACATATCATTAGGCTCATCCATTAAATCGAATGTGATCCTCTCTTCGCTAAACTTCTGAGCCTCTCATCTTTAAAAATTGTTCATCGCCGTAGTCATACAAGTGATGAGTGATGTGTTTTTTAGGAGTAAAAAATATTATCCAAAAATATTTGGAGAGTGTTGGTGAGTTGACAGTCTTTATTCAAAGACAATTGTGGCCCGTTCGAGTATGAGCGTTGGAATAGCGATGTAGAACTTAGCTGCTTTAGAAGTTTAAAAGAAGTTCTTCTGTAATCGTATACTGAACCTTTCATTGGTCATTAATTGATGCCTTCTTTGCTAAAATATCTCGTTTTTTTAACGTTGAGCACCTCGCAATATGACAGTTTATTGCATATTTGGACCAATTACCCGCATAGTGTTATCCAGAGGTTACCTTTAAATGTAGGGTATTAAAACTTCGTGATTGCCGATGAAATTCTAAATCTTTAAACATGCTCTAACTGCAACTCAACACATACATACCGTAAGCTTTGAGTAATCTCAACAGCTGATATGTGCTGTTGCTCGCTTTGGTGGATGCTAAGCTGAGCTTAAATCAACGCTAAGTTCCACAAATTAACAAAGTGAGAACGATTGTGGAAACCGATTCCAGCTCTCATGTTTATCTAACTCTGCGAAATATATGTAAATACATTTATATATTTACGTCGATTCTTAACTCCTTTACTTCGCTACGGTTTGCATTTATTTATGAGCTCGAACTTGGATACACACAGTCAATTATATGTGGATCAATCATTCTATAAGTGAAGCAATATATAGAAACAATGGTATTTTCACGCTATTCCGCAATGTTTTCGTTAACCGAAATTCATTTATACTGTGACGCTCTAGTGTTAAGCGGTCTTGTTGATCTTGAACGGCACCACAAAAAGCTGTGATTTCGGATGTGCTTGCTGTGCTTGAGCAAAGCAGTATGGCTAGAATAATCAGCAGCGCACTTACAAAGAGATATCTCTCATCTACGGCAGCGCGTTCAACGTCGAAAGCATTTGCTAAACCCTACAAGGATATACCGGGACCGCGTGGACCCTTCGGACTTGGTATATTGTATCAGTACTTGCCGCTGGTTGGACGTTACTCATGGCTGGAGCTGCATAAGGCGGGACGCAATAAGTACGAGCAATATGGACCGATCGTGCGTGAGACCATGATACCGGGCGAGGACATTGTGTGGTTATATGATCCGAACGATATTGCGACGCTGCTAAATGAGCGAGATTATCCACAGCGACGCAGTCATTTGGCGTTGGAGAAGTATCGCAAAGATCGGCCGCACATCTATCGCTCAGCCGGCTTGCTGCCCACGTTAGTATATGTGAAAAGTGATTTCAATTGCTTCATAATTTTCTTCTATTTATAGCAACGGCGCGGAATGGTGGCACCTACGCTCTGAGTTGCAAAAAGAGATCAGCGCACCGAAGAGCGTACGCAGCTTTCTTGCCGACTTGGATTTGGTCACGCAAGAGTTCCTCGAATATTTGCCATTGGATTGCAGCTTCGACATATTACCGAAATTGGCGCGCTTGAATTTGGAACGTAAGTCTATCTAATTCAAGTGACTAAACTGCACTATAAGTTGAACCCAACATTATTACATGTATTTCCAACTTTCATCCTAGTCACCTGCCTAATGACTTTCGATGAGCGTCTAAATGGCTTCTCACCCGACGAACAGCTACCCAACTCACGCTCCACCAAACTCATGCGCGCTGCAGAAACAACAAACAGCATCATATTGCCCACCGATCAAGGTTTGCAGTTATGGCGTCACTTCGAGACACCCAAATATCGTAGGCTACGCAAGGCGCAAGAATATATGGAGAGTGTCGCTATCGATTTAGTGTCTCAAAAGTTGGCGTACTTCAAGGAGAGTAAACCGGACGGCAATGGCGACAATCATGATGGCACTATGTCGCGCAGCTCATTGATTGAAGAATACCTCAAAAATCCCAACCTCGATCTCTGTGACGTTGTCGGCATGGCGGCGGATTTACTGCTAGCAGGCATCGATACCACTTCTTATACGACAGCATTTGCGGTATATCACATTGCTAGGAATGCAGAAGTGCAAGCGAAGTTGAAGGAGGAAGCCTGTCGTGTGTTGGCTACACCGAAAACACCCTTATCAGCTGATGCTTTGCGCGCCGAGGTGCCATATACACGCGCCGTGCTGAAGGAGGTTTTACGCTTGAATCCGATTTCAGTCGGCGTCGGACGCATACTCAATAGAGATTTGGTGCTAAGCGGTTATCATGTGCCGAAAGGGGTGGGTTTGGGTTAAAGCTAGCAAAGCGACACATCATCTTAATGAAATTTCTTTACAGACCGTGGTGGTAACACAAAATATGATCTCCTGTCGTTTGGAGAAATACTTCCCAGACGCGCAGGAATTCAAGCCCGAGCGTTGGCTACATCGCAATCAAGCCGTTCATCCCTACCTAGTGCTGCCCTTTGGTCACGGCATGCGCGCTTGCATAGCCCGTCGCATGGCTGAGCAAATATTACTCGTTTTCATGTTACGCGTAAGTACCCAATGAGCATTGAGCTGCAAAGCTATTTTTAAAATTGAATCCGCATTTGATTTGCATGAAATTTTCATCTCATTCGCTAGTTGTTGCGAAACTTTGAAGTAACTTGGATGGGGGGTGAAGACAAGATGGGTGTACGGACGCTACTAATCAACAAGCCCAGTCGGCCGGTGAGCATACAGTTAAAGCGACGCGATGAGTCAAGCCACGGAAATTGATTACGGATTCAGTAAAGTGATTTTCTGATTGTCGCCAACTACAGCACTTGTGTTTGTGTATCTCGGATGAACTACATACCTCTTAATATTGTAGATTTATGTAACTATTCTTATTGTAATTTTTGTGAAGATTGTACTTGTAGTTAATTGTTTTTTGTATGGAAAGTGATAAATGATTATAAATAATAAAGAACATTAGTGTATTGTAGATTTTAGACCCAACTTAGTTTTTAGATCTAAGTTTGAGACCTATGATTTCGTAACTTTTTAAAATTCAAATTGGCGAATACTTTGCGAAACTATATTTCATATGTACTATATTTTGAGGGTTAGCGGCATACTCAAAATGATGCCCCTCAGTTCGAACAATGACCAGTAAAAACTCCTACATCTAGGAATATGCGAACTTAATAAGAACCAAGAGCTCACTAGACATCTTATAAATTTCTTTGAATCAGAAGAATCTTGCGGTTGTGCAGCAGTTGACTAGCGCTCGTCAAATTCACGTTGAACCAAAATATATGATAGCCGAACGCAAGAATACAGTTGAGCTCCAACTTGTTCCCAATCCGCTAATATAGAGCTAAGGGTAATTTTCCCTACAAATTTATGGAATTAACAATTTCTTAATTCGTTGAACTATGTCAATGTCGTTGTATATCTACTTGTAGTACAGCTCATCGTTCCATCGGTTGCGGTATTGGCCGTTGCCAAAGGATCATAAATTTCCCGCAGAACCTTTTCCTCGAAAATTTGTAGCGCCGACTCATCAGATATTGTGAACGTCCATGCCTCTGCACCATATAGCTGGAGGGGGATGATGTGTGACTTGTAGAATCGTCGAAGACGACGAATTGTTCGTCGAGAGAGGACTTTACTTCTCAATTGCTTACTAAAACTTTTCCACCTAGGAATATGCGAATCTTAATGAGTTCCAAGAGCTCATTATCGAGACAAGGGTAATTTTCCTTACAAATTATCGAATTAACAATTTCCTACGATTCTCCTGTGAACACGCGACCATACCAGTCACATACTGTAAAGAATAGACCTACCGATTTGTTTTGACAATGATATGATATTATTACCGGCTAAAGAAGAAACTTATAGCTTTCAAATACCTCCAAATGTCGAATGACTTTTATGAAAATATATTTCAAGACAAAACACTACGCAAAGGTTTAAAATTATGCACCGGAGAACGACTGGTGTCCAAAATACCTATTTGCTACATTTATAAGTTTTAGACTGACCTCCTAAGCAATGATTGGCATCTCTAGAGCTGTGGAACAGTATTCTTTAAAGATTTGCAATTACAAACCGTTATGGTCACCCAGGACTTAATGTTAGATTTTCCGATATTTTCAAAATGGTTAAAACTTTGATTCGAATTAAATTACATTGTATGAAAAGCATTCGCAATATTCAACGTTATGTCAATTATAAATGTGCGTAGTTAACTTCTTTTTACAACCGTGCGTCGTCAGACATCCTACCTATCTACTAAGAATAAGCAAGACTTTCTAAAAATGTATTAAATAGGCGTCGATTTGAAAAACAAGAAATCAAAGTCAGAAATTGTTGAATATTTAATATTATAAAACCTACGTGCCTTTGCTTTTGAAGGCGTCTTTAGAAGTTTAGAGATGAGATAAATATACTACATATCAGGGATATAATTTTTAAGTGTCGTTTCATACATAGTATATTGTGTCCTATTTTTTCATTTTATTCAGTAAGGTTTACAATTTCCTTATGGAATGATATGAGCAAAAACAACGTTTACAAATTATTCAATTATGTTATCAAAATAATCCTTCGCGAATCGTTTGAGATTTGGAGCCTGCATTTTCTTTGCATAATGTTGAAGTGCCAATAAGACAAAGAACCGCTCGAAGTAATGAAAATATTGTTGAATTTTTTTAACAATTAGTGTTTTTTTTTGTAAAGAAATTATATCACTCTTGTTGGAAATCCCTCTACATACATATATATAGTATATAAACATTGTTTGCTATTAATCCGAAAGGAACAACTAACCAGGAAAACGAATTGCTAGTTCCGAATTAGGTACTATGTTGACAATGATTCGTTCATGATAGCTTATAATCTCAAATTCTCATTTGATTCAAGGAAATCGGGTTGTAAGAGGCATTAATGAGGAGATAAACTATCTCTTCGGATCCGTTTCTGACTATTTTTGACGTACAACGTTTTTAGTAAGCGAAAAACAAATAGTATATTGATATATATATCTTGCTATGTATACTATAACGGCGGTTTTAAGGTCTTTGGCCTACCTGTGTTTTCGATATCCAATTATTTTTAATATTTTACTATGCTTTTTGGAATTCACATAGAATCCACATCAACTAGGTGAATTCTATGTGAATCCCAAAAACTACTGGCCCTACCCATACTGACCGATGAAGCATAGAGAATTGAGTTGTTACGTTTGTAAGGCGCTCTCATCAGTCTATTACCAGTCTAATGTTTGTTCGATTCGCCACTTCCCAAAGTTTGACAAATATTAGATATATGTATGTATGTTGCCATAGTGGCTACATAGAGACAGGGCCTCGTGTTGGATCGCTCCTGTAATATTAATGCTTAGCCAAAGTATTGTATTATGATGGAAATAGGTGGAAAAGTGACCATATATGTATGTGTATCTATGCATGAACTCGTAAACCCATACAAATCTACTTCAAATATCAATTAAAAATCCCATTATTATTTTAATATATATATTTTCTTTAATATATGGAATTTATTGATTTAAATACATACATTTGTATTTACTTATTTGCACAACTTAGACTCGTATAGATGTATGTATCTATGTTTGTGTGTGTATGCAATGTTGCTAATGGTATGTATATATGTATATGTGATGTTAGCTGAGCCTGATAATACAAATAATATTTTTGTTTTTGTTGTTTTCTCACACTACATTTCACGTTTTCTAAATCAAATTCATTTACATACTTACTATTTATACCTATATATATGTACATATACATTGCATATATAATTTGGAATACACTTAGATCATTGTTTTTTGTTAGAGTATCATTGCTATAATCTTTATATGGCTATAATATTTATAGCTTTCATTATTGTAAAGAATAAACTTATCATGTTTTCTATTCTAAATCGTAAATCACTAATTCTATTTTGTTTTCTAATTAAATACAAGGCATTTGGAAAATTCTTTCGACTTCATGAACGCTTCAACAGTTCAAGTATTAGGGTGTGTAGTAAATTATTATTATTTTTAATTAGAAAAGAATTTATAGCACATATGTATGTAAGTATAAATATATAATATTGCGTGAATGTTTTTGTATATATGTGTGTGTTATCTTTTAATATATTTAATAGCTATAAATGCGGTTAATTGACAAATCAAAAAATATATTTATAAGAAAGTATTGTTTTTGATGGAAAGTAAACGACTTTTTCTGCTGTGTTGACTTTCATATGAATCTAGAAACTATGTATATATGTTAGATACACACATTAGGGTGGTTCTTAAAAAATCATAATTTTTTTCAGTTTAATTTTAAAAAATTGGTAATAAGGTAAAGAGAGAGAGTTGACTTGCATGTGAATGGCTATGTAAGTATGCAACATACTATACATTAGGGTGGTTCTTAAATTTTTTTTGTATATTTTTTTTCAGTGTAATTTTTAAAAATTGGTATCTAATAATGTAAAAAAAATATTGTACAAAGATTTACACATGAACATTAATGAACTAATTTTTCTTACTTAAACACACCGTAATCGTCTGCAACCGTTGCCAATTTTTTATTTTAATATTTTTTTATAATAACATTCTCTAAAAAAATTACTGTACTAGCAGAGCTTCCGAAATTCTATTTGAAATTTTATATTGTTAGCGTTGAGAACCAACGTAATATACATACATACATATGTATGTACATACATACATACATAAATAAATATTTATATGTCACCATAAAAGTGAAAATAAAGTTTTTAATTAAGAATAAGTGAAAAGAGTATATAAAATATATTTCTGCTGATTTAGCTTATTAATACAAAAATATGTACATATTGGGGTGGTTCTAAAAGAGAATAAAAATATATTTTCAGTACCCAAAACAAAAATTCGTTAATTTCACAGCAAACTAGATCAGATAAATTATTTTGAAATTCGGGTGTCGGGGCATTAGGGTGGTTCTAAAAAATATTTTAAATGTATTTTTCAGTACTCAAAACAAAAATTCGATAACTTTACAGTAAAACATAAAATTGAAATATTTTGAAATTCGAATATGTACATACATATGTATGTATATACATATTAGGATGGTTCTAACAAATACTGTAAATATATTTTTCGGTACCCAAAACAAAAATTCGCAAGCAAAATAGATTAATTCAAATATTTTGAAATGTATGTGTATTTAAATATTAGGGTGGCTCTAAAAAATATTATAAATTTATGTATTTTTCAGTATCCAAAACAAAAATTCGATAGACAGAAAAATAT
Organism: Bactrocera neohumeralis; assembly: GCF_024586455.1. Taxonomy (NCBI): domain Eukaryota; kingdom Metazoa; phylum Arthropoda; class Insecta; order Diptera; family Tephritidae; genus Bactrocera; species Bactrocera neohumeralis. Next base: position 28,017,220 of record NC_065923.1, read on the forward strand.
ATTAATTAAAATATCTCAAAATTGGTAACGGCTAAAAACGTTTTAAAAAATATTTCCTATACTTACTCCACGTATATCCAAACATTACCAAAGTATTCTGTTTTTATAATATTTTTGTTTATAATATGTTTTTCTTATAACAAAATATTTTCCGAAACTTAATGAAAAAATTTAGTTTCCGGACTTTCAGAACCACCTTAACATACAAACATAAGGCTATAAGCTCAGTTTTTGATTAAAAGGAAAAATGCAAAATATCCATACTTTCTTTGTCATTTACTTGTTAATGCCAATGTATATGTAGAATTAGGGTGGCTCTTAAAAATTAATTTTTTTTTCCTTATACACGCCCAAAAACCAACAACAATCGAACTAAAAATGTCTTTATGAAGTTTTGAAATACTAGTTTAGAAACGACTTAGGCGTCTACAAAGTAAAAAAAAAAAATATTTTTCAGCGCATACACACCCTAACAGGTTCGAAAAGTTTTTTTGTCATCTTCATTCGTAATAATTTTATATTAGTTGTTATGTTTCGAAGTTTGTTTCTAAGAAATTGTGTCTTTCCCGTCTTTAAGAACCACCCTAATGTAGTTTGTGTCTGCCATAAGAGCTATGAAAATTCCCTAGAGATGTACAGTGGTTGACTTACGATACTACCAATAAGTGTTTTACAAAATACAGTTTTTTCCTTACTACATTCTGTCTGCAACAACAATCAATGGCTGACAATGTTGATCTGCGATCCTTTCCACGGTTTCTTCTCCTTATAATGCACACACAACTTATACCTACTTAGCACATATATATACATATATGTATGTATGTACATTAACTTGTATAGTATACACGCTTAAGACTAGCTTACAGACACAACGCGCAAATGCGTTACATAAATCTCGTACAAAAACACATTCAAAAATTACACTATAAGGACTTTGGTTATTTCACTTACACTTACAAACACATACAAATCTACATATGTATATGTGTAGAGTTTTCCTTGTAAATACATACAATACAGCTGGGTCATATAGTTACATAAACATCTATGTAAAATAGAGTTGAAATTTTGTATTGCAATCTCAGCGCGTGCGCTTTCGCTCTCCGCTCTGAGCCCCACTAAACACGCGAGTATTTTCAACGAAGCACCTCGTGTACTTTCATTTATAGCACTACTGTTCTGTCTGCCGCCATTGTAAGCTCAACACAGAATTACGCGCAGCTTACAATTCCAACAGCAGAACTTCCTCATGCTAGAGTATATTCAGCGTGGACGAGTCCATCATGCGATCGTCGTAGAGACTGAGCGTCTTGGAGGCGCGCACTTTACGCACTGAAGGCGGTACATCGCCCGGTGTTTTCACACGTTGACTAGGGTCGCGCAGTCGCTCTGTGCTGCCACGCCCACTGAACACTTCGCGGAACATCTCAAGGCTGCGCTGCCGCCGAAACAGTATGTCGGCGTGATTGGGCGCACTGAGATGACCAGCCGAGCTGGCAGCCGTTGGCGGTGTCGGCTCCTTCGGACACTTTGCCACATTCACTGAGTTTAGTTCACTTTTAGTGAGGTTATTATTATTACGATTCATATTTTTTATCAGACTGGTGGAGAGGGAACGCGGCACCACGTGACAGGGCGTACTTGTGCGTGTGTCCAATTGCTGTAGGCGCACTTTAGGCACGATATCGTGACACTCCTCCGCTATGCTCTGTATTAAGTTGGATTTGTTGTAGGTGGCGCTGTTAAGCGGCGTGCTGCACTCCGCTACCGGAACTGCGGCGCCGTTGAGCGGGCTCAAGTCCAGGTTGTTGGGTCGTCTCGTATGCGGATAGATATCGCTGAGCATTGTGGTTTTTGTTGTAGCGACGCCATTATTGCAGCGCTGTCGGTCGTCAATGTAACTAACGGTGGCTGCTTTGGCCAGTCTCTCGGTGCCGGTGTTGTCGAGCCCCTTAATTACCGCCGCATAACGGTTGTCCACCAAGTTGGACTTTTCATCGCCATAACCGAATTGTTGCTGATATACGTCGGCGCCGACATCACTCTTACGAAAGAGTTTCTTTTGTATTAGCGCACGCACGCCATGCCAGCCGCGCAGCTTGCGATCGGTGTTGTGCTGTTTGGGGAAGCCTTCACCCATGCTGGAAGTATTGTCAGTCATAAAATTGCTAATCTTCTTCGTGTTGCCGCCAGAGATCAAATCCTCCACTGAAACATCGTCTTCGAGGCATGAGAAACTATTCTCTTGACCCGTCTGGAAGCTGTGCTTCTTACTCTTCTCAACCAGTATTTGTGGTGGACGCGTTGCGACCGGCGCCAAGTTACGCTCCTGACATGGATTACGCCCCTGATATGGTTGCAGTTGTTGTTGCGTGTGTATGAGATGATTTTTCTCTGTCTGCGGTGGCAAGCCACCCAACTCACTGCCCATACTGTGTGCACGCGGCAACAATTTTTGATTTGGTGGCGGCTGCAGCATTGTCGCCGTCTCCGAATGACACGTCTCCATCGATATACGCACCGCTGACGAGTCTACATGATCGCAGGCGAGTAAATTGTTGGCGCTCAATAATGGACTTGGCGATTGTGCGTGTGAGTAGCGTGGCCGCAAACCAGCTGCTTCTTGCATACGCTCCTCAGCGCATAGCGAAGTTAAACGTGCCTCAGCGTCATGATCCCAACAATCCTCACATGTGTCTTTAATTAGCTTAGCCGCAGCGCCACCACCCCAACCGGGTGGAAAGAGTGGTCTGGCTTTGTGCCGCACCACCAATGCCTGCATCTGATCGAAGGTGGGATGTGTGCCGACCTCTTGTTCGTAGGGCGCCTTATAAGCTGGCGTCATTTGTGCCGGCGCATAAAAGTCTGTACAACGTGTCGCAACTTCCCAGAGCACCAGCCCCAACGCATACACGTCCATCTGCTTGAGCGATGTCTCACAGTCACGTAGATTGACAGCGCCCTCTAAAAGTTCGGGTGCCATGTAACGCAAAGTGCCGACTTCATTAATGCTTTTCGTTTCGGCGACAGCCACTTCGCCGCGATACTCATACTTGGAGCCGAACACTTTAAGCGCGAAACCGAAATCGGCTATGCAGCATGTACGATCGGCTTTGACGAGCACATTGCGCGAGTTGAAGTCCCGATGTGCGACGCATGGCTTATACTCGTCACCGCGACTTATCTCCGTATGTAGATGTGAGAGACCGCGTGTGATGGACTTCGCCATGCCACAGAAGGTCTCGAAATTCATAGTGTTGGCTATTAGCCAATCCTGCAAGCAGCCGAGTGGTGCTAGTGACAGCACCAACTGATATTCGATTTTGCCGTCCATTGTATGACGCTCATCATAACCTACAGAAAAAGTAAGTTTTAGAAATATTTATATGGAATGAGTAAAGAAATAGTTTTCTAGTAGAACAATGCCAGGTTTTTGACTGGAAAATCAATCTATAATCAAGATACACACTGTTGTACGGACCAAGGTCAACAAAACAACGCAAGAGCTATGAAGAAAGCAATCTACATTAATGTGGACATATTTATGATTTCCTATCTTCTTGTTATCCACCACCCAAGACCAAGCTTTGTCAAGGGTGAGGTTGAAAAATAATCTTCGCAGTTCCTTCTGTGCACTTGTCCCGCATTGGCAAGACTGTAAACATATGGGGTCCCCACAGTATAATACACTGGAGAAGGTATCGACAGTGCGGCCTCAGAGTCTGTTAAAATTCGCGTCAAGCGCAGGCAGCCTAAACGATGACTCCTCTTGGTATCGGTATCGCAAAGAACCAAATGTATGCCTTAGTCGCCTACCAAATTAACCTAACCTTCTGGATCAAATACATATATATTATGAAATATCAACGACTAATACAGATGAATTTTTTGAAGGGATAAGAATGGATTACATTGATGTGGACTAATTTATGCTTTCTCTGATCAGACTCCGTTCGTTTGTTACCCTTAAAGACCGATATATGTTAAGGAAGGAACAACGAGGTTGAAAAAAAATCTTTGCAGTTCCTTCTGGATCGACTCCATATTGAGAGATCAAAGTTTGAGCGCCTTGGTACTCGTTTCTTCGGGTGTAAAATGGTATAGGAATGACTATGTCAGAAGGTTTGTGGTATGGGTTTGTTCATATACCTTTGAAACTTGAGTCTACTAAGTAATTTATTTTAAGTTTTACTAATGCTGTTTGTCGTTTTAAACCGTTTGATTTCTAAAACCCTAAGCCCTTCAGTTTTCATACTCACCAAAATAAGTTAGCAACGAGGGCTATCCATCATAGGCAACGAGTAAATGTTCCGTTCATTAATGTAATATGGATAATGACTTTCAGGGAATATCTTCACAGCCACCTCTTGATCATGGAGTAAACCCTTCATAACGGTACCATATTTACCGTTACCGAGCATACATATCAAGTTAATATTATCCACATTACGCAGGTTCGAACTATAACCAGGACCGGAAGGTGCCAGCGGTGCTTCCTCGGGCATGGGTTTATCTTTTATTTTGTGCACATAACAGTAAGCCGCAAAACCGCTAACCGACAAGCAAAGAATCAATACAACAATCACTGTCAGAATAACGCCTACGCCAGCATCGCCGAAGTGCATGGAAACATTTTTATCAGCACCGTAAATGGGTTTGGAGAGCTGTAAAGTTGGATTATTAATGAGTCGGTGGTTGAGGTAATAACTTTAAGACCAAATACCTGCAGCGGCGCTGGCTCCACCACGGCCACATGCTTATTACAAGAATCACCCGAGCAGCAGCAGTAGTAGAGCGAATTGTTGCGTGATGTGGGCGCTGAGCTCGTGCACTCCGACTGACTGCAAGTGGCATTGCGTTCGGTGCTCTCCTTCCAACAACCTCAAGAGCGGAAAAATGTAAGATTAGAAAAAAATTAGGAAATGTTTAAATTTTCTCATTTACCTTGTTTCTCGATACGTGTGCCATTCGGATATTGCCGCCACAGCGCGAAGCAGAAAGTATAATCAGCCTGGCAGACGCGTCTATGCGGCGCTGCCGGTTCAATTGGTGTGTCTTCTACGTCCAATGAATTTAAATTCTCTGCACTATATTGCGTCTGCGCGCCATTTGCTGAATACTCGTCAAAGTCATCGTCGTCATTTATGAACTTCTCATCCTCCATATAACTCATGCAGGCGAATGGACGCTCAGCTGGAAATAAAGAAGTATATTATTTGGTTCTTTTGTTTGGGTTAATATATTTAATCTTACGGGTACTCGCTCGAACACCGGCGAAAAGCACCAAACAGTAGACTAATCTTAGTGGAGACATTTTATGGCTGGTTGTTTTTGCTTTTATTGAAGACCCAGTGGTTTCTAATAAGAAAGCGTCGCAGGCATTTTATCTATTGCTGGAAAAATATAAAGAGTTTAAAAATTAAGCAATAAATACTAAAATGATTTATAAACACAATTAAGGTTTGAAGGTCTCCTTTTATTTGGCATTAAAAGAGGTTGAAGAAGAAAGAAATTTTGTGAAACTGTAAAAATCAACCGAGAGTTCTAACTATTAGTTTGGTTCATCAACTAGATTAATCATTCCGGTTTGTAGTAGTACAACAAACAAACGGATAGCGTAGAAGGATATCAAAAGGAACTATTTGGACTAATACTAAAAACTATTTACTATAAATGGGTTCAATAAATTTATCATACAAGGCATGTCTCCAAAAAGCGTAGAGACTCTCAGGAGATCTTTAGGAGCTAATTTTTCATGTGAAATGTTCGATTAAATGTGTAAATAAAGGATGAACCATTTCGAGGTTCTCTACTCCACACAGAAACTTTAAATTCAATAACGATTGTTTATTAACATTGGAAAGAACATTGTTTGTCATTCATTTTTTGAAGATTATCTCTTTCAAATTGTGGCCGCGACTACGTCTCAGATCCATCGAGCGGTGTCAGTGCTTGCACAGACTGTACTTTGTACGCTTTCAATTTAAGATCTCGATTGTTCCCTCGCTTCACTTAAATCACCTCATTCAACGATAAGACAAATAGCTAAACCTAATAAAACGCCTGTGCTTATGGAAGTACCTTCTTTTCGAATACGTCACTGCGATATCTCTATTCATTTTACTCCTGTATTTTCCCTACATGGTCGCAGTATGGACAACGCGATCATTGGACCAAATTTCATTTTATGCATGTAATACATCAGACTTCAGTGGTCAGTATACAACGCTTAAAGCATTCTCAATTTTTTCTCTAGAGACACTATTGACCAGTCTGGACGCTTTCAGGTTGTATCCGCACAGAAAAAGCTTCACTTGGCATATCTACCATACTTATGGTTTAGATTTTAGGACTGATAACGATGACAACCATTACATTGACCCAATATGCATAACAAGTATTTTTTGGTGACTTTGGTTGGGTATCAAATAGATTACAAAAACTAAGGTTTACATATATAAAAGGCTATCAAGCTCCTTCAAATCAACCCTTTACATTCAGGGTAACAAAAAAGTTTCACTTGTGGGGATGCAGTCAAAAGGAGTCAAGTGAACTTTGGCGTGAGCAAACCTGCTTTTCTGTAACCGAAACGGACCTGAGTTTCTTTCGGCCAAGGACGCAACTTAACTCGAGAGCATTTTTCAAACTGTTTATGGAATATTTATGGGATAAGGCCGATCAGGCGCTCATAAAAGGTCTTAATTTGACAATTTATTCTAGGAGTAAGGAAAAGGGTATTGAATTTATATTCTTTTTTCAGTGGAAACAAGGTTTGGTCAAACTGAATCCTGGATCAATCTTAGAAATTATCTTAATCAAAAAATAATCATTATATACAGACATCTTAATTTATATAAGAATAAGGAACCTGAGCTGTACTTAATGCAAAATAAATCGAGTTTTTGAAAAATTTAGACTGGTCTAACCCCTTAATCACATGCATCAGAAAATTAAAATAAAAAAATATTTATGATTATATTATTTACACCCTGTTAATTTTTTTTTAGAACAAACGCTTTCAGCCATAGTATTCTAATTTGCTTCAATGACTGTTCCTCGCTGATAATTTCTTTTAATATAAAAGGTATATAACGCATTATTCATAATTCACAAAAGAAAAGTATGAAAGTATGCATTGTTCATATGTGTGTATGGTATATAATGTGCGCGATTGCGATTATAAAATATATGCGAGGCCGCTATCACATACTCTGAAGTATACAGGGGGCTAATCAAATCGATTTAAGCAAATCTTTATTAAAAAGCAAAATTTCTGTCTATATATAATGCTATGTGCACATGTATACACATATCTACGCATACATACACAGGTACATATAAACTTATCAATGAACTCTAGCAAGATTACTAGCCGAACATTTCTATTTCGATTAGCTGGCTGCGATTCTTGATAAGCCAACATACATACATATGTATATGGCTGTACAAATGTACCTATACATGTTTATATAATTATTTAAGCATGTATGAACGAATGTACATGTATGTATATCTCACTCTTTTTTAGTGTTTTTGTTCTTTATACCCTGAACTGGCAATACTAAGTTTGGTACGATGTTTGTAACATCCAAAAGGAAACAACGGAGAGCCTATAAAGTAAAGTCTGTCAGTATATACGCGAACTAATCTCTCAGTTTTTGAGGAATAGATCTGAAATTTCGCACACGTCCTTTCGCCCCAAGATGCTATTTATTTTAAAAAATCACCGATATCGGAACACTATAACAACCTGATCGATCAAAATTGAATTTTTGTACTTAAAACTTTTTGTTTGAGAAGTTATTATTGTTCCGATCGGATCACTATAACAATCGTATAACTATAACATGACAGATCTGACAAATAGATGACACTTCTGACAGCTGTCGGATCGTATGTTTGTGAATTATATCATTTTGAATGAAGCAACTTTTTTATTGTGAAAAATATTGATAAAAAGGAATATCTCCTGTTGATAAAATATTACTTTTTGAAGGGAAAAAATGCAGTTGAAGCAAAAATTTGGCTTGAGAACTTGTTTCCGGACACTGTTTCAGGAAAATTAACCATCAAATATTTGTGTGCTAACTTTAGACGTGGTGAAATAAGCACCGAAGACGGTGAACGCAGTGGATGCCCAAAATAGGTTGTTATCGACGAAAACATCAAAAAAGTCCACAAAATAATTTTGGAAGACCGTAAAGTGAAGTTGTTCGAGTTAGCAGGTATTCGAAAGATATCAACTGAACGTTTACATTATATCATTTACAAATATTTGGGTGTGAGAAAGCTCTGTGTAAAGTGGGTGAAACGCGAGCTCAGTTTTGACCAAAAACAGGGACGAGCTGATGATTCGGAGCCGTGTTTGGAGATGTTTAAGCTTAATAAACCCTAACTTTTGTGTCGATATGTGATAATGGATGAAATATGACTCCATCATTTCACTCCGAACTGCAATCTATAGTCATCCCAGTGGACTACACACGATTAACCCGCTACACAGCGTGGAAAAACGCAACGGCCAACTGACAAGATTACGGCGTCTGTATTTTGGAATGCGCATGGAATAATTTTTATTTACTACCTTGAAAGAGGAAGAACCTTCAACAGCGACTATTACATTAACTGTTTGAAAGACGAAACCGCCGACGAACGGCCGCATTTGAAAAAAAAAGAGTGCTATCTCGCCAAGACAATAATACACCGCATAACAAGTCAGTCAAAATGATGGCAAAAATCAATGAATTGGACTTCGAATTGCTTTCGCTTCCACGATATTCTCAAGATCTGGCCCCCAGCGACTAATTCCTATTCTCAGATCTCAAAAGAGCGATCTATGGGAAGAAAAATCGATGAGTTGAGCTTCGAGTTGCTTCCGCATCCACGCTATTCACCAGTTCTGATCCCCAGCAACTATTACTTAATCTTGGATCTCAAAATAGTGTTTGCTGGGAAGCATAAGATGTGTTCGCCCAAAACTGAGGCCAATTTTGAAGCAAAGAACAAATCAGCTACGACTTACTACAAAAGTGGTATCGAAAGCTTGGAGGGCCGCTATAATCAAAAAACGAATTTACCATGGTAGGCCGGGGACTTTTCAATGTTATAACTGTCACACAAACCGACTGTTCAAAATTCTTTTTTATTTGTTAAGGCTATTATTAGATTAGTGCAATCGAAGTTAACGTTATTTCTTGTTGTTTTTTATTGTTTGTTGTTTTTGTATTGCGAAATAGTTTAAAATTTAAACAGTTATTTTAATTTGTAATTGATTGCTTTAGTGATAAGCGACTTTTTAAACCAATTACATGTCAACACGTTTAAGAAAGTTACGATTCTTCCCACAACACTTGCTACTCTGAGCTGTGCGCCCAGCAATTGAGCGTTGGCGGTGCGATTTGTGGTTAGAAAATTAACAATTTACTTATAAATATAATTACGTATGTACTTATATATTAATACAATCTTTAGGAAGCTAAAGTGGATGTCTGCCGACGCACATAGGCCTTTAAGAGGCCCATTGTGAAAAGTACAATACTTAAGACTGATCTAAGCATTTAAAGACTAAGTATTTAACGCAATCAACTAAGCATTTAGTCCCCACTTTAGCATTTGTAAGTCCTCACTAATCGTTTTTATATGCCAAATATAGACTTTTATAAAAAAAAGTTTTGAAATGGACCACCTAAGACGCAGCGCGGTTTTAAAAAATTATCTTCAAAAAGTAAAAGTCATGAACCAATCTAACGTTTCAAATAAAGAACCGATGAGATTTTGCAAATTTTATGCGTTTTTTTTTTTAAAAAAGTTATCAAGCTCTTAAAAAATCACATTTGCTTTTGCTTTGTTTACAGATTTGTATTTCAACATTTTTTTAAACTGCTGTACTTGCTGCTCTCTCTACACACACATTTTCATAACACTTGAATTTTTTATTTCTTTTTTGTACTCGTTGTTGCTTTTATTGTTGTTGACTGCTTGATTTCGTTTATTTCATACACACATAGCTACACTTTGCTCCACATTTACGCATTTCATTTATTATCACGGCGTTTTTATTATCATTTTAGCTTTTTTCGCCGCACAATGCAGTTAATTCGCCGTATTTTAGCGACTCGTTGCAAAGGGCGGTGGAACCGATCCATGGGGTGGTTGGTTGGTTGTAAAAGGGACAGAAAATTATAACAACAAAAAAAAAACCGAACAAACGAAGCAGTATAAATTATTGCACGCAAAACAAAAAATGCACAGATGACAATTCATTTTCATACATACATATTTACATAAATATGTACATATATATTTTTTTTATACATATATGTTTGTGCTTGCTTGTATTGAACGTTGCACAGCAAGTCTAGGCATTAAAAGTTTGAGCAAACCATATTTAAAAACTGGTTAGCCCATGCAACCCCCTGCCGCTGCGGCGCTGCGCGAAATGCACTCACACATATACATACATATGCACATATGGATTTGCGAGCAAGCTTTCATTCTGGCGCCGACGCTTAATTGCCTTTGTCGTCGTCGTTGTCGTCGGCGTCGTCTCTCATACACACTGACAAAAAAAGAAACAATGAAATGGCTTGTCTCACATTTGTTTATCTCGCTGTCTACTGCACCGAGTAAGGAATTGCATGTGTAATATGGCAAAAAATGTATTATTCACTGTGGGGTGCGTCTGCATGGTAAGTGCTTGCGCCCCCCTTCCCCCACAGCCAAACAGTCGTTGCACATTTGCACTGCTCGCTTATGATTTCGTATTCTTCACAAACGAAACAGCCCCGCACCCCGAACGCCGCTAGGCAGCACACCTCATTCTGTCAGTCATTTGGCCAGACAGTTGAGTCAAGGGTTCAGCGGTGACAGACTTCGTCTCAAGAGTCGCACACACAGTACGCGACCACACACTTGACAGTGCAGTTAGCCAGCGCTGGCTTAGCCGAAAATACCAGCACGACGTGGGGGATTTCCTTGAAGTTTCTACTCTACCACCGCTACTTGCTACCTGCTTCGCTCGCTGGCGTTAAGCTTCTATGCCGCTGCCGTGGACACGAACCTGCGCGGGGGTTCGCGTCCGCTCTGCTGGAGTGGGTGGCCAGCTAAGCGCCGTATATAGCAGTTTGGGCGGGTGGTTCGTCTTCTGCCGGTGGCAGTTCGCCTTGCTACAATGCAATATGCCTCGGCGGCGCTGGCACTGCTGGTGACAGCTGTAGTGGCTTAACGGCTGCGTCGCCAACTGCAGCGCCGACTTCGGCAACCGAATGAAGTAGCAAAGAATTGATTTTTCCAAACGCGTTCAAAACGAAACTTCTTTATTTTTTCGCATTGCAAATTTTGCACTTTTCCATTTGTTTTATGCAGGTGCCGAAGTACCGTTAATCAATGTGTGGAAAATGGAAAAAACTAGATATTTCACTACAATTTGCACTCACTTTCTGCTACGGATTTGTTGTTTTATTGCTGCGCGTTTGGCATACAAATTTGCGTCGCACTCATCTATTATTGATTTATGCGAAAACTTTGTGTTTTTCTTGTTGTTGTTGTTGTGTGCTACTATTTCACCATATACATCGCTGTCTTTTATTCGATTATTTATTTATTTACTTTGCTGTGTGCTTATTCGTTGCTCGCAAACTTATGGAAATATTTCATTTATTTATTGTATTTATTGTTAATGCGGTCGGACACAACAATTTTACCCGGCGCCAGTGATTTTTTGCAATTTGCTCGCTTCTGCTCGTTGACGTTGTTCGTCTTCAACTGTTTGCGGCAGCAGCGATTTCGTGCTGGAGTTGAACAGCCAACGGAATTCGCTCGTTACTTTGCTCAAGTAAATTGCCAAACGGTTGGCGCTTGCAGCGGCGCGGAGGGTGGTGCTGTGTTGTGAGCAGGCGCAGTGTTATTGTTTGCTCTCTCGCCCTCTCTGTATTTGTATGCTTTATGCTCTTCATAAAGTGCGCGCAGCGAAAGCATCTATGAGATAAGTAACTTAGTAATGCTCTGAGATACAAATGGTATTAGGCAAGTTTTTTACTCGGTGGTTATTTGTGATACACCGTGGTCACTCTGTAAAGTTACATACATGCGCGCTTTAAAGCTTTTACTAACCAAAGTGATAAGTTCGAGTTGAAAAAGTTCATATTAAGAACACTGTGCTATGAAACCAAACTAAAGAAAAGACCAGTACTCAGGCCATTTATATTTTATCATTTAACATTTAAAGGAATATTTTAAGTTTTCGATAGTTTTAAAACAAAGCAAAATGTTTTTTAAGAAATATTTGTATTAGTCAGTCATTGTCTGAGCTTTTGCCCGTTCGGTCGAGCGAACAAAGATTTTTTTGAGAACAAAAACAAATATTAAGCATCGAAAATTGCTTTATTGACTTTCAAAATATTCTCCATTAAGATGTATTAAATATAGATATGGGTATGGGTGCCGGGCCATAGGTGAATAGCAGAAAATTGTAAAGCTGATGAGCTAGCAAGGAATGACACCCAAGAACCGCTATCGATAGACTGAAAGCGTGCCGGTGCTCCCGTATCGTCTTGTGTTCTACTACTAGATAGCTGAGTTTCGCGGAAGCTTGGCGAGCGCTGGGCCACCATCGCTAGTTTCGCTATCGCAAAAACCTTTTGGTCCCAGAGTGATCGCAGAAGACCTAGTGATCTCTTCGCCCTCAGTAAGGGTAGCCTCTCCCTAGTTGTGGTGCTCTTGGCGTTCATGCTGTAAGGTTGAAAATCTTGCCAGATGCCGCTTGCAGAAGCTGTTTGCAAGAAGATGAGGTGGAAATAACTCAACACTTCCTTCTTGACTGTCCCGCTTTTCGGAGGTCAAGACTTAAACACTTGGTAGCGCATACTCTGAGACATCCCACCGAACTGGCGGGAGTTGAAATTGAACGGCTATGTAAATTTGTATTGGCTGCTAAGCCTTTTACTTATTTACAAGTCCGAACACAGGAGTTCTTCTTTTCTATGGCAGTCCACTTGCGATCTTTGATCACCCATCTAACCTAACTTTACCTTACCTAACCTATGGAAGATCTATTAAGATTTATGATATGCACTTTTGCATGAGTATGAACAAATTTTCGAAGCACTTTTGCCACTCTGATTGAAGTATCTTCAAAGCACGCGATCTAAACACAGCAATTGCTTCTTCATGTGGCAAATATCAAGTTCTCCAACAAAACAAGCACTTAAAGGCATGGAAATGCTTCGTGCGCGAACAACTTTTGTTGGATTCGTCTCATCTTGAAACACCCATATAGGCGACTGCGGTTTACTTTCGAGCTCATACACGTAAATACACTATTCATCCCCTGTCATATCATAGACGTATTTTGAAGTTCCATTGTCGTACTTTTTAACATTTTTCTCGATCAATCGGCACGAGCTTTTTTTAAGCGCTTGACAAATTGTGTGGGATCGAACGTGAATATTTTTTAATGTCAAATGTCCATTCAATATTGAATATATGTTGGTCCCACTAATGCTTATTGTTGTCTTAATCTCACGAGAGATTCCATGACGGATATTGATGTAACAATGTTATCACTACATCAATAGTTTCCGGGAAAACAAGGTATATTGGACGATCTTCGCGAAAATTGTAAAAGGTACTCGCGCGAAAATGTTCGTGATTTAATTCCATTTTTTTTGCCGAGATGAATATTTTGAGTTACCGTAAAAACACAAATAGTATGTCGTATGTCAAAACATCTTCAGTTCTTTGCGGAATATGTCTGGGCTTATACACGGACTTTTCTCTTTTGATGTTGCTCATTGTGTTCACAGGAGCTGTATGAGTTCGTTGGAAAACTTTCTTGACTGCTTCATGTACGAGGTACACAGCTTTTTTATAGTTTATAACAGTAGACTGTTAAGGACAAGAACACAAAACTTGCCATCCCTTCGTTTTTTTTTCATTCACTTGACTACAAAATCCGTTTTTAACATAAGAGTCCTTGTGTGAACTGACACTAAGCATTCTAGATTTTTTGAGGTTTACTGAAGCTAAGCTTCAAAATTAGTCAATCAAACCGTACTTCCGGGCTTATCAAAATATGAATCCTTCAGATTGTTGGCATATTTTGTCCTACAACTTTTTAAATTCTTTGAAATTTGAAACTTCTTTCCTATTTGAACGTTTAATCTGAAGAGAAAAATTGAGACAAAGATTTAGAGCCAAGTTTTAACATAGAAAGTAGTCTCTTCTATATTCTTTATTACTTTGATATTTAAATAGCGATCATTATTATTTCCAAAAAACAGCTTTCTTAAATTATTCCTTACTTCAGTGCAACAGACTCCAATTATTACTAAAGTTTCTTCATCCTCGTTCCTTGACTTTAAAACCGCGCTTTTGTAGAAGAGTTAAATATTCTTCATAATAACTAATATTTTTCTTTCATAGTAAAAAAAAGTGTTTGTAAACAATATACAGACAAACTAAAGTAAAATGGTAGTTTACACTTTAAAGTGGTATAGCGGGTAACACCTTTCCGGCACAGTCACCAAAACCAATACGCACACCATTTCGTTCACAGTGACCACGAATAATCAACTCATCACCATCCTGCAGGAACTTCCTGGTAGCACCGCCCTCCAAATTGATGGTCTTCGAACCGCGCCAGCTCAGTTCCAACATAGAGCCATAAGAGTCTTCCGTCTCACCGCTAATTGTACCCGATGCCATCAAATCACCGGGACGCACATTGCAGCCTGTGACAGTGTGGTGGGCAATCTGCTGCAGCGCTGTCCAGTACAAATATTTGTAGTTCGACTTGCTGATGACAGACTCAGCGCCACCTTCGGCTAAAGTGGTTGATGGAAAAGGTTATAATGAAGATTTAAGAACTGGAAAAAAGGAATGTAGCTACTTACGTTTCAAAGAAACCTCGAGGTTTATATCAAAGTTGAATGGACGTTCGTGTTTCAAATATGGAAACACTTCCGGTTCTTGTTTGAAATTGTCTACCAGAAAAGGTTCCAAGGCCGCAACAGGCACAACCCATGGCGATATGGTGGTGCCTAAATTCTTAGCTGTGAATGGACCCAACGGCACATACTCCCATTTTTGAATGTCACGTGCACTCCAATCATTCATCAGCGTAAAACCAAAGACATTCTTCCACGCATCTTCAGCTGAAATGCGTTCGCCCAATTGATTACCCGGACCACCAACGAAGAAAGCAACTTCCAATTCAAAATCCAATAACTTGCAAGCGCCAAAAACTGGTGGCTGACCATCCACGGGTAAAGTTTGACCCAATGGACGGCGTATCGGTGTGCCGGAGACCACCACAGAGCTGGCGCGTCCATGATAGCCCACCGGTATATAACGCCAATTCGGCATGAGAGCATTCTCCTTGCCGCGGAACATGATGCCAACAT
Source organism: Bactrocera neohumeralis (assembly GCF_024586455.1). Lineage (NCBI taxonomy): Eukaryota > Metazoa > Arthropoda > Insecta > Diptera > Tephritidae > Bactrocera > Bactrocera neohumeralis. Next base: position 28,032,624 of record NC_065923.1, read on the forward strand.
TGGTTGCATGATGTATGGATGAATAGAAGTCGGTGTAGTCGCCGATGTTGGCGGGCAAATGCAGCTCGCAGTCGGTTTGTGGTATGAGAACGCTGGAAGCAAGTAATATTAGTAAATATTTAAAGAAGATGGAGTGAAAGAGAGTGAAGGTAATGTGCATATGTACCTGTGTGCCAGCAGCAAATTCTCCTCGAGCACCGAACCTTTCAGCAGCAGCTCACGTGTGCGCGTACGCACTACATTCCACGCTGTGTGACCGAGACTCATCAGCAGATTCAACGAATCTGAGTTGAGCGCATCCTGAAACGAATAAAAAGCATTGGAAATTTAACAATAATGCTATCTATAAAGAGTTTATGGCGACATACCTGTACTTCGGGTGGATAAAGTTGCGCTACGCCGGCGAGATCGAGCACATGTTGGCCAATGGCGACACCGACGCGCTTGCGCGGCTGCAAAAATCAATAAATTTTTAATTGCGTTTTTGTTTTTGTTTTTATTTTTTATTCGGTAAGTTAGTTTATTACCAGACAACACACATAACAACAAACGAGTGTCTCTCAAGCCGGTCTCAGCCACGGCAGGGGGACCATTTACCCAACGTTCAAACTAGTTTCTCACTAATTTATGGTAATGCAAATGGAAATTGTGTTGTTTTGCATAAAGTCTTATTTTGTTTTGGTTTTCTAAACTCTAAACTCGCATACCTCATTAGTAGAACCAGTTGAACTAGAATGGGATACTTTCCAGTTCGGAAACTGGACCCGTTATATAAAATTACAGCACGAAAAAAATTATTTCACAAGTCAAAATTATAAAAAAGAGTGTCATCACTTAAGCGCCTTTAAATCTACTCACATTCGATTTGGTTGAGAATACGCCATATGGTAGATTCTCCAAAGGGAAATCGCTTCCTTCCGGTATGTTTACAAAACTGGTCATCGTTCCGCTTTGATTCACAACAAACTGTCGATTAAAATTGTTTACAGAATGCACACGCCACGTTTGGAAGTCGCTGAAAGTGATTGCGCAAAGCACGAAAGCTGTCGTAAAAGCGAAGAAAGCAACCTGCTCGATCGCCAGTTCAGCGGCAACTAACAAAACTGAAGCTCAATGAGCGCTGAAGTGTGATCACGTCTAACGACGGTTAACTACTATTACTATTTGCTCTCTTCAAATTCAGTTCCTCTTTTCATATTTCGAGTTTGTGTTTACTTATCAGATCACGGTCTCTCTTGCCATATTTTCTTGCCATAAAAGTATATTTACAAATCTTCTAAAAATTTCTCACTGATAGAGCATTTGTGGGTGATAATTAGGTGTGTTCGTCGTTTCAACTCGTTTATTTAAAATTTGTTAAATTATTATCGTTTAGTTAAAAATTGTTAAGTGTTCATGAAGCTTAGGAAGCTACTCGCCGGGAGAGTTTGAACACATGTGTTATCATAATTAAATAAGACAAAAATTGTCAGAGGTTTTGAGCGGAACCAAATCTTTTATACCCAGCGTATATTTTTGATAAGTTTGTGATTGAATTTGAGAGCCACCTCTACATATTAAAGGTTATTGTTTTCAACAATACGAAGTATTAGCAAACAGAATTTATAGCTTTTCTTGCTTCTTCCTCTGCGACTTTGGACAATTTTAAGGTAGAATAGAAAGTGTACACATTAGTTTTTATATACGGTTTAATTATTTTTTAATACGTTCCAGCAGCTCAACGTTTCATTTTCTATGACCAATTCTTTCAAAAAGTTCTGAAATATTTTTAAGTACTTATTTTAAATAAACTTTTAAAAATGTATCAAAAATACAAGTGGTACAAAGCCTTAAACAACGGTCGAGAGATCGTTCAAGATATGCCTCGTTCTGGACGACCTTCGACTTCTTCAACTGATGAAAATATTAAAACAGTGAAAGATATGCTGCCTGAAAATCGTCAGACGAGTGTGGAAATGCGTTTTTCATAAACGGGTCTCTTTGGATGTGCTTGATCGTGCGAGTTCCTATCCCACATTCATGGAGAGCATTATGCATTATACAAACAAGTCAACAATCTTCGAAATGGAAGGAAAAAACGAGCCAAAAAAAAAAAAAAAAACACGCCAAAGGAGCTCATAAATCAAGGAGTTTTCCATTATTTTTCGATATTCGTGGTTTGATACATCATAAATTTGTTCGGAAGGGACAGACCGTCAATAAGGAGTTCTATTTGGCCGTATTCAGGACTTTGCGTAAAAACATTCGTCGAAAATGATAATGCGTCTTCGCATCGAGTGTCAATTGTGACCGAATTTAAAGCCAAAAACGCTATGAATAGCATCGATCAGCCACCGTATTCACCAGATTTGGCTCCGTGTTATTTTTTCTTATTGCCAAATTGAAATTGCTGCATGGACCCCGTTTTCAGTCGACCGAAGAGATAACGTAAAATTCGCTGAATGTGCTGATCTTCTTCTTATTCCTTATTGGCGTAGACACCGCTTACGCGATTACAGCCGAGTTAACAACAGCGCGCAAGTCGTTTCTTCTTTTCGCTACGTGGCGCCAATTGGGTATTCCAAGCGAAGCCAGGTCCTTCTCCACTTGGTCCTTCCAACGGAGGGAGGTCTTCCTCTTCCTCTGCTTCGCCCGGCGGGTACTTCGTCGAATACTTTCAGAGCTGGAGTGTTTTCGTCCATTCGGACAACATGACCTAGCCAGCGTAGCCGCTGTCTTGTAATTCGCTGAACTATGTCAATGTCGTCATATATCTCATACAGCTCATCGTTCCATCGAATGCGATATTCGCCGTGGCCAACGCGCAAAGGACTAATCTTTCGCAGAACTTTTCTCTCGAAAACTCGCAACGTCGACTCATCAGTTGTTGTCATCGCCCAAGCCTCTGCACCATATAGCAGGACGGGAATTATGAGCGACTTATAGAGTTTAGCTTTTATTCGTCGAGAGAGGACTTTACTTTTCAATTGCCTACTCAGTCCGAAGTAGCACCTGTTGGCAGGAGTTACCCTGCGTTGGATTTCTAGGCTGACATTGTTGGTGGTGTTTACGCTGGTTCCAAGACAGACGAAATCAATATCATCACTCTCTTATAAAAGATTGTACCTGCTCGATTAAGTTCTGCAGCTCGAATTATTTTCTCCAGCAGCAGATTGAAAAAGTCGCACGATAGGGAGTCGCCTTGTCTGAAACCTCGTTTGGTATCGAACGGCTCGGAGCGGTCCTTCCCGATCCTGATATGTTGCTCAACGTCAGTTTACACAGCCGTATTAGTTTTGCGAGGATACCAAATTCAGACATCGCGGCGTAAAGGCAGCTCCTTTTCGTGCTGTCAAAGCGAAGGTGCTGATCACCATCCTAAAAAGTCCTTAGGAAAAGTGTTTAGTGGACAGGAAAAATCGTTGGCATAAGTGTATTACATCTGGTGAAAATTACTATTAAGGGAACAAAATAAATATTGATGAATATTTAAATATTTTGCGTTTTATTTACAATTTCCGAGTCCTTTTTTTACAATGTATATGTAATGAAGAAGGTAAATTGTTGTGAGGTGTTGATTTTTTATTTATATAAAACATCGGAAAATTATTTAAACCGTAAGTTTTCAGTTCAAATAGCTACCAGGCCTTATGAATTTCATCCTCCCGGTCCGATTCTTCAACAATATTCCGTATATTCGTCCTCACATTACTAGGAAAAGAAGCTGATTCATCCACAGAAAGGATGGTCGCAAATCCTTTATAAAAATAATCATAGCGGAGCCTACACATGAGCTAGGTTGGTAATTTACAGTTCCATTCCTGATTTTTGATTTCTTAAACGAAGAAAGATTTTCATGCTTATCAGTCAAAGTATTGTATAAATACAAGAGCTTACTTTAACAGTCGGTTTGCCTGCCGGGTAGGAAGCTCTCTCTCTAAATTTATAAATAAAGCACCCTGTATATACATATATATACACTAGGATATCCGGCTGTGGTAAACATTCCAAAGGAATGTACTTGAGGTTTCACTTTGATTATGTTCATACAAATACATTTTTTAGGAAAAATAATGAATTTAAGGCTGTTTTCTTAATATCTGGTTACCAGTCTTTCTATCCAGTTAATAGATTGTACTTAATAAACATCAACAACCAATGGCCGGCCAGTGTGCATGGTATTTTTTATTTGTGAATAGTTTTTACTATCCTATCTTTCTATAAAAATATATAACTCTGATTTTTCAATAATGACTAATTTTTGGTACAATTAAGGGACTATATCGGATATAAGCCCAGTAATATACCCAGAAATATACCAGGAATATTATAAAGAGCGACACACTGCTTCTCTCTCATCCCCATTAAGCATATAAGGTTACATTATTCTCGAAATAATACCAAATACCAAATTCTAAATTTGTACTATCATTCATGATCATCATTTGTTTCAAATGAAATGCATAGCAACACACTTAGTAATTTAATTTATCTTTATTAGATTTGAACACAAGCCTAAGTCAAAGTCGGAGCCAGCGTAATGCCAGGTGCGTTGTTTATCTAAACGAACTAGTTTCGAGTTAATTTTATGCAGAATGATTTCAAGTAATTTTGCATAAAATCTTATTTTGTATTAGTGACATTTCTACACAGATGAATCAGAAAAACCAGTTAAATAGCAAAAAAATGTAGAAAAATTTCCATCTAAAATACAAAAATTATATATTTTTTTAGCGAAATATGTGGTTGGACTGGCGAACAGGCCCCTTAAACTGCAACAAAATACTAACTTATTTCACAAAACTACGAGAGTTTAGTTCTTTTTATTTATTTTTGCTTTGTATTTCAAAGATTAGATGTTAAACTGAGATCAATAATACGAAAAGATATTAATTGTTATGCTTGACTCTTTTAACGGTGCTATGTACCTGCAAACATTATCTAAATGCTATTGTTCTATATGTATGTATATGCTGATCATTGAACATAAATCACATTGGGTTCAAGAACCATTTGTTGATACTGAATATACTCTAATTAAAGACAATTTTTAACCTATCTGGTAATCTGACAGAAAATCAAAACTCAACACATAATAAAACTAATTTATTTCACTCTCTTAAAAACGATTTGCTGATTTTGATACTTAATTACTTACACATAAGTATGAAGTACGTACATTCCTTAGCAGCCATCATTATTGGTATTCAAAACCAACATTAAGACGGAGAGAAGTTGTACGCTAAAAACTTCTTAAAAAATTTTGGCTCCAATTGCTATCAAATTCACTATGGATGTGGTTTCTAAAACCTCCAAAATTGATAAATTGCATCCTCTGGCATGACCGTAGTTTTCAGCTTTTTTACTCACGAGAAAAGTGTGGCATCCATTTAAAAAAGCCAAAGAACTTTTTTTTTGCTTTGTCCAACTTTTGATGTCTTCACCTACTGTGTACCTACAAAAAATTTTGTTTTTGAGTTTCTCATTTTTATGCTCAATTTCATATTCTAGACTTTGGTAAAGTTTGCTTTTACATTTGGGGTTTAATACGAGACAGCCCATACGAATATAAAAGCACAAAACATAAAGTACAAAATTTTAATTAAAAAATATATTTTTTCCTTAATTATTTGGAATTTAACATGCAGAAGTCAGAATGTTTTACTATATATATAGTACATAGTAAGTTCCAAAAGGGCTTATCTACGGGAAAAATTAAAGCACGTGTTTACACATACATATTTATATATTTGCTAGCGGTATTGTAGTTAGGCACTAATCTAATAAATTCTCAGTGGAAAGAGTGATAAATACCATTACTTATAAAATTGACGTAAAGTATACGCCGTGTTGGTCTTATGAGGATTACGCCTACATTGCTTCAATTAATCTGATTGGCAATTATTGTATATGAATAGACTTTTATTGATTACATACAGGAAGATTGCTAGTTAGGGTGTAACGCTCAACAAAACAAATTACACTGATCTATAAAAACAAATTTTTTTCTCCTTACTATTTTCATTCATGAGTTCACCATATTTTATGATTTTAGCAAGGAATTTACCATGCAAATAAGTACAGCATATAGATTTTCTATTTAATATACTTGTATTAAAAAAAATAATATTATTAAAGTAGTTGATAAAAATGTGAAAAACATTATGGTCCAAGTCTTACAGTGAAAAATCATAATTTTATGGTAACAAGTTCTAAAAATGTCAGAAAAATATCGCATCGTTTGTAGATTTTTCCTTATATTTACTTCAATGTTGTTTCCCGTCCAATCGACATACCGAAATCACAAGTATTGACCAAATCTCACTGTGAATTTTATGTGACAAATTGCATTCTAAAGCTTCATAAGCAGAAATAAACTCTGGCATGACCGTAGTTTTCAGCTTTTTTTACTCACGAAAAAATTGTGGCATCCATTTAAAAAAGCCAAAGTACTTTTTGCTTTGTCCAACTTTTGATGTCTTCACCTATTGTGTACCTACAAAAAATTCTTTTCTTCAATTTTGTCTTACTATTAGAGAAAATTATATATTGAGATATTGAAACCTTGCACTTTCCTTCAAATAGCTTTTCAACGTTCTTCTTGAGTCCCAACTATATACTATGTATGTAACACGCAGTTCTTGAAGAAGTCCTGCAGCATAATTACAGCTTACTGAATCGTCTACTTTAGTAAAATAATCATTGTAGAACCATCGTCTCTTGTATGAAAATATGAGACTATTGTATTTTTGTACAACAAATCAACTGATTTATTTTGAAACACAAAAATAGGTAAAATATACAAAACTTATGCAAGACTTACTAAAATATTCGACACAGAATATAAACAATTGAAACTCACAGCAAATACTGCGCTCGCCTATACTAATGTGGGCAAAAAATAGCAAGACTTTGCAATTAAAATTTCGCGCGAAAGCCCATTCGTCGAAATATTTTTTTTGTAGGTTGGTATGACTGTGAGTGATAGCTGTGACAACAGTCACATCAAAATAATCCTTAGGGTTTAGTACACGTTCGCCATTCTTCACTTACATACACTTCATGTATTCGGCAATTTTTACGTTGAATGAAATTATTCAAAATCATCAACTGACGATCAACTCGTCAATAAAATAAAGGAATTGGTGCTTGATACTCGACGATTAACGGTCAAAGAACTTACTGGCATCGTTTGAATATCGGAAGGATCAGTGAAAATCATTTTTAACGATCTGGGCCTTAGAAAAGTGAAAGCACGATTGGTTCCAAAATCACTCAAATTTTTCAAAACACAACGTCGCGTTAACGACTGTGAAACGTCAACGAGGTCATGAAAAGTATTATTACTGGCAATGGCTTTTGGATCTATGCTTACGACCCGGAAACAGACGATCAATCGGCCAAATATCGTGGCAAAGGTAAGCCGCAGCCGAAAATAACACAAACACGTCAAAGCAGTTTAAAAATCAAGGCTATGTTAACAGGTTTCTTCGATTATCGAGGTATGGTGCATTCCGAATTCCTTTCAGCCGGCCAAACTGTTAACAAGGAATACTATGTATTTGAGTGCTTGCGCCAAGCTAATTGTAAAAAAAAGGTCGGAATTATGGGCCTACAACTTTTGAGTTTTGCACCATGATAATACAATGCCGCATACTGCATTGATACCTCGTGAGTTTTTCGCCAAATTATCAACCAACATCGTGCCGGAATCAACGTATTCTCCACAGTTAGCTCCGTATGACTTCTGGCTATTCAGAAATCTTAAACGACCGCGCCGAGAATACCGTTTTGAGTGAAATGATTACATTGAACATGAATCGCTACGCGCATTGGAGGCTATTTCAGAATTTGATGGCGGCAAATTTAATTATTGCGTTAATTTTGCGACAACCTGTATTAAAGTCCCAGAGGATACTTGGTCAAAGACCGGAAGTCGTGAGTTGCTTGAGTCATATGTAAAAGAATCGTTTCTGGCCACTCCCAAGTGAATGGCGATCAGAGAACTTTCCTCACTTGCGTGAACTTCAACACATGACTCCATCCTTTTACTTACGAATCTCTTATAAATTGTTTGTTATAGATTTTAGTGTGATTAAGTGGCAATATTTTGGTTTACATATGTACATACTTACAATTATTGCCTCAGAATATTAAAAATTTCCTTTTAAGTTGACTTCACAACATTCAACTATATAATTTTTTATTAATTTCATTAAATATTTGTTATATGCTGGAGTTTCCATTAAAAATACATAAACATACATATGCATTTATGTACATAGTCAGCTACATATATTGATAAGCAAATAAACAATTCGTGGCACTCCTCTTTGCAGTTTGCTTCGGTTTTCGCCGTTGTGTAGTCACGAAAAGGACAATTTATGATTTCGTTTTTTGTTGTTGTTTTTATAAGTATATTCAGCTACACACTTATAAAGTTTGAATATTGAAAAGTGCTTATATGCTTGTTATTATTATTTATTTGAGATAATTATGTAATTGAAAGTATTTGAATTACTTTTTTTTCATTATTTGGTTAGCCAAAGTTCGTAATTAAGTGACATTCTCCATACTAAACGAATCCTTTTTTTTTGCATGTGGTTGTAATATTCTTTTTTTTTTGTGGAAGTAAAACAAAGTCGAATGGCAGTTAACAACTAGATTACAATACAATACAATTACAACAAGTACAAATACATATAATCAACAGGCAAGTAATTAGCGAAAGAAATTAAGTGCATTTTTATTTATATATATTTGGAGAGATATGTATTTATGTATATATACCATAATATGTGTGTTTATTTTAATTTGCATTGCTGCCTTGTGGATGAGGGGGGTGCGTGCATTTTTGGATTAATTAGGTGCATTTAAAGACAATAAGAAAATGGAATACGACACTTAATATGCATAAATTTCAGTTAACATTAAAAGTGCAGAGGATTATTTATTAATTATGATTTTTTTTTGACGCTTAAAATGGTGTCGACATCAAAATTGGTTTCTCGCTTAACTTTGGCTGTGCTCTGAAAATTTGCTCCCATATAAATATGTAGTGTTGGACAAACACTTTGAACAGAAAACAGAAAATGTGAAATGACTTTAATGTTGGATATTTTACATGGTTGGATTTTAGAGTGTTTCTGTTATTCATATTATTTCTGTTGCTACTTATGTTTCTGTTGTCAGCAAATTTTCTGTTGCTGTTGGTTTTTAATTATTATTATTTCTTTTTGTATTTTGCAACTTTGCAATACATTTTGTGTGTTTCTGTTAATAATTATGTTTCTGTTGCTAATACTATTTCTGTTGTTCATGCTGTTTCTGTTGACAGCACATTTTCTGTTGCTGTTGGTTTTTAATTTTTATTCTATCTTTTCGTTTTTTTTTCTTTTCTGTTTGGAAACTTTGTAATATTTTTTCTCAGTTTGATTTAACGTTTTCTGTTTTTACAAACTTCTTACATTCATACATATACATTATATTACGATATGCTTCAATTAATGCCGCTAATGTTTATATTTATTTATATTTGTGTATTACTCGCACTAAATTAACTTTATTTTGTCTTCCAAAACATATTTTTTTTTATTATTTCTGATATAATTATTGCGTAATTTACTTTGCGCTATGTCGTTGTGGAAATTCTCGCCAACCGCACCGGACAACAGTTAGTCACTGGCGTGTGGTGGCGTTAAGAATTTGCCGTTATTGTCAGTCACAGCGTAGATTTCAGCCAAAATGACAAACAAAAAAACACTCGCTCCTCTCTGTTATGTGTGGAAAGCTGTGCCTCTTTGTCTGAGCTTTCATCAAAGTGAAATAATAATTCTTTGAACTTAAATCATTTCATTATAATTATTTATATTAATTGTGTTTATATATCTTATAATTTCTTTTTTATAATTCTGCTAGGTTAAGCTAATTTCAGCTTTGTGTAATCCCCCTTAAGCATTAGTTAAATATTTTATATAATTTATTTTTATTAAATATTTATATATGTATTTTTTGTTGTTTTAATTTACGCTTGGGTCAAGTGTACAGCGTTGTCTTCCAAAATTTTCAATCCTTAGCTGTTTGCGGATTTTCAAAAGGTTTCATATTTTTTGCATATGAAAAATGTCTTCCAAAACGATTTTTTTCTCTTGGTTTTTTTTTCTATTATACTCATTATTTTCTATACAATGTGTGCTTATTTAACATTTGTCTTCCAAAGTAGCTTAATATTACTACAAAAAGAGTTTATTTATGTATTTTATATTTATTTATATTTTTTTTATAATTTCTATATTTATTTCGTAGCTTTGGCTAAAAAATAATAGACCTATTTTGGCAATTCTATTTCTTGTACTTGCATTGAAATTTTTATTTGAAAAGCAGAGGTTAATGTTTAATATAAATAATATATTTTTTTCATTTTGAAAAGAGATATTTTCAATACATAAAAAATATCTGCAAAAAATAAAATCAAAGGAAGAAGAAATATATATATTTAAAGAGAAATAAAAAAATTTTTAAATTATTAATTTGTGAAAATCAAAAATTAAAACATTAGAATTGCAATTATTTTATTAAAAAAAACAACAAAAACAAAAAAAATATATAAAAAATATTGCAAATTTTTATTAAAAAAAAACATAAATATAGTTATAGAAACACACAATTTTTTTAAATTTTGAATAACTAAAATATTTTTTAATCAATTTTAATATGATTTTTTTTTAATTTACACACTTTTATAAAAAAATATATGTTTTTTTCGAAAAATATTAAAATTGGTTTATTAAAATAATTTTTAATCAATTTTAGTATTTTTTTACTTACGAAGTTGTAAATTTTTTAAATTTTTAGGTGCTTTAAAAAATAAAATAAATAATTTTTCTTAATAATATTAATTATTATTTTTTTAATACGAAAGATATAGATTTTAAAATTAAAATAAAAAATTATTAGTTTGTTGTGAAAGTTAAAAAAAGAGTTTTTTAAATTAAATTATGAAATACAATTTAAAAACTAGTAATTTTTATAAAAATTAAGAAATAAAACCAATAACCGATATAAAATATTTGAAAAAAAATTTAATATTTTCTTTTTTGTGATTAATTAAAAGGTACAAGCTTTTGAGTATTTTTCACGTGCTTCAAAAATATTCACTTAAAAACAGTAATACTTTAAATTAATCAAATTTGAAAATTTGGAAGCTGTGTTTACTAACTCAGCACAGTTTTCAAATAATAATATAAAAAAAACCTCAAATGGAATTTAGATTTCAAAATGTTAAAAAACCTTAAAAAAATTAATTTTCAATTTAAATTTTTTATAATTCTAAAACCTGTCAAAATATTTTCCATTACATTTTTCAAAACTTTTTTTTGTTTGAAAATTCGTCGAAAACTTTTCCTTTACATTTTTGAAAACATTAAATTTTAAAATTTTTTTAAATATTTCTTATAATTTTAAAATCTGTCGAAACATTTTCCAGTACATTTTCAAAATATTAAAAAAAAACAGTTATTTGAAAATCTGTAAAAATTTTTGAATAGATTTACAAATTTTAATTAATTATTAATTTGTCTTAAAACTTTACAAAATAGTTTACAAAAATATCTAAAATTATAAATAAATATAATTGATAACACGCCGAATATATAAAAAAAATTAAAAGTATTTAATAGGAGTATTTGTGTTAGCATATTTAAATATTTTTTTAATTAGAAGTATTTTTTTTGCATTGAACTTTTCAAATATTTTCCTCGATTTTTTTTAAACTTAAAATTTTTCAAAAAAATTTCCATTACATTTTACAAATTTTTTAATTTAAAATCTGTCAAATCTGTCAAAAATGAATTTAAAAGTTTTGGTTCATTATTACTTTGTTTTAAGTGTATTAAAAGTTTATTTAAAAAAATTAGATTTTTTTAAGGAAATTAGTTATTTTTTGTAAAAGAAAATTAAACAAAAATTAATTTCCTCAAAAGAAAATATTTAAATAAGCATTTCATTATGACTACTTTGATTTTATGCCATTTTTTAAATTTGAAAACCAAAAATTTTAACAAATAATTTTTTTATTATATTTTTTATATTAAATTTCTTCAAAAAATTAAAAAAAAAATAATTAGTTTTTGTCAAAAAAAAAATTAATTTTTCAAAAAAAAGTAAATCACTTTTTATGATAATTACTTCGATTTTATGCCATCAACAAAAAACCTTAAAAAAACGAAAACAACAAAATTTTCTTTCAAAAACCAGCCTCTAACTCGAAATGTTGCACAATATTTCATATTAACGCGTTTAATTATTTAACATTTTGTTTTTGTTTTTTTTTTTAACCTACAATTAGTCTACACTCTGAGATTTGTATGCCAGCTGGCATTTGTGTGCTCGCCACCGCTTGCGGCAAACCACACGCCGCCATGCTGGCATCCTGGAAGCCCTTTGGTGATTTTGTTGTTCTTATTTTGCATTCACGTTTTTTCCTTAAGAAAATTGTGCAACAATAACTGTGAAACAGAAAACCGTTAAGATTATTATAGATAACGGTACATAAATACATACAAATGCATGTAATTATGAGCTATGAATTAGTGCATAAGAGATTATACATTATGTATAGATAGTATGTATGCAGATGTGTGTGTATATATGTCTATATGTATGTATATATTGGCCTACATCACCTTGATAGCTATATAACTATATATCTATATATATATCTTTATATGCAAGTGTCTTACACTCTCGTTTTCTTTCATTCCGTTTCGCTTTATGCCTATAATTGTATTTGTAGTTGTGAATTTTTGTTTACGTTAGTTTAACGGTAAATTTTTCATTAACTATAATTCAAATTAATTACAAATTAATTGATTCGCATAGGGATTGAGTATTTTTTTTTAATTTTTTTTTTGGATTTTTGTTTTAATTTTCTTTATTTTTTTGCACGCTTCGTAGTTCTTCTCCGTTGCAATGCCTTGCCGCCATCTTGTGTGACTAATTTGAGCGCATAAGCCGCTATAACAAAAACAACAAACAAAATTCAACAAAAACCAACCACAATCAACAACAACACAAACAAATAACGGTGTAATAAAAACTCAAATGTTTTGCGAAAAACTTTCTTATTTGGAGCATACAAATCCGATTTAGTTTTGAAGTTGAAATTTTTACAAATCATTTACATAAATACATTGTGCTTACATATGTATGTGTGTTGCATAATTAACTATATACTTTAAACGTCTGTACGAAAATATATGTATGTATATTGTGTGTCATAAACAATAACGAAATACCAACAACAATAGGTTGTTGGTGTTGTTGTCGTCGTCAAAAATAAATTTTAAACCTTAGAGACCGCGCAGAGTAGTAATAACCAGCCATCAATTTCGCACAACATCGACACACTGTCTTCAACTGTCAACTTCTGTCATCAGCTGTCACCTGTGTCTGTCCACATTTCAATTTCAATTTGTTTGCATGTGTGTGGACCGTGTGGTTGGCATAGCGTTTCGCTGCTCTGCTAGACTTCTAAAAAAACGGCGCCAAATCACAATTGCAGAGTGACCCGCCATCGCCGGTTTTGCACAAAGAGACGCACAGCTCCTTCCAGTCTGGTGTGGTGCTCTCATCTGACGATCTATTTGATAAATTGGTCTTATCGACCTCCAGCTGGCAGCTGCTACAGCCGATCAGCGTTGTACCGCCATGCTCACAGAAGCTGCCACACGCCATATTACGTAATTCATACTGGCATGTCATGTTGGAGAAGGTAATCGAAGCTACTTCTTCGGGCTGACAGTCGCAACTAACATCACCTATACGGTAAGGATTTAACAAAAATAGACAAAGAAAAAGAGAGAGTCTTTGATTAATGATTAAAGTGACAAGAAGTTCGGGTTGTGATTATATGGAGAAAGTTATAGAATTTTAAGTTTTTTGAGGCAATTTTTCTGTGAAAGATTTTTTAAAATAGACATGAGGTCTACTGCTGGACAGATTTCTAGGTGAGCAAACACTACTTAAATTTAACATTATGAACTGAACATTCTGAAACTGACTGCTTCTTCTTCTTCTTAATTGGCGTCGACACCGCTTACGCGATTATAGCCGAGTTAACAACAGCGCGCCAGTCGTTTCTTCTTTTCGCTACGTGGCGCCAATTGGATATTCCAAGCGAAGCCAGGTCCTTCTCCACTTGGTCCTTCCAACGGAGCGGAGGTCTTCCTCTTCCTCTGCTTCCCCCGGCGAGTACAGCGTCGAATACTTTCAGAGCTGGAGTGTTTTCGTCCATCCGGACAACATGACCCAGCCAGCGTAGCCGCTGTCTTTTAATTCGCTGAACTATGTCAATGTCGTCATATATCTCGTACAGCTCATCGTTCCATCGGATGCGATATTCGCCGTGGCCAATGCGCAAAGGACCATAAATCTTTCGCAGAATTTTTCTCTCGAAAACTCGTAACGTCGACTCATCGGTTGCTGTCATCGCCCAAGCCTCTGCACCATATAGCAGGACGGGAATTATGAGCGACTTATAGAGTTTAGCTTTTGTTCGTTTTCAATTGCCTACTCAGTCCGAAGTAGCACCTGTTGGCAAGAGCAATCCTGCGTTGGATTTCCAGGCTGACATTATTGGTGGTGTTAATGCTGGTTCCTAAATAGACGAAATTATCTACAACTTCAAAGTTATGACTGTCAACAGTGACGTGAGAGCCAAGTCGCGAGTGCGACGACTGTTTGTTTGATGACAGGAGATATTTCGTTTTGCCCTCGTTCACTACCAGACCCATTTTCTGTGCTTCCTTGTCCAGCCTAGAGAAAGCAGAACTAACGGCGCGGGTGTTGAGGCCGATGATATCAATATCGTCGGCATACGCCAGCAGCTGTACACTCTTATAGAAGATGGTCCCTTCTCTGTTTTGTTCTGCAGCTCGAACTATTTTCTCCAGGAGCAGGTTGAAGAAGTCGCACGATAGGGAGTCGCCTTGTCTGAAACCTCGTTTGGTATCGAACGGCTCGGAGAGGTCCTTCCCGATCCTGACGGAGCTTTTCGTGTTGTTCAACGTCAGTTTACACAGCCGTATTAGTTTTGCGGGGATACCAAATTCAGACATCGCGGCATAAAGGCAGCTCCTTTTCGTGCTGTCGAAAGCAGCTTTGAAATCGACGAAGAGGTGGTGTGTGTCGATTCGTCTTTCACGGGTCTTTTCCAAGATTTGGCGAATGGTGAATATCTGGTCGGTTGTTGATTTTCCAGGTCTAAAGCCACACTGATAAGGTCCAATCAGCTTGTTGACGGTGGGCTTTAATCTTTCACACAATACGCTCGATAGAACCTTATATGCGATGTTGAGGAGGCTAATCCCACGGTAGTTGGCGCAGATTGTGGGGTCTCCTTTTTTATGGATTGGGCATAGCACACTTAAATTCCAATCGTTGGGCATGCTCTCGTCCGACCATATTTTACAAAGAAGCTGATGCATGCTCCCTATTAGTTCTTCGCCGCCGTGTTTGAATAGCTCGGCCGGTAGTCCGTCGGCCTCTGCCGCTTTGTTGTTCTTGAAACTGACTGCTTGGTTCCATAAAATTATGGTTGAATATTTGCTCTAATCGAAAAATGTATGATATCATTGTATTTCAGCTTTATTATGGGAAGTATTCCGAAAGCATGTTACGAAAATTTATGCGTTTTAGATGCATCGTTATCGCAGTTCATTCCGACCCTATTTAATATTAAGATTTGATGTTGGCGTCTACCGAATTTCTAAACAAAGAGCCGCTTCGGCTTGAGTTCAACAATATTGGTACCCTACACACACTTTTTATTCTTCGGGATTGGCAACCCTGCGTTTGCAATCTGGCATCTCACAACTTTATCGTAAAGTTTGACATTTTTAGCATTTTTTTGCCAGTTGTCTTTCAAGAAATCAGGAAAACCAAATCACTAACTTTTCATCTCGACAATGCTAGCTTTCACACATCGACTGAAGCAACTGCATTTTTGAGGACCTCCATATACTTAGATTGACTTGGCACCGAATGACTCCTTTTTATTCCCGTTCGTAAAAAATAAACTAAGATGTTAATATTTTTAGACACCTGAAGAGGCCGTTGATGCGTTCAGAACGCATGTTTTGGAGATGCCTCCATCAGAGTTGCAAGAGTGCTTTAGAGCTGTAGACACTTCTTAGTATTCGATATATCGGTTGCAAGCGCTTATATTTTTAAGAGTTTTTTGAGAAAACACTAGATTTGATTAACCTAAACTTCAAATCTAACCTAACTTCCATAGGGATGTGTATAACTTCCTACGTTAACGAACAAATATTTTTAGTATAAAATGAACTTGAAAACACAATAAAAAAAACAGTTACGGACGAAGTTTTAAAAATTCCCAAATGAAAATTGATGAGCAAAAAATTAGGAAAATTTAAATAGCTGGCACTCAAAAAAAATCAGAGGAACCTATTCTAAATAAATTTCAACCATTATGGTGTCTCAATTTCTCTCTTCTCAGACCTCAACGAAATCGGCGCAAAAAAGTAATCGCCAAGACTAAGGCTGGTTCTCATCATTAACTCACTTTTAACTATAAAAATCGGTGCAATACTGCCACATTACAGTGCAGAAAATCACTTGAATGAAGATATCGTAACCAGTCATTCCTTTCTTCTTATGATTTCTGGGATTACAGTAATGTGTTACATACATATATTGAAGTCTATGTTCGTACCTATATAAGTATAAACTAGATATGTAGTTAGTTAATAGCTGGTATTCATTATAACTTTTTCTGATCTCGCTACATTGGATGCCCCACACTTATGTATGTAGTAGTAATGGATTGATAGTCATCGTAGTTGAGATGAACTGTAAAAACAACTACAGATGTGCACCATGTGAAGACCCGCGTCCGTGGAATCTATGTAATCGAAACAAATCTGGTTTTTCATTCAGTCAAGTACTACCATCTCGTATACAGTCCTCAAAACTGTTTAAGGAGGCGCTTCAATAACAACAACAACAAATTATCAAACGCACAAACTGTTTCCATATCCATCCATCCTATATGTCGACTAGTGCGTTAGAATCTGCTATCTTTATCGATTGTCCAGTGAAAATTTCATGACATTTCATTTATTGATTGATTGAAATTTTGGTTTAAAAACCGAAACGTTTCAATTGACGAAACAAGTTTATGGCGATGATTGCCTATCCGTAGCAGAGTGCACGAGTGGTTTCAACGTTTTCAAAGTGGTCGTGAGGACATAAATGAAGATCAACATGTGGGCCAATCAAAATCCGTGATCACCGGAAACTCCATCGAAACTGTGCGTGAATTCATCAAAAATCAGCCGAAATCATCATAGAAATTCATGGAAATGGAATTGAACATCTCCAAAACATCGATTTATCGCATTTTCAACGAACATTTGGGCTTACGACAGGTGTGTGCACGGTTTGTTCCGCACAAATTGACTGACGACCAAAAATTGCTCAGAATCCAACATTCGAAGGACGATTATTTGACCAAAAATCACATTTTAACCATTAACCACTCCTCGTATTCACCTGATATGGCACTGTGCGACTTCTTCCTTTACGGAAAAATGCATTTGCCCATGAAAGGAAAGCGTTATGCAGACGTAGAGGCCATTCAAAAGGCTTGCACCGGCATACTGGCGGCCATACCGGTCAACGAGCTAAAACACTCGTTTGACATGCTTTAGGACCGTGCAAAAAGCTGTATTGAAGCAGAAGGAGACTATTTTGAACAAAATCATTTGATTTTGCCGAAAAAACCATTCGTTTTTTTTTGTTAAGTCCTGTTTACTTTAGAGCGCACCATGTATATATAGTATGTTGAGCTAACCCGACTTTTGGAAAGAAAAATGGTCAAAGGCGTGATAGTTGCTCCACATAAAACGAATTTTTCATTTTTGGTGTTATATTACCGAGTTTAAGAAAAAAAATGAAGTTTGGACTAACATACCACACATATAATTTCTATAACATTTGAACCCTAAACGGACTATATTGAGTTTTCTAAGAAGTTTATAACTCCCAGAAGGAGACGTGGGAAACCTTAATATTGTACTGTCATCAAATTGAAAGGTGAAATTTATACTTCACGTGTTTTTCGAATCGGTAAATTTGGTAGTATTATTAGCGACATCTGTGCTAAATTTCACGTTAAAATATTCATAGTATTTGAGATATGCGTCGTTTTGTGAGGGTCTAAATGTGAATTCTTCGACTTTTCCTATGTCTGAACTTATTGAACAAAGAAGTGAGATAATGCACCATCTCATACTGCATTGGTTATTCGTGATCATTTCGCCACTTTTCAACTATTATCGTGCCGTAACCACCGCACTCGCCTGATTTACCTTCGTGTAACTTTTGGCTTTTCAGCAAATTCACATGACCACTCCGAGGACACCGTTTTGACTCAATTGAGGATATAAAAGATGAATCGAAGAAGCCGTGATGGCCATCACGACGGAGGATTTTTCCAAGTGCTATGATGATTGGAAAATTCGTTGGTATAAGTGTATTGCAGCTGGAGGGGGTTACTTTGAAGGAGATGAAATGGGCAAAATTCACCTTTCAATTTGATCACAGTAGTATGTGTATATAGTAGTCGATATAGACGGACATGACGTCTATCTGTATAAACTCGAATTAATAACCCAGTTTTCGGGATATCAATCTGAAGGTTTTCGCACACCATTTTCTCCCCAAGAAGCTGCTAAATTGTCGAAATTGACGACATAGAACCAATATAGACTAAAGCTGCCATACAAACTGACCGAACAAAGTTTTTGTAAGGAATCTTTTGTAACTGTAAAAGGTGTTCTAGCTTTGGTGCAGCTGAATTTAAAATTTTTCTTGGTTATATTATCGAACTTACCGAGCTGTAGCTTGCAGAGGTCCTTGCAAATCTCATTTTTGTTGTCTGCAAAGTATGATGGAAGCGACGGCTTGTCAGTGCTGTGACAGTAGGCAAGACATGGCGGCCCGCCTAGGCCAGCTCTGCAATTATCAAAGTAAAGTAAGGCTAAGCGTTAGCAAATATCTGCGCTTGTTCTAAAATCTACATTAAAATGCATTAAAACTTTGGTTTAAGCACAAAAAATATAAAACCCGAAAATTCGCTTAAGTTTCAACACAAAAACACATTTTAAGCTGCTTTCACAACACGCTTTGCATTAATCCACTTTTGACCTTAATGAAGATCTTATCACTTGCCACAAAACTTTTGCTGTCGGCTAATTGAATTATGACATAAGTTTGAGCTGAGTTAATTTTTTTTTTTTGATATACACAGACAAATATACATATACACACTCACATATTTAACATATATACACTCACATTTGTATATACGCACTTAAACAACACCAACACACAACTTCTTTTGGCTTCAATTTTATGCGCAAAAAAATATTCTTTTTCCACTTTTGCTCAAAGTTATTGCAGCTTGCAACAGTTGACTTACCCGCAGAGCTGCTGACACACCGAACTCCAATCCTGAACTACACTCTTCGGCGTGCTGATGTTGACAGTCAAAGCGTCGCCGTTGCCGTTGTCCTCGAGGCTCAACGCTCTTTGGCTTGGATACTCAGCGTTTGCGTGCTGCTTGCCAGCGTCAAGGATGCTAGTTACATTGTTGTTGTTAATGTTGCTGCTTTTGTTTTGTAGTTGTTGTCATTTTGGTAGCTGCTTGCTTTGCGTGCAACCCCTATTGTGGGCAGTGATGACGTCACAACGTAATTTACCACCGTTTTGGCAGGCACATGACGCGCCTGCGCCAAACCGATTGTGGCAACAACCAATAGCAGCGTGCGGAAAAGAGTTAGCGCCATATTTTTTCTTTATACAAACGAGCTGTGGAGCAAAGTAGCGTTGATAAATTAACTGGCAAACATACATATATGAGAGAGGTAGTGGGTACGCTGTGTGTGGCGCCACCGCAATGTGGGCGTTGAGACTCATGTGGCAGTGTGAAGTGCGAGTTGTTGGCGGTAAAGTGGCACCTTCGGGAGCAATATGGCTGTCAGCGGATGCGGAAGTGAGGTGCAAACGCAGCTATGTATATTCGTATGCATGTATATCTGTGTGTATGTATGTGTGTGTGTGTCGTAAGTGCTGCAAACAGCAGCTTTTGTTAGGCGGGTGGTATGAGCAACATTGGCTGCAGGCTACAGTAGTTGCATGTGTGGTTTCACATATATGTATATGTATGTATGTATATGAGTATGTGTGTGTATATATACATATATGTATGGGTATGTGTGTATATGTAATTTTTTGTAATTTTGTGTGTAGGTTTCTAACAATGCAAGCAAAATATACTCATAATAAACGCGCTGCAGCAGAAAACGGGAGCGCACATACATATATACATATATAGGTGAATATTTATGTATGTATATGTGTATGTATAACACATATATACGCGTACGGCAAACTAGCTATGTGTTTTTGTGCGTAATTGGCGTTCAAATGCAATTATTGAGCGATGTTGCATGCAAATGATGGCGCTGCCGCCTTTGTTGCTTTTGTGCTGCGCCAACCAATTGACGCCATTGTGCGGCGCTGCTGTTGCGCAACATTGCAACACTTTGTGTGGGCAACGATTTATCGTATATTTTGTATTATTTTTTGCACGTAAGTAGTAGTACCTGAAGGGTAGGCGGGCGGCGATTTGGGTTGCCGACTAATGGCATTATGTACGTGGACGTTCAATGCTGTATCCTTATTCAGCGGGCACTTTTCAATATATAAGGAAAAATTTTATATATACATATATACAGTTATATTTATGCATTTAAATGCGATTATTTACATAAAGTTGTATTTTATGCCTAAAAACGATCGATATTTCCAAATATTCAGTATTTTGACACTTTAAAGTTTTAAATGCAAGGAAATTCCAGAGAAACCGAATATTATTGATTTATTATTGATTCGGTTTCTGAGTTTTCCTCTCATTTCATTGAAATCACCTGGATCCAACACTTTGTTTTCAAAGATTACAACTATTAATTTTTTCCAGTACCGTTACGAAATTTCTTTGGAAATGCCCTAAAAAAATTCCCTGAAAATTTTAGCCGTTAATATAAACATTAAGGGGCTATACCAGTGCGACACTTTCAAAAAAAAAAAAATTTTTTTTTTTTTTTTGCTTTTTCGATAGTTTATATATTCAAAAATATCCTGTGAAATCGGAAAGGTCGTATCTTGGATAGTTTTTGAATGGCAGCGTTCTACACAGAACATTTTTCAAAATTGCTGACATCATAACTCAACGAGAAATTGTCCGATTGACTTCAAATTAAAACTGGGTATAGTTGAATATATTTGCTATATAATGTACTACGATCTTTTTGATTGGTTGAAAATTGTCAATTTGGCATTAAAAAAACGGCCATTTTTTTCGTAAAAAAACGATTTTTTTTTCAAAATTACGCAATTTTCTTAATTTTTGGTATTTTTCAAAGATCGTAGTTCATTGTATAGGAAATATATTTAAGTTTAATAAACATTTTGAATTTTTTTGTTTCAGCTACTCATTCGACCGGAATCATGCCAGCAGTTGAGGCACTTTTTTCAGCATTTCCGCAGACAGCACATAACTCTGTTATTTTCCAATATTTTTGTAAAACAAAAAAATGTTTAATATAGCTAAAAAAATACTTTATTACTTCAATAGAACGTCGAAACCTTCCATTTAGTACTTTCTTTTAAAAAAATTCACAAAAATCGGCTAATTTTTCATGCGTCACACTGGTATAGCCCCTTAAGAAATGGACCAAGGCATGTAAAACTTTTCTATAGAAAATACACTACAATCGTGATTTTTTATCTTTAAATTCCTACAGATCAGAGGTATTTTATGGCATCGCTTTGACTTTAGACGCATATTTCTCAGAATTGTTCACTCTACAAAAGTGCCCAGTGCAACAAACCGGTGTGGTAGTACGGGGCTCTAAACCTGGTTTTTCCACGAAATTCGCATTTTTTTGTATATAACTCGTAAATGACAAGAGCTATAGAAAAAATGTTCATGACAAACTTGTAGGAAATGTTATTTGCTACATAAAAGGTCTGAGGTCAAAATCGCTATCATTAATACGTCTCGAGATATTCGGCTTTTTATGTAAGGCTGTATGCAATTTTTATAGATTTTTTAAAACATACCATCTATAAAAATTCTATTTTTTTCCCGAACGAACCCAGAGCGTTTAATCCAAATCCAATCAGGAGAGATGATCGTGCACTCAGGCGCTGGATCTAAGGGCTTCGCGCGAGCACAATAAGCGTTGGTTAGCAACCAGCACTTGTGGCGTTGTGAAAACCTTCTGGCTCAGAATGGAACGTAAAATATCTATGTAACCACTAGCTCTTAGCAAGGTTTGCATGATCGCAATGATAGGTGTCCTAACTGAAAACTGTTCCATTAGCATTCACGCGTAGAAGCTAAAGTCTTTGGAGGACGCAACTTGTCAAAGCTACAAGGAGACACTTTCTCCTTCACTCTTCAGTTTTCCCGAGACTAAGATTGAAGCATCTTGGTTGTCATACCTTCTACGGACACACCAATTTGGTAGGAGTAGATATTAACTCGCTCAATAAATTAAGGTGACAATCGACGCACTGCTATGGAGTGCAAACTCTTTGAGGGAGGTAAGTATTCACTCCGACAGCAAGGTGGCAATACTGGCTTGAGCTCGCGCACTGTGCGCTAAGCTCGCTAACCGTACACCCAAAGCTAGTCAAGTAGTGTCTTTATTCACTGGTAATACCATCAAGCCACTTCATCATTCGACTCGTTTGGGTGCCCGGTCATAGCGGAATCGCGGACAACTGCAAAGCCGATGAGCTAGCCAGAGGGGGTTCCTTGCGTCGCACACATCGGATTACGACCGAGTTGGATCTCCATTGGCATCGCGCGTTCTAGCACTGAAACAATAGATATCACGTGAGCTTAGCAAGGGGTGGACGAGAATCCACTCCTGTGCGACGGCAAAATCATTTTGGTCTAGAATAGAACGTGGAAGATCTACTGAATTAATTGTCCTTAGCAAAGTTCACCTTGCCGCAATCATAAAGGTACTTACAACGGGGGGTACGCTTAAAAATCTTGTCGGTCGCTAGTTGTCAAAGTTGTATGGAGAATCAGAATGTATATAGGAGTTTTTTGTTTTTAGGCAAACACCTACTACAGGATCCCACTTTTCAACTGGGAAAGAAGGTTCAAAGTCAACATAGAAAAAGATGGCATAAAGGTGTGTTATGAGTCAAAATGTACGATGGAGTTGATGCGTGAATATATTGTCCAGAGTTAGGCTTAAGGTAACCTTTTAAGTTGCCGGACCACTGCAGGATATTTCAAGCAGAGGTCTTTACTATAGCGGAAGCCGCCAAGTTGGCCTCTATTGCACCTGCAGACAAATTCATAGTCAACATCTACATGGACAGCCAAGCAGCAATCAAGGCAATAACCTCGTATCGCATAACGGACAGATGTCTTGCAAAGCAGGGCAGCCGTGGAAAGTGTTGTCAGAAGCAAGCAACTTCACTTTTACTGGCTGCCAGGTTACAACGGTATCGAAGGCAATGAAATAATGGACGAGATTTCCAAGTGTTCGGCTAACATCGAAGAACGTGATCAACATTGGGACAACGATTTTGACAAAAGCTTGGTAAAGATAATCAAAACCCAATGGAACGAGCTACCTGGGAGCAAAACTTCAAAAGTCCTGTGCAAAATGGTATATCAGTACACAAAATTCTTAATGGCATTCAATAGAAAATACTATGGGAACATGATCGGTATACTAACTGGTCACAGTCTGGTGGCGACACACGCCCGCAGGATGCGGCTGACAGAACCAGACGACTGCAGAAAATGCCTAGAACAGGGCACCAGGGAAACAATGGAACATCTCTTGCGTACCTGTCCCGCATTGGCAAGAATACGCTGTAAGCATCTGGGAATCCCACAGTATGATACACTGAAGGAGATATCGATAGTGAGGCCATAGAGTATGTTAAAACTCGCGTCAAGCGCAGGCAACCTAAACGATGACTACTCCTCATGGACCTAGTAACTGAACTCCATCTGGTATCGCAAAGGACCAAACTGGTTTATGAGTGGCTTATTGGCCTACCAGATTAACCTAACTTAACCTAACCTTTAATCAAAGGTAAACATACCAGATAATTAACCTGCAAAGTAACATTCTGGGAAAATCAACAATTATTTCGAACCAGTTTTAATTATTAAAAAATTGTGTGGAATTGGTAATTAGTCGGCCAATTTCATTACATTAAACATTTTCCTACTACAAATAGTCTGCTAAAATAGTTCTAGACCGTCTTGCAACTTAGAAAATTAAGCATATACTGAAAATTTTTAAATATTATTCGATCCTTAAACGAATTAACAAATATAAAATAATATTGAGCTGAAAAGCTGTAAAAATCGCAAACTTCCACTTCTTTTGTTTAATAAATTTCCATATATAGGTCATATTATATCAATCAAATCAATATGTGAGAGGTTAAGTCAATTTCGAACAAAAATAAACAATATTACCTGATCCTAACGCAATTTCTACGTTCTTTATGGTATAAAAAACACAACACAGGCGGCAACATAATTAAATTTCAATTTTAAAACTTGCGTCAGGAGGCCTTTAGGTCCATTAGAAATATTTATTTAGTAAACACATGCGAGCGTCATCACCCACGAAATACCCATAAAGAACCTAATGTGTACCCGACTACACATGTACTTACATATATTTGAAGGAGAATACATAGTATGTACGTGAAAGTAAGAAAGCTTGGTAGGATACCTCATTCCAGCGACTGCTTAAGGACAAGCTCTAAATCTAGCACAAAGTGCCAACGTCAGCACGGAAAAACCATACACAAGGTCCTACCACACTGTGACACATACAGGGAATACTCGTAAGGCTCGTATATCTCATGTGTTTATATACATACATATGTATATACTAATAAAAATATATAAATTCGGTAATATATATACATATATACATATAAATATATATACAGCAACTGCTCTTTATATCCACATGCGGTACAGTGGATTAATCTCAAAATATTGGGTATATTTACGATGTAAGGCAATGCCCAAATATGTAACAGTTGGTGCTAAACTATTTTTAGTTGTTTGTTCGTATACGACTGACAGGTTTATTGATGGCCAGTATTTATTGAATGTATGTATGTCATCAGTATTTATTATACCCTGAACAGGGTATATTAAGTTTGTCACGAAGTTTGTAACGCCCAGAGGAAGGAAGCGTCGGAGACCCTATAAAGCATATATATAAATGATCAGTATGTTGAGCTGAGTCGATTTAGCCATGTCCGTCTGTCTGTCTGTATATATACGAACTAGTCCCTCAGTTTTAAGTTATCGTTTTCAAATTTTGCGAACGTCATTTTCTCTTCAAGAAGCTGCTCAAGAATATTGTTAATTATAAGTTTAATTTCAATATATATGCATTTATACTGTAGGCAAATGGCTTCGTGATATTCAATATGTTTTCTCTTGTTGAGAGTAGGCATCATTGGAGTCTGATTTTGTAAACTTTTACACTTGTGATATAGAAAGTTTTCCCTAAAACATACCACAGTCGATTTTTCTAAGCTACACTTGAGGCAAATTTTTAATCAACAAAATCATTCACCGTATACAGCAACAGATGGCAATCAATTGATGTCAGTTTCAAATTATACTATTGATGCATAAGAACATCCCAACCACGCACCCGGAACTTGAGGCGAGTAACTTTCCTTTCCTATTAGCCAAATCTGACCGCTTCTCGGAAATTGCTTTCTTCTTTTCGTCGATAATTCATTGCCGTCGAGGGCAAGACGAATATCTCCTGCAGTGTTTTGTTGACAGTCTCAACTTTGATTAAAAATTTCACTATTCACATTTTTGCACCTACTTCGGACTGTGTTTTCAACTTCTCTCGAAAAAAAAAAACTCTGTAAAAGATTTCATACGGTTTGCTCAACAACTTTGACGTTTTGAGTTTTCGAGAGAAAAGTTCTTTTCTTTGATGCCCCGGCGTGCTCTAACAAGTAATGACAGACACGCGTCTGAGGTGGCTAGGTCATCTTGTTTCTAGTATGAAAGTATTCTCATCTTTCTATCTTGGAACATTCAATTGGCGCCAAATCAAATACCATCAAGCTTTACGCCAATTAAGATTTATGACATTTACAGTCGATTACCTTTTGTGTTTCGCCTAACCATAATCTGACATATTTGCTCTTTGCTGGTGCCTTTCTTTGATTACTAATGACAGAACTGTCAGAAGTTTCTAGTAGAACCGTTTCCATCGACATTTGTCGAAATTTACAGTCGTCTACGTAATCGGATCAGGACCCGAAAGGACCCGGATTTTTATCCGCTCAAGGACTGTCAACTCTGCCGCTACAACAACAAAAAGTCAGCAGATCTTTCTCTGTAAATAAAGTGGTCTAACCAGCTCTGCTCTCTCAGCAAAGTTTGTTTTCTCTAGTCGAGAGGTCTTTAATTGGCAATTTTCCAAACAATGATTGTCCTAGGCTAAAGAGGTTAAAACGAAAACACCTTGGTTGTAATACCTTTATCTAACTAAGTGAAGTAGTGGGAGTAGTAGTGGAAATGGATAAGGATTTCTAGGTATCATGGTATTGTCAAAACGTAAAATTTAACTTTGCTAAAGATTATATTCTCTCTTTTACTAAAGACAGTCTCTTCACCAAAAATTCATCATGTTATGATGAAAAGTAAGTATTTTTATAATACAAGGCCTTACTATGAAAGCTATTAGTAAAGCCTTGATCACTGTACCTTCCTGCTTCGACTGCGCGAATTAGCCATTCCATGCTTAACATAACTGTATATAGCGAAAGTGTTTGGCCTTAGCACTAACACTACACCAACTACACAAATACCTTAAACAATGTACTTCATACCTTACTCATATATACTACAGGCAGAACCCCTCCACCAATTTTGCCGAAATTCCGTATATGACTTTGCTGCACAAAAATACCAACTGCTGTGGTGGGCATGGCAAGTGGGCGCCGCAGCAGCGGCAGCAGCGTTGCAAAGTGGCGTTGGCGAAACCACCAACAGCCTGGCCGTTGGTACATAAGTCCAGGAGCGATGCGTTGCTGGCGCCATATTTGCCACATCCGTTAAGCCAAGAGCTACAACGGCAGCAAGAGCAGCAGCAGCAGCAGGACTCACGAGACGACAGTCGCTTGCAAGCTTTTCGTCTAATTTGTTGTGTAATCATTGTTGCTGTATTCTTAGTAAGCATATGTAAGTGCATATGCATGGACTTAGTGCTGTTGTTGTTATTATTGTATTGATTGTGATAAATATTGCATTGTTGTTGTTAATAACTGATAACAATATATAATAATTGTTGTTGTTGCTAAATGTATACATTGTGTGTACTGGTTTTGTTGTAAACAAAACTGTTGTTGTTTTTGTGCGTGAAAATCCAGTGTTAATTACCGTAAAGTGTACATCAATCACTGACTGAAATCACAAATAATAACTGATACCGTTACCGATTGCTATACATACACGCGCACACTGCTTACATACTTGTAGTTGTTGTTGTTGTCGATACGCGTAGAAACGCAGAGTTGCAAATATTTTCGCTTATCTAGGATACAAAGCCTATCTGCGCTATCTAAGTACAGATCAAGGTAATCAAACAAACTGAATAATAAACATATACTCAAATAACTGTAAACATATACATACATATATACAGATATACACATGTGCGCAAAATGTTTGTTTTCAGAGTTAGAAAAAACAACCTTGAAGTCGAATTAAGATTACTGAATAGTGAAAACAGATATTAATATTGATTTTGATCGGTCAGTTGGAATTATAGCTGTAGGTTATAGTAGTTCGATCTGATTGTGCAATATTTTATACTAAATATCGTTAAGACATCTGGTAAAAAAATGAAATTTCCATACAAGGACTTGATTTTGAACGAACAGTTTATATTTCTTATAGTCCAATATCGGTGGTTCCGATAAATGAGCACCTTCTTTGGAAGAAAACAACGTGTGCAAAATTTCAGTTCCATACAAATTTTGCGTATGTTACATCTAGCGAGATTGGCGGACATGGATAAATCGACTTCATCTTTATTAGGACGAGTCGAGACCCGTTTCATATCCAAAACACCACCAAAAGCATTCGAACGAACTCGAGAGAGATGTAGAGCTCTCTTGCCATCTCTTTATCACTTGCTTGACGATTTTCAAGCACCATATCCTTCATTAGTTGAAGAAGTCGATGGTCGTCCAGAACGAGGCATGTCTTCAACAATCTCTTAACCGTCTTTGAAGGTTTTGTACCTCTCGTAGGCTTGCGTTTTTATAAAACAGAATCACCGTAAGCCTTTTCCAACATTTGAAATATCATTTACCCGGGAAATTTAAATTACAATTTCCAGATACTTTTTCGTATATACCGATTTCAATTAGATTAAAGCCTTCCCATCCTTAAAAGTTCAATACCAATGCACGCAGTGAAGCCACAGTAAATATTAAAAAAAAAATGTCGGAAGAAACTGTAACTTGTGTTCTATATATCCGTTCCAAATGTCAATAATGACTAAAGCGATCATAAATATGTGTCCATTTCGATGTTATACTCATTTTACTCGTCTTATTTATGTTCAAGGTAGATTACGATATACGTATGTTAGGGTTTACTCGTGTCGCCCACACATAAATACAAAGCCATACAAGTGGGGCTCCTTCGATTCAGACTTCAAGACACTCATAGCATTGCCATTCGAAATTTGATTTAGATGATGCTGATTTAAGCTAATCGTTTAAGAAATAAACTTTTCAGTTTAGTGGGATACGATGCGTTATTTTTCTTCTTGGTCCTTGTAGAGATACTACTTGGTTCAAAAATGCTATATAAAGCACAAATTACCACATGTACCAAGCTCCGTCCAGATATCTCAATATTTACTCCAGTTAGGGCTCGCACGTGCAGACGGACAGACAGTATCCTGGAATCCACTTTCACTTTTTATAAATATACATATATAACTCTGGATCAATCTCGATTATTTTTAAGGTAAAACAAGAAAAAACGTTAACTTCGGCTGCACCGAAGCTAATATACCCTTCACAAGTGAATTTCTTTTAGTAACTATGTGTTCAGTTTGTATGGAAGCTATATGCTATAGTAATCTCTGAACAATTCTTTCGGAGATTACATTAGTATGTGGCATGTTAGAAAATAATCTGTACTAAATTTATATGTTATAGTGGTCCGATATCGGCCGTTCCGACAAATGAGCAGCTTCTGTAAGAGAAAATGACATTTGCAAAATTTCAAAAGGATGTCTTAAAAACTGAGGGACTAGTTCGTATATATACAGACGGACGGACAGACAGACAGACGGACATGGTTAAATCGACTCAGCTCAAAATACTGATCATTTATATATATACTTTATAGGGTCTCCGACGATTCTTTCTGGGTGTTACAAACATCGTGACAAACTTAATATACCCTGTTCAGGGTATAAAAATTGCCAAAAGTGTGCTCAATAATGTACAAAAGTTCCGAATAAAATTACTTAATCCATATTTAAAAAAATAAATTCGCAAAAAAAGTCATTTTTTAGCATGAAAACCTTACACAAATGTACATTAGACATAATATGAGAAGACTTAATAGGAGCCGAGCTAAAAATTGGATGATGGAAACGACACCGCCTACTTTTAGGTGTACATATCTCAAACCAGCTCTGACCGATTTCAACCAAGTACGTGACATTCCCATGCCACAGTGTCAAAATGGACGCAGTCGGACAACAACCACGCCTACTTACCATAGCACAATTTTAAATTCCACTTGATTCTTTCTCTTTCCAGTTTACAAATCAAGAAGGAATTTGTTTAACGGGATCAAACTTAAACTTGTTCAAGCCCCTAGGTACTGAATGTTTGAACCCCAGTACGTCAGTATGCCAAAAATGTGTTGAATCGGGTCAATAGGTCCCTGAGCTCCCATATGGCTAATATGAAAATTTTGAACTTCCAGATAACTTTATACTGGATATATCGGCCAATATTTTAGTTATCTCAATGAAAATTACAAAACGTGTTTTTTCGGCGAAAACTTCACCTGCCGCCATATAACTAATAATAAGATTTTCAAACATCCGACTGATTTTACTCCATATTATTGGTGGTAGTATGTGAGGTACCTTTATGAAAACCAGTGAAAATAGTATTAGTATGTGGCATGTTAGTAGTATTTAGTTTTGGCAAAAATCGATTGGATACTACCCCAACTTTCATATACTACTACATATAATGATTTTCGACTTAGTTGTATATTTAAAACATATACGTTTTCAAGAAAGCCTGAACAATATTCAAATTAATGCAATCACCCCGTCTCTTTCTCTCCCCTTAAAATACCCCATGTAATGATTTCCGAATTTCCACCTGACTTTAAGCCTTACAAGTTGGTCAAATTATGACTTTTTAATGTAACTAAAAGTTTTCTTCAAAATTATGTGGTTTTTCGCTGAATTAGAATGGAATCTTTCTATACATAGGCCAAAACCTCATATCCCTAATATAAAGAAACCTGTGTTTGACGTTTTCCACATTAACTCAATATATTAAATTTAGCCTCTTCGGTCGAGTTAATATCAAATATCACACATATGTATGTACATATGTCATTTCAAGATGTTTTTATTGTAATTTTAGCTGATGCGAACTAAAAAATAGTCGAGCAATAAAACTAAGTTTAGTTCTTTCGGAATATATTTAAGTATAAAGTTTGCCACCACCTGAAGGAATTTCCCGGGACTTGATTCTTGCAAAATGCAAGAGTATACAATTTTCTGTTGCACTCGAACTTAGCCTTTCCTTACTTGTTCATTTGAAAAATTACTTTTCCACAATATTCACCGCTTGATCAAGCATATTTATACGAAATTTTCATTTACATTTGAATTTCAACAAATCCACATATCCACGCAATCGCTGGCGTTATTATTATTAAAGTTATATGCAATACAAATAATATACTTTTACTACCTTTATTTTCTGTATTTGCTACTCGTATTCAGCGCGTACGAAATGCTTTCCGAAAATTTGCACTTTCGACTGATTTGTTTATTGGCTCGATGTGGATATTTAAGCAGCTTATCACCGCCGCTGCTTGGCGGAAATTACTTATCAGTGCGAAAGCTTAGCAATAGAAAACGAATAAATGTTTTCGGAATATATTCCACTTTATTAACAGATCATCAATTAGCCAAAATTCATATTAACTGTGATTACTTGCTAATTACATATATGCGTCACCCAAAGTAATTGACATATCGGACGATCTAATTATATCTTTCGATTATCCGAACGTGTGCTCTCAGTCATTGGCACTTTATTGCTTTTAGATAAACGTGGCTTCATGATTTTCGCAATTTTCGCTCATCTTGCATGTGCCATATTGGACACGAAGCTGCTATTTGCATGGCGCAGCAAATTAACAAGTTCGTCGGTCTTATCAGTCGGTTCGCTACACTTCTGCACAGTCTTAACGGCTTTATTTTGCACCACACGCAGTGCATCAAAGATATGTCAAGCTGTATGAGTATGACCTAGTAATAAATTTTGAGACGTCTTGAGAGAGGGGCTTAAAATATATCCACATATCTCGGCCATATCTTGTCCCACTGTTCGTTTAAGTAATAGATTACTGGTATAACATAATAATCCTGTAATATTACATATCTTTTGAAGTTATTCAAAGTATGATACATCTCTTGCTTCGTTGGTGAGCTAGAAGTCGATCCAAGCTTTTCCGTTTCCTTTTCATACACGCCTACTCTCATGAGCTGAGTGAGCGTGTGTATGTGCTACTTGCTGATCAATAAAAACGCCCCCTTTAAGGAACCTTCGCCCACCCTTGGACCAC
Organism: Bactrocera neohumeralis; assembly: GCF_024586455.1. Lineage (NCBI taxonomy): Eukaryota > Metazoa > Arthropoda > Insecta > Diptera > Tephritidae > Bactrocera > Bactrocera neohumeralis. The sequence continues at coordinate 28,064,641 of NC_065923.1, forward strand.
ATTTGCATTACGTCAGGGTGGCGCTTCTTTTTTCTTACTGGGAAATTTACATCTGCACACCTGCGCCAAGGTCCCACTTTTTGCTGTGTAGCATAATTGCTGCGATTAATCCCCCAATCTTCTACGGCGGTGCATTCTCGTTGCCACCGCCATATTTAAAGAATGTGTGTTCAGCGTCGTTTTCTGTGGCGTCATAGTATAGGCCTGACGGCTCTTCGACTTTTCTCAATCTGTGGAAGTACTTTTTGAAGTATCCGTGACTGAATAACAGAGAGTTGTGTAAAAGTCGACTTCTCCGAATTTACGGCTTGCCCATAAGTTTCGGTCTTTTATTAGTCTGGCCATCCATCTGACACGACTCTCATTCTCCCATCTTCGTTGTCATGTTGTTATTGTATCTTTCGTTATTGGTTCTATTGCACTCTTGTTATTTACGGATGTTTTATTTAGCTCCCAAAGCTTTTTCTTTAATACACCAGAAAGTTAATTGGGGCATTACCGCTTATAGATCATATTGAATCACCTGACAATGTTCGCCTGTCGCGGTACACTCTGACCACTACCTTACTCCGATTTTCTTTTTTAAGCACATCTGCCCAGATCTCAGCTCCGTATAATAGGACGCTGATTGCATCGACATTAGGAGTCTTCTCTTTCCTTAGCCCGGGCTCCCTATGTTGGTCATTTATCTGCTAAATTGGGAGGTGATTTCCGTTGCCTTTCCTGCGGCGTGCCTAATTTTTACCCAAAAGGTTAGTCTGGAGTATAGTCTTACGCTAGGTAGCTTACAACTTTTTCTGTTCTAAGTCGAACAGAACAGTCAGAAGTCGTTTTCATACTTATTTCGAGGGGTATATGCCTATTTGTTAGCAGTAGTAGCTCTGTTTTTTCCGTAGTGAGCTGGAAGTTGCTGGAGTCAAGCCATGCTTGCATCCGTATCATGATCTGATTAAGCTTTCTTCGCGCTTCTTCTTTGCCTCGTGCTATAATTACTGCTGCAATGTCATTCGCGTAGCCAATTAAGTACGATTCGTCTAGCATTTCGGGTTTTGGTATAGCGTCGTAGCTGATGTTTCACATGTCTGGGCTTAGAGTGGATCCCTGTGCAACTCCTGCGTGACCGCTATCTGTCGTGATCCCTCTCTAGTTAAGATTTTTTCTGTTGCTAAGGTAGCTCCGCACCACAGCTCTGACAGCTCTGAGGTTGTCGGGAATTTTAAACCTTTTTTGGAGAGCGTATATCCAATCATCTAGTGCTATTGAAGATATTTCGGACTAATATTTGTATTTATGCCATCTACGCTGTGCGGCTTCTACACTTCCAATGACACATTTTAAAGCTCCTGGAGTTGATTTGCCGGGTCTAAAGCCATGTTGTCTAGGGGCGAGTCCTCCAGCTTCGTTCATAGCCGCTTCGAATCTGGATTTGAATAGCCTTTTATAGAGCTTTCTTGCTGTGTCAAACATGCATATTGGACGGTATGTAGATGGCAAGTTGGGATCTCCTTTTCCCTTACTGATTAGCAACAGCCGTTGCAGTCGAGGCAGGCATTGTACATATTCAATAGTACTGCCGGTCGCTCTGCAGCAATAATTTTCAGGATTTCTGATGGGATCCTGTCCACGCCGGGTGATTTGTCGATCTTGAGCTTGCCAGTGGCTTCAATACTCAATTTACATACTGATATTAGATGATTACATAGAGAAGTCAAAGGAAATAATTTCATACTTAAAAAACGGTATATAGTACATTTATATATAAGCATTATATTATACATATATTCTATGTTCGGATTGAGCTTTAGAATGGTTTATGATTCAATTCTCATTCTCATAAAGTCTGAAAGGCTATAACACTAACTCAAACATATTTATATGTATTAATAAGGATGAACATAAAATCCAGTTAATAACATTTTGTAGCGGCATTAAATATCATATCACTGATAACATTTGTTTTTTAATTAATATTAAGTATTATTGGTTGTTAGATGATAATTGCGGGTTTTCTGCTTATCAAGTGTCAAGAAGCCATTAGAAACACTTGCCAGTTGCGTCGATAAGCTTTCGACGGCGTTAGATAAATCGAAATTTCGAACTCTAATTTCTATATATTATATATGCACATTTACTTAAACATAAGTATGTACATTCGCTTCCATTTAGATAAAATGGTGCGTCAGAGATGCCTCAACTGCTAAACTGATTATACAGAGAGATAATGAAGCGCTATTATGAGTGAGAGGTGCCTGTGTATCCTCCTCTCATGGTTATCTAGTATAAGCATTAATGTATGCAGAGTGCTAAGAAAAAAATTGATATTGTTTACTATAAAAAAATATAAAAAAATATATACTAAAAATATATACAGATTTTAGTATATCTTTTTTTATATTATATATATACATATTATATATATTCTTCTTAAAAAAAAAAAATTATGTATATTATCAAATTGAAAAAATTTAAACGTTTTCGAGAGTGATTAAAATAAATACTGTCACTAATTAATAACTCTAAATATGTAGACCTCTTTATAGCAAACAGTTTGGGCTTAAAATACAATAGTACCATTTGAGTACTAATTTTTTAATAAAACAAAATATCTACTATTAATCAGTTTAAAAAATAATATTTAAAAATATATTTAACTTATATCCATCACTATAGATTCAAAATCGTAACATTATATATATTTATGTAGGTGTTATGAAGTCATCGAATGCCGAAGTAGGCTGAGAAAAATACAGCACAAATTGTCTCCTTGCCCTTGTTGGATCGAGGTTGCAAATTTTTCGAACTTTGTCGAATATTTCTTTGAAGTGATTACTTTTCTGCACTCTTGGGTTATATAGATCATTAAATTTTTAATATTATTGCAACATATAAATTACCATTTAATTTTGGACCATACCGTCTGTGGCAAAAGGACAACGAATTTCATTCCTGAGTGAATTAATACTATAGACAAGCTTGAATAGGCACCCGCGTTATTACTCTGACATAAAATCAATCCTCGATTCATGAAGCATTTTCTATATTTTGAGGTTATGATCTAATTTATTTAAATATATTCCAGTCAATCGTGAACTGAATTTTATATTATTATCCAATGTGAGTTAGACATATCATGTATTCTGGTAATTATTTGTTATGAATAAGGAGCTGAGCTAACAATCTAAGGTTCTAAACACCTCGAAGAATAACTGTTGAAGTTTATGGACAGCTTATCAAAAACTGCTCTATAATATTCAATTATTGAATCAAATTATTTTAAAATTAAAACAATAAAAAAACGTTAACGTCGGCTGGACGAAATCCAAATTATTTTACAGCTGCACAAGAACATGATTTTTATCTGTTTATTTGTATGGCAAATATTTGCAATCTGAACCATCGGCGATCGTGGAGTTGCCTATGCCAATAATCTATGGCAGCTTTTCCGATATGAACCGACATCAACGGTTCTGATTGAAAAAGTTAAAAGAGCTGATCTATCTCGTTGTATGAATGTTTTTACAAATTTTTATCGTTTATTTGACCCTGCCGGCATCTTAATTCGCTGAACTATTTCAATGTCGTCGTATATCTCGTACAGCTAATCGTGCCATTGACTGCAATATTCGTCGTTGGCAATTCCCAAAGCGCCATAAATCAGATCAGCTGTTGTCATCGTCCATGCCTCTGCACCATATAGCAAGACGCGGATGATGAGCGACTTGTAGAATGTGGTTTTTGTTCGTCGAGAGAGGACTTTACATCTCAATTGCCTACTCAGTCCAAAGTAGCACCTGATGGTAAGAGTTATTCTGCTTCCTTACCTAGTCTGGAGAAACCAAAACTAACGGTGCGGTATTGGAAGCCAATGATATCAATATCATCGAAGTACGCCAGCAGCCGTACACTTTTATAGAAGTTTGTACCTTCCCTATTCAGATCTCTCATCCGAGGCTGTTTTCTTATTTTCATTGGGAGTTATTTTTACGTGGCGGGTCGCAAAGCCAGCGATCAGCGATGGAGAGGGATGTTTCGCCTTCTTACTTTAGCTCGCCTTCAAAGGGATGGTTTTTGGCCACCTTGAGTATACTTGGCCTAAGACCGGAAGTCGTGCGCTGCTTGAGCCATATGAAAAGAATCGTTTGAGGCCAACCCCACGTGAATGACGCTCAGAGAACTTTTCTCACTTACGTGAACTTCTACACATGGCTTCATCATCCTTGGCTATTATTTATCTTAGTAATTTAGATAATTTATGGAAGATTAGTTTTTCGAGTACCACCATTTAGGTGGTTGAGACGTGACGTCTTCTAGGGCTCTCAATATTCCAATCTAAAAGAAATTAGGCAGCTTGGGTGGTAAAAGCTTAGGAAGTACCTCAAATCTTCGTCAAATCCTGTGGGTCTTACTCAGGACTCACTTGGTAGCGCAATGAACGGTATGGTTACTTGAAGTCGACCGCTTACAGTCAGGGGAATTTGAAGAAAGAAACATTTTTTATCGAATATTCTTGAGCTTATGAGAACTGGTGGTCAAATCTGATGTGTATTTTACTGGATATTAAAAATCAAACTTATTTAATTTAATCACGAGTTGGGAAAATATATTGTTTTTGTAATTTTTATAAAAAGAGCACACAAAATCGATTTAATTACCTCCACATGACTGCATTTAAAAAACAAAGCTTAAAACTTTTGCTGTTGTCAAAAAGTGTCCGAAAAAGAGGTTATCGCAAATCTACTTTTTCTCTGCGACATTTGAACTATAGATAAAGAAAAAACACAAATAAAAACTTTTTGCACACAAATTGCACAAACTTTCTGCTGGAGGCAACAGAAAAGAACACACAAATTGCTTTTTTTCTTCTTATCATAACATATTCTTTCGTTACTGACCAAATTAAGTTCTGATTGAGGTCAACGATGACCTGACAATAACAATCCTTGCACTAATTTATTTCGCACGGCTCAGTGCATACAGAAAATATTTCATTCTAACGGCATTATAAGCGCTCCCATGGCTGGTTGCGGGCTGCCAGATTAATAAAGTTTTCTTCGAAAAACAGAAATTCTTCAATTCTTACTTTAAAATCCTTGTGCACGAGAAAAGCCATTAGTTATGCAATGTCAGCCATTAGCCGCAACGCGCGCTGTGCTGTGACAACAAAAAGGCGTATTTTTGGGGCACAAAAAGTTACAGCTTCAGCACCAGCGCCAGCGCCAGCCCCACCACATCCCTCAATTGCGCCACACGACCATTTTCTGACACATTTTGGCTCCGCCTACGCAAGCAAAATGGCAACTATGACGTCATTGCTGAAAAACTAAAATGCTCCCCAATGGAAAATGGAATATGCGAGAGGGGGATTTATTTATGTGTGTGTGTGTCACGAAGGACTGCTGTCGCCGAGCCTTTGCCTGTGAGTGGTTTGGTGCTTTGGCTATGAAGAAAAACCAGAATCGATAATTTCATTGCATACGTTTGTCGGAGGCCGATTGTCGCCACGAAGTGTCCTCGCAGCCATTTTGGAAAATTTGTGCTTCTTAGGCGACTCGCATGGATGCTGTGGCACATAGCGCCGCAGATCGTCAAACAGTAAAGCTGCATTCGCGTGCTGTCCGTCCTGGCTGGCTAAACGTGTGGTTTCAACGCTCAGCTAAATTCTAAATTGAAAAGTCTTCAAGAGTGTGGAAAAAAATTTACAGAACTCAGAAAATTCGGTCGCAGTAATTTTTGTGCGCAAGCGAGTTAGACGTGTTTGTAAACGCTTAGTTGCTGCATTATTCATTGCAAGAACGTTGTAAGAAAAGTAATACAAATGTAGAAAACGCTCACAGCGCTTAGTAGTAGTAAAAAAGCTTAGAAAAATTAACCAAAAATTTAAAAGTAAAAAAAAATATTGAAAAGTGTTCCACTGTAGTTGGCCGCCATACACCTTCACACATACCAAGGCTGCGTTGTAGCATCAGCGTAATTAGCTAACGTGCCGTAAACATCATCCACCCCAACAGTCATCAGCACTAATCACTTGTTTCATCACCATCCATATCAAATTTAAACAGTCAAAGTGATTCTCCTAAAGCAATACATCGAAGACCTCCGCAAGATTATTGGTAAGCAGACTGCACCAATGCGCACACACACCAATTTACATGTACAGACCGACACTGAGAATTTGATGAGCCAGACATAATCACTCAGACAAACAATACATATTTTTTGTAAATATAATTTTTTTATGAAAAAAAATAAAAATTAAAATTAAAATTACAAAAAAAATTAAAAATTTAATAAAAATTAAAAAAATATATATTTAAAAAATAAATATAAATCAAAAAAAAAAATATTAAAAAATATTTTATAAAAATAAAACAAAAATTATCAAAAAAAAAAATTTGTTAAAAATAAAAAAATGTTAAATAAAATTTATTTTCATTTCTTCTAAAATTAGCTTACAATTTTTCTCTTTAATTTTTTCGATTGCATAACCATTCCCCAGCAATGTTGTCCTTCAATGCAGTGCCTTGAAAATTCGGTAGTAAAAAAAAATTCAAAAAAAAAATTAAATTTTGTTAAAAAAATTTTTGCAATAAAAAAGTTTTGTAGAATAAAATAAATTTTCGTTCCTTCTAAAATTAGCTTATAATTTTTTTCTAAATTTTTTCTATTGCATAACTGTTTCCCAGCCTCGTTGTCCTTCAATGCAGCATAAATTTTTTGTAAAAATAAAAAATCATGAAAAAAGTATTATAAAAGATTTTATACAAAAAAAATTAATAAAACTTAAAAAATATAATAAAATTAAAAAAAAATAGTGCAATAAAAGAAAATTAAAAAAAAAAATAAATTTAATTTCTTCTAAAATTAGCTTAAACATTTTTCTATTGAATTTGTTTCGATTGCATAACCATTCGCCAGCATTGTTGTCCTTCAATGCAATACCTTGAAAATTTGAAAAATCGGTAGTAAAAAAAATTAAAAAAAAATTCAAAAAAGAAATTTGTTAAAAAAATTTTTGCAACAAAAAACAGTTTGTAAGATAATAAGAAATAAATTTTCATTGCTTCTAAAATTGGCTTACAATTTTATTTTCTGAATTTTTTCTATTGCACAACCATTCCCTGGCCTCGTTGTCCTACAATGCAATATAAATTTTTTGTAAATATATTTTTTTTTGAAAAAATACAAAACAAATAAAATATAAAAAAAGTTATTACAAAAGATTTTATAACAAAAAAATTAATAAAACTTAAAAAAGAATATCGAAAGAAAATTATTAAAAAAATTATATTAAAAAAAATTGTGTAATAAAAAGTTGTGTGAAATAAAATAAATTTAATTTCTGCTAAAATTAGCTTACAATTGAACTTTTTTTTGAATTTTTTGATTACATAACCATTCGCCAGCATTGTTGTCCTTCAGTGCAGTACCTTGAAAATTTGAAAATTCGGTAGTTTCCGTTGGCAGCGGCTTGACGCAGCTAGCAATGCGCAGTTGCGAGGCGTCATTTCATTACACACACCTTCTTTATTAGCGCACACACACTTACATACATATATATCCATCGACTTACATATACACACACATACATATCTACGCCTCTCACACCTCTTTTGTCTTCCAAGCGGCCAAACGCCACCATTTGCATTACGTAAAGTTTTACTTTCCCAAGACACTCGCTCCATCTCACTCCATTTCGCGTATGTCGTTTTTGCATGTCTCCTCCTCGCATTTCGTGCTTGTCCTTCATTTATCCTTCAATACAGCACAACCCAAGGCGTTTGCATTGATTTTTAAAATAATATATATACAAATATATAACTGCGCATAATTAGTCTGCATTGTATTTCATCATTTAATTATCTCTATTTTATTTATTTTTGTTACACGTACATAACAACAACACATATGTATACATATAAATTAATGCATTTACTTTTCATTCAAGACCACCAAAAAATAAAATACATATCATATTAGTTGTAAACCTAACATAATCTTACATAAATCAAAATTCTCTTATATAATACAAAAACTTTACCAATTTGAATGCGTAGTTTGCAACCCTGGAACCAAAAATGTATCAATTAACACTAACTAACAGACTTTTAAAATAAATTAACCATCATAATAATGTATGAAATATGTATATTTGTAAATTTTGTAAATAAAAACTTGTCATCATATTCAAAATAACATATTTTTTAAAACCTTCTTATTTTCGATCTAATTTAAATTCTTATTTTTAATTGTTTCTAGGAAGAGAAATAGCACCCATTTTCAGAGGGGAATAGGTCCAATATTATAAATGAAACGGTTAAAACATACTACTATGAGCAAAAAATAGAAATACTTTGTTTATAATTGCCAACGTTTTTTCCAGTCGAAACAATTGTCAAAGTAAATTTCCGAAATAACCTTCAATGCGCGTAGCGATTCACGTTTAATGTCTTCAACTGACACAAAACGGTTTCTCCAGAGCGGTCGTTTGAGTTTTTGACTAGCCAGAAGACACACGGAGCTAACCATAGCGAAAAATATACGAAAATCAATGCAGTATGCGACAATGCACTATCGTAGTGCCAAAACCAAGAGTTATCGGCCCATAGTAGCTTCGCGCAAACGACGCATAACACTCAAATAGTACTCCTTGTTGACAGTTTGACCGGTCGGAAAGATTTCGGAGTACAACACACTTTGTTATTCGAAGAAAACTGTCAAGATAAGCTTGATTTTTGACGTGGTTTTTCGGCTTCGGCTCACCTTTGCCCTGATATTCGGCCGATTAATCATCTGTTTCCAGGTTGTAAGCATAAATCCAAGATTCCTAGCCAGTAATAATACGTTTCATGACATCCTGGTAGTCGGAAAGAATTGTTTCACAGACGTTAAGGCGAAGATAAAGTTGAGTGATTTTGGAACCAACCGTGTTTTCACTTTTCTTAGGCCCAAATGATATTTCAAAATGGTTTTCACTGATCCTTCCAATATTCTAACGATGTCAATAAGGTATTTTCTGTTAATCGACGATTCTCAAGCACCAATTTCTTTATTTTGATCTAAAGAAATATCATTCATACGATTGTTGCAATAAAATGAAGTTATGAGGGCACCGATTTTGAAAGCGCGAGTTGCGGAAAGAACGCTTTAAGAGGGTATTTTAGTATAGAGGCTTAAGTTTCACGTAATTTTTGAAGTGTCCTAAACAAAGGTAATTAATATTTTTACTATCGATTTTTTATTAGTTATTTATTAACATTGCAAGCATATAGGAAAAAATCAAGAAATATTAAAAAAAAATTAAAAAATGTCAACAATTTCAAAAATTAGCAGCTGACGAAGTTGAGATCTCAAAACATTGACTTATGAGAATACCATGGATTTCAGGCCTTCTTGCAATCTGAAACCAAAAAAATATTATTAATATAGAATAATGACACAATAATTTATTGAATAGCAGTGAACGCACAACACCAGGAGAAGGAGAACCCGATTCCCCAATCGATGACGATGGAGCAGACGTTCCATTACCCGACCATGAAGAAGTTCGAATAGCAATTGCCCGCCTGAAGAACAACAAAGCGGCAGGGGCCGACGGATTGCCGGCCGAGCTATTCAAACACGGCGGCGAAGAACTGATAAGGTGCATGCATCAGCTTCTTTGTAAAATATGGTCGGACGAAAGCATGCCCAACGATTGGAATTTAAGTGTGCTATGCCCAATCCATAAAAAAGGAGACCCCACAATCTGCGCCAACTACCGTGGGATTAGCCTCCTCAACATCGCATATAAGGTTCTATCGAGCGTATTGTGTGAAAGATTAAAGCCCACCGTCAACAAACTGATTGGACCTTATCAGTGTGGCTTCAGACCTGGCAAATCAACAACCGACCAGATATTCACCATGCGCCAAATCTTGGAAAAGACCCGTGAAAGGAGAATCGACACACACCACCTCTTCGTCGATTTCAAAGCTGCTTTCGACAGCACGAAAAGGAGCTGCCTTTATGCCGCGATGTCTGAATTTGGTATCCCCGCAAAACTAATACGGCTGTGTAAACTGACGTTGAGTAACACCAAAAGCTCTGTCAGGATCGGGAAGGACCTCTCCGAGCCGTTCGATACCAAACGAGGTTTCAGACAAGGCGATTCCCTATCGTGCGACTTTTTCAACCTGCTTTTGGAGAAAATAGTTCGAGCCGCAGAACTAAATAGAGAAGGTACCATCTTCTATAAGAGTGTACAGCTGTTGGCGTATGCCGATGATATTGATATCATCGGCCTCAACACCCGCGCCGTTAGTTCTGCTTTCTCCAGGCTGGACAAGGAAGCACAGAAAATGGGTCTGGCAGTGAACGAGGGCAAGACGAAATATCTCCTGTCATCAAACAAACAGTCGTCGCATTCGCGACTTGGCACTCACGTCACTGTTGACAGTCATAACTTTGAAGTCGTAGATAATTTCGTCTATCTTGGAACCAGCGTAAACACCACCAACAATGTCAGCCTAGAAATCCAACGCAGGATAACTCTTGCCAACAGGTGCTACTTCGGACTGAGTAGGCAATTGAGAAGCAAAGTCCTCTCTCGACAAACAAAAACCAAACTCTATAAGTCACTCATAATTCCCGTCCTGCTATATGGTGCAGAGTCTTGGACGATGTCAACAACGGATGAGTCGACGTTGCGAGTTTTCGAGAGAAAAGTTCTGCGAAAGATTTATGGTCCTTTGCGCGTTAGCCACGGTGAATACCGCATTCGATGGAACGATGAGCTGTACGAGATATACGACGACATCGACATAGTTCAGCGAATTAAAAGACAGCGGCTACGCTGGCTAGGTCATGTTGTCCGGATGGACGAAAACACTCCAGCTCTGAAAATATTCGACGCAGTACCCGCCGGGGGAAGCAGAGGAAGAGGAAGACCTCCACTCCGTTGGAAGGACCAAGTGGAGAAGGACCTGGCTTCGCTTGGAATATCCAATTGGCGCCACGTAGCGAGAAGAAGAAACGACTGGCGCGCTGTTGTTAACTCGGCTATAATCGCTTAAGCGGTTTCTACGCCAATTAAGAAGAAGAAGAATGACACAATATCTGGTTCTATGAAAAGTTGGAAATTTTTTATTTCACGAAATGGCGATTGTCTAAGAAACAACTTTGATCCACATCTTGTGACTGTTTCGAATTTTTTAAAAATAAGAAAAATTGAGATCTGGGGATATGGAATTCTAGATATACACAAATCTTTAGAGATGACTCTCTTAAAATCTAATTAAATTCATCCTGTAGAACCAGAGCAATCGTTTTCAAAAGACAGTTTCAAGAAAACCCCGTTTAAAGTTTTAGTTCCGGCCGAACCAGTATGAATGCTGGGTCAACAAAATACTTACATATATAATATTCCCATAAATAATTTGAATTTTGAAAAATCATCTTGTAGATATATTTTAGAATAGTTAAACTTTGAATAAAAGTAACAAAATAGATTTTTTTATTTTTAAACTAGCATATGGATACAACATTCTTGAGATATTATGCATTCCTGTAAGACACGTTGACATTAAGAGAAGAATTTAGAAAAGCGTCAGTATGATTGTGTCATACCGATTTTTCCGATTGCCAAAGTAGTTAAGTGATGATTTCGGCAGTAAGTGCGCAAAAGTTTTTACAAATACACCGATTTTTAATAGCCCGAGAGCGCGAAATCTGTCATATTTCTACTTTTGTACTGATTTCTCATTAATAAGTCCCTGGAAATCCTCGCTATAAAAGACTTATGGATTAGTAGAAGAAAAATTAACGGAAATTTTGTACAGTGGCAAGTAGTCATCCAATACTTCTATATATTATGTATTCGTCCTAAGGCAGCCACTGAAACATTTTTTAATGTAGCGAAAAAAGACATAACTTTCGCAAAAATTTGTATAAGGTGAACTAATACAAAAAACACTATAGAAAATTTCTTTATTCAGAAGAGATTAAACCATCAAACGGAAGTGAGTATTTTCATTTTAATATTGATATTACGATCTCTAAAACTAATAAACATTTGAATGAGAAATAAATGTCTACATGTGAGAGTGTATCATTGCGTTCTACCCATACTCTCTCTTAGACTCAAAAAATCAATAATAAATACTAGCAAATACAATGATACATTCGATTCATTTAAGTTAAGTTGGGAGAGATTTGCGTCGATCAGAAATCAATCTCTCAATCTAGGCAACTACTTCTTCCAACAACATATACACATGTACGTATGTAATCTCTCACACACAACACGATTAAAAGCTCTCTAAATTAAATTGAGATAGATACTTCCTCAATCAAAGATACTAAATGTTTGTCTTATCGAATATTTTCGCCAGAAGTTCGCCACAAAATTGGCAGATAGATATATTTTCGTACTCGCTGCTAAGTATTCAGATATTTTCGAACAAATTGGCAAATTTTTGTTTTCTAATTTAGTGCGTTTTGTAAACAATAAACAGCGTGTACATACATTACATCAATACCGGCGCAGCTGTTATTTACTTTGCTTTCAAGTGAATTAAATTATTTGAAATAAAAATTTTATGATTTTTAATTACAATTTGCTTTTTCGCTCTTATTTCAGAGGAGAAGATGTCGATCAATCCAAACGGGTATAAATTGTCCGATAAAACGGCTCGTCTAACGGCATACGGTAAGTTTATAAAAACATTAATAAGCTTTATTAAACTTAGTTATAGAAAATGTTAAGAAATTTTGAAAAAAAAAAAAATATTTTGAGAATATTTAGAAAAGGCAATGGTGCCATATTTCTTTTTACTAATTACTATATAATTATTAAATATAATAACTAAAGCAAAACTTGCTTGAATACGCTCCACGGACTGTCTCCTTCTCGAAAATAGCCAAGATACTGTTAACTCCTTCAAACTTTGCATTACTTGTAATAACTTTCTCTGAGAGTATTCTACAGCAGAAATTCAGATTAAGACATAAATACCGATAGATAGATAACTACCGTTCTAAGAAATCATGTAATTTGACAGACGAACAAATCCCACGACAGTCCGGTCTACGTAACCAGAATGGACCCGGGTTTTGTATCCAGTAAAGGACTGTCAACTCGACAGAATTCTTCCGCTCAACAATAGACGACCAAATTAAACACCATCAATACTAACGCAGAGCTTCGGAAACTATACTTCAACATTTACTGACCGGTTTTATTCTCTCCAAAATCTGGCTGCAAAAATCTTTGGAAGGTTACTATTTTTTTAAAGAGCGCTTTATTGGTTTAAAAATAGTCGCCATTTTGACAGAATTTATGATACATTTAAACTAATTTTCAGGGACTGAACAAAAGGTTTAAGACAAGCCTAAGATATGCACTTGGAATGTATCAATCGTTTTTTCTGGCATTAAGAAGTGTTCACCTTAAGGGTTTCCTTAAAAAAGCCGCCTTCTGTACCAAGTCAATGTAAGAGTCTTTGATCATAATATGAGAAATGATCAGGATGACAAGACGAGTTGTAATCTAGGTGACTGCCCGTCCGTCCGACCATGTAAACTGCAAAAAGTCAAACGTATGATATCACTTTATCTTGGTGCCCAATCGACAGACTCAAAACGTGAAATCATTTGCTCACCGAAGTTTTCTCTCAATAAATCCATTGATTGATGCGAAGTGTAGGAAGTGGCGCCGTCTTGTTGATAACAAATGTCATCGAATATTCTGTTATCTTGGCGGGATAACGGTCATCATTGAAGGTTACGTTCTCACCGACATCATTTTTGAACAAATATGGACCGATGTTCCACCGACCCACAAACGACACCAAACTGTTATTTTTTCAGGATCAAATGGCGACTCTTGGATCTCTTCAGATTGCTCGTTGTCCCAAATGCGGCAATTTTGCTTGTTTACATACACATGAAGCCAGAGGCTTCATCGCTGGACAAAATTTGGCTCAAAAACCTTGGATCTTCCTGGAACTTGGGAAGGTCGAGCGGCTACAGTTCTTGTTATATTTTAGACGATTTCAATTTAAGATCTCAACGTCAGTCCGAGTTGCTGCGAACAGGTATATATGCAGGTATATGTTCCTCACTGCGTGCTGGATATGGTTGGTCGAATATTATCCAATAATGACTAGTGGGTCTCAAGATGGACGTTGCGAATAGTATGCTCATGTATGCTATTGTTATTAATGCGATCTCTCTGTCAGAGGAAAGGCTTTTTGGTCCAGTCTCTGCATATGTATAAGTAACATATATACATTTGTTTTCTATTCTGTATGTTCTATATAGCTGCAGAAGCATTAGAAACCTTATCAAAGAGCCCATTAAACATACTAAAAAGAGATTTGTTGCACTAAAGTACTGAAATAAGACACATAATCCTAGAATCTTCACATTAGATTCTACTAATTGATATTACCAGCGAAATAACGAACACAATTTCTTATATAATAAGGACTTTCTTCACACACTTCCGTGGAAAAATGTCAACTTTTGAGCCTGGGTGTCGTATGCTCATACTTTCCCATTTCTCAAGCACACAAACAAGGTTTGAGAGCACAAGCAAATAACGGGTGTTGTTAATATGCTCAAGCACTGGATAAATACTTCAGTCAAAAGTACATTTGGCAAATGACATATGCAGCAAGAGTATTTGCGATTTATGGCTTAACAAATGGCGCAAACAATGGCAAATCTACCGAAGTCTGGCAAAATGCGAAACTTTGTTTACGCACAAGAAAAATACAAAATGTATGAGAATAGGAATAAGAGCAAGAAAAAACTGCAGAGTTTTGTGTACCAGAAGCTGCCGGTGTCGGACACACTCGTCCACTGAGGTGATAAATTGCCCAGCGACTCACACCCGACGCGCAGCCACTATGTACTCCGCCTAAGCGATTCTGGGGCGCACGTGTGTGTGATGAGTGCGTGTATGTATATATGAAGAATCTACAACAGATCTGCTGAGGTCTGAGGCATACATACATACATACATGAAGCAGTGCCAAGAAGTCAAAGTCACCCCCTTTCCTGCCACTTGGTGTGCGGTGCTGTGATGTGCGTGCGTGCGGCTGAAATTCAATACACGGCCAGCCATAAACCGTTTAGTCACAGGATATTACGTTCGTTTACATGTCACTGGAATTCCGTTTATTTAACGTGCATGACGTACTGACACATACACATACATACAAGGAAAAAAGGTAACATCTGAGCAAAGCTACTTATGAGCAGCGCTTGTTCGAAAGATTCTCTTGTTGCTGTTGGTTGGCGTTGGTGGTAGTTTCGCCCGAGTTGCAGTTCGCTGCCTCACTTTCGTGCGTTGAGCACTTTTTTTCAGTTCCAAAAAGCCTTATCAGTCTACATATCCGCTAGTCGTGGACGTGCGTTTAAGCGGCTGGTGCTGTCTTCCTTCCGTCCTCTCTTCCTTCTGCCAACACATCGATGCTTATCTACAAGTGTATAAGTGCGTGTAACTCTGTCTGTGTTGGCGCAACGAATGCGCCGATCAACGTGTTTTAAATTGAATTTAAAAAGCTGCGTAAACAAATACAAACATTTCAGTCTATAAAACTTGGAATTTCTTGTGCGTAGACCGCTTTAAATTTACACATCACTGCCGTTGATTAATGAAGAGAAATTTTAATTTTGTGCGCGATTTCATTTCGAGAATGTTAATGGAAATTCCTGCGATAACACTAAGTTTTAATGGGTTATATAATTTTATTGGTATCAAAATTACTTGACTTTTCTTCTTACTTCTACTTCTAAAAATGGGAGAGGGCTGGAGATGCTTACTCTTAAGTTTTTGTTTCTATAATTTTGTGTTCTTCATCTACAAAGGATAGTATACATGGCACACCAAATGTTAGTTGTAACCATAATCAATCACTTAAGCGGTTATATGGGTTTGCCCGACTTAAAAACAGCCTTTTTTTAAATGAAATATTTTATAAGAACCTTTTATTGTTCAAAAATACACTATTAACAAAGAAAATTTTGAAATTTTTTGAAAAAATGTTTTAAGCTCGGATTGCGTCGCCATTTCCGGTGACCCCTCGGCAAAAGATGCGCCCGCGTTGGCAGGATAACTTCTTACATCTAAAGGGAATATATACGTGTTTTAGTTAAAACCTTAACTTACAACTTCGACGAAGGAAAAAAACTTAAAATTGGATTTTTGGCAGATATTTTTACAAGAAAAATTAAAATTTTTTCAAACTGTTGTAATCGAAAAAAATGCTTCATCCAAGTCTTTAAGAACTGTATCCCAAAGATCTGTGTAAAATTTCATAAATATCGGTTGAATATTTCTCGAGAAATCTTCCCAACCGACTTCAAAAACACAGTACCGGGAAAAACGCGTTTAAGAACGACACGCTTAGCCTAGATAACCTCGAGCGCACAAGTTCTCAATGATGTATCTCCGAAACTATTACTCGGATCAACTTGAAGACTTCGGATAATATTCCAGAGGTCTTGTAGAATTTAATAAGACAATAAAAAAAGTCGATTTTTTGTAACCCGTAAACCCATGTAACCCCTTAACCGATCGTTACTTATATATTATATATTATTATATATATATACAGCAATGAAGCCTGTACATAACTGTGGATAAGCATCTTCCAATTACTGCTATATCATAGGTAGATTTATCTTTGTTACCAGGGCTAAAAGGCGGATCAGGGCGAGGTGGAACTTCTTAAGTACTTGCAGGATAGCCAAGATCATGTGCAAGAAAACCTTAGGAAAACTCGCTTGCTTCTTACTCACACGGTCTCGAAAGGACTGCCGGACGGCTGCTGGCCTCTTGAAAGGTCACAACCTATTGTCAACACGGTTGGGCATAAGTGATAACGATCTATGCAGAAAGTGCAGAGAAGTTAGAAGCTTCGGAGTTCAAAGGACTGGACGAAGTATCGAACGTAGACATCAAGTCGCTTCTAAAGTTGCGAAAAAACCTTGACGAATTTTTCAACTCAAATTAAACTAAACCCCCATCTGACATTACTAAGAAGCAGTAAGTCTATGTATAGCATTATAGCCGGACAGCATAACATAGCACATGTTATATGAAATTATGTAATTTTCGTTCAATTTTTCTCAAGAATCCTTAGAAAGATAGGTTGTGAACGAATAAATTAAAAGATTTATGTATAAAATACAATTTTCCGGCTCAAAAGTTTTATCAAGGACTTGTATGTTTGAAGTCAATGAGAGATTTAGAGTAATTATTTCATATAGATGCCATTCGAGTTTTTTCCACTTTAACACTTGGTTTCAAACGCTTTAGGGGGAAGTACTTGGAAAAGGCCCCAAAATGGGTTTTTGTGATTAATTTTTGAGAAAATGAAAGCGACACTCATATTCATGTCAATGTTTAAAGAATAAAAAACAAACAACTTTTAACTTTTTAAAAAATAGATTTCTCGTAAGTTGTGTCGCTGCTGACATCGGAATTAGTGTAATAGATCCTGCCCGCAATTTTTCCCTGAAATCATAAATTCAAAAGTTATTTTACTGTAGACTGTTTTTTAACGTAGCTAGTATATGATATACAGATAATTCTTAATTGGAAATTGTCCAAAATTATTAGAGAAATTAACGTTCTTCGGTAGTTGCTCTAAAATGAAAAATCACCTTCTCAGATGAGGCTTACTTCTGGCGTGTTGACTTCGTCAATCACCAAAAGTGTCGCTATTGAGATGAGTC
The DNA here is from genome assembly GCF_024586455.1 of Bactrocera neohumeralis. NCBI lineage: Eukaryota > Metazoa > Arthropoda > Insecta > Diptera > Tephritidae > Bactrocera > Bactrocera neohumeralis. The sequence continues at coordinate 28,082,365 of NC_065923.1, forward strand.
AAGTCCTCGTGTGGTTCAGGAAGCGGAAATTCATCCACAAAATTTTATATGAATTATATGGCGGCATCATCGGGGCTTATTTCTTCGAAATGAGACAGGAAATGTCGTTACCATGACGATGTTAACAAACTTTTTTTCGGATATTTCAATCTATTTCCAACAAGACGCTGCGGCTCTTCATTTTTTACGTATAAACATGGACACATTGCGTACAAAGTTTGGCAACTCGTTAATTTCGAGAAATGTCCCAATCAAATGACCGCCAAGATCATACGATTTAACACCTCTAGAATAATTTCGCTTATTCAAGCAGCAACGCTCGTGGAGCTCGAAGACATATCATATTAAAATTAACTGCAGTTGATTCCCCATTGAACCTTAAATCTCCTACCAAATGGACTGCAGCTCCATACTGAGGGTTTTCAAATGTTTTAGAGTCTTCAGCGTTTATTCTTGTAAGAGAAGTAAGCTTGGAACCCTAATACGGAATTGGCCTTATTAATAAAAATTATTGGGCATCAGATAGTATATTCTTTGACATAAGTTTGTTACAATCTGATTTTTCTCACAGACTCACAAAAAAGCTGTAGTCTCCTCTCGTCTAACGTGAACTAATATTTTACATATTCCAGGCAAAGATATATACATTCATATGATATACAAGTACATGCATATCGGTTTGAAACCAAATTCTTAAAAGAACTTCGCCACTGTTTAAGCTAACAAAAAAAATTAATTTTGAATGCGAAATCCAAAGTTTGATGAATGAATTTTCTCACTCCCGCATAACGGTGCGCCAGCTGTACGACCTTGTAAGGGTCGATTGAAGTATGAGTGTAGTAATCTTGCCTACAAGTCACCACCAATCCACTGCATTCTATCCAGCACTCACTCACAGGCACATATGCTTACGTTTGCCACTTGCCTCGGTATTGTTATTCCTTTCTTTATGGCACAACAACAACAGCTGCAACATATTGGACGATCGACCCATCATGAAGGGGCGATTTTCAATCAGTGCACGGTAGCCGCAATTTCCTCCAGCAAAATAGCAATATTTTCGTCTTTTATGCTCCACCGAATGCTTTTGATTGCCGTGCTTTCTTAGAAGCGGAATGCTTTAAAATAAAATCTGATTTTTATGACCTAAGAAAAAAAGAACACACATAATGGCATAAATATGCAATATTTGTGTAATTTATTGAAATGACGTGGGGAAACCGGAGTAAGGCATAGTCATATATCATGCAGTGATAAGAAAAATATTTTTTTTTAGATTTCAGTATAAGATGTGTGCTGTGTTTGAGATTGAAATATATTTTCAAGATACACCACTGGCCCTTTTTCCGAGAGACGGAGATACGAAGAGGGTAAACTTCAAAAAGAACAACTGAGGAGCAGCATAAACCAGTGGTACACTGACGGCTCGAAAACACTGGAAGGCATTGGTGAACCACATACCAAACTATCCATACCAATGGGATTTTTTCCCAGCATTTTTCAAGCAGAAGTCTCTGCTATAAGTCTGTGTGCAAGAATCAATCTCCAACACAACTAACGCAACCAGCGTATCGCTTTACGCCACGCGCCAAACCAAGCTACTACCTGGTATGGTTTAGAGATATGATCAACCTCCCTCGAGCCAAATTCCGTATCCTTGTCGTACTCTATATAGGGCACTACAAGCTCAGGAAGCACTTGTCCAACATGGGCATAGTCTCTTACGCAATCTGCTGGTTTTGCGACATAGGACAGGAATCTCCAGAACACCTGATTCTAGATTTCCCAGCAATTTATAGAAGCCGGTACAAGACCCTAGGATCTATCTACGTGTACAGAAATCACATCACCTCAGTCGCGCCTAGCAAGCTTCTGGAATTATTCAGAGTACTGGACTTTTATTACTATATGTAATATAGAAGAGTTCACAATAGATCCTAGGTTGCAGTGCAAAACCTCAATTATTTCTATCTAAGACTCGGCTTAGTCAAAAAGTCAATCACCACATGAAGAAAAGTAAATGTGAATTCCTTTCTTTAATTATGCAAATCATTTCAGTTATGTCAGTTGTTTGTTCGATTCGTAGATCTCAAAGTTTTGGCGAAAATAAGGCAGCATACTTGGGTTTCAAAAGACTTTGGAAAGCATTAAGAACTGAGGCAATTTTAATTCTTCTCTAATATGCTGGTATCCGTATTAAAGCCGACTCCAAAGAGTTAAGAGGATTACCTGTTTCGTTGATAACCAGACGAATTCCAACAATAATTAATAATTGGAGAATCATTTATGCCTCAAAATACCTGTATTATACGAATAGTTTCGATAGATATACATATGTGTATTTCCTTTTTATAAACCACAGATTTGTCTCTCCCCAGATCTTTTGCCGACAACAGTTAGCGCCACTGCTGAGACCCGAGAGTTCCTGCAGAAGGTCATCGATGTGCTATTGGACTTTGTGAAGGCGACCAATGATCGCAATGAGAAAATCTTGGAATTCCATCATCCAGAGGAAATGAAACGATACTAAACTTGGACATACCCGATCGAGCTGTGACCTTACAGCAGCTCATTGAAGATTGTGCCACAACACTGAAATATCAAGTGAAGACTGGTAAGTAAGCGAAGAAGATAAAGTATCTCGGTGCGAATTAAAGTGAATACAAATACTGAATATTGATAGCTCTACTCATGTCTCAATGCACGCATTCGCGCTCTCACGTCCACTGCTGATTGTGCCAAAATATTTATTTGTTTGTATATTTTCTTTGGAGTTAATTGAATTTTGAAAACCAACAACGACAGAGAAGTGAGCCGAAATTGAATTCATTAAAAAGTTTTACATACAAAAACAATAACAAACACACATGCAGGAAGTCAACGCCAACACCGACACATCCGCAACAAGGCAGGCGAATCCGGTTCGGTGGTGTGGCATGTGGCGTTGCGTTTAAGTGTCCCCCGCGGCATATACTTACTTGCAACTATGTGGCGTGCCACGTCTTCGTAGTGCCATAAATACGCTTATTATCGCTACTTCAAACACAATTGTGGTCACGTGGCCAATTCGATTAGGAAGCGCTCAAAGGGGCGGGCCACGAGCGCTCGCGCACAATGGAATCAGTGTGGCATTCATGACGCAAGCAAAAGTGCCGAGTTTCCTCGTTGCCACACGACTTTTGGCTTTCAATCCTTTGGCGGTAAGAGATTTTGATTGATTTGGCACTTATGCCAACCACAATATTTGTCAGCAAAGCAAGCAACCTCGTACCCTTTATGGCTGTGAGAAAAAGAGTTTCTGCAGATGAAAGGTGTAAATTTTAAGAGTCTGGATTCAATGGGCCATAAAATGGCATCAGCCGCGCGTTGATCTGATTATCTGTCCATTGTTCGTTCGTGCTCGTGCCGCGCCACAAACTACCCTAATGCGACCGCAGCGCAACCAGTCACGTCTCGAGTGACACAATACGCACTCGCCGAAGAAGAGACACCATGCTGTGCTGGGCGTTTGGGAGCATCAAAACATATGCTAATGCAAATTGTCAGTGGCGGGTAATTATTATTCAAATATTATGTCAAGACAAATTTCGCTGGGAAGGAGCGATTGGCTCGTGAGTTTCAGTGAAGAGTACACTAAGCTTCTTGTCGCCCGCCTGTTCAAACATACCTCTGGCAGATAAGCACTGCCATTGTTTGTCCAACAAATTCAATTATGCAAAGTAGCAGCGTTTGACTTTTAATAAGCTTGTGAATCAACAAATATGTATGTTTGAAATGTATTTGATATAAACTTTATCAATTATGTGAGAAAGCGCTGCGAAGCACTGCGACTTTTCGTCCTTGTCACTTTATCGACACTTTATATTTTTAATCCTTTACCTTTTAGGCTGCTCTACCAAAGTTTTTCAAGATTAAATTTTTTCCGCACATTTGGTGATTTTAGATTATATTAGCTGATTTTCACGCCATATATAGACCTACAGTCCTTTGTAATGCTAGATGGAGTTTCATCATTAATACGAGCTGTAGTCAACGGCATGCTGGACGTCAACGCTTTTTGCGAAGTTTAATATAGAATTTTCATCCAATTCTAAGATTTCATCTAGTCTCTTGAACTGTGAAGCTTCTATATACATATCTAAGTAGTGTTCTATAAAGGACCGGACATATGCAAAGGAGGTATCGCAGCAACTTCCCTGCACTTTCCACATACTATATGTCATCGTTATTATGGGCATTACGGGCTTTACGGCTCGCACGTGATCCACTAAGTTGTGATCGACTAGGCAAACAACAGTTGCAATCTTTTCAAACCGGTCTTACGTGTTTCCGCTACCTAGCACATGATCTTGGCGATATTGCATGTCCCCGAGGCATTCTATCTCATCCTGGCTTTTCAGCAATTTCAATGTGTATCGTTTTTAGCGACTTGCATATTTCCTGAACTGTTTTGTTTAAATGAATAGCACTTTTGGCAATCTCATCAGCTATTTCGTTTTTCGGTACACTTTTGTGGCCTGGAACTCAGCCGCAATCAACTTTTCGGCATCCACTATATATTCTGGCTTCCTGCTTCTTAAGTCATTCTCTGATGCAATGCGATGTGAGATTATTGCTTTAATTACCGCTTGTTTATCGAAATATTGATATTCTTTATGTTGCTTTCTTCGTTGTTATCTATCTTAGTTGCTTTCCTGATCGCAAAAATGTCTGCCTGAAAAATACTGCAGTATTTCGGCAGCTTGAAGGATCGCCGCAGATCCCGGCATCCCCTCTAACAGCCAGTTTTTATCCGTATGTAGATTACGAAAAATTAAATAGTATTTTTTCTTTAATTTGCTCTATCTGCAATGTCACAAGTAGGGAAAGGCCTAGAGAATTTCACAGGATCGCTCGATTGATGGTCAACATAATCGGACTCCTGAGCGTACTATTCGCAAAACCATCATCCAGCTTGAGATCCAGCATTCATTATTGCATAATATTCAACCGAATAAACCACGTCCGGCACGCAGTGAAGAAAATATAGCACCCGAATTTGAGAGTGCACACGAAAACCGTGAAGGGTCGATTCGGCGAGGTGCGTAGCAACTCGAACTGACGTATGGAACGACTTGGTGCATTTTACGTCGAGATCTAAATTGAAAGCTCACAAAATACAACTTGACCATCCCAAGCGATATTGCTTCTCTCTATGGTGTCTTAAGAAGTTCCAAGAAGTACCAACGTTTTCGAGCCAAATTTTATTCAGCGACGAGGCCTGTTTCTGGCTCACTGGTTATGTAAACAAGCAAAATTTACGCATTTGGGACGAAGAGCAGCCTAAAGAGATTCAAGAGCTGCCATTTCATTCGGGATACCAACGGTTTGGTCTGGTTTGTGGGCCGGTTCATATTTCTTCAAAAATTATTCCGGTGAGAACGATACCGTCAATGACGACCGTTATCGCGCCATGATAAGTTGATTTTGGGACATAAAGTGGACGTGCTGTAATAAATTTTAGTTAACTAAAAAACGCAGAAGATTGAACTTCAATAACAAATACTTACTCCACAAAGGCTTAAAAATAATTAGGGATTTCCGTTTCTCGTTAAACTCCTGTTAAAGTGAGACACAACTAAGCGCATGAAACGGTAATCCAGCATTGACTTGTCTATTTTCAATGACTTTCGCATTTAACTTTAATGTGAATGCCATCAAATCTCACCTTACCACTCACACGGCCAGTTCGGCTCGGTCGCAAAAATGCTTTTGCTATTATTTCGTAACTGCGATAAAAATCCCATTTATGATCCATAATCCCACGTAATCCCCCGCACTCCATATTGGCAACATAATATGCTACTGCCAACCCCAAGCAGCCTACGAAATCCACAGAAATATATGTTTATAGACATAGCAAGGATATACTCAACCCGCATGGCATACATACAAACACATAAGCGATGTTCATTCATAGTTGGCAGCCAGCAGGCGCTACTGTCTGTTTGACAATGCGTTGGAGTACGACTTCAATATCTCTCTACAATAAATATGTATATATGTATATGTGTATGTGTGCGCGGAGAGCTTTAATCAAAATCCGTTGTTATTTTCTGACTCGCTGCACGCTGATCCTTTGATGCGAATGAATGGCTCAATGCACGAATGAATGACTGGCCGCGAGTGCGGAGGGTGGCAACAACAACAGTAACAACAACACTGGTTGGGCGAAAGTTTAGGCCAACTGTGACACACTGCCGGCAACACCGCGTGCAAATTGAAATGTTTGCCTTCGTTAAATCATACCTGATCCCTTCAAGACAAATGATTCACTCCATGCGGAAATGCCGTTTGGTGGCCTCAGCTGGTCCACACACATCTACGAATGAATACATAGACGTATGTGTGTGCAGTTTGACATGAATGACGCCTGCGAGGCTTGAGGCAATGGGTTTTTAATCACACGACTTATGGCACCCGGCATTGAGCAGCCAACGACTTAAGACGAAGGGTTCGCGCAACAAAACTGCAACCCCTTGTGGAGCGAATTCACACTTGGCACATCGTTGTTGGGCAAGTCGAGTTCGTGCGCTTTGTTTACTATTTCTTGTTTGTATTTTTATTTACTTTTGGATTTGTTTCGTATTTGTTTGCGATTTTCATTGTGGACTCTGTTTGGGGATTTCGCCAGCGTCCCATTTGGCTGTTGTGTTGCTGTAATTCGCAATTAGCCGCAATAAATGAGCAATTTATGAACCCACTCGCAGCAGTCGAAGAGCCGCGCAGCTCGTGTGTCATTTATTAGAATTAGAGCACTACCAAAACCACATAGAATATTCGTATGTGTGTTTATATTTAAATGGAGGACTCTCACTGTTACTTTCGCCAACAGCCAACAAACAGTTGCGACCTTATTCATATTTTCAATGGACTTTTATTTTCGCTGCGAAAAAAATTTATCGATTTGTTAACGGAAACGCCAGATGTGCCGGAGTCTGCCGCCTATTCGCTCAAACTGTGTTCGCTCACGCTCGAACTGACCTTTGCAGCGGCGACCTCGGCCTCGAATACAACCGTATTGAACTGCGCTCAGGCGTGCTTCCCGACGTGCCACAAAAGCCTGGAATTCTACATAGATACACACATAAACACTTGCAAACAATAAAAAATATTAATATTTATTTTTGTTTCCTCACTGTCTGGACGTGCCATTGTCTTAGCTGCGCAATGAGCGCATTACTTTCGCTTCTTGATTGCATTCAACATTCAACATAGCATAGATTGGTAGCGAAAATTGCTCTTTTCTTTTTGATCGAAGTGGGTCTTTTGATTCTGGCGTGAGTATTCTGTGACATAGCTGCCAAGCACATCTGTTGCTAGCTTAAGGCTCATCGTCTGTCGTCTGCCGCCTGTCTCGTGTCGTTCAATCTGCTGCTCCAAATAATTACGTTGAGTGACGTTGTGATAGACAAGCGCGAATAATCGCAAAAGCTCCGCGTTGCCTCTTTAAGTTGAAGCTTCCTATTGAAATAAACCTTTAAATACAGTACGGCCAAGGATATCTGCTCTTAAGGCTTACATCGCAAGAGAATATTAGTTAGGAGCTCGAAAATATAGCCTGGGATCAAATATGATCTAACCATTAGAGTCGATTTCAGTCGATGGCGTTTCATTTTTCCACATAGATAGGTATAAATATTATCTCATTTTAGTTGGACATAATTGGTTAGCGATATTCCATATTCGTTACTATGGAGGATCGAGCCTCTGCACGGCGAATGTCTCATTCAGGGTCAAACCCGAAGAAAAAGGTGGCAACAGGTCGAAGCTTAATTCGACTATGGTGACTACGGAGGGTCAAGTGCGGTGATCTCGAATCGGACAAATAATTCTGCGTATTATAATTTTGTGACTTTTTTTCTATTCCACACCTACTATACATCACACTTTCTAAGTCTAAAAACAGCGGAACATCACTTTTCCACAATCCAAACCTTCTTCGTGACAGGTTTGCCGGTAAAGTCCACTTTTTCCACTTTTCTCTAGTCTCTGGTATACCTAGGGATCTCGACAGTCACGAATGAATGCAAAAACTTCTTCGGATTGCGGCTTCATGTAGTAAAACTTAGTTGTGAAGTGATCTGGCGGTTATGCTCATTATCGCGCCGACAAATTTCGATGCCTAGCAGCTTCCATCTTTGCTGCGGTATTTCACAGATCGGAAGTGCTATGCTAATTTCCGTTTACCCCACACACACACACATATTATCAAACACAACTCAACTCTGATCTAACATTTTTTTCCCTCCACAACTCGCCACTTTTATTTTAATATAATTTTAATTTCTTTTGTTTCTCTCTATTTCACAGGGCATCCACACTTCTTCAATCAGCTGTCATGCGGACTGGACATCGTCTCGATGGCTGGCGAGTGGTTGACTGCAACTGCCAATACCAACATGTTCACATATGAGATTGCGCCCGTCTTCATTTTAATGGAGAATGTGGTACTCTCGAAGATGCGTCAAATTATTGGCTGGGAAGGTGGTGACTCCATACTGGCACCAGGCGGTTCGATTTCCAATTTGTATGCATTCCTTGCGGCACGTCACAAAATGTTCCCCAATTACAAGGAACATGGTGCTGCCGGTCTGCCCGGCCAACTGGTGATGTTCACCTCTGATCAATGTCACTATTCGGTGAAGTCCTGCGCTGCTGTTTGTGGTCTGGGCACAGATCATTGTGTTATGGTGCCATCTGATGAGCATGGTAAAATGATTATTTCGGAGTTGGAGCGTTTGATATTGGAACGAAAGGCCAAGGGTCACATTCCATTCTTCGTCAATGCGACCGCTGGTACTACGGTGTTGGGTGCCTTCGACAACATCAATCAGATAGCGGATATTTGCCAGAAGTACAAGTGTTGGTTGCACATAGATGTAAGTGACTGATGACTTGCAAAAAAACTTAAGAAAATTCATAAAAAATTATTATAAATTGTATTTACTTTTGTGTTTTTTCCTTTTACTTGTCGTTTTTAGGCTGCTTGGGGTGGCGGCCTGCTTTTGTCGCGGAAATATCGTCATCCCCGTCTCTCGGGAATTGAGCGGTGAGTTTTCTGAACAATTAATTGGTATAAGTATTACATGGGGTAAAGTACGAATCTCGAACAGCCATATTACTGTAACTTCGACGATTTACTTCTGTTTGGAACACCAGGTTTTATTTGAAATTTAACACTAGTCTTCCAGATGAACAATGCATTCACTTTGATTGACCCTGTTGCACATCTTTCGTTCATTGCTATTTCATTCAGAGAGTTTTTGACTTCGTTGCCTTAAGAGATGTTCATACTACGGTTCTTTTAAACACAAGTAAGCAATTCGGGAGCAAACCGTGTCGGACAAAATGTCGTAAAAAATCTGGAAATATTGCGTTCAAGCCTTTTGATGCTGCGGCCATTTCTCAGATGGTCCATCGTTGAGTCCACTTTTCGATGGTAATTAGCGACTGACACGTGTGATATTTTGTTCCAAGGTGTGAATCGAAGCAGGAGTGTCCGCAAAGGCTTAAGACTTTACATATCCCCACAGATATAGGTCTAACGGTGTAATATCACACGATCTTGGTGACCAATCGACCAGCCCAAAATGTGAAATTATCTGCTCACCGATAACACTTCTCAATTAATACATTAATTGATGCGATGTGTGGGAAGTGGCGCCGTCTTGTTGAAACCAAATGTCGCCGAGCTCACGAACTTCCATTTCAGTCATCAAATAGTCGGTTATCATGGAACGATAACAATCATCATTAACGGTTACGTTCTCACCGGCATGATTTTTGAAAAAATAAAGACCGATGGTTCCACCATCCCACAAAGCATACCAAACCGTTGTGTTTTCTGAAAAAATGGCACCTATTGAAATTCTTCAGGTTGATCTTCGTCCCAATTCTGCAATTTTGCTTATTTACATACCCATTGAGCCAGAAATGGGGCTCATCGCTGAATAAAATTTGCCTCGAAAACGTCGGGTCTCCTGGGAATTTTTCAAAAGCCCATAGAGAGTCGCTTGGGAAGCTCGAGTTGCAAAAGCTTTATTTTGTACGCTTTAAATTTAAGATCTCGACGTAAAAAGTCCCTAGTCGTTTAATACGTTAGTCCGAGTTTCTGCAAATGGTGCCGAATCGAGTCTCCACGGTCTGGGTCTCAAGATGGGTGATGGTCTCGCGAATACAAGGTGGGTGTCAAAGTAAACAGGACTTAAAAAAAAAACAGAACAAATGGTTTTTCTGCAAAATCAATTTATTTTATTCGAAATAGTGTCCTTCTGCTTCAATACAGCTTTTTGCATGGTCCAAAAGCATGTCGAACGAGTGTGTTAGCTCGTTGGCCGGCATGTCCGCCAATATGCCGGTGCAAGCCTATTGAATGGCCTCTACGTCTGCATAACGCTTTCCTTTCATGAGAAAATGAATTTTTCTAAAAAGGAAGAAGTTGCACGCTGAATACGAGGAGTGGTTAATGGTTAAAATAATTTTTGGTCAAATAATCGGTCACAAGCGTCGAATCGAATGTTGGATTCTGAGTTATTTTTGGTCGTCAGTCAATTTGTGCGGAACAAACCGTGCACACACCTTTTGTAAGCCCAAATGTTCGGTCAAAATGCGATAAATCGATGTTTTGGTGGTGTTCAATTTCATTTCCATGAATGTCAATGATGATTTTGGCTGATTTTTGATGAATTCTCGCGCAGTGTCGATGGAGTTTCCGGTGATCACAGATTTTGATTGGCCCACATGTTGATCGTCATTTATGTATGTCCTCACGACCACTTTGAAAACGTTGAAACCACTCGTGCACTCTGCTACGTGATAGGCGATCATCACCATAAACTTGATTCATCAATTGAAACGTTTCGGTAAAAGTTTTACCAATTTTAAAACAAAATTTAATGTTGGCTCTTTGTTTGAAGCTCACTTTCGCACCGATAACACAAACATACTGTCACTTAAAACGCAAAAACTTCACTTCCAATAGATTGACATTTCATCTACATGTCTACAGACATTCTCACTGGGCAATCGATAAAGATAGCAGATTCTAACGCACCAGTCGACATATAGATGGCATCACCAGGGGGTGCTAGATTCAAAAAGTCCGGTTTACTTTGGAGAGCACCTTGTAGTAGCTCAGTAGGCCGATTATGTTGAGGATATCGCTATGTTCATAACACTTCGGTTCCAACGATCTAACTTCTTTATTCTTATAACAGATATGCGATCTAACAATCGTTAATGATAATAACAGTTCGATGTAATTACAAAAAGTAATGATAGGGAATACTTTTTTCTAAAATAATCTCGGTATAAAAAAAATTTAATAAAGATAATACAGGTTAGATGGTTAATAGAAAGGGCAATTCATTCAGGACCATTTGATCCCTTGTTGTATGCTGGTTCTGAAGTTGAAAAATTATGACGAAACTTCCTGTATCACTGAATGATTAAACCTGGCTTGGTAACGATTCATGCCAGTAGTGTCAGCCAAAAAATTTTCACGAATCAAATCCATTCACGAATCAAATCCATCGATTACATAGCTGACAATAGCTCCAAGCAAAAAATTCTTGTACTATTTTCGAGTACATTTCTTATAATTATTAATCTCAGATGAGCAAGTACGAAATTTATTAAACAATTTTGAAATCAATATTAGCTTTGAATTAAATGTGCGGTTTAAAAAAATCTTTCTTCCTCATCTATTTGGATTTTAAAGCTTCAACTTTTCATTAAAAGCAGTCGGTGCTGCCTTTCACTGCCATCGAACGGCCATTAATCAAATGTCATACGCTCGGCTTAGCTTCAAATAGAAAGTTGGAAGCTTGCTGCTTGTCATGGTACCCTCCTTTAATGGCACAATTCATTGGTATTATTTTCGAAGCATCAATTAAAACAAGGCTGCAACAATAGGAGGCACACGCGCACACACCCATACATGGCAACAAGAAGGACTAAGAAGTTGCATAACCGCAACTTAACATAATTGAATGCTGCAAGTGGAAGAAGTCCCATAAATGCCGACAGATTAGTGGTTACTCTCGATAAATTGCTCTCTGGTGCAAAGTGCGTGCGAGTGTGTGTGTGTAAGCGCTTTATACAAATCCTTGAAAAAAATTAAAAGCATAGCATTAGGCGCACAACGGGCGTTGATGGATATGGTAATCAATTTGAGAATGCTTAGGCCATTTAAAGATTAGCATGGCCGCAGCGCCACCACAAGCTGCCAGACTCTAATGCGCACAACAACAGCAACAGAGGGAGTGAGTGATAGAAATGGTGTTGTTTTACTCAAGTTACATCCAAGTTTGGAGTAGCAGCTTCTTTACCGGAGTGAGCTTAGCTTAAGCTGACAAGGCTTCGATTTTACTGGCAGCGGGTGTGAGAGGAAATGCATTACATCCATGAAAATAGTGGAGTGATTGGTCCACCGTTTGTTTTTATTGCATTCCACTGCAGAAGATTACGGCATTCCATGGCGCAGTTATGCCAGCTTTGCGTCGCTGCAGCGCCGAGTGCAAAGCAAATTAAATTTTTAAACGAAAATTCCTCAGACCTCTTTCAAATCTTTCGGCTTGCAGCACAAAGCAGGAAAAACCCCTCATGAAGTGATTTCTGTAAGAGTGTACATGAGTCGGAGTATGTGTGTTTGTGTAGCTGGCAAAGTGTTGCCCTTACTTTACATAAGTCCACACACACCCCAGCCAACCCAGCCACGTCAGCCATCAATTACATTTCAACAATGTGTTCTTCTCGCTCATGCCACGAGCCGTCTTTCTTCGCTGCTCAATTTTGAACGTTTTGCACTTGGCTTTCCCTTCCAGTACTCTTCCATTGACTGCGGGTGGCTGTTGAAAATCCATTTTCGTATTTTTTTAGTCTCGTACCCTCGCAATGCTGGACGACCCGCATTCTGCTTCAACATCTTCTTTCTTGTTGTGCATTTTACCGTTAAGAATGTCAATAAACATCAACTTGAAACAAAAGGATTACAACAACTGAACAAATCACTCATCTACCCTGCAATTTGTCCGTGTTGTTATTGCTTTCTGTGCAATGCAAGCGTCAACAACAGCTGGTGCACCTGGCAAATTGTGCAATCTGAAAGTTAGAGAGTTCTCAGCCCAGCATATGACATAACATTTGCATTAAAGGATTAGTGATTGGAGTGTTTAAGTGGATGCTGAGATTGCAGGAATGTGCATACTTACTTAACTTGAAATGAACATTGGTCTTCCCACTTTATTAAGTGATATCTTACGAGATGTGGAGGCAAATTAATAGAAAAGATGGAGAGTATAGACATATTCTGTTTCTGTGTTCCTACACAACGGTTTGCATCCAAGGGAACAAGTTTAGCTAGTTCTTTCTAGTCACGTTGTTTGACATAATTTTGAGAGTCTGTCCACTAGTTTAGACCCCGAAAAGTTCTCACCTTCCTCGTTTCACCCATTTCATTTTCAGGTACCCGGTAGCATCGATATCTGATTTGTATGTCACAATTTTGACCTTCGTGAATACATAGCTATCTCTCCACCACCTTTTTCCAGCGGTTCTATGGATTCCTTCGTCAACAACGGCATGATCGAAATCGTCGTCCTTTTCGTCTCCACACCAGATTCAGTTGTGAGGTTTTCAAAAGCCTTTCCGAATATTCACCCTCCGTTGGCAAATTTTAAAGGCGGGCTCTAATGAGCTGAATTATCGGGTCCGACTGTGATAGTGTAGCCCGAGACCAAGCCTTTACTCTTGGCCTGTATAAAATCTATTTTCTTGCATTTACCAGCCTAGCTGCGGGATATACCCCCCTTCGCTTTGGATATAACGGTTATGTAAAGCTGAACTGATCTCTCGGGGTTATATACCATCTTCTTGACCTTGCCCTAGTACCAGCGATAGATGTATGAGCTGTATTTGTGCCTCTAGCGGTTCAAATTTAAAATTGCGCAAAACTGCGTTCGCACAACCAATGAAATCCTGGAACTGTTTTGAAAGTTTTTTTGATTGGCTATAGCAATTGTACCCTTCTGTGCAGGAGAGCAGCATTACGATTTTGCTGTACCTTGTGTAGCTGGATCATAGACCTTAATTGGACATTTTTTTGAAGATGTACTACCGGAAACCTGGCTCTTGACGTCTCATTCCCTTCCTGCTTTGTAGCCAAACTCTGTTTACTCGCTATGTTTCAGGCTGTTGTGATGTAGCTGCTTTTCTGGAGTTAGGCTTAGCTACAACTCGAGTGCTAGTACTAGCCTTTACACCTAGATCACGATTCCCTCCTGTCTTTGCTTTCTTTTCAGAACAACTAGTTCGTTCTGATTTTTTTGCAGGATAGCCGGATTTTTCTGAGTTTTTACTTTATTACATTTCATTCTTCTTTTGTATTTTTAAACTTTAATCAGCACTCATACAAATTCATTAGGAATTCAAAAATAGTTTGAGAAGTCTGAGATCGTCAATTTATAGGATAGTGAAGAAAATCTAGTCTATATCTTAAAAAGTAAAGCCAAAAAGCACACATCTATTATAAAATCATATTCACAATATCTTTCAGTAGCAAGAAAAAGCCTATCTTCAAACTTTGAAATGAATTCTTTAGTTCTGACCTTGATAGATTTGCTCACAGTTTAATTGATTAGTTACTGCAATATTTTTATAACGATCTTATGATATTTATTTTACTATTTTTTCTGTTATAATAAACTTATAAAATCAGGGAAATATTTCTTGAACATTCCTTATCAAGATCATTGGTTGTAAAAAGTCTGAAAACCTTAAAAACTCCTTTTTTTAGTACCAATCTAACATTTTATATTCTTCGATACTCATAGGATTCTTTCGTGCGGCGGTTAACATTGATATTAGGATGCATCTCATCCATATTCTGTGATGTATAAAGTGTATATTTTCATAACAGGGCTAAATAGTTTCCTTATCAAATGCTCCTAAGTTCTTTATGAGGCTTCTTTCTTTCTAACCCAACAGCCAAACAAGTTAATACTTCCTGTTTTTGCATAACTCTTTTATGCTTTCTGCTAAGTGAGGCTTCCGAAACATCTTTTGAATTAACTTCGTTTCCATTTGGTTTCTTCAAAACTGGAAAGAGGTCTACTACTTTCACTTTACAGGGAGCCAAAAAAATTAAAAATTCGGGTATGAAGGCAGTGTTCTACGGATCATTCTGAACATCTTTGCCTTAGAAACTAAGAATCTAATAGCGATTTCGAATCACCAATTTTTAAGACGAAGTTTTTTAGGGATTATGAAATTTTGCTGGTCAGTTTTTGAGGTATCTCAATGAAAGTTAATACGTAGGTGCATTTTTATATTCTATTAATCGTTATTATAATCAATCGAGATCGGACACTATAATATATTTACCATACAACCGATTAGTCATATTTTTTAAGCCTCGCCATAAAAATCGCTGACTCAAAATCGCTTTTAGACCAATAGTCCCTTAGACAAAGTTTTTCGTTGCATATGCGATTTTATGGAAAAAAAGTTGAACCACTCTAATGTTAATTTGAATTCACTTTTATAAAAGTTCCAAAATTGTATTATTTGAAAAAAGAACCTTCGCTAAGGGACGGGAGAGGATATATTACTTAAAAGAGTAACATTTTCTGAGCATATAATCCGAAAGAAGAAAAGTTAATAGGATGATGGTTTCGCTTTTTCTGATGTATTCACTTCAAGTGTCTAAGAGAGTTTGTAATGAAACGAAATGATAGCAATTATTATGCCGAACTCCTCATCGACAAGATTAGATGATGAGAGGATACATTACATTGGTCATTGATAAGCATTTTGTAATAAAATCCTTTCCTCTCCCGAGAGTTTCTTATTAAGTATCAGTTAAAATTAAGCCTTTCCAATTCAATATTTCTGTTTAAAAGATATTCAGCCATCAATGAAGGTTATGATGACCACTACCTATTGAAAGAAACGTAGCCATCGGTAGCTTGCTATAAGAAAAGTGAAGTGAAGTCCTCAAAGTGCAAAATAATGTCTTATTATAATCTTTTTGCGAAATGTGTTCGATTCTGAGACCGAAATTTATTGAATCTTCATAGAAAGACGATTAATCTTTCTTAAACCACCGAAAGTATCAGTATTTGACAAGTGTTAATAAAAAAAGTAAATGATACTCGTATCGCTACGAAATGATATGCTGCACACAAATCACTATCAATTCCGGCGGGAAAAACCGAAGTGCCACACACAAAACCGTTTATTGATGAACCTGATGAAGAGCACTCATATGCCACTTACAAGCCACTGCCAACGAACGCCTTCTCAAGAACACAACAAATAAACGCACTTATTCCGGCCATACATATACTCTACGACAAACGCACACATACATATTATATATATATGTGTGTAACGAGGTTTATGTCGAGTATAAACGCTGCAATTGAAATCTGGCAAATGTCATTCGAGTGTTTACGTTCTACTGAACAAATAAGATAACATCACGGCCTTGCGCCGCAGACTGCGTGCCGCCAACAACCGACCCATGCCGCCGAGGCACAACCACAGCCAAGTAAAGTGTAAACCTTATTGCGAAAGTCGCGTCGAAATTGCTGGCAGCATCTGTGTGGCAAACCGTAAATAGCTCCCAGAGGGATGTTTAGCAGGCGCGCTCATAGTCAACGCGACATTGCAGCCTGCCTCATCCGCACCCCTGTCGAGCAGCTACCAACTTTTTTCGTGCCCCCCTTGACGTGTTGTTTGAATTGAATTAAATGTTGCGGCCGTTCAACGAGTCTCACAGAAAGCTATATTGTATATACATACATATATATGAGGATATATGAGGGTTGCTCTCATCCCTCGCGGTTTGTTCTAGTCTTCCCTGAAGTCAGTGGACTCGCGTTAATTGCTTGTAATTTGTTGCTGAATGCCATTTAATTGTGGCAAACAAAATTTATTAATTTCATTTACTTAATAATTAATTATGAGTTCACAGTTGCGGCCAATTATGCAATAATTTATTTCGATTTTTCTCTTTTTTTTTTTGATTATGCTATATAAATTATGCGCACTTTAGAGCCGACTCGGTCACCTGGAATCCACATAAATTGATGGGCGCTTTGTTGCAGTGCTCCACCATACATTTCAAGGAGGATGTAAGTAGATTTCTTATATAAATATGAATATATACAGACATACACTTTTATACAAAATACACTGCATGCAATGCAAATGTACTGTACACAAGACAAAAAGTCAAGTCAACTAGGAAAACAAAAACATTTCAAAACAACTTTTTTTATTACTAGTTTGTAAGCAATCGGTATACATACATAGGTGTATGGATTAAGCTAGGTAGTCGTTAAGAAGAAAATTTATAAGCAATGCGGAGAACTACGCAATCTTTATCACAGAGATTGTTTGGAGATTATCTCTTTCAAGTGTTTGCCACGGCTACGTCTCAGATGGTCCATCTGTTGAGTCCAATTTTTGATGACTCGTTCGAGCATTTTGACTGGTAACTGGCGAATGACACGCGTGATGTTTTGCTCCAAGGTCTGAATCGAAGCGGGATTGTCCGCATAGACTTTAGACTTTACATATCCTCACAGTAAAAAATGTAACGTTGCGATATCACACGATCTTGATGCCCAATCGACCGACCCAAATCGTGAAATTATCTGCTCACCGCAGTGTTCTCTCAATAAATCCATCGATCGATGCGATGTGTGGGAAGTGGCGCCGTCTTGTTAAAACCAAATGTCGCCGAGATCACGAGCTTCAATTTTAAGCAACAAATAGTTGGTTATCATGTCGCGATAACGGTTACCATTGACGGTTACGTTCTCACCCACATCATTATGAATAAATATGGACCAATGATTCCACCAGCTCTCAAACCACACCAAACCGTTGTTTTTTTCTGAATGGAATGACAGTTTTTGAATCTCTTCAGGTTCCCTTCGTCCCGAAATCGGCAATTTTGCTTGTTTACATACCCATTGAACTAAAAATGGACCTCATCGCTGAACAAAATTTGGGTCGAGAACGTCGGATCTTCTTGGAATTTGTCGATGTCGCTTGGGAAGGTCGAGCGACTTCAGTTCTTGAACGGCGCCGATTCGTCTACACTCTCAGCTACATTTGCTATATTTTCTGCACTTCGTGCTGGACGTGGTCTATTCTTTCGAACATTATACAATAACTTGAAAGCTTGACACGACTCACGCGTGATCTAAAAAAAAAAATACTGTTGGAAAAAGTACCTATACTTGGATCACCCGTTACTTTTATTTTCTTGCAAAAAACTGGGACATGAAATTTTACAATAGACTTACTGGCTTAGACATATTCTATAAATACGAATGATTCTTCTTATATATAGTATATCGAAATTAAGTTATTTATTACTATAACCTAGGGATATCCTTCGAGTTCCAAAACCAGTCTGATCTGTTTATCGCTGATGTCGTTAATTAATGAAGTATTGCAAGCAAGTTAGAGAAAATTTGATGAATTATTCAGGAATTGATGTTAGCACTGAACTATATCAAATTCTCAACTTAGTCGAAAGGATCTCCTATAAATGGTATCTACTAATATATGTAACTCGAAACAAGTGCGCTAACCGATTAATCAAGAAAGGCATCAGGTAGTTAAAGGCACTTTGTAAGTTTTAGAAGAGATTGGTTCAGATAATATGATTTTAGAACATAGTACTTGATAAACGAGGAATGCACCGCGATCTTAGGTCTATTATGCCCGAGGATGATAGTAGTTAAGGATGCTTACGAAAATAAGCGCTATGTATACTATATAGGAGTATGGAATTTTGGAACAAGAAGAGTTTTTCTTCATAGTATGTGTGTTCTTCTTCTTAAATACTCAACCTGTTAACTTATTGTTCATTCCACTTCAACTCTCTCTTTAATTCTCAACATGATTTGTACTTTTCGTGTACAATATACATATGTACATTATACATACACACATATGTTGTTGGAATTTCAATAATGCACCAGTCTGTCTAATTCAAATTGTATTCGTCGTGCGTGCACCCAAATGAAATACCAACAAAATCACCCCCGAAAGCCATTAGTAGCAAATTTTTGTAACAGTACAATAAGCAAAACGAGCAACAGCAGCTACACTACAGCAACAAAAGTCAGTCGAGCAATATGCTCGCTTTGGTCACAGTTGTTTTTGAAAGTTATTGCCGGTTTCGGCGAAGTCAAACTGTCAGTTTTGGAATTTTAATTAAATTTTCAACTTGACTTATTGGCAAAATGTGCTTTTGGCATGCTGACGCTGTGCAGTTATTGTTGCTTATATACTTACACATATACATATATATAGGTATAAGTGACTGTTGTATATACATACAAAATACAAACAGTTTAATTGCAAAATAATTTCTTAAAAATAAAAAAAAATACTTCTTCTTCTCAAAAAAATAATTATTCTCTGCTAAATTTGCTTCTTCGCTCCTTTCCGGCTTTAAGTTTACTTCAAAAATTCTACTTCACTTCAATCCTACACTTTGTCCACTTTCCCTAATCCCCAAAGTAAATAGTCTGACAAGCTTGAAAGGAATTACAATTACAACTACAAATAACGATTCAACATGAAAAGCGCATTAAATGCGTGAGAACCAAATCTGCTGCCAAGATTACAACAAAACACATATTGGCAACTCAACCTACACACACACACTAACATTAAATATGTGCACAGCCATTACACGCTCTAGCACGCTTCACTCTCTAGTCATAACACTTCACTCTCCAGCCATCACACTTCACATGTCACTCTTGCACTAATCCGCTGCGTTTTCTTTTACTCACCCGCAGGGTCTATTGATTAGCTGTAATCAAATGTCAGCCGAATATCTATTCATGACGGACAAACAGTACGACATCAGCTATGACACCGGCGACAAGGTCATTCAGTGCGGCCGACACAACGACATCTTCAAATTGTGGCTGCAGTGGCGTTCCAAGGGCAATGAGGGTTTCGAACGTCAACAGGATCGTTTAATGCAGCTCGCTGAATACCAAGTCAAGCGTATTAGAGAGCAATCAGACCGCTTCCATCTGATACTCGAACCCGAGTTGGTCAATGTTTCCTTCTGGTATATACCAAAACGTTTAAGGGGTGTGCCACATGATAAGAGGAAGGAAGCTGAATTGGCCAAGGTAAGTAATAGGTTTTTATTAATCTACCTAAAACAACAGGAAAAGCACTAAACAGAATTGCAAAATTATACTGTAAATTGAGGATGATACAGAAAATTTTACTGTACGTTTTCAGAATTCTCTAGGGCTGAATTCAATTCGCTAGATTATTTATTGCCTTCGTATACAAGTTTTTTTAGCGGAGTTCACGAAAGTGAGGAGAGTTCTCTAAGCATCATTTACTTAGAAATGGCCAGAAACGATTATTTTACATATGACTCAAGCAGCTCATGACTTCCGGTGTTACACCAAGTATCCTCTGAGTAGCCAAACAACATCCAATTGAAAGAGAAATATCCCTGGGTTCTGCGCTGGGTTTGGGACCCGCCACGTAAAAAACATTCCCCATTAAAAGTCGGCTATAACCGTGTAAACGGTGTCTACGTCAAAAAATAAGAATCTGCGAAGCTATCATATAGGAAAACCTCTAACAAGAACATTTTCTAACATCGCCTTCTATATGTAAAGTGATATTTTTGCCAAATGTATACCAGGATATATTATATTATGAAATTTACTTTGGATTAGATTATTTATGGTCTTTTATGGGACCAAAATTCCCGATAAGCCTAATGCAAATCATAATGATCCTTTTCCAGACTTCCTTAAAATAAGGTAATGGATGCTTCATCTGAATGTATCTCCAGTTATCAAAGGAAACGAGCTCAAATTTCTTTGTCGAGAAAGCTGAGCTTCGTAAAGTCTTCTTTCATATTGTTCTTTCCTTCCAAAATCACACTCTCTCTCACGATTTTTCATCCATGTAGAAGAGGGCAATTCCTTTTTCGGTAGAGGAATTGCAGGCTATAGGCTTAAACCTTTAAAGAAACTGGTTTATTGATACTCTTCGGATATAACAATTACCTGGGCATATACTTTTATAATTGTTTCCAAGTTTTCTGCTAGCAATGAATTATCCTGCACTTCGAATTCCACAAGTCAGATTCATTTAAAGTCATACTTTAACTTTGAGAGCCTAGCGGCGTTTCGTAAGATAGAGAAAGAAATCTAAAATCTATGGTATCGCTATCGGTATACCACTGTTAGTTTCAATCTTGTAGAAGACAAATTTATCTTTATGCCTCGAGCCCTCCTACAGTATTTTCTAGAATGAGACTTAGATTTATGCAGAGGGATAGAGCAGCAAACTCTAAAATCCCTTTCGGCAAACTAAAGTTTCTTTAAAACTCGTTGAAGTCGAATGTTTCCTTATAACTCGAACCCTCAAGCCCCTCTGAAATGAGATTTACATAAAAATAAAAGAAAAGGGCTTCTAACTCTGGGATCTTTTTTGACAGATCACAGACACTTTTCACAGATGTCAAATTAATCATTATGCTTCCAATACTCGAGCTCTTCGAGAGTCTTTTCTGGTATAAGTATTAACGTGAAGTGTGATCCGCCTTGTTTTTGCGTTTAAACGACTTAACTAATATGCTTCGCATGCTATGGGAGAACCCTTGGAAACTTCATAACGCCCCGAGCTCTCTATTCTCATGAAATAAGAAATAATTAAAGCGAAACAGATATTCTCAAATCAAAAGGCTTTCTGTATTTTCTCGCATTTGTTTTTGTTTCGAAAGTTTTGGTTGGAGACGAATATCAGAGCTTTCAACGGTCACCATGTCGTATGAGTACTATTTTGAGCACGTGCAAATTTAAAACTGAATTTTACTATATATATGTACATATGTACAAATGTATATTATAAATTAGTGATGTTGTATCTTTCTAATTCCACAGATCTGCCCCATCATCAAGGGTCGCATGATGCAGAAAGGTTCACTGATGGTCGGCTACCAGCCAGACGACCGGCGACCAAATTTCTTCCGCTCGATCATCTCGTCGGCCGCTGTGACCGAACAGGATGTCGACTTTATGCTAGACGAAATACATCGATTGGGTGACGATTTGTAAACGAACGATGGAACTGAAAACGCTGAGTTAACTTGAATAACGGACTGTGCAATTACAGTTACATATGTACAGTTAAGTAGGCCAATGGCGCAACTTGCAGTTCTAAAGACACTCAGGGCTGTAGGCAGTGCACACTAGGCGGCGACATAGTTCAATTAACGAAAATTAGAAAGAAATACAAAAAAAATAAAAAAAAAACAAAAACAAAAACCATAACTGATTATAAAATAAAAACAAGAAAATGCCAAAAAAAAGTAAAAAAAATATTATTTAGCCAAATCTATATCGACCAAGAACTATCTTTAAGGTAAAAGCATATCAAAGCAAAAACAAAAACAAATAATGTTGTTCGCGCCTGCGCAGCGCATGCATACTCAAGTTATACATTTATTGTATGTATGTATGTGTAATTCATGCATTCATGCTTCATGCACGTATGTATACTTATATACATACATACATACATGCACACATATTTACATTTAATGCGCGCTGTAAGCATTGTTAAGTATTAATCAGATCATTTTAATTAACTGTTTTCAATTGTTGTTGTTATTGTACGCCTGAGACTTTAATCACTGTTTCGTTTGTGTGCTAAACACATACATACTTTACACATAATACATATTTATATATATATATAAGTACATATATCTAATGTTATACATTACTAATTGCTATATACATATTTACAACAACAAAAACTAAACAAATATGTATGTATGCTGAATATTAGCCAAAAGGGCTAAAACGAAGCTAAAATTTGTGGAGTGAAGCTGAATCCCCGACCTCGTTGTCAATTACATCTAGTCTAACGGTATATATAACTTACAGTGTATGCGCTTACACATGCGCAGATGCAAGTACATACATGTAATAAATATATATGTACATATTTAGGTATATATTTGTATGCATTCACTTGCATTTACCTGTGTGAGTGCTGCAAGTGAAATAAACCGTAGCAAAGTAGCAAATTATTTAATTTAATTAAATTAACAAAGCTGTTTGTATGTAATTATATTTCATTAATGTAAAGGTGTGTGTATTTTGAAATTATTAAATATATATATGTACAAAAATACATACACTTATATATAAACATATTTGAGATAAAATATTTAAAAAAATATGCCGAAATGACACACTGTGCATTGCTAGAAGTTAAAGCAAAGTTGAGATAACTTATTGAAAACGCTTGGGACTGTTAAAAACATGAATAAAACTTATATACATACATACATCAATATAAATATGTATGGAAAATGTTAATTATAATATTTAAATGAAGCAAACTAAATGTGTATTTATTTAGAGCACCATAACCACCAACACGTACCAGAAATGCAGCATCATCGCCCACCACCAGCAACACACACGAAACCGCGCCTGCAGTTAGGGAGCTGGAGCTTGGAGCTATCTAGCGCTAATGCAGCTCCAGCTGAAAATGCAACTACAAAATATATAAATTAATAGAGAAATACATACGCATATGATACATATACATATTTATTTTTGTTGAGCTAATATTAGAGATTCCTTCGTAAAACACATTTCGTCCATTAAACCAAAAAAAAAAAAAAAAAAAATAAGCAAACAAATTTAAGAGTAAAAATATTATTTTTTATTAAAAAAATAAGCAATAAATTTAATTTAAAAAATATTATTTTTTTTTTTTTAATTTATAATTATTAAATATACTATTTTTTAATTAAAAAATACCCGAAAAAAATTAAAAAAATATTTTTATTATTTTATTTTATAAAAAAATTAAAAAAATATTTTTATTTTTTTTTTTAATTATTTGAAATTATTACCTTAAATTTTTATATATAAGGAAACTTACTAACACAAAAAAATTTAATTAAAAAAAATTTAATCAAAAATGTACTTATGTACATAGTATATGAAACAATTTTTTCAAGCATGTATATTTTATGTTTATTTACAATTCTTATTTCGTTTTTATATTTATTTATATAATTTTTATTGTTAATATAAATTAATTATGTTTACTATTTTATATTTATTTATATATGTCAACTTACTAACACAAACTTAATTAAAAATAATTAAGCAAAAAATTTACATTTAAAAATATTTTTTGATAAATTTTTTTATTTTTATGTATTTATTTTTATATTTATTTAAAATTACTATTTTATATTTATGTATGTATAGTAAGTTTTTAAGAAAAAACATTAACAAATAAAAATCTTTAGAAAATTTATAAATAAAAACTGAAATTTTACTACTTTTTATTTGTTTTTTTTTGTAATTAATATTTTTTTTAATATGTTAGGTTAGTAGCACAAAAAAATATTAAATTTGTACTTAAAATATATATAATATTTTATTTTGTGTATATTATTTCTTTTTAATTTTTAAGTATTTATTTTTTATATTTATTCAAATTATTATTTTATATTTATTTAAAATAGTAATTTTAAAGCACAAATATTATAATCATATACAAATTTAATTAAAAAAAAAATAAATACGAATTAAGTGGCAATGCTAAATTTTTGGTTTCTGTTCTTTCGATTATCTTTTTTTTTAGTGATAAGGAAACTAATATATAATCATTTATTTTGTATTAATTTTTTTTAATTACTTCGATTTTATTAAATTATTATTTATTTATTGAATATTATGAACTCAGTCTTAAATTTATTTAATACTCAGTAATAAATGAAAAGTAAGAAAAAAATTTTCTAAAATAAAAACTTAAATAAATACTCATACACACATACATAACTGCATACAAATATATTACGCATAAAAAACGTTAAGTACCTAAGCAAATAATTAAAGTTACCTGCGCTTGTTATAAAAAATATATTTTTGTTTTCAAAATAGTACAAAGCAACTTTTCTAGTTTCAAAAGCTTAATTTTCATAAGACCTTGATGTTAGAAAAATTAAAATATGTAAACTTTGTATTAAATTTATTCTGTAAAAATTAAAAAAAAAGTGAGGTTATAAAAAAAATGTTTGATTTAATAAATTTTTGTAAATATTAATTAATTAAAAAAATAGTTTATTAATTATTTAATTCTTTAGTTATTTCTTTTAATTAATTATATTAATTTTTTTTTCAAATAACTGTATTTAAAAAAATTCAGGTTATTTATGTTAAAGACTTCTTGGATTGTTTTCAAATTTTCTTATATAAAATATTTTTTTTAAGAAATGTATAAAATTTTAATAAATATATTGTCTCGTAAACTTAAAAAAATAAGTTTATATAATTATTTTTAACAACTTATGTAACTTAAGTTTATAAATTATTTTCGAGTAATAATTGTGTACATTTTATTAAATTATTTTATTATTATAATATAGTTATATTAAAAATGTATTTTTTGTCGAACTTCATATATGTATGTATATTTGAAGTTGAGTAAGTCAATTTTCGTTTTTTAATGTATTTGTTAATTTTTCATAATAAAAAAACAAAATAAGTTTTAATAAAAATATTTTTGTTGAAATTTCTGAAAAAAATAGTTGCTGTTTTTAATTCTTTAGGTAAGCATTTATTTCATTTAATTTTTTTTATTTTATTTTATTTCTCTTTATTTACTTTAATTGATTTTTTTATTTTATTTTTTTTTTTTTATTCATTAAAAAAGGCCAACTCAAATTTCCTCTGCTAGTAAAAACTGAAAAATAGTAAATTAAATTAAATTAATTTTATTTTATTTGTATTTATTTTACTTTATTTTATTTTATGTTATTTTTTTTATTTTATTTAATTTTATTTTGTTTTATTTTATTTATTTTATATATTTCTTTAATTCAATATAAAAGCAGTTAAGCGGCCAGTTCAATTTTCTTCACAAGTAAAAACTGCAAATACTCAAATAAGTCAATTAAATTACCCAAATATTTAAATACTTATTTTCGCAAAATGTTTTGCTTACAAAAATATTATTACTGCTGAATTCATAGATATATTTATAAGTATATTGCTTTTCATTTTAGCCTTATTATAATAAAATAAAGAAATGAAATTAGCGATAAAATATACACACTTACATACATAAGTGCACATATAAATACATGAAAGCGGGGAAGAAGTGCAATATTAAAATAATAAAAATAATAATTCAAAATAAATTTAATTAATTAAAAGAGACTTAAAAAATTTCATGATTATTCTAATTTTTTTTAAATATTTTTTAAAAATATTTAAAATTAAATTAATTTATATTAATTTGTTTTAGCAAACGAAATCTCACACTCTTAACGTAATATATTTCATAATACAGAATTTATTTTATTTTTCTCCTACATTACTTAGAATATCCACACTAAATACCAAATTGAAATCTATCAACGTACATGAAATACCCTTTAAAAATTGCACGCATTAAATTGAAATTAAATTGTTAAATATTATAACTACTGATACACATACATTTACATATATATATAAAAGAAAAAAGCATCATAAATCGGTTATATGTAAGTGTGACCAAAACTCAAATGAAATGAAAATAATATACATACATATTTAATGTATCGACAAGACCAAATTAGATTGCATTTTATTGTTTCTGTACTTATTGTATTTGAAAGTCTAAATATTAGAAATAATAAAAATCTATAAACAAAACCAAAGATTCTACTACTTAGTTGTCTCTAAAGTGAATATGTATAAGGGCATATGTAAAATATTAACGCCATCTACACACCTATAGTACCGTAGATGTATGTGTATATGCGTGTTCTAGTTCCACATATACATACATACATACATATATCTATGAAGGCACATACATACATCATGCATAAATCCCATTGAAAAATAAAAACAAATTAATTATAATAAATATACATAAACGATTTAACGAAAACTAAAAAATCTTTTGTTTTCATTACTAAATTAGAGGTTAAATTAGTTTCTATCTAATAATTCAAGTATATAATGTGAAGAAATTCTACCCTATTTTGATATCATAAACACTGGGGAAAAATTCTAACGCTACGGGAATGAAATACATATATGGGACTGCTGATAAAGGAAGAAAGAAGAAGCTTTAGTGATCCAACACTTTTGTAATTGTCGGTAGGCAAGCACAAAGTACAGCTCATAATTGCCTTTTAAAATATATAAAGAAAATTAGTATCCAAATTTCGTCTTCACCGTCTTAACCACGGTCATAAAATTAATGAATATGGCATTTCTCATCGTGCAACAGGCGCTAGACCCTGCCTCACGGTAATGCGCGACAAAAGACGCTTCACCAAGGTAAAATACAGATTAATCGTTTGGCGTTGGGACTACAAAAACTACCCTCGGAATCGGTTGTAGTTCGATCGTCACAGACCTCACGACCTTCTCAATCGCAACTTGCACCAGTAATAAAATTATAAACTTTTCAGTAAACGTTTATTTAAAACAAAATTGAATATTTGCTCTTTTCATTTTACGACCGATGACCAAAAGCTGCTGTCACTTCTTGATCGATAACATCGATTGTGGTTATCCAATTGTCTTAAAAATTTTACGAAATTTCAACAAGAGATCAAACTTTTTATTTCATATACCCACCAATAGGTAAAAAGTTCTCTTTCTTCTGCGACAGAGTATATAGTATATCCGATAAAAAGATACTCTAGAAGTGTTTTGTGATTTACGAAGAAGTGATGCGTTCGAAGTTAGCCATAGCCAGCCGTAAAAGGATGTCTCAAACGCGACCGCCTTGTTCTTTAGACTAAGGTGAGATCTTAACCATAATTAAACCGGTACAGCTGTGCAAACCTTAATTTCGATTCTTTTAATTTTAACGTAGTATCTCCATGTACTCGTCTTGTCAATTGCATTTTGCGCTTGTGCTTGTCACTTGTGGACATAGTATTGCCTGAGGCTGTAAACCACACGGTATGGACTTGTTATCCGCATAGGTTGTTGTAGTTGTGGGGTCAGTGTTGGTAACTGAGAGCTCCACCGTGTAGAGAATGTAGAGAACAGCCGCAAGAACGCTGCCTTGATGGTGTACAACACGTATGGATCTCACATGCGACAACTGACCTTAGCAAAGGGGTAATAGGTATATAACTTCAATAGTAGGCCTAGGTATCAGACTTTGTCAAGTGCTTGGCAAGGGAAACTGCAGAGCTGTATTTATAGTTTACAAGCATCATTATAAAATGTTATACTCGGTGACATTGCTCAATTGTGCCATGAAGCTTTCCGAAGCCAACCAGAATGAGTTGTTTCTCCTCCAGCAGAGGTAAAACTTCAAATATTTTCAAAATAATTATCAATAGGCTAATAAGTTAATATTAATGGACCGTTGGCTTTGAGTTACCAGCATATTAAAAAATTTGTCTATACGAAATTTAGAATTGAAGCAAATTATACCGACATTTCAACTACTATAATATTTCGCATCCTATAATTTTTTTGCTATAACAATTAGTCAATAATCGAACCTTTTTGGGTGAATTAATGCGATATATAAGGTGATTCAATGTGATATACAAGGTGTGTCAAATGAAACAAAACGCGTGAAGCAAATCTTTTGGTGTGAAACGACAACAATAGAGACGTAGACAGCGCCAAGCTCTCCGTAATATATGAAGTAAATGGTACAGCCTAGTAATTTACTGGATGCAATTTCTCTAGAGGCTTGATAATGAAAAATCTCAAGAAAATTGAAGGAAGGAAACAAGAAGGAAAAAACATCTGGTAAATTTCCAAGAAAACGTACAGATTGGTGAGATTCTTAAAAACTAAAATACGCACAAAGTGTTGTGATCATGGAGAACTAAACGGAGATAACCTAAGGTCAAATAAATTCTAATGATCAAACGACCGTATCTCATCTCTCAGCCAGTCTATCCCTAATGTACCCTTCATTCTATAGTCACTGGAATATTATTGAACAAATTTCTTTTCTAATGATAGGTCTTAAGCAGCAAAAAATATTCGCTTAAAGAACCATGTTCTTGCAGAGCAACAGCACAAACCCAACTATTTTTACAAGAGATGTTCAAGGTACCGCAGCCAATAGTTACCAAAACACCACCAATTTAATAAAAATGGAGCATATGTTTAGCAACAAAGGTTGATGTTATCAATGTTATTAAATACTTTCAGGGAATTTTTATCTGAAATGATTTGAAAATTTGACTCGAAAACGTGGGTTCATTCTGGAACTTTTCAAGCGCTCATAGAGCGATATAATATCAATTGGGCAGGTCGAGCGGCTTCAGTTCTTGCACAAGCCTTATATTCTACACTTTCAATTTAAGATCTCGACGTAAAAATCGCCAAGTCGTTCCTTACGTCAGTCCGAGTTGCTGCGAATGACGCCGAATCGACTCTCCAAGGTCTTCGTGTACACTCTCAGTTATAGCTGGATCTTCACTGCGTGTTGGACGTGGTTTATTCGGTCGAATATTATCCAATAATCAATGTTGGTTCTCAAGATGGGTGATGGTGTTGCGAATAGTACGCTGAGTACTCCGATTATGTTGACCATAAGTTGAGCGAAGCGCGCGAAACACTTTCTTTACAGAACGTGAATTTTCGTATTAAAGTTGAACGACTTATAAAAAAAGTAACTCTAATCACCCGTCTTCTTCTTCTTAATGAAAAAATTACAAAAATAGCCGAACAAAACAGCGCGCCAGTCGTTTCTTCTTTTCGCTAGACGAAAAAAGCCAGGCTTTTTGAAAAAAGTAACTTTCAGAGCTGGACTTCCGGATCACCCAGTCATATAGGGTAAATATGTCGTCGTATATATCTGCTCTCGTCTGTTCTATCCCTGTCTGTTCTATCCCCAGTTTTTGAGAGACCGGCCTGAACTTTTTCACAAATCTTTTTCTCTACAAAAAGCTGCTCATTTGTCGGTACCGCCGATATAGCATATGGCTGGCATAGAAAGTGAAGGACCAAAATCGAGTCCATTTATGGAAAATGTTTTTATTTGACACGAAATTGAGTAAATTTTTTAGATCGCGCTACTATAGCATATAGCTGCCTTACAAACTGACTGAACAATATTAAGAAAGAGATCTTTTTATACCCTTTTATGCGTTAAGAAATGTACTTCTTCTTTTTTATTGCACTTATGAAGGTTGTTATAGCTTCGGTGGAGCAGAAACTGAGTTTTAGTAGATTTATTAACAGGTAGAATAAAACACCTTTTTATGTTAATAATTTTTTTTATTACTTGTTTACGTTTTCACATCTCTTCGGAAGCCGTTAGTTTACAAAAAATCTTCTCAGTTATATATCTAAACATAAAAAGGACGTTAGCAAGAGGTCATAAGCGTTACATTAAAGTAAATACTTTTTTAAAATTAAATTTTTTGTTAAAATTTAGTAATGTCTTTTGTGAAAAAAAAATCGAAACGAAATGTGACGAAAAGACTTCTTCATGACATAGCATAACAATGAGGTTTCGTAAAGCTCAAAGAAAGTCGGGATTATACGTTTCTTCATATTTGTGATGTGTGCGTGTTCAATAACAATTTGTTTAAGTACAATAAAATACAGCAAAGCGTTTACGCATATGTCTTTTGTATACTAAGCACTTTTAAGCAACGTATAATAAATTAATGCAACTCATGCATATACATATGTATATATATTTAATATTTTATATATTAACTATTTTATTTATTTTCTTTTTACTTGTTATTTTTTCGTCTCGAAAAATGCTTCTTCTTGATTATATGTATGTAAATATTTTTGCTTAAATTGTATAATATCAAAATACACACAATTTCTGTTTTTTTATTAAATTTTTAGCAAACGCCTTTTTATACATATTTACTATTACACATGCGTTAACATACATACAGACATATGTAACTATGTACTTTTTTGCATTTTTGTTTTTTTTTTCATTTGTTTTTTGTTGGTTTTCAAAAGTTCGTTGAATTCCATTGGCAATTTTTCTATTATTTTAATTTAAAATAAAATTTAAATTTATATAAAAGTCATTTATTTGTATGCTATTTAAGTTTATTTGTATATATGTCTGTGTGTTTGATTGGCAAGTCTGTTTCAACTGCAATTTATTTCTATTTTCACTCTCACTTGCTGCAGTTTTCATGCTAAAACCTTATTTCGTTTGCATTTTACCGTTATTGTACATAAATTTCGGCAGCGAATTTCTTAGCGCTTTCGCTCAACAATTCCAACAACTCCATCATTGCACCTTAATTTTTCAAAAAAGTCAGCTGTTTCGACTATAAATACTAATTTTGTTAGAAATCAACAAATTTCTTTAATTACATTGCATTTATGTACGAGTTAAATACCGTTTAACAAAAACAAAAAATGGTCAAACCAAAAATTCTGGTAAAATTGCTTAATTTTAGTTAATCGCAAGATAGTAGTTAAATTAGTTTAATATTCGTGGCCAATTTGTGGTGTCATGCCCACCATCAGGTCGTGAGTATTTACAGTCCATCGCCCTTGTCTCATCTATCGCTTTTCCGTCGCCAACTTGTTGCTCCATAGTATACAGTTCTTTTATTTTTGTTTTTCATTTTTGCTTTGTTGTTGTTTTTTTTCGAAGTTCCACTGGCAAGTGTTTAGTGGGGCGCTTCATTGTGGCCGCCGCAACCCTCAGTAGGATGGCATGCGGCGCGTTCATCATCAATCGGCGGAGAGCTCATCGATGCGACAGCGCACTGCATGCTCCACCACCTCCAGACTCGGGTAGTCCAGCTCCTTGACGAGACACAGCGTTGCTGATAACAAATTGGAACTCTGAAAGTATGAAAATATAGGAGATTAGTCTTTTTGAAAGTATTTATAGACATGTCTTGAGTTAGCACTACAATGCAGCATTTTCTTTATGAACATTCATATATCCTTAGTCCAGTCATTTAAGCTTAAATTAGGTAAGAATTTCGGAATTCGATATACCCATTTATTCGTCTGTAAATACTTGTATATTGACACCCTAAAGTTGTCTCAAAACCTACATATACATACATATACAAGGTATTTACAGATATATAAATGGGTATATCGAATTCCGAGGGGAACTTACTATAATGAATGGACTATCCTATACATTATCCTATATGCCAAATAACTGATTTTTATACTCCGCAAACATGTCTTATTCATCTTAAACACCTTTGCTTTCCACACACCTCAAAGATTCTACGAAACACACAGTACCAGCAACTGCATACGTTCATTTGATACGAACAGAAACTTAGATTCATATTTTCACTAAGAAATAACATCAAAAATTTTCGTTTTCTTTTCAATTATCCGGCTTTTGTAGAACCGACCATGGAAAATAACCGAAACTCATACTCGACGCCTGAAAAAATTTGTGGTGTGCTGAAAGTGCTTCCTCGAAACTTCTGCGATGATGAACCAGCGTTCCATAATGTCCAGATGAAAACGCTTTTGGCGATAGGAACAGCATCGGTCTTTTAACCTAACGAACAAAAATAATCCTATTAAAGGAGTGAAGCACGCCATCGACGATAGCAAAAAGAAGAAATGGGAGGAACTACGCGAGGATATTAACAAAAACCTCTGGGGACAGTTTACTCTAGAAGAGCTGCAATTAGACACTGGTAAGCTCAAGGTCAACAAATTACCCACCCGCGCGAGATCACTGCAGAAATCCAGAAAAAAATCGCTGCAGAGCGACCCCCATTACTACTGAATGTGTACAATGCTTGCCTCGAATGCAGAATATTCCCTGAACTCTGGAAAAAGTAATGGCTGGTGCTAATCAGTAAGGGAAAAGGAGATCTCAACTTGCAATCAGCAGGAAAGCCGTATGAAACACTACGTAAACCCGGACTCGAAGCGGCTATCGACGAAGTGGACGACTTTCCCCTAGACAACACTGCTTTAGACCCGGCAGAGGAACTCCAGGATCTATAAAATGCGTCATTCTAAGTGTAGAAGTTGCATAGCGCGGATGGCATAAATACAAAAGAGTAGTCTTGCTGACGACTTTAGATGTTCGAAATGGCTTCAATAGCGCTAGATGGTTGGATATGATCGACACACTCGAAAAAAGCTTTGAAATCCCCGACTTCCTCAGAGCTGTAGTGCGGAGCTACCTTAGTGACAAAAAACTGCTGTACCAAACTAGAGAGGGATTACTCCAGATAGCGGTCACGTCAAGAGCAGCGCAAGGATCCATTCTAGGCCCAGATTTGTGAAACATCAGCTACGACGCTATACTAAAACTCGAAATGCCAGACGAATCGTAGTTAATTGGCTTCGCGGACGACATTGCAGCAGTAATTACAGCAAGAGGAATTAAAAGTTACATTACTCTTTAGATCACATCACGTGATATCTGATTTATGGAGAAGCTTGACAACTTTATTTTGAAGTTTTTCATATGTACAGTGACACAGAAAATCAGGAAGTGCAAAAGTGTCTGCTACGGACGAAAAGATCAAAGAACCGCGAAATGATTTTGGATAACGCTTAAATGATAAATGAAGTCTTAAAGATATCAAAGGAATATTTTGAATATATCAGTCATGAATATTTGGATATGCGAAAGCGCGTTGCAAAATAGCTGTCGAATGAACCCTCCAACCGATTCACGGCGAGTACATAAAAACGATGACAGAATAATATGTTTTGGACTTCCTATTCCATCCGTCTTCTCGACATTTAAAACGTAGGGACATTTTCTTTTCCAGAGACCAATATGGAATATTCACTGGAAAGAAATTGCTGACACTGAGAAGTAGTTTGAAGACCAAGACCAGTGGCAACATTGTTCTAAAATAAAATCGAACTCTGCGTAAAAACCTACCTTACTTTAAAACAAAATGGGCACAATAGACCTTAGCTCGCGGTGCAAACCTCATCTATTTATCTTATGTGTATTATTTGCTATATTATTGCTTTAAGAAAAATATTATTTTCAATAAAGGGTGCTTTGTTTAGACACATCTCACACATTAAATCGCCATATTGTCTTCACCACATTCACACTTACCCGATTTATGGGACGTCTGTGATAGCCCGAATAATGATTAAGTACAGCTGTTGAGACGGTGCTGGCAGAGTCGCTGTAGCGTCCATCGGGCCGCCTATTTCGAAAACAATTAATAACAATATAAACAACACAACAAACAACAAAAGCAAAATTCCATGACTTAGCGCATTACCTGGGTCGCGGCCGTTCCGCGTCCTCCCAATCGCCACCATTTTCGCGCGCGCTGCCATTTCGATACGCATAACGGTCGCTGACGTCACCACGACGCGGACCACCCACATGATGCAGCGCAGCTGTGCTGCCGAATTGATTGTGCTGCTGATGCTCCTCCCACTCGGTCAGATCGGTTTGGCTGTGACGATAATGGGCAGGATAGGACGGACGGTCAGACTGATAATATTCCTGCCAAGTAAAGAAGGCAGAATCAAATAGCAACGCATTTGAGCAAGCGACAATATAGGAATACAAGCCAATAACAAACAATGCAAATAAAAAGAGTTAATATACAAATACCAACAACAATTGCTCACCAGTAAAATTAATAAATGAAAGCTTAAAAGAACAACGAAACCCAGTGAGGTATTGCCTTAACCTCAAATTACTTGCACTTACCTTCATCGATTGTGTGGATATGCTAGGCGGTATGGGCGCGCGTTCCCGATACCCCACATGCGGACTATCCTGGTCCGAGCCTGGGGAGCGCTGCTGTTACCAAAATTCAAGTCAATGTGTTAGTTTAGTTTTCGTAAGGCCACGTGGTTAGACGGGTGAGGAAACATTTGTGTGTTTTGGTTTGTGTAACGATTATGTAACGGTGGTTTTAGTGCAAAATTTACATAACAAACAAGTTACGGTTAGTTGAAGCAAGAGTTAACGGTAAATATATATATACATATATTGCAATGTGCCAAACGAATATACACAAACTGAGATCCTTTGACTACGAGCACAATGACCGCATCGCTTCGAGACTCCTAATGCGGAGTTATGAGTTCATTTCCGCTTCGCTAAGCGCACATACAAACATAATTTGTCTCTGCCCAACCCACCTTTCGACGACCATGGAAATGTGTTAATTCGGCACAAATTTCACCATTTCCTTGAACACACCCAGCCCAACCTTGTTCTGATGCCACACACTCGTACACCGAATTTGCATAAGGTAATGTCACCGAATTCGCCGGTTTCTGTATTTAAGATTTACGAGTATATTGAAATGTATGTATACAGTTATATAAGCATTTGAAATATAATATTTTTGGGCTGACGGGACGTTGTTGACATTGTGTCTGTGCGAACCCAAAATTCGCGTGACTCGTTTAGTCAGCTTAGTCGGCAGTTCTACATACAGATGTTGGCGTCGAACAGAGTTCGTTGAATATATGTATGTCATATTAATATCAAAAGAAGAATTGGGTACGAAAAACAGAGCCGAAAACTTTAATCTCGTAATATAGTTGTAGAACCTGAAGTCATGAAAAAATCATGCATCAAGTACTTAGCAAACAGTTCAAAGTAAAAGTATCGTAGCGACTTAAGTACTATGAGATTTACCCTAGAACTAGAGAGAAGGACTCCCTGGAGGAGAGAAGCGTGAGCTTTTTACGAATGGATTGTTGGAGGAGTACACTGTGAGGAACTTTTCATCAGCTCCAACTTTAGTCGTCTTGACCGCTGCAGCATCTTCCATAGAGCTCCGAAGCGCAGTCTCCTTCAGAGTGTTGACTATTAACTCCGATAGCAGGACAGCAATATTAGCCTTCAGTTCGCTAGCTGTGCACTCCAGACTAGTGAAGAGATGTCTAGAACCCTTATCTCTGAGTAATATCCCTATTTCTACCATGAACTAATTTTACAATTTTCACTGGCTTAGGTGCCAGGCCACAGCAGTATTGCAGGAAACTGTAAGGCTGATAAGCTGGCTAGGAAATGTACTTTAGTCCCAATAACTGTGGAATGGGAAGAAGCTCCTTTGGCTTCTTGTGGCTTACTATTGGGCTATTGGGCGTCAGACAACCTCAGCTTGCGTTGGTTAGCAGCCGTGAAGTCACAAGGTTTTTCTGGCCCGTGGTAAATCAGAAGAGATCTAGGAAGCAAGGTTCACCTTTCAATAGTTGTAGGAATTCTAACTGGACACTGTTCGATCGGAATTTATGCAGTAAAATTGAACAGCTTATCGGAGGCCAGCTGCATCTTTTAAGCAGTAGTAGAATCATCTCAACACTACCTCCTCGAATGTCCTGCTTTTGCCGGTTCAAGACAAAAAACACCTCGGATCTCGAAGATATATGTAAATAAAAGTCTCTACGCAAATTTTGGATAAGTTCAGGGCGCTTTCCCGATTCTAATACCAAGTTACAAAATTTTTTCGACTGGCTTCACACAAGACTGAAGATTACAGTCTAAGTGTAATCCCTCCAGCAAGCTCAGGGATCAGCCACCTAACCCAGCCTCCTTCTAGATTTGAGCCAAACGGATTATAGAGATGGTCACGTACTTTTTAAAGCTAATGTACATATGTAGGTTTCTTTTGCTTCATATATATCATGACTTCAAATTCATTATATAATTAGTGCTATTCAACATCCTAACTAACCTTCCACCAGAAACTGTGATTCGGTCATTATTAGGGGTCTACCTTGACCTGTATACTCGAAAATTCGTGATTTCATACAAAATACTTATAATAAATATTTTGGAATCCCAGATACGTTATTTGGTGCAGCTTTCCAACCAACAATACATCTCTTAGTACTCATAGTCAAAAGATCTCCGTCTTTTAGTAAACTTCTACAAAAAAAATAATAAAAATTCCAGCAATCGTAAAATTCTTACATCATACTGATGATAAGACAACCGATTCACGTTCGTGTATGAATTATATTTCGGTGAGGGTGTATGCGCAACTGGCTCCTGTGCGTTGGTGGTAGTGGTGTCAGTAGATAAAAAGGATATAAATTGCAAAATGAAAAATAATTAGTTTGTTATCATATTAAGTTTGTGTTGTTAATGAAATTTTTGTAGATGACATTAATGAATTGATGAAATTGCTTAATAAGAGCAACAGCTTTAAGACTATATATTTTACTTATATATTTTTATTTTTATAAAAAAAAATTTGCTCAAAAATTACTACGGATTATTGAACTCAAATAAAAACTACTAAATACCATTAAATACTTTAAGAAAAAACTTTTAAGCATAAAAGTTTTAAGCAATCAAACAAAAATCGCGCTAAATTCTATAAACGAAAGCAGCTACATTAAAATATTGCCGTTAGTTTGCGAAATACCTGTGCGGGTGAGGCCGGTTTTGAGACCTCGTTGCTTTTGCTTGGCTCGCTGGCGCTTTCCTCAGTATTTGCCGGACTATTTTGTGTCGAGGGCTTTTGGGACCGTTTACAAATTATTAGTAATTAATTATTTGTTAATTTTTTAAATTAATTTTTAGCATTTAAGTTTGGTTTCGAAACAATATTTCAGTTTTTCGGTTTGATCAGTCCATTTGGTTAGCATAAATAAGAATTATTATTAATTATTAGTGGGATTAAATGGCGTTTTGCTGGATTTTAATATTTTGAATTACTGCTATTATAAACAAATTTCGCTATTTTTGAAGGAACTAAGCAGCCAATTGTACAAATTGTTATTTTCTATAACAAAATCTTAACGAGTATTTGAAATCATTTACATTTAGCTACACATACGGTGATGTTCATATAATTAGAATTAGTACTTTTGAACGGAATTTTTTTCTGTACTCTATAAATGTTGTTTCTATGAAATTTGCTATGCCATTCTGGTAAAAAAAATAATATAATTTCTACTTCCCATATTCCTTTAGAAATATTATATATTTATTACGAACAAATTATTGCTTAAAAAATATATAGATTTGATTTCTAAATAATCTCATATGGTTTTCGTACGATCGATATGTCAATGAACTAAATAGTTTCAGAATTATTTACAAATTTTTTAATATTCATAAAACTATTCTAAAAGAAACGCTAAATTAATGACTAAGAAATAAAACTAATATTAATATATTATATATGCCGGTTAATCTATAATTTATTGATAATTATAATCTATATTTTATTGAAAATCCTAGAGCATTCGCTTCCTGGTAATTTTATGCCCAACTTCGGGTCGAATTTATAACGTATAAGTGGAATATACATATTTGTACCTATCATAAGAATTCTGAAACTTTTGGTTGACTTTTTTCCATACATTGGGTAGTCGAAAAAATATTTTCGTATTTTGCCAATAGATGTCATTGCAGTCGTATATCTCCAGTGCTACCAATCACATTGTGCCATTGAAAAGGTTAAAATCTCACCTTCATTTAACCAAAAAAATACAAAATTCGGGAATGGTGGAAAAAAGTTACAGATGTTCAAAAATGAGTGAAAATAATGAAGAAATTCGCTATATTTTGAAATTTTTTTATGAAAAAGGGAAGAATGCCACGCTAGCCTCCAATGAAATTTGTGAAGTTTACAGAGACGATGCTGTATCAGTTCGTGTAGCACAAGACAAAAAATTTCGATGTGAAAGATGAACCTCGCTCTGGTCGACCTATGGTTAAAAAGTCAATGAAACTATTGGCCAGGACCATCACATAAGCAGCCATGACATCGCTAAGGAACCTAGCATTCATGACCAAACGGTTTTGAACCAACAGGCTGGCTACAAAATAAAGCTCAATGTTTGAGTACCACATGAATTGTATGTGAAAAATTTAATGGACCGAATTAATTGTGATTCTTTGCTGAAACTAAATGAAATCGAACCATTTCTGAAGGGAATGGTAGCAGAAGACGAAAAGTGGTTCGAATACGACAATAATGTGAAAAAAAAATTATGGTCAAAGCGTAGTGAAGCTCATCAAATGGTCGTAAAGTCAGGATTGACGCCTCGATAGGTTATGCTGAGTGTTTGGTGGGATTTGAAAGGAATCATCTACTATAAGCTGCTTCAGCCTGGTCGAACGATTAAGTAGAATTTGTTTTACTGTCAACAACTGATGAGATTGAATCAAACAATCGAAAAAAAACGGCCAGAACTGATCAACAGAAAGATTATGTTTGATGACTCGGCAAAAACTGAAAAAAAATGCAGAACTTTCTTAATGGAGTAACGTTGGCTTCATAGAACATGAAAATTACTTGTCGCAGTTTTCGCCGAGAAACCAGAAAAATTTTACACTGATGGAATAATGTCTCTAGTGGAAAAATGGTAAAAAGTGCTCGACCAAAATGGTACAAATTTGGTTCATTAAAGTTCATTATAAATATAAAAAAATTAAGTTAAAGTTTGATTAGAAATACGAAAAGACTTTTTCGACTACCCAATATATCGGTCAATCTTATAATTAATGAAAAACAGAGAGCACCTTTTCCTAATAATCATAAATCATGATGCCGGAAATTGATAAGCCAATAGCTTCCTTTTACCTAATTAAAAAAAATCTCAAAATCTCGGTTGGCGTTAAAACGAATATATCGGTCTATATGTAAGATATCTTAACAAATAAAATTTGGATATACTATAGCAAAAAGTGCGTAAACTCGTTTCATGAATAACCCAGGCTACAAATATGTTGGTCAGTTGGAGTTATATTACTTGTATATATTTATAGCAATTTTAATGACTGCGACAATCGATGCGAGTACTGTCGTAAAAGATCTATAGCCTAATGAAAACATTATACCATTTATATAAAAACTTTTCGAAACCAATAGCTGTTTATAATAATAATGCTTGGAGTGTATAGTGGCGTTAAAGACTGCGAGAATTCATCTAATTCATTAGCAGGATCTGAAATATTTATGTACGTCTCTACAAGTTTTTAGTTTCTTGGACTCTTGGTTCATCTTTTCTAGTGAAATCATAATTCTAACCGACTGGAAAAGTCCTTCTAAATGATAGGGAACAAAAAGTAAGAAGGTGCTTGCTCATCTGCTAGTTTATCTTTCGTGAAGGCTTAAGGAAGGGGTTAGGGTTTCAAGGTAAAACAAAAAGACTTTTTTGCGAATTTATTTCTTAAATATGGATTGAGTAATTTTATTCGAACCCTTTGTACATTATTGAGAACATAACAATATAGGGTAATTTTTTCATGGAAAAATATTGAAGGAAGAAGTTGTTAAATTAACTTCCACGGACCACGAGATCAAGTTATTTTTTCAAAAACTACATTCGTAGAATCAATTAAGCATGAATATATAAATCATAAGTGCTTCTAGTTATATGACCACCACTGTATTGGTTAGATACTATTATGTTTAAGTATTATTTCACTAAAATCATGAATTACGATTTTTAAAAATTCTAGATTTTTCAGTTCCCAAAAATTTAAAAAATTTTAAAGTGAATGCCAGTGTTACCAGACTACACTAATTTGTAATATCTACGATTTAAGTACAAGTACACAGACTAATGTGACTGAGAAGAATGCAACAAGTGTCGATATGAATTAGTGTAATGTAATGTTGACTATAGTGCTGCTACAAGTATTATTGCCTCTTTAGGGGGCATCAACCGTAGCTTGCACCAGCATAAAATTACCTCTTTCATTGGACTGGAACTGCGTCGTTGTTGTTGTTGATACTGTTGCGGTGACGGATGGTGTTGATATTGCGACGCCTGTTGTTGTTGCTGCTGCTGCTGTTGCTGTTGCTGTTGTCGTTGTGGCGGGTAGTGATTTTGTTGCGCTTGTTGTTGCTGTTGTTGCTGCGGAGGCGACGGTTGTTCGTAACGTGACGGTGGTTGTTGTTGCACATAGCTATCCTCATAGACGTCTTCCTCTTCGCGTGTACCACCGCTGCCACTGCCGCTACCACCAGCGCGCAACGCCTCATCGAGCTCCTCTTGCGTCACCTCCACATTATCCAACTTCTTGAGATTCGGCAAGGCGCGCAGCACTGTTTGGCGGTAACTGAAAGGCAGCGAGAAAGCGGGTTTCGTAAGATTTGTCAATTAGAAAGCTCCCTCCGAAACTTACCTGGGTCCAACTCGATCACAGCATGGATTCTCCTCCAACCACAAATACTTGAGTACTGGCAAGTTTTGCAGATAAGCGATTTCATTAATATCCTGTATATTGTTTTTACGCAAATATAATTCCTGAAGTTTTAGGCAGTCTTCGAATGGTTGCAATGTGGTTATTTTGTTGACACTGCAGGAAGAGAGTTGGGAAATAGCGATCAGAACTTCTGTTCTACTAAATGAGCTACATAGTAACAGTAAGGTTAAATAAAAAATAAGTAAAATTAGAAAATTCCATTCGGCTTCTGCTTTGAGATCTTGCTATCAATACATATTGTATGCATCAAATCATATCTATAGACCTCAGAGCAAATACATAAAAGATCCTTTCAATCTATTTGAAACAGGTAGATGGATACATTGCTGTTGTTAACTCGGCTATAATCGCTTAAGCGGTTTCTACGCCAATTAAGAAGAAGAAGATGGATACATTTCATAAAGATACTATACTGTTATTTAAAGAGATTTTTTAGATATTCTCTCTAAACCTTACTTTTCTGAGATCTACTTATTTGACATTTGCCTAACTGCGAAAAGTGTTTGGATTTCGTTACCAAGAACTATTCTAAGATCTATATTGAAAAACTAATCAATAACCCAAAAGTAACTTGGTTCTTTATATTTCTAATCTATATATAGCCGAGGTCAATATATCAGTTAGTTTTTTTAATGATGTAAAGCACGTGGTCTTTAAAGGTCAGTCTAGGGTCTAGTATCAGTCCTAAATATCTAACAGTCTTTTCCCAGTTGACATCGAAAGAGTTAAGTGAAATATGACTTGTTGGGAGAAAGATGCTTTTACGCTTCCTCGTGAGTCTTGTCAGCATTAACCAGAATATTCCATTTGTTAAAGTAAGAGACAAGGATATAAAAGTCCTCTTGGAGTGAATTTGAGATATCAGCTGCAATGAAGCCTGAGCAGAGTATTGCGGTGTCGTCAGTGCGAAAATAGAAGTATGCTCTTACCTAGAGGTGTGAAATCAGAAGAAAAATGTTATACAACAATGAAGACAGACACGAACCTTGGGGACAACCAGCATTGATGTAAATTTTGCGAGACTGCGCTTCGCCCAGGTGGACTGTAAATGATCGGTTGGTCAAAAAACTTTATATAATTTTAATATAAACTAAGGGAAATTTCAAGAGCATCATTTTGTACAAGAGCCCATTGTGCCAAACAGAGTCGAATGCAGATTTGATATCTAGTAAAATCATACCAGTGGATTTAGAGTTTGTAAAATTTGTTTTTATGATTCTTTTTATTCTAAGCAATGCAAGATTTATGTTCACGTGAAAGATATACTTGCGCGAGCGTTCAGATTCCAGAAGGTCGACGCTGTTTTTAAAACTTTTTTCAAAAAAACTATAAGATGACAACAAACTTAGTTGGCGTTTGTAAAACTAAAAAAAAACTTTTCTTTTATTGGAACATTGGTAATCACTAATATTAAGAAATTGGATGGAATTTAAAGTGTTTCGGGTGC
The DNA here is from genome assembly GCF_024586455.1 of Bactrocera neohumeralis. Classification (NCBI taxonomy): domain Eukaryota; kingdom Metazoa; phylum Arthropoda; class Insecta; order Diptera; family Tephritidae; genus Bactrocera; species Bactrocera neohumeralis. The sequence goes on from NC_065923.1 coordinate 28,125,038, forward strand.
CGATGAATTGAGTTTAATACATTGAACCAGGCAATAAACCAAACACTCAAGTTTCACATGCAGTCATTAGTGGCCTTCTCAAAAAATCGAGAAAATTGAGGTGTTAATATAGAAAATGTAAGCAAAAAACAAAAATAAAACGAATAGCAATATGGTTTTTAGACTGCACTAAGCGAAGAAGGCTATACGGATACCAGGAAAAAGGAAAACTCAAAACGGGCAAATTCAACTGTCAAAATTTCGTTAATACGTGAATTTTTGGAATCGGCTGGATCCACCGAGAGTTATAGAGTCCTTTACAATGACACTAGGAGTCAGGTGACTGGAACGGACCCCAGATTCTATGATAATAAAAGATAATAAGGTTTCTTAAGTTTTATTTTTATTATATTTCAATAACAAATTATAGTATTTTTACAAATTATACTCTTTTTACACAATAATTCATTAGAAAATGCTGTATAAATCTACATACGTTCCTCATCGGCAATTAGTAGCTTATCAAGCCGCTTTACCGAGCTCAATTAATTTAACAACTCTGAAAACAGTTTCTTACAAAGAAAACAAAGAAAGAGTCATTTTCCATGTACAGTTATAATTTCTTTGTTCTTCTGTTTCCTGGAATTATGTTTACTTCTTCTTTTCAAAAGCCACGCTTAGTGGTCAGCTAATGACTCACAATTGCAGTGAAATTCTTTAAAAGCTCTTACAATTATTTCACTTCTTATCAATTTGTTCATGACTATTTCTGTTCTGACATCAGCTAACCACAATTGTAATGCTGATATCATCGCTCATGCCGGTTCCAGATCACATTATCAGCACATGTTTGCCCAATTTGAGCTGACCTCAGGCTTACGCAGAAAAAAAAGACAAAATTGGACAACGGAGTAGTAAAAGAAAGCAAATAGAAGAGAGCAAATGAGCTTTAACCTGTAAGCTGGCGCATAACAAAGCAGCTTCTCTCGGTTTGATGCGAGTAACGAAGCGTCTTTGGCGCTTACGAGCCATTGTGGCGTGCCGTTAGAGCCAACAAGAAATGTACATAAGTAATTATAAACAAAATGCGAAGCTAATGTGCCCACCTGCTACGGAGTCTAAATAACATTATGTACATATTTTACGAGTCATCATTATTTATTTTACCTTTACACACACATACGTATGTATATAGTACATATACACATAAAAATTTGTTTTCTTTTTGCAGCTGCGTTCATCGAATTATAATTTTTTGTTGGAATTGAAGCAACCTTGTGCTTGAATAATGGGTTAACCAGAAACATATGTCTTAAAGCAGTAAGGTAAGAAAAGTGGTGAAATTTATATGCAGACGTCATAATATCTAATTTTATTTCTTAACCAAAAAAATTGTTACTAAAGATAGCCGAATTCCTGATTGCAAATGTACCTTTGAAAAGTGATTCAAGTGACCTACGTAAAACACTTATTTTAGGTGGTCGAATCTACTATGTATTTCATCTAGTTGTAAAACTCATAACTGAGCCTAAATATTCCCAAAGAGTTTATGTCAAAAGCTTATCTCGATAGAAGAGCTTTCATTTTCACAATTCAAACCTCATACAGTAGAGGCCCGCTAATCCGGACATGGCCTAATCCGGATTCCACTGTAATCCGGACAGGGTTAAAAAACTCAAAATTTCTATTATGTCCCTTGTAATCCGGACCGACATTCTCTATCCGTATTCTCTAATCCGGATCACATGTTTATTATTCACTATATTCGCTTTTATGCTTTATTGGTTTACGTTTTTTTTGTTTTTTTGGAACATGTATATTATTTGTTATAATAAACAAACAGAAATTTATAACTATTTGTTCATAATACATAGTTCTGATATGTCTTTGGTAATCCGGATTTCCTTATATTCCGGATAGGGGCCGGTTTTAATTGATCCGGATTAGCGGGCCTCTACTGTATTTGTTTTAAGTGCTCATAAACTTCTGTATAATGGTAATCTAATAGCAATATAATAATCCAATCGAGGCTCCCTACTTTTTTAAAGAAAAAACGTTCTTGGTGGCCAATCAACCTGTCCAAAACGTGAAATTATTTGTCCACCGTAGTGTTCTCTAAATAAATCCATTGTTTGTTGCGATGTGTGGGAAGTGGCGCTGTATTGTTGAAACCAAATGTCGCCGAGATCACGAGCTTCATTTTCAGGCATAAATAGTCGGATATCATGGCGCGATAACGGTCGCCATTCACGGTTACGTTGTCACTGGCATGGAATGTGGGCCGATGTTTTCACCGGCCCACAAATCATACCAAACCGTTGTATTTTTATGGATGAAATAGCAGCTTTTCAGGTTTCCCTTCCGCTTAAATGCGCAAATTTTGCTTGTTTACATATCCATTGAGCCATAAATGGGTCTCATCGCTGAATAAAGTTTGGCTCGACAACGCTTCTTAGAACTTTTCAAGAGCCCATAAAGCGAAGCGATTAGTGCGTTGCGATTTCTACAATGGATAATAATATTGAAGAAAGAATTTACCTCAAAATTTGTATTCTAACGAAATTTCGTGTGCAGAATGGTTGGGAATGTTGGAAAAGATTTAGGGTGATTCTGTTTTATCAAAAACACAAACCTACGAGTGATACACAAAGCCTTCAAAGACGGTCGAGAGATCGTTGAAGTCATGCCTCGTTCTGAACGACCTTCGACATCTTTAACTTATGAAAATATTAAAAAAGTGAAGGATATGGTGCTGGAAAATCGTCCGGCAAGTGTTAGAGAGATGGCATGAGAGCTTGATATGTCTCGCGAGTCCGTTCGAATGATTTTGATGAATATTTTGAATATAAAACGCGTACATGCTCGACTTGTCCCGATAAAGCTGATTCCTTTTCAAATAGAGTACCGTTAACAGGTATCTTTGGACATACCTGTTCGTGCAAATTCCAATCCCACATTCATGGAGAGTATTATAATTGACGATGAGACATGGATTTATGAGTTTGACATGCAAACAAAGCAACAATCAACGGAATGGAGGGAAAAACACGAGCCGAAACCAAAAAAAAACACGCCAAAGCCGCTCAAAAATCAGTGTGATGCCCATTGATTTTTCGATGTTCATGTTTTGATGAATTTTTTCATCATGAATTTGTTTCGGAGGGACAGACGGCCAACAAGGTGGCACAAGCTATATGTGTTTAGCTAAATTTATCCATGCAGTTTGGGATATTTTTATTTTTAAATTCTCCTATAAACTCTAAAACACTCTGAACAGGTGACGGTAAGCTTCCCTTCCTTCCCTTACAACTCTAGAAAACTTATAAATTCATCTCGACAGAATTTTCACCATTAACTCTTAACCGATCTGAGCACGATTAGAAAGACTCCGTTCTGTTACGAAGTTTACGGTAATAAATTTAGTATTTGAAGAATGCTTCATATTTTCAGCTAAACAGCATAAAGTAGTAACAGCTTCTAGCCAAACAATGCCCAACATTTTTTACATGGCTAAGTATGTCCATCTGGTGATGAGTTAAAGCAACAAAATTAACTAAACAGAACAAGCAATTAGTGCAATAGAAATGTCGGCGAAGTGTGCGAAATCCGAAGATGTGCTTGCAATGTTTCCCCACTATAAATAGAGCAGCAAAAATGTGCGTTTGCTTTTTTTATTTTGTGCCAAGTGACCTAAGTACAAACCTAAGTAAACGCATCTAAGCTGTATGTATGCACTAAATGTGTGTCTAAAATGCTTAATTAACCGTAAATAGCACAATGAAAGTTCTTTGATTTAAAATTCCAATCTATTTTAGCAGCGATCGCCTCAACGCATTTTCATTCAGTATTCCAATAGGGAATCGAAAAACGTTTATCAGCCTATTAAATAATCATTAATTAGTGGAAAAAAGCATTGGCCAGAGCTGGCATGACTGACGTTCACGCAGAGCGCTAACCGGCAATCAAGAGAATTGGTCAGCAAGCGATATCGGATCTTTCGAATCATTTATTTACTGAACTGCTTAACTGTTTATTGTTATGTACTGTATGAGGCACGAGTGAAAATTAATGTATATATGTATGTTTATATGTGTGTCCAATACATAATCTTCTTGAACGCCCCTTGCTGTGCTTTTGAATAAATAGTATAGGACAGCATTTTTTCCGATTGTGGTCGAAGTGACGTTTAACCGCACTCGAACTTTAACTGCTGGACTTTTAAGAAAACTTTACTAAACTCAAAAAAAAATCCTCTAACTCCTAATTATAACGCTAAAAAAAGAAGTAATTTTTGAATCGGGTTGTTAATGCTGATGAAAAATTAATATAATACGGCAACCCAACACGGAAAAATCATATCTGAAACTTAGCCAACCAGAAAAATCGATGGCAAAGCCAAATATCCATGGCGGAAAGGTAGCGTTCTGTATTTGGCGGGATCAGAAGGGTGTGTTGTATTACGAACTTCTAAAACCAGGTGAAACTATTAATAGGAAACGCTACCAACAACAACTCACCAAATTGTAGCAAACGATTGCCGAAAAACGACCGAAATTGCGACTATTGATAGATCCAGTAATTAAATTTTATTGAAGTGTACTTTAAGGGGTGTATTGACTCACTGTTAACATAAACAATCTGGTTGTAAACCACACTAAATTCATATATAGATCAATTTTATAGCTTTTAGTGAACCTCATATAGAGTGGTATGAATTAATAAGTATTATTTTTGGTTCTCTTAATGTCGATTGAAAAAAATATATACAAGAAACTCACTCAAAGGTTTTTACAACCTGAACAGAGTATATTAAGAAACTTGAGAGGCAATTAAATATACCTTCTTCTTCTTTAGTGACGTCGAAACCGCTTACTCGGTTATAGCCGAGTTAACAACAGCGAGCCAGTCGTTTCTTCTGCAGCCAGATCCTTCTCCACCTGTTCTCCCCAACGGAGTGGAGGTCTTTCTCTTTATCTGTTTCCCACGGCGGGTACTGCGTCTTTCAGAGCTGGAGTATTTTCGTCCATTCAGACAACATGACCTAGCCATAAAGCAGAACGGGTATAATCCCACGACAATCGGGTCTAAGTAACCGGAACGGACCTGGGTTTTTGTCCGAAAGGACTGTCAACGCAGCACCATGCCTCGAATATACTTCATGAATTTTTTCTACCGCTACAACACAGGAATAATTACTGACTTAAAGAGTTTGATTTTTACAACAACAACAACCACAGGAATATTGACTGACTTAAAGAGTTTGTTCGTCAGAAGAGGACTGTACCTCTCAATTGCCTACTCAGTCTGAAGGAGCCCCTATTGGTAAGAGTTATTGTGCATTAGATTTGCTGACATTGTTGTTGGTGGTTAATACTGGTTCCAAGATAGATGAAATTATCTACAACTTCGAAGTTATGACTGTCAACAGTGACGTGGCAGCCAAGTCGCGAGTGCGACGACTGTTTGTTTGATGACAGGATATTTCGTCTTGCCCTCGTTCACTACCAGGCCTATTTGCTTCGTTTCCTTAACCAGTCTGGAGAAAGCAGGACTAACGGCGAGGATGTTGAGGCCATTGATATCAATATCATCGGCGTACGCCAGCAGCTGTACACTCTTATAGAGTGTTGTACCTTATTGGAAGAAGTCGCACGATAAGGAGTCGCCTTGTCTGAAACCTCGTTTGGTATCGAACGGCTCGGAGAGGTCCTTACCGATCCTGTCGAAGCTTTTGGTATTGCCCACCGTCAGTTGATATAGTATACATACATATACCAATAATCACCGTCACGAGCTGAGTTGATTTAGCCATGTCCCACCATCCGTCTGTACATTCGCGAGCCAGTTTCTCAGTTTTTGAGATACCACGCGGATATCGGACCACTATAGCATATAGTTAACATACATATGGACGATCGGAATCAAGTTCTTCTAAGAAAAACTGTTTTATTTGACAAGATATCTGCATGAAACTTTGGATGGATTAGTATTCAAAATATTGCTATAGATCATAAATAGAACTGTTGCGTTCAATTACCAGTTTCGTGAATCTCATACTTCGGAATTATAATTTAATTTGCGATACAAGATTATTTTAATATGCCATTGAAGACAATAAACTGAATGTATTAAAATTCTTGGTATTTTTTAAGCAAATGCCGCGGGAAGTTACAAAAGTATTAAGTTTCAAGCTTAACAGGTTTTGGAATATTGGTTTTTGATCCAAAATCGTTACGGAAATGAATTTGAATAATATCAAATAAAGTGTAAAATATAGCACAGGTGGTATGCCCGAAAGGAATTTGTACTAATAATAACTGATGTGTGCCTAAACCTGCTTGGAATTTTGTGAAGAAAAAAAAAACATTGGAGAAAATCTTATAATTCGGCAAGATTTCAGCGAAAATTATGGATATGATTTCTATTTTTGCAAAATAAACTTCAAAATCTATTAGCAAACCACAAGCTATTAGTGCTGACTAGTTTATGACTTACAAACAGCAATCCAAATGCTCAGACTCTAAACTTCGAAGTCTAATGGCATCTGGTCGCTGCCAATAGCTTAGCGAACTTGTTGCGCGCCTACACCGAAACACATACAAATAAAAATAGAGAGATATTTGCCAGCAAAAACGCCACAACGCTTCAACAATCTTCAATTACGAATGCGTCAAAAGCGTTTTAGCCATATTTGCACATTGCTCGGGCGCTGAGCAGCGTTTTCAATCAAACTACTTATTTACACAGCCATACATACACCTATATACTATTTAAATAATATTACGTAAATATATGGCACGCCAAGCCATTATTCGCGTTTTCTTTACTCAATTCTGAGCACACTTCGATTTCGATCAATTGCCTTTTGCCATAACTAATTATGCAAGAATATTCGTAAACAAATCGCTTTTTTGTATGTCTGTGTGCATTGCTATTACCATTAAGTACGAGTATTTATATATTTATACATATTGACGTGCGTGGGCCTGCGCAACCACGTTCTGGGCGCAAAAAACTGAATGATTTAAGTCGCTGCATAAATTTTTTTAGCGCTGAGAACGCAATGAGCTGTGACATGGGCCTGGCATCGCTGTTATTATTGTCGATTGTCACCAAATACAAATAATATTGTAAGTAAATAATATAGGGTACTTGTATACAGTGGCGGCCAACTAAAAGTAGAGCTGATTCATAAAACAGAACAGACTTATAAAATTAGATAAAACGAAGCAACGAAAAACGAGAAAAAAGTTAAATATAATACCCTTCTATATTAGAACGAAGCTATAATACCCTTCACAAATACAGAAGGTTCCTTACAAGAACTTTATTCCGATCATGCAGTTTGTATGACAGATACTCGTATATGCTATAATGATCCAATCTGAATATTTTTTTTGGAGATTATATTATTACCTTAGACAATAGTTCATGCCAAATTTCAAGAAGATATTTCGTCAAATTAAAATGTTTTCCATACAAACACTTGTTTCACCTGTTTATAACGAGCTCGAAACAGTTCCAAGGATGTTGCTTATGTTTACAAAAACAACTGGAGAAAGCGCAATCAGGCTTTTAGCTAAATATTCTTATTATCTCAATGGTATTATCTCAATGGTGAATCACTACTACCGGGATCAAGTTGGCATTGTGGACGGCCTATCACGACAAGAGCTACTGGAGATGAGGGCTCAAAATGGCTCACGCGCCCAATGAACCTCCGGCGAAGAGGCGAACAGATGCCGCTTTTAAATAAGCGTCCATAACCGCCACCGGGGCTGCACCGAGGGAGAATCTATCCACGAGAGAGAAGAAACAAAGCGACGTGGGATCACACAGCGCCAGCACCAATGCAAAGTCGTTGATAAAAATCCTGGGCAAGGGCCCATAAGAATTGAAGTAAAATTCTGATTATGGTGTACTGGAAAACCGAAACGGATCAGATTGGCAAAATGCTGGTAAGAGCAGCATTCCGTCACCTCAGTAGATAAGAGTGACATCTGACCAAAATTGCTGGCAGGTTAATGCTGTTCTCATCTCCGTCTCGTTAAAACCCTGGCAAGTAAGTACGTTCAATGAACGTCGCCATATTTTTGTCCGTACTGGTTCAGTTGAGACGAACTCCTGATTAGTGACCGAACCTAGCTCTGAACATAAGCTCGCATAAAGACTTATGTCAACCCTAGCGTGGCCTCCATGCTTGCATATATAACCACGTGGTTCATATGGGGCAACTGTTACAACGCGCGGGGATAGTGGCTGGAAGCGGAGACCCGTTAGAACATAATGAACACACTACTAAACAGCAGAAAGAACAACAAGACAAAGATGGTGAAGATGAAGAATACGAGACCTTCTTCCAAAGGAGTAGAAGGATACTTATAACCCCTATACTAACCGGACCAAACTGGAGAAAAGACAGTCTTAAGAGAAACTACAGCTACACAAGCAAGATCAGTAAAACAAGGAGAAGGGAAAAGTACTCCAGCTGCCATTAGCGAAGGATCCTGGACTACCCAAAACCGAAACAAGAGTATATCAGCCAAAGGAGACAGGCAGAAGAGGAATTTTTAGGAATCGTGCTAATAAAAAATATTGCGATGGCAAAATAGAAGAACGTCAGCGTAGATGGTAAGAACGGAGCGGCACAGCTCTTTGACCTAATCAAGAGTTTGAAGCGTCTTCATGAAATAATTCACTGCGAACGACCAGCATTGAAAGCAGAAAATTCATGGGATTTTTACCAAGACAATGCGTTGTCACGTTCTGGTATGATTTTTACTAACTTATTGGCTAAACACGAAACGAGAGTCATCACTTAGCCTCATATTCACCAGATTGATTCCTTGTGACTTTTTACTGTTTTCGAAACTAAAAAATTAACTTCGGTGAATGCGCCATGAATCCATTGAACCCAGTAAAAGTCAGTGCTGAAGGCACTGAAGGCCACTTAGGGAAAAATTCTACTACGCATTTACATACTTTTTGGCGCAGGGGCCTGTTTTGAAGACGGTAATAAGGATTCGCATTAAAATACGTGAAAATGTCGTTGTTTTATTAGTTCGCTTTGGGAATTAAAATTTCACATAACTGCTAACATTTCTGCCTATTGCGCCTGTGTGGTTATTTACCTGGCCACTAGTGTATTTGCTTATAGATTTAAGTATTTATTTTTCAATAAATTGCTCTGTCATATTATTAGCATATCTACGCGATTTGTGCATTTTACATATATACATATATTTACACACACTCACATACATACATGTATGTATGTATACATATAATAAGCATATACTTTGCCACTAGTTAAGCATTAACTTTGAGCGCTGCTCGTTCATCGCATAAGCGGCCTTGACAATCAAATTGATTTTTTCGACTTTTTTTAGCACTTTTGCCTCCTCCAATTCAATGCCGACAACTACCGTCGTGGCCCTTTTATGGTAATGCGAGACAGGAAATCAGCACAAAAGAAATTAATCTCAGGCATTCTTCAGTGGGTGCTTGAGCGCAGTAACATGTGTGCTCCACTTACCGATACAGATGTATGTCATGTGGTGGCCATCGATTTTATGGAAGTGTGATCTTTAAGTTGCTGTGAATCGGCACAGATACATACTTTCATACATATATGCACTGGGAGTGTACTTATGTCTATTTATAAATGCGTTAATGTTTGTATGCCTTTATTTGGTGTTTTGACAAATTCAACTTATGACAATAATGAGCGATCAGCGCAGTTTTGGAATGGAAATTTTTTTAAATATTTAAACTGTTATTGTAGTTGCTGTATATGTGCAGTAATTAGTATGAGTAATTTTATTAAATTGCAACAAAATTATTAGATTTGTAATTAGCAGCAACTGAAGGAGTGGCAGAACACATTAATGGATCTTTCATATGTCCATGACAGCATGCTATAGCTAGGTCTTCTTTGATGAAAATCAGATATGCATATATGTACATATATGCATACAATTTTTGATTTGGTAAGGAATCAACTGTAGTTGTTTCAGTGAAAGAGAGCATTTTTCTAACTTGTCCCTGACAATCGAGTCTAAACACACTTTGGGAGATGTGTTAAACTATTACAACAGCAAAAAATATATTATGACCTATTGTCCCACTGTCTATGGGTCAATATCGACATGTCATCAAGTCTATGCATATGAGGTCGTAGGCACTTTAGATCGGTTAACCCGATTATTAGTAATTCAGAGTGCATACCATTAAAGTATTTGAAATAACCGAAACATTCACCAATTTTATATCCTTTATTGCATTAATCTATCCACCGAATTCCTTGGTTCCTATATTATATCCATCAAACGTTTCTAGTCTTGGATTGTCATTCATAAGTAACTTATAAAACAGCTTTCAATTATTCCGGTAGAAGTCGGGAGTCTGCCCAATAATAACTCTTCCATTATGGATCCATGTGCAGTAAACCTAGTTAAGATCAAGATAAGAGACCACATTTGACATTGTTTTCCAAAAAAACAATATGCAATATAAGAGGACTTCCCTTATAATGGTTTGTCAAGCATTTTTACTCGATATATAAAACGGTAGAACAACCACGCACGCTGTCTAAAAGCTTGGGTTAAGGGTAACACCTAGAGTGACAGCCTAAAAAGGCCATTTTTGGAATTAAAAACTGAACAACGATAGATTAGGTTAGATTGGATGGCTTATCCCTCAGCACGTTGATATCAATTAGATGAAATAAATTCTTTCTAGAAGTTATTGTTCATACAATGAACTACCGTCAAAAATTGAAAAACTGTCGGCTCTGTGAAAGGCGAGTCGGAACGCTTTGTTTCTTGCTGGCTTTGTGATGGGCTTGCCCATCTTAAATGTGCTGGACTGACAGGTAAGATATTGGATTCTATTCTTGACAGTAAGGGCTTGCGCTGGTCTTGCTTAAAATGCAGACCAACAAAAATTGAATTGTTTAAAGTTTTTAAGCAGGCGCGCAATGGTTCCAAGGAGATTGGTCGTGAGCTTGAAACCCTTACTGAAAAATTTAGGCATTATGAAACGTTGTTTCAATCGCAAAGCTACTGATTTTAGCCTATTGATCAGATCAAAAAATTGGTAGATCATTGCATGGAGAACTATATACAAAAAATAAAAGAAAAGATTCAGTCTCCGTGTATTAAAATTAGTTTTAGTATGCAATATTTTAAAATACTAGTTAAACTTAAAATTATTTTTATTTCGCCTTCACAAAGATGGTCGAGATTAATCACCAGGGTCGTACGAGTTTTTTGAACTTAGGCAACCTCAGTCAATAAATATCACCTATTGAAATATCAACCAGTTCATTTTAAAGAAAATTACGTCATGACTCTTTATGCATACTCTTTTCATATACAAATATATGTTTTTAATAATGAGCTCACATATGTTAGACTGATTTTTGCTAAACCATCAACTTTTACCCAGAAAAATATCCAGTTTTCGACACAAATAATTTTTCTGCTTATAACTCGTTTCATTCATTATAATTAATCATGTATTTATTATTATGTTTTATTAAAAATTGTCAACTTCCTGCAGAGAGATTTATCTCAACGAACCTCGCACTACAACAATATTTTGGTTAACCCGCATTAAAGCCACTTGCGCCATAAGTTTTCAAGTTTCATAATTTACGCTTATTTTTGCACATTTGTTGTTGTACTTTATTCTTTGCATACATATCTAACTTGTATTTCATTCTTATTTATAGCTTACCTTAGCGCCAAAACTTCCACACCACGCATTCTTTTAATTATGGAGACATCGCTGAGATCACTTCCCCTGCAAATAGCGAAAAAACAAAAACAAAAAGCATTTTTAATTAAAACTTGTTATGAAACAATTTGTCTATGATCAAGTTTTTGTTTATTTTGATAATTAATTTCGTTATGAGTAAGCAGAGCAAAGGCAATCACCCCAAAGAAGGCAAGAGTTTGTTTTCTTCCAGAGTAGGTTTTAATAATTAAGATAAAATTTGATATTGAAAGGCAGCATGAAAATGTCGGTCAAATTATGTTTAATATAAACTAGCTATATATACACATGTAGTTATATATGTGTAATGAGTGATCTAAGTAGAGGTTATTTCTTCAATAGCCTTTTTTTACAGATCACGCGTGAGTCGTGTCAAGCTGTCATGTTATTTTTGTTCAGTATTGTTTGCTATTTCATCATGGAAAGACTCACGTCTGAATTATTTGAACAACGTTTACATATCGCTCAACTTTATTACGAAAATTCAACAACATCACCCAACTTGAGGCTCAGCATTCATTATTGGATAATATTCGACCGAATAGACCATGTCCATCACTCAGTGAAATAAATAAAGCAGCCGTAGCTGAAAGTGTACACGTGGAGAGTTGATTTGGCGCCGTTCGTAGCAACTCGGACTGACGTATGGAACGACTTGGCGCATTTTACGTCGAGATCTTAAATTGAAAGCGTACAAAATACAACTTGGGCAAGAACTGAAGCCGCTCGAACTTCTCAAGTGACATCGCTTCACTCTATGGGCTCTTAAAAGTTCCAAGAAGATCAGAAATTTTTTTCAGAGCGATAAGGCCCATTTCTGATTAATGGGTATGTAAAACAAGCAAATTTGCCGCCTTTGAGACAAGTGAAGAGATTCAAGATTGCATTTCATCCAAAAAAAACAACTGTTTGGTGCAAAAATCATCGGTGAGAACGTAACAGTCAATGGCGACCGTTATCGCACCATGATAACCGACTATTTGATGCCTGAAATTGAAGCTCATGATCTTGACGACATTTGGTTTCAACAAGCCGGCGCCACTTTCCACACATCGTATCAATCAATGGATTTATTGAGAGAACACTTCGGTGAGCAGATAATTTCACGTTTTGGGCCAGTCGATTGCAGCAAGATCGTGTGATATCTCACCGTTAGACTCATTTCTGTGGGAATATGTAAAGTCTAAAGTCTATGCAGACAATCACGCTTCGATTCGGCACATCAAGTGTGTCATTCGCCAGTTACCAGTCGAAACGCTGGAACGAGTCATTGAAAATTGAACTCAACGGATGGACCATCTGAGACGTAGCCGCGGCCAACATTTAAAAGAGATAATCTTCAAAAAATAAATGTCAAATGCTTTCGAATTACCAGAACATTTCCCATAAATTTAAAGTTTCTGGTATCTTATGTATATATCAACACACGAAATGATATGGTTTAGGCTTTCATTTAGACCAACATATTATCCGAGAACCGAAAACTCGAAAGCTTGATGGTGGTATTTGAAAACTTTTTCATCCAACATTAAGATGTGATCTATAAAACTACTATCGTTTGCCAACATAAAAAATAATAATTGAACAAAGGAGATAGCCTAGCATTTTTAACTGGCGCCAATCAAAATCAAGTTATGCAAAACGTTCGAACTATTTTATAAATTATTTCACTAAAGCAATATCCATTCTAATACTATTTGCAAGTAGAGTAACAACGCAAGCGCAAAGCTTTCATGTAATTATGCAGCTGTGCCTGGCATGGGAGCCGCATTCTGACGAGGAGTTGCGACCAAACCAGTTTGTATGCACTTTTATTCTGCTATAAATATGGTATATATTTCGCTACACAGAAAGCACCCTGTAAGACATTTTGTACAGTAAAAGTTCCTGAAAGTGCTTAAACTTATCTTGTGAAAAAGTTAGGATAAATAGTCTTGACTATATGGAACCTTAAAATTTTCCGGAAGAAGTTCAAAAATTTGTCATAATTAAAATCGTATATTTTTTTACAAAATAAGTAATCTAGCAGTTTGATTTTACTCCAATTAGCTTAAGCTTGGAGGTAAAAAACAAAAAATTAAAACAAATGTCTATATCAAAATTTATAAGATTTTGAGTTACTTGAAAGCCGGAGCATTTTAAAATAAGTTGTTTACACACACTATTGTCATTCTTTCCCCACATTTTCTTACAGGGTTGCACTCGCAGGCTTACTTTTAAGCCTGTATTGGGTTAAATGAGAGTGTCACGCTTGGAAAAGTCGACAGCGGCGGGTTAAGTGGAAAACGCTTGTCCGCTGGCATGAACTCCACGTGCATGAAAAAAGCATTAAGATGGTAGAATTACTTGAACCAGAAGCTAAAAGCCAAAATAAGGTAAAATATGCGCATTAGATTGCCGCGGAACTAGCACGCTTTAAGTGAACATGAAGCTTTCGCTAAGATTGTGCATGGTTTCAATAAGATAAAGCATGCCATATATAAAATTATAAGTATGGGAAAGTATGTATATTTATATATGTGTATTGTAAATAAAGTTATCGCTACTATTCGAAAACAATGGCTAGTTTTTATCCTTAAAGAAAGGCGGTTTCTAATAAGAACTTCTTTTGGGTTATTTTTCACCAAGTGTGAAACTTTATGGTTAAAAGAACACTAGGAAATAGTTGATAGGCAAATTTCAGGAGTTTCTTATTTTGAAGTAACAGGAATGCTCTCTGACTTATGTACATATATCTGATGATGAGCTGTCATCTCATCTGAAGTTCACGGCATGCTCGCTCAAGACACAAAAAGAAGAGCGAACTTTCTAAAAATCAGCAGAAAATAGTTTTTACCATTTTTACATTTTTAAATGTACCTTAAAATGGAGAGTAGTTCTAATTTTCCTCCAATTTTGTCTCTATTTAAATTTTATATATGGATTATTTCTGAATTTTCCATACGAACTCTTTTTTGGAAATCTTTCGATAGTCCGAAAGTTTCTCATCTAATTTGACTACTTTTCACAACTAATTCTTGGCAATCCTTTAATATTGAAAATTAGAAAAAGTAACTAATTATGCAAACTTTATCGCTACCAAACTTTTGAGCTTTTAAGCCCTGAACAAGGTAAAGTTTTTTATATGCGAAGTAAGTATTCAGTGTTTGAGATATCGATCTGAAACTTTGCGCACATTCTTTTCTGCCTAAGGAACTGCTTATTTGTCGGAACCACCGATATCGGACCACTATAGAGTATAGCTGGCGTACAAACTGCCGATCAAGCTCTAGCTCTCATACAGAAAACTTTTTATTTGCCAAGACATATACGAATTTTGGCATGAATTTTTGTCCAAACCAACGGACAGCGAAGAAGAAATTGTTCAGATCGGACTGCTGTATATATGTATATGGTAGCTAAGATATAAACTGTCCGATCAAACTCAAAATAAATATCTTCTTTTTACTCTTTTATGCTATAAAAAATGCAGCTGTAAAGGGTATTATAGCTTCGCTGCAGTCGTTTTTTTCTTGTTTTTGTTAATCATAAGGTTAGATTTATAGTAGTTCCCACCAAAAGAAGTATATAAGTCGATCCTTACCGATGATATATAGCAGCCGCCTTACATATATGGTATGCATATACATACATATGTACATAGTATGTGAATAAGGAAATTAATTACTCATGTACCACATACATATGTGTATATATAAACTTACAAATGTACATACATATATATATGTATGTATATGGTACATCCAATGTAAGATATGTATAAACAACATACTTTGTGTGCGCGTCAATAAAAAAATAGACAATGTATGTACATACATTAATGCATTTGCCATGCATCGGGACAAACAAGCAACACCCATAAAAAGAGCCAACTTAACGGAAACTTAACGAGAAATCTTAGATTTACACGAGAAGACCCCATTTACGGAGCTGTGGTGAAAGTTCGTAGAAAGAAGTTGATGGCGGCACATTAACCATAGGTGCACTTAAACCTTCACGACTATGTATGAATGCATACATGTATATATGTATGTATGTATATATCACATGTGCACATAACATGCCACAAGCAGCACTTTGGCTTGGGGTCTTCATTTAAATTCCGCTTTAAAAACTCAAATTATTCACTGCAACGCTGAATGCACGAATTTACTTTTCCATTGTGCTCATCTGTCATGTGTAAATATGTATGTACACAAGAGCTATCACAACTTTAAATTTGCTTTTGGATTATGTATGTACTCGTATCTAAAAGGTTTACAGACTTTCCCATTCAACCGAATTGTCAATATTCTACAACAAAGCTCTTTTCAAGGTTTTTGAGAAAATAGAAACTTAGAACTTGTTGTTTATTCGTTGTTATATCCAGACTCTTTGTGCGATTAACATTTTCTTGATAGATAACGTCGCATTCAAGTGTGAAAATAATTGTATACATATGTATGTATGCATTTATACGAGTGTATATTTAAATAAGTCTGATTAATCATTCTAATTGTTAAGTACACAGTCACAAATGCAATAATAGAGCTTAATGTGAATAGAAAGTTTGGATTGTTCTCGGAAAAACTGCTTGAATCTTATTGACTTTCTGGAAAATTTGTAGCTTCAATTTACCCACGAGTGTTACATATAAAGGTTAATCGAAGAAGAGGTAATTTTTTCAATAGCCTTTTTCTGACAGATCACTCATGAGTCGTGTCAAGCTGTCATGTTATTTTTGTTCAATATTGTTTGACATTTCGCCGTGAAAAGACTAACGCATGCGACATCGCTTTGCTCTATGGCCTCTTGAAAAGTTCCAAGAAGATCCGACGTTTTCGAGCCAAATTTCGTTCAGCAATGCATTTATGTACATTTATAGCTCAATGTATATATCAAGCAAAATTGTCGCATTTGGGACGAAGAACAACACCTGAAGAGATTTTAGAACTGCCATTTCATCCAGAAACAACAAAGGATTGGTGTGGTTTAAGAGCCAATGGAATTATTGGTCCATATTTCTTTAAAAATGTTGCCGGTGAGAACGTAACCGTCAATGGCGGCCATTATCACGTCATGATAACCGAATTTTTGATGCCTGAAATTGAAGTCCGTGATCTCGGCGACATTTGGTTTCAACCAAACAAGTGGCAGCGCCACTTCCCACACATCGCATCAATCAATGGATGTATTGGGAGAGCACTTTGGTGAAGAGATAATTTCATGTTTTGGGCCGGTCGATGAGCCAAAAAATCATGTGATATCACAACGTTAGACTCTTTACTGTGGGGATATGTAAAATTCTTAAGTCTATGAGTACAATCCCGCTTCGATTCAGGCCTTGGAGCAAAACATCACGAGTGTCATTCGCCAGTTAACCAGTCAAAATGCTCGAACTAGTCTACGAAAATTGGACTCAACGGATGGACCATCTGAGACGTAGCCGCGGCCATTGTTTGAAAGAGATAATCTTTCAAAAATTTCCATTAAATTTGAAGTTTCTGTGTTTTTTCTTTAAAAAAGTAGGAACCTGGAAATAGATCATATAAAACCGAAAGCTCAGATTTTTTACAATTCATTTTACTTTACCATGGGATCAAAATTGTCCCGGACCGACCCACAACTACCTAGCTTGGTACAAACTTTTTATATTCGTGTGAGGTTTGTTTTCCATATGGCAATTAGTGTGTGTTTGGCAGCGGTTTGTTTACGACGCGCAAAGCTTTTCTGGCGATTTTTAACATGGAAAAACATTTAACAGCGATTTTTTGTATTTCCAAAGGAATTTAATGGCTACGAAATCGTTAAAAATGTGCAGAAGTGTTTTGGAAAGTCTACTTTGTCATAAACACAAGTATTTCAGGGGCACAAAGAATTCAGTGAAGGTCGAAAACTTGGCACCTGAGAGTCATCCATCCACGTTTTTTAATGACAATAACATCGAAAAAGTTAAAGAAGTAGTGCTTGAAAATCGTCGTGTGGGCAGAGGATCTCAACATCTTTACGGATTCAGCACATTGTGGTTAGTGTTTTAGGTATGAAATGCGTCAATGCTAGACTCGTGGCAAAAGGTCTGAATTTTTTGAACAAGCGACGTCGAGTAGAGATCGCAAAAGAGTTGCTTGAAAACGTAACTGAGGACTCTACATTCTTTAAACGCATCACTGCTGGTCTTTATTTTTCTTTGTATAAAAAGTATGCTAGTAAACATAAGTAAAGTTATATACCTTTCCAAATTGTATTCAGAAAATACTAAAGATGGGTACTACGTAAGTATATAATGGCTTGAAGCAACAGTTTCTTATTCAAAAAGCTGTAAATTTGTTTAATTCATGCGTATTTTTATGCAGTGAAGCTAACTAAATACATTTTCTGTTTATCAAATTGCAGTGGCAAGTCAAGCGTGAACGCCAATGTCTAAATATACAGTAGCGAGCATTAAAATTGCAGTGGAAATTGTTTTTTTTGTTCACATATGTTTTTGCAAGTTAAGGGTTCAAGTTCTGGCTGTGACAAAATGTAAAGCTTTTTTTTGCACGCTACTGTACGTAATTAGCTCATAGATGTA
Source organism: Bactrocera neohumeralis (assembly GCF_024586455.1). Taxonomy (NCBI): domain Eukaryota; kingdom Metazoa; phylum Arthropoda; class Insecta; order Diptera; family Tephritidae; genus Bactrocera; species Bactrocera neohumeralis. The sequence continues at coordinate 28,143,345 of NC_065923.1, forward strand.
CTTGTGCATATCGATCTTGTTTATGGTTCGAGGGCAACGCCATTCGCAGGATTTGGCCAAGCGTGACCACCATTCATATACATATACATGTATGTATATATGTATATGAAATACTCACACATAGTTACATTTTACATACACACACAAACATATTTCAATACATACTTCAAAGCTACATTCTCCTTTGTATTAGTGATTTGCATTGTTGCAAGTGTGGGAGCCAATAAAGTGCATAGTAATTAAATTCACCGCCTACAACAACAGCAAAACACAAAAACTGCAATTGCAATTACCTCAACACTGGACAATGGATAGTGAGACCGAGCAGTGACAGAGCAGAAAGAAAGGCGAGTTCATAAAATGCATAGCGTTGACAATGACGCCTCTTGTTGTTGTAACGGAGGCAATGACACCATCAGTGATGCCGCCAACCACAACGGACAAACAAATAGACAACAAGCAAGCAACAAAAATCATAACGATTATGATGATAATGCAATTGAATGAGCGGCGACAGCGGAAAGCAAATTGGTTTAATGTCCTCATGCAAGAATGTACATACATACATATGTACATGTATGTATGTATGCAAATACATATGAGTACATAAAAGTGTGCATACTTTCGTTGGAACCGATTATACTTCATATAAGGGGTGAAAAATATATCCGCATTTGTTATAAGAACAAGAAAAAAACAGTAACTTCGGCTGTAACGAAGCTCTACTACCTAAGCGTCTTAGCTATGACGAATTTGATTATGAAATTGCTTGATGACTCTAGATACCTACGACTAATCCGACAACAATAAAAAATAATTAATCGAAATTTAATTAATTCTCGAAGTGGGCGCAAAATAAATAAAACACTAATAAAGCCCTTAAGATTACTTTAAAAAGTATCCAAGCGCCAGCAAGGATAAAATAATCGAACTATTGCCAACGGTTTTATTCATTTTCATTGCCTTCAAAGCAATCCCCGATAAAACGCATTTTTTCAACGCTTTTTCCAGTCCCCGAAACAGTCGAATTAGTCTTTTTTTTCTACTATAGCCTTCAAACCTTCTTCTCTATTCGCTTTTGATCACCTCAATTGTGTCAAAATGGAGTCTCACATTGGTCTTTTGAGTTTATGTAATAGCCAGAAGTCGCACGGAGCCAAATCAAGCGAATATAGTGATTGTAGAACGCTATGAGTCGAGTTTGTAGTAAAAGTTGCGAAGAACCTAAATTCTTTGAGACGAATAGCGTTAAAATAAAATTTTTTGTCATCAGTTTAGCTGGCCGGTATTCCCAGGGCACCTCACCTTACTTTAGATTACGTCAGTTGCCTTTAATATTTCGGGATTAGAGAACAAAAACAAATATCAATATCAATCGTCTAAAATTGCTTAATTGTTTTCAAAATATTATCCATTAAGATCTACGTTTACATGCGTTTGAACCAATTTTCGAAGCACTTTTGCCACTTTGATTAAGGTTCCTGCAAAACATACGTTCTGAACATATCAACCGCCTCTTCAGGTGTCGAAAAATGTTAAACTCTTAGTTTATCTTTTTCCTACTGAAATAATAAGAGCTCACTCAGTCCTGGGTCAGCACAATACGGTGGATGACTCATCAAATTGATGGTTTGAATGCTCAAAAAGGCAAATGTTTCTATTTATGTTTGACAGCTCACATTATCGTTAATAAAAACAATCCGTCTTTGGCGGCCAATTTTCATAATTTCTTGAAAGACAACTGGGAAACAAAAGACTGTGCGCATTCAAAATTTACTGTTCTGCGCTGTTCTAGTGGTATTTCGCCATCTGTTACGATTTCAAAGACAGGTTTCGAAGCCTTCACTAAATTAGTCTTTGTCGTGATCTACGACCTCGATTGGATTCAGTATACCATCAATAAACACTGGTCCTTAAGTTCCTCAATGCACCGTTGTTGAGTTAATCCACCACGAAAGTTGTAAAAAAAAATAGCGTGAAAATGTTCGCGATTTAACGCCATTTTTTGGTTGAGAAGAATATTTTAAGTTACTGTGAACAACACAAATAACGCCCTTAGGTCAAAGGATTGTAAGTATATATGTATAACATCAAAACTGTCAAACTTTACGACAGAATTTGACAGTTGCCAATTTGCAACACTAGGGTTGCCAAATTCCTAGATATAAAAGGAACCTACGTACATTAGTATATTTAAGATGAATATGTATAAATTTCAAGTCGATCTGATCAAGAGGATCTTGCAGAAGGAGCACGCAGTTGGCAAATCTCAAGATTTAAAGAAATCATCATGAAAACATGGTTGCAAGGACTTTATCCAGCTCAAAATCAAAAATTAAGAGGAAGTTATAAATATCTTTTGTCTTCAAAAATACTCGTAAGTGTTCAAATTATGCTCTTATGTGCTTACACATTTACATGTATATAGACAAATATAAGTATGTATATATGTAAATAAGAAAATGTCTTTACTTACCAGCAATTGAGCTTTTTGATGGACCCCAAATCGGATTGCTTGGAGCGAGCAATGACCATTTCCTCGGTGAGGCGCGTCATTGTTTATTTTAACTTTTTTCTGCTTTTATTTTTGCGTTTTGATATTAACACGACTGCGTGTTGTTGCTGTTGTAATTTTGATGTAATTTTATTTATTTTTTATATGTTTGATATTTTTTGTTTCGCGTACTTTTATTGCTACAACAACAAAATAAGAGAAAATCAGCAAACCACTTCACTTCCACTTCATTTATGTACATATATATATATATTATATAGGTACATATATACTTATATACATACATATATGTATATACATACATGTGTACAAGTCACTTTCGTAAGCGCCACGAGGCTAAGCCCAATTACACAAGTTAAATGCACAAACTAAACAAAAATTACACACACACATAGACACACATGGCGATGAGAAATGCCAACAGGTTTTGGCGTGGCGCGTTGTTGTGGCAAGCGCCTGTGTGGCTTTTCTTTATTATTTGCCGCAATTTTCCTGTATGTATACACGTGTGTACATACATATGGGCGTATGTGTATGTGTGTCCACGCACTTATGTATGTACACAGATCAGATCGTTGCGTTTACATTGCAACTCGTCGTAAAAGCTGCAATAAATGTGCAACATTGCAACTGTTGCAACGATAAGCTGACGCACCAACACGCTATAATGCCCCCCTCTCTAGTTGTGGCACTCTTTCCGCGTAAGCGTTTGCTAAAATGACTAATACCACACGCACACATACACGACTGTGGCCTGTGCTAACCGCATGTAGCTATGTCTGAACATTATAAATATTTCATTATGTCAGATTACTTTAATAATAGCCCCCTTCTGACCCGTTTGCCTATAGAAATCAAGTTTTACTACTTCTGCTTCGTCTTCCAGTTATGATTACAGTTTTGCCGCCTACATTCCAACCTACAAAAATTCGCACTTACAACAACAACAATATTCGTTATGCATTTGTTGTTGCCACTGTCTATAATTGCATTGATTGCGGCAAGTAAACTACCCTTTTGGAATGCAGTTGTGAATTAAAAAATATATACGCTAATAAATATTTAAAGGTACAGTAAGGCCTCTATAACTCGTACCATCATTATTTATTTATTTATTTGTTATTTCATAAATTGTATAAAAGCTTATCAAAAATCTTTCACTTTTATTTTTCCACTAGCCCTATGAATGATGAATGAAGACCTAGTAATTTCAGCTCTTTATACCCTGAACAGGGTAAAAAATGTTTGCCACGAATTTTGCATCATGCAGAAGGAATCTTCGGAGAGCTTGCAATAAATACTTATATATACTCGTATATGTACATACATATGTATAAATAATCAGGAAGAGGAGCTGAGTCGACCGAAAAAAATCATTTTATTCTACGAAAAACTCTTTTATCTGAAGAGTTTTATCATAGATTATTGCCGAAGGCATCGGAATAATTCCCGCACAAATTGTTCAGATTGGAGCACTATAGAATATAAATAGCAGTCATACAATCTCACCGATCAACTTCTTTCTTCTTTTTATGTCACCATTCTTATTTTCTAAACTTTATGTAGGGTGAAAATTTCGATCAAATATTTTTTAAAGCACTGTTTTAGTAACTACTGGCTATTCGACTTAAGTAAATGTTTTCAAAAGAGAGCTCATGGTCCAGTTTGTGGCCTCAAAACCATAGAGGAACAAACGATTTAAAGAAGATATGTCTACAAATCAAATGCTTTCAAAGTAGTACTTTCAAGTACGCATCCGATTTTCAGATTCCATTGCATTTAGAAAATAAAAGTATCTAGGGTCACATTTCTGTATAAATTTTAACTTTAAATTTTTGTTCCGTCGTGAACATATTATGCATCGTTAACTATAAGCAAATGAAATATTTTGAGAACCTGAACCCCCACAACTACCAATGAGATTTACTAACGGGTGAGTAGAGGTACTTTCTTAAAAGATTTTTTTGACAGATCACGCATTTTCCAGCCAAATTTTCCTCTGCGATGAGACCCATTTCTGGCTCAAACGGTATGCTACCAAGCAAAATTACCGCATTTGGGACGGAGATCACTCTGAATAGATTCAACAGCTGCCATTTCATTCATTAAAACAACGGTTTGGTGTGGTTTGTGGGCCGGTTGGATCATCATTTTTTCAAGAATGATGCCGGTGAGAACGTAACCGTCGATGACGACCATTATCGCGCCATTATACTATTTGATACCGGAAATTAAAGCTCGTGATCTCGGTGACATTTGGTTTCAACAAGACGGCGCCACTTCTCCCAGCCAACATCGATCAATGGATTTATTGAGAGAACACTTCGATGAGCAGACTACATCACGTTTTGAGCCGATCGTTTTACACTCAAGATCGTGTAATATCACACCGTTAGAATTTTTCCTGTGGGGATATATAAACTCTAAAGTCTATACGGACAATCCCGCTTCGATTCAGGCCTTGAAACAAAATATCACGCGTGTCATTCGCCCGTTACCAATCGAAATGCTTGAACGAGTCATCAAAAATTGGAATCAATGGATGGACGGTCTGAGATGTATGTAGCTGCGGCCAACATTTGAAAGAGATATTCTTCAAAAAATAATTTCCATAGAATATATTTTCAAGTGATAATAAACATTCCCCATTAAATTTTTTCTTTAAAATAGTAGGGAACCTATAAATGGATCATCCAGAAAAACGAGAGAAGTGAGTAGCCAAGCCAGTAATAGTGTCGTGAGGACTTCGCTAAGTATTTGGTACGATTGGCAGGGATTAATCTATGAACTTTGCTCCCCAGCGACCAAATCCTTAATTAGGACCTGTGCTATTAACAATCGGGTCCTTTGAAGGAAGTAATGGGTCGGAAGCGATCAGCTATGGAAAATAGGTAAAGAATTTTTTTCAATCAACCCACACCCCAGGCCACAAATATCGATAGTGACTCGCCAAAAACTTTTAGCGCTTAGTTGGGAAGTACTCATGATTTCAGCTTATAGCCCAAGTGATAACTACCTCTTCTTGTATAAGGCGCAGAATTTTGCTGGTTGTGAAAATCGACTGTCCCAGTTTTTTTGTCCCAATGGACGAGGGTTTCTATGGGAGTGGCATTATGAAATTACCTTTAGAAAGGCAAAAGCGCACAAGGTATTGAACAAAAGTGGAATTCTTCTCATTAGACCTTATACATAGTTCAGCGATTATAAATTCGACGGTCACAATGCCGTTCAAATAGATTGATAAATTTAAAATGCTTGTGACCTCAGTGGGGGATCTTCAGGTGGCGTTAAAATAATACGATGTTTCACATATCGTGGCGGAGAGACCGAATAAGAAGACACTTGTAGTTCGCCACTAGCTAAATTTGTTTTTAATCACAATTTTAGTTACATCTTTTCATATAAAACTTAGAAAGTTCTTAGCTAACCACGTGCTTTTCCTACAAGGCACTCTGTCGCTTACTACCGCACCAGTCACTTGACAAGTTTATCGCATATTTCTGTACCGCTGCAGATAAATATGTGCATGTGTGCTGCAGCATCTACTGCAGCAGCGCCTATCTAACAGATATCACTAATCACCAATGCAAATATACGGCTACGCCAACGCAAATATTTTCAGCTAAGCACGTTTGCACCAATTTGACACTTCTTCATGGCAATGAGTTTTCCTACTTCTACGCTCTTATCACGCTTATACTCTTAATTTGGCTGTGCTGTGTTTTTTTTTTTTTAATTTAAATAAACCGCATCGATTTTTCGACACTTCCGCACACACAATTCGCTTTTCAATATTTTCCACTTCCAATTCGAAAGCATTTAGCAACATTCACCATTCACCACTTTCTACTTTTTTTGGGGTTTTTGTTTTTGCTTGTTTCATTCGCAACAATTGTTATTATTTTCTTTACACTTTTTGCAAATTTTATTATTATTTTTGTTTTTTTTTTGTGTTTTCCATATAACAAATTTTAATTAAGAAAAAATGCGTGAACGAGTTTTTCACAGTGAATTTTGGGAATTATTGAAAATTGTACGAGTGTTTCGGCTAACAGATTTTCCCAATTATGTTTTTTTGTTTTTTTGACAAAATTTTCTTCGATTCGCTTGGCACAGCAAGTGTCTGCGCTCACATCATCTCCACGGACTAATGACAGCAGCGTCGCGGTTGACGTCGGCATGCGCGCTGACGTCGCCGTCTGTTTTGTCTCTATATTCTGCTGTCACTCAAAACGCGCGCCGTCCGTTCCACGCTCAGGTAATTGCTTACCGTTATTACATGCCTACACACAAGTGCCTTTGTATCAAAGAATCTTGACTTGAATTGTCCAACTAACGCCGTGACCGCTGTGATAGTGACGCGTTAAAAGTATGCTTCTAAATTATAATTCCATATTACAACACACACAGCACTTCTGGTTATACAAACATATACATACACACATGTACTATCACTGTTCAACTATTCCACTCGGTCGAAATTTATTCGCATCCGTTGCCGACCATGCCGCGTCGCGTTTGTGCTGAGACTACCAGCGCCGACCAACAGCTGCTGCTGTGGAAGCTAGTCGCTCCATCGGAATGTGCACTCCGCGCGGCTTGCGCTCGGCGAGTGGATACTTTTGTGCTTACAAACGCATACATACACACATACACATGCGAAGTTGGAGCTTTCTGCGGCGAATTCATCTTTTGTTTTGCTCCAGCGCGCATGAGAGTGCGGCGGGTGTTGGCGTGTAGTAAATATAATTGCAGGCGTTATAGTAAAAGCTACATCTGACAGATTTGTGTTATCGCTGGTTTGTTACGAAAAGTAGGGTGATGTGAAAACGTCACAAGGTTGTTCATTTTTTTAATATTTTATTTCCTTATTGATAAAATTGCTAAGAACTATGAATCAGTCAACGGATGGGGGCTTGCGTCATAATTGGGAAATATTATTGCTTTTAAATAATAGATAAAGTGGGTAATATGATAGAATACACAGTAAATACTTAATAACTTGAAGTTTCGAGTTTAAAAATAACAACAGTACTAGAAATTGGAGAATTTACTATTTAGACGATTTTTTATAGAATTGGTCAGTATCTGCTTCTTGACATAATCCTGCCGAAATCTCCTCGATTGTAGAACCCCCTTTTATATAAATAAGAAAAACGTTAACTTCGGCTGCACCGAAACTATAAAACCCTTCACAGCTGCAAGTTCTTTGGCAGCTATATGTTATCCGAAAAATATGTTTGGAGATTGTTGTGTTGTCTTAAACAATAATCTTAATCTTATCTTCTAAATACATAAATAAAAAATAATCTTATCTAAATTTTGATGGATAAGTTTTATGGCTATCTGCGATATCCTAGTGTATCGGCGGTTCCGAAAAATTTGCTCTTCTTAGAAAAAAAAGGTTGTGTGAAGAATTTCAGATCTATATCTGCAAAACAGACGGACATGGCTCAAACGGCTCCGCCACTGGTCATTTATATATAAGGTTGTCAAATATCTCCCTTCAGCTTTTTTGCTCTTTATTCAATGCTTTATAAAAAGTGTTACAGTGATCGGATTTAGTTCAAGTACGCGCCGTTTCGTTCGATAATCTGTCTCCATCTAGATGGCAACTTCATAATACCCCCTCATAGAAGCCCCCTCCTTATTTGCGAAGAACTCGGACAGCCACTTTTCACAAGTCTATTTTGAGTTCAACTGTACACCAAAAAGGGCGTTCCCCATGGGCAGGAACAGGTGGTAATCACTTGGCGCTATGTCCGGGCTATATGGTGGATGCGATAAAACCTCCCATTTGAGCTCCTGTAGCTTCTGACGAGTCATCAACGAAGTGTGTAGTCTGGCGTTATGCTGGTGGAACACTACACCCTTCCTGTTGGCCAATTCTGGACACTTCTGGTCAATCGCCTGCTTCAAGCGGTCCAGTTATTCGCAGTAAATGGTAGAATTAAGCGTCTGGCCATATGGGAGTAGCTCATAGTAGATGATTCCCTTCCAATCCCACCAAACACACAGCAAAACCTTCCTGGCCGTCAATCCCCGCTTGGCCACTGTTTGGGACGGTTCACCGGCCTTCGACCACGACAGTTTTCGCTTGATATTGTCGTAAGTTATCCACTTTTCGTCGCTAGTCACCATCCGCTTCAAAAATGGGTCGAGTTCGTTTCGTTTCAGCAGTATATCGCAGGCATTGATTCGGTGCAAAATTTTCTTTTTGCGTGAAATCATGCGGCACCCAATCATCAACCTTTTTTGTGTATCCAGCCTTCCGTTGAGGAAGACCAAATGCTCCATCAGGAACGGGAAGGACCTCTCCGAGCCGTTCGATGCTAAGTGAGGTTTCAGACAAGGCGACTCCTTATCGTGCGACTTCTTCAATCTTTCCTTGAGAAAATAATTTGAGCTGAAGACAGAAGGTACAATCGTCTGACGTATGCCGATGATATAGATTTCATTGGACTCAACAGTCGCGCCGTTAGTTCTGCTTTCTCCAGGTTGGACAAAGAAGCGAAGCAAATGGGTCTGGTAATAAACAAGGGCAAGACGAAATATCTCCTGTCATCAAATGAGCAGTCGTCGCAACCGCAGTTTAGCTCTCACGTCACTGTTGACAGTCAGTTCGAAGTAGTAGATAATTTCGTCTATCCTGGACAGTATTATCACCAACAACAATGTCAGCCTGGAAATCCAACGCTGAAGAGAGAAATTTTCTGCAGAAGACCCTTTCAAATTGGCAACGGTGGATTCGTATTCGTCTGGAACGATGAGCTGTACGAGATATACGACGATATTGACATAGTCGAAATATGTTCGAATATAATCGAAATTTCACAACTTCATTTCAAAATGGTTGTCGAAAATTGCGGGTTATTTTTCAAAAGATTAAATAAATTTTAATAACAACGAAATGCTTTACATTATGGTCACGACCATTTCAGAAATTCAAGCTGTGAGCTCTTATGATCGTGCTTTACGGAATCTTCACCAGTCTTTCCTTTTCACTGTGGCACTCGAAATATGGAGAGAATGAGTGCATCAGAAAGTCGTACTTCTTGTAGAGACTTCTACTTCTCTAGAAGGATCTCATAAGTTCCCACGTCGATGTCAGGAAGGTGCATAGCTCTAGGAGTCCACATGTTTTTTAGATCCCCGTTATAAAGGTATATAAAAAAGGGATCCATTACGCCACCATACGAGCCAGATGATTGAAAATGTGAATAATGGTTGAGTCGAGTCAGACCATAACGTAAGCTCAATTTCGATTGCTCCGTTGCTAAACATTGGTCAAAAAAGTGCTTACAATCATTTAAACAAGACTAGATCTAAGAAGAAACTCGATGTATGGGTACCATACGAGTTAAGGCAAAAAATTCATTGGCCGAATTTCCATATGCGATGAGATCCATTTTTCTAGAGGTTGGTTACTGGTGATGAAAAGTGTCACACGGAAACGGTCTTGGTGAGCCGCCGTAAACGATGACCAAGTCACGATTGACGGTAAGGAAGGTTTGGCTATGTGCTTATGGGATTGGCGAGGAATAATTTACAATGAGCGCCTTTTTTTGATATTGACGTGTTTTTGATGATCAAAGAAATATGGACTCATGTCTAACTTTTCCAATTCTTAAACAAGGCCGCTGTGTTTTTAAAAGGTGTTTAAAGGAAATCTTTAATATGGAAATTGTGATACCTAACCTCAACATCGTGGCCATCGGTGTGGTCGGCACAGCGACGATAAGAGTTGTTTAGTAACCAAGGAGACACGAATAATATTACGCTTGTAAGCGTCAAAAGTCCCATTGTCCAATGACCAGTAGCAATAACAAAACAATAACAACCAGTGTGGTGATTTGAAAAATAAATCGTTTCTTAAACAACATACAATAGAGTTTAGTGTCTACGACTGTTTGAGTTGTTTCAAAAATAAAATATTTGTAAAAATAATTTAATTTTTTGAAGGACTTTTCGCGAGAATATATAATACGTAATACAAATAGAATTTATTTTGCTAGTGGTACCCATATACTCGTACATATATTTAGAACTACAATATAGAGTCAACATTAAACCCCCTCCCCAACAATAAAGCACATTTACATAACATAAATGATCTCACCGAGAAAGTCCGCATCAGCGCTGAGCCTCATACCGGAGGAACGTAGCAAATTGCTGCCGTAAGTTAACACTTCATTTGACGAGCGTTTCAGTGATCCAAATTTCCAAATTTATGTGTACCTCACAGCGTATCCACAAAGAGCTGTGAGAGTCTCTACTCGAACACATCCAGTTCGAAGGGTTCGAGCAATAATTTATTTCGTCGCAAGAATGCTTTGAGCCATCAGGGTGCCGGCGCTAGCATGGGTCGCCACGCTACATTGATACCCGCCACAACGGAGGTGCGGCAACGTGTGCTCTCCGCGCGACGTCTACGCATGAAGACGTTCCAAAATCAATTGGTCGATGCACAACAAACCATAGCGGTACTACAATTAAAAAAGTTAAGAATTCTTTTGTTTACCTTTACTTTATCATTTTCAGGATCTCGCACATGAAAATCGCATTTTGCGCACACTTCACAAGCGTCAGGACTCGGCTTTGGCCAAGTATGAATCCACCAATGCTGAATTGCCGAAACTTTTACACTCACATGCCGAGGAGTTGCGCGTTTGGCAAGCCAAATACCGTAATCTACAGCAACTCAACAAGGAGCTTGAACATAAACTTAAAACCAAAGAGTCCATAATACTCACACTCAGCGATCAAAATAAATATTATAGTCAGTTGAATAAGGATAGGTGAGTGCTCTCTAGATTTTTAAATATGAAAATATCGAGTTGGGTTTCATGCAAATCCCACTTGGAAACCCTCAAGCTTCCTGCCATAACTTAGAATTGGTTGAGAGTTTGAAAAAAGAGACTACGAAGACATAACTTTTAAGCCAATAAACGAGGAATGCACCGCCACTTTAGGTCCTGTACCCTTTAAGCCAATAACTTCAAGTTCTGTTCCTCTTTGTTGGACATTCTTATTTTATAGATCGCGATTTTCTTCGCCGGATTAGTGAGTTTGGAGTATAATGTGCTCGATTGTTTGATCTTTTATAAAAATTGAAGAACTGTTAGTTAAAGTTCTTGCGTAATACAAAAAACTCACGGTTTCTAAACTTTGAAATCCTGCAGAAATCTGGAAGAACGACAACGTTTGTCGGAAAAATTGGAAAAACTGGAAACCCGTTTGCAGGAGAAGGACAGCGATATGAAATTACTGGCGCGTCGCGTACAAATCGAAACGAAAAATTTCAAACAACAACTATTGGCTGAGCAAAAACGCACAAAAGACGCGCTGCTAAAACTAGAAAAGGCGCGATTGGAGCTTTCAGGTTACCGCAAGCTGGATGAATTAGGGGTAAGCAGCGTTTCTTCATTCTCTTTACAACTAGAGAACTAAACATTTACTTTCGCAGGAAAAATTCTCATCCACACTCACCGTTGGACGACGTAAAACGACAACTGCAGAGGAAGAATCCAAATTGGAGAAAGATTTAGAACGTATCTTAGCAGATGAGGTATTAGATGATGACGTCAAAGATTCGGAAACTGAATTTCATCCGACTGTTCACCGCGTAACTAAAACACCAATGAACCAGAAAATCGAGACACCTTTAGGCTATGGCAATCGTAAGCTGGGCTCATCCATAGTCACAATGGCGAAGTCACAAAAACAAAGGCAAGAAGGTGGTGGAGTAAAATCGACACTAAAGTCACCGCAACGTTTGTCCCGACAGCAGTTACAACAACAACGTCAACAAAAGAAATCATCTCAACTTAAAGATGAGCAGACACACGAACGACTTCCTGCCATAACCGATTACGAAGAAGATTATGAAAACGAACCGGACGATGAATTTCCCGAAGTGAGTGAACGCCATCAGAGCAATCGTTCCATACGAGATTATGTCAGCATTGACGGCGGTGGGGATGGTGTTGACACCGAAAACGGTGAAGACCATGTCGACGAGGATACAGAGGAAGACGAAAGTGATTGTGTGAATGGTCATTCCGATCGGAAAGTAGATGACGAGGTTGGTTCACATGGGACCTACAACGCTGAGTTTCTGGGAGAGGAAGAACATGAAGGCGAGAGTGCGAACGGCGATAACGGCGAAGATGACGATGTGAGTTCATATTTTATTAGATTTTTATCAGAAGTAAATAGAAGAAAATCTGAGCTTGTACACACAATTACTCAGTCAAGCTGAACGAAAAAGTTAGGTAAGTGAGAAGGTGAATTTAACTCAATGAAGGCATAACAGTTTTAATTGGTCAAGGGATTGAAGGTACCGCTAAATTAAACAGTAATATCCAGCTTCTTGGCTATTTAAGATTTAATACTTATCTAACTCCCTCTTTGCCACTCATCTAACGTTCTTCTCCTTATAGTCCGACCCAGTCGAAACAGAATGCTTCCTTAGCCTTCTATTAGATAATATTAATTTAAGCCTTCCCACCAAACGGGGTCTGAATAACCGTTACAACAACAATATGAATGTCCCCATGTTTTCTTTTGTGAAGTTGGGTTTGTTGCGGTAAATTGATCAGACTGGGAGTCATGCTGCCTAGTTGAGCTCTGCGTGACCGTTGTTGTTGTTATTGTAGCGGCAGAATTCTACCGGGTTGACAGTCCTTGGTCGGATAAAAATCCGGGTCCGTTCCGGTTACGTAAACCCGACTGTCATGGAAACGGCTCCTCGTGTTGCATCTAACCGAAGTAGAATTATGGTGGGGCGTTTTGCGCAAACGCAGCAGAAATATTCCTCCAAGCCCAGGTTGGACTCAATGACAGCACGTAACAGCAGGGCACGGTGCAACCCTGCCGCTAGGCTCTAAAAATGACAGTATTAACTTATTACTTACCGATCCAAACAGGTTTAGATATTCGAAACAAAATCCCTTGGACCGATAAAACCCGTGTTAATTCCGGCAACGCAGAACCAGCTGCTGAGGGAACATTTGGTTCGATGACAGTTAACAGTCTGGATAACAATAGCAACAATTCTTTTTGGGAGCCGCTAATCAAATTGAAAACTAATTATTCTCAATCCTAAAACCACGCTTTAATCTTTCAAGACAATAAATAGTTTTAACATTTCCAATTAACAGGTTTGTAATACAGCCAAGAAAACCTCACATATGAAGGAAGAGATCTCCAGCATACGCAAGCAAATCTCGCACGACTACAGGGAACGTGAGGCGTTCCTCGACACATTCTGCCGACAGGCCAATAGCGGTGTGCTCTTGGAGGAAACGCCCAAAAAGCGAGGCAACGTTTCTCCAGGCCAAAGTTTGCCCAGCAGCCGCAAAAATAAGCTGCTCGCCGCGCTCAAGGCCATCGACGACAACAAAAGTCAGGATTGAAGAACACGCGTATGAAGCATTAGTTAAGCTTTTCCAACAAACAAAAATATACCGAATATACATGTGACATTTGCAGTGTGATTTATATACTTCGCAAATACAAGCTAACAATATTTTATGTAAATTAGTTGACTTTTAATATTTTCAAGGTAAAAAGTAATTAAAAGAGTTTCTAGGTTATGTACAAGTTCATACATAAGAATTGGTGTTGGTGCTCTTTAGGCTTCTTCCTTCTTACGCATTTTACTTAAAGCACGTGACACCTTCTTGCGCACCTCCTTCTGACGCTTCATCTTTCGCGCTTCTTCCACCCGCTTCTCGGCACGGAATTGCTTCAGCCGTACCTTCGTCTCCATTTTGTCGCGTTTTCGCTTGGCTTTATAGTTGGTCTCTATCATTTTCATCATCTTGGCCACTTTCTGTTCATGTGGTGAGCGTATCACCGCTATACGCTCCAACTCCTCCTTTTTATCAGCCAACGGCCGCACTTTCGGCTTGTCCTTGTAGGGCAGCGCGCGCTGTAGTGCTTTGGGTATCGTAAGCGGTTTGAAGATTTTCGCTTCACGCTTAACCTCCGTGTACTGGCTGTCCGGTTGAGCTTCATTGCGTATGTTACGTTCGCGCTTCAGTTGTCCCAACGTCTTCATGCCTTGCCATTGTGATTTCTGCTCTGGCGGCAGTAGCAGCGAGGTGACAGCTGCATAGAAACGTGGTACATCCACGCGGAACCAGGTGCGACAGAAGACGATATCACTCAAAAGTATCTTATCCTCGAAGGTGGCACGGAATGAGCCTTCGGGATCATGGTGCGCCTTTTTAATTTGACCACGTATGCCGGAGACAGTTTTAATTTTGGCGCCCTCAAATTTGGCCACCTCCAGTCCGGTTGTGAACATGCCTTTAATGAATGCAGATTTCTTGTAGATTTTGAAGGGTTGGCCGACCAACTTCAGTTTTTTCATAATCTGCGCGGATTTATCCAATTCGCTAACGCTGCCCGTAGCCGCAATACGAAAACCCAGACGCTTCATTTCATCGAGATCGTGGCGTACAGTTTGCAACGCCAAGAAACCGGTATTTTGTGGCGTAATTGGACCCCAGAATGTCATGCTGCACGTCACGTGATTGGGTGTATACTTAAGATAACGGTGTCGGAAGTTATCTTCGACTTTGGCGTATATTGGCACAGTCTGGAAGCGCCGCCAGCCCAAAGAGATAATTAACGGATCGCCGGTCTTCAATATTTTCTTGTACCAACGATGCTTCTTCACTTTACAGTTAACATAACCGATATTTTCTTCGGTCATATTGAGACCGCCCACCAGCACGGGATAACTGGGATCGAAGTTGTCAATGAACTCCGAAGATATGCTACGAAAACCTAAAATTCAATTTAATGCATTAATGGTGAAATTCAGTTACAAAAACAAAAACACTTACCCAGCCGAACATAAAGTCCCGGCCGATAACCCTCGATTTGTAAACGCAGTTCGGGATCGAGATTTGCGAACTCGCTTTTATTCAACTCCGATTGCTTTTGCGCGTCCGCTTTTAAGCTTTCGTAATAATCGTGGTCACCCGTAATGCGTCCGTCATCCTCTTTTGGTCCATCATGATTGTCATACTCGGCATCGAATTTAGCTTTAAGTTTCAGTTTTTTCGCCATAAGCTCTGCTTTGGTTAGATTTTCTTCTTCAACTCTGGTCATACGACGCTTCCGCGTATTTTCATCCTGATTCGCATCAGCCGCGTTATCAGCGGTGTTTTCTTCGGTGGCAGTGTCTTGCGCTTTGCCGGCATGTTTTTCCCCAGTTTCAAGATCTTCGAAATCTCCATAAACTTCACTTTCAGCATCGCTTAGGTCATCCAAGCGCAGCAGCGTTTCGGCATCTTCTGACGCCTTCCATTTGCCGGTGACGAAGCAATTCTTTAAAATCGCTTTGTTGTCATCTTCCAGCCAATTTCGCGTACTACCGGAGAAGTCCTCGAAAAAGCATTGCTCCATTTTATCTCGTATATCTTTATCCTTTTGCATGTCACTTTGCTTTTTAGCGGCTACTTTAAAGAGACCACCCAGTTCTTCGCCCGAATCTGAATCGTTTTTGTCGTCTTCTTCATTTTTGTTTTTCTGTACGATAGAAGAAATGCATGGCAAATGCTTATATAGTTATTTGTTTGGGAAATTAAAAATTACCTTGGATTCGCTTTGGCTGTAGCAGCCATATACCAAACGCATTATGTTCTTAGCCTCCGAATGCCGTAGCAAAAAGGTGTCGCGCGCCTTTTGCGCCAAGTTCTCTTTCCAACTCATACTGTTGGCTAAAATTTTGGCCTCCTCCTGCTCACTATCTGTATCCTGATCAGATTCCTCAACCGCATTAAGTTTGCCCTTCGACTTCTGTTCATCTACTGTTTGATACTCCTCATCGTCAGATGTATTATTATCGCTATCTGGCTGTTCTTCTTCTTCACTATCTTCGCCGCGCCAATCTTCGCCGCCAAATTCATCGTCACTGTTGACACTCGCATCGTCCTCATCATCTACACCGGAATCTTCCTACAAATAACAAACGCTTTTATAGATATTTGCACTTGATATTAAACACACTTACATCTTGACTGCCTTCTTCGTCATCTACATCAGTGTCCTCCTTGTAGTCTTTCGACTTAATGGCAGAACCATCAGAGAAGAGTCGAAACTCTTGCTCTTCAATTTGCACATCCACAGTTTGCTTTTTATCTATAAGCTTCTCCACTAACTGTTCCTGTTCAGCAGCATCGCCAGTTTTCTCCTTATGGCTATGTGATCCCTGCAGTTCTATGTACACAGCGTCTTTATCGTAAACTATTCCGCCAACACCGGACATAGGTGCATACAGTAATCTTTCCTTTTCTAATAGACTACGCTTTTTCTCCGTGCCTGGCAGTGGACAGGGATCTGGAATAGCGCTCAGTTCTTCGATTCTCGCATCTCCCAAACCGGCAATATGCACTGAATGTTCTTGCTTCATAGGCACACCGCGCACGTAACCGTAGAGCACAATTTCTCTATCACATTTGGGATTGCGACGTATTTTGTCGGTGTTAGTTACATCTTCGACACGATCCACAAGCAAATAGCTATGCGCACCACGCCATGAAAGCGGTCGGAATTTCATAACCGAAATGAAACGTCCCAAATTTTTAACTTCATTACGCAAATATTCGCCATGTAGCAAACCCGAAAGGTAGAATAACTTGGCACCATCATAAACTTCGGTCCAGAAACGGTGTTTCAGCTCCTTCTTGCGTTTCCTCAATTGTTTCGGATTTTTAATCATATCCAAATGTGTTAGCACACCCATAATTTTTGGCATACCATGCACTTGACAAATATTAAGAAATTCGAAAATCTCCATTTCAAACCCGTAACTGGCATCACATAATAACAATACCAAATCAGCACATTTTGCCACATCAATCATGGAATTGATATCATTGTTGCATTCCAATAGTGTAATACGTCGCTTTTTCGATGTCACTATTGTAATGGGACCGCGTATATCAGTAACATTTGTACGCGTGAAATTCTTTATCAAATTATTTATTAGAGTCGTTTTGCCCACCTTAGGTGGACCCACCACAGCTATTAGCACAGGTGGTGGTTCATCTGGAGTTTGGTCGACTACAGGTATGTGTTGCTTTTTAGCTGTTAAGTCCTCTTTGCGTCGAAAATTCCGCTCAGCACGTTGTGCAGAGTTAATAGCAAATGCTTTTGGATTCCTTTGGCGTGCGGTCAAATTGGGTTCTTTCGTGTTACCCGAATCTTTCTTGGCCTTCAACTTTTTCTTTTCCGCTTTCACGCCGGCTTGCCGCGCGCGATGCGATTTTCTTTTATCCATGCCATCATCTTCCGGCATATTGATGCTATATAAATAATTATTGAATTAAATAATTCGATGTATAAGAATTTGTTACCGCACGTGTGAAGATATCAGTATTGTTTTTATTGCTGACAGTTAATAGATATGTACTTTTCATCGATTTTGAAAGACTGATAGCAATCGAATCAATTTATCGAATAGTATTCGATTTGAACTACATCGTTTGTTAATGTCTATATGGCTGCTTTGAATTATTTCATACATATATTTTGTTTATTTAAAAGGTACAAAATTGTTAAAGATTGTTCGTTTATATAGAAATAAACATTTTTTCTACAATAGTGCAAGCATAATCCTACTATTGTGAACTATTCTACCTCTTCTTAGCTGCCAAGTTGACTATTTAAACAATTAAAAAAAAATACATATTTCCAATTTTTTATATTGTGGTTTTTTTTTGTCACTGCGAAAACATGCAAATGTCACTTGTATACCAAGATTATACGAAAATTAGAAAGAATATTAAACAACCTCTTAAATTTTAAAAATATACCACAATACTTAGTTAAATTAATATTATATATATGACGTAATTAACTTGAAATGTTTTCTTCTAAAACTAAAATACAGCAACTTTTATAAACTTATTTACAATTTAAAATAAAATATTTGACGTGTGTGAAAAGTGTCTAAAATATTAATTTTTTGTGACTTGATAACTCTGCCCAGTCGTCATCAGCTCAGCAGCTATCGTTGAAAAGGAAACGGCAAAAAACGAAAAAAATTTGCAAAGCAGATTGGTGTCGGATTCGATTTATTTGGAGCTCTGAGCTACTAAGAGAAAAGAATTAAACATTTTGTCAATATTGCTGAAAAATTGCTGCTAAAATATTACAAAATCCATATATTATTATAAAGCAATTATTTATTTAAATTTTGGTTGAAAGTTTGAAAAGAAGGCAAAAGTGAAAAAGAGACTGAAAGGGAACAGCAATAGATTGCAGAGCCGCAATTTTTCTAGTAACTCGTAAAAGGTGATATTCAGGTGAGTTAATTAATAATAAAACGAACATATGCAGATGCAAGAAAAAGTTAATCACATCGCTCTAACATATATACTTGCGTCGTTAGCCAAAAAATTATCCTTTAGTTGTGACCATGGAATGCATGGGGCGTGAACTCGACAAGCTGGTTGTATATGCACTCATATGTGGAGTTACAAAGTTTATGGAGGGTGAAGAGGTGTCAATGTAGTCGCACCATTGATATGAGGGAAATTTACATTGCGCTATGCTAAGTTGACTAAAAACTCGACTCTTTAAGAAATATGAAAAAAACAAGCATTACAGCTGATAAAATTAGAGTGGTAAATACTGATGTATATAGTACATATATATGCATACAGCTGCAGAAATGTATATACATATAAGTACTTACATATATGTATATATATATATATGATTTAGCGTAGGCAAAGTCGTCACCGCTTTCGACCGGGATGCCTTTGTTCTCTGCTTATAGATGCAAGGAATGATAAAGAAACAACGACAACGACATATAAATATATGCAATTTGTATTTATATTTATGTACATATATGTACTATATACATATATGCTTGTTCAAACATAAATATATAAGTATGGTTACATTTTCTATTAAATTTTCAAAGTATTAAAAGTTTGCCGACAAAGGAGAGTGGTAATTTGAGACTCGAAAAAATAATAAATCAGCATCAATAATTTCCTTTAATAGCAAATGTTTGTATACCAGATTGTAGGCATACAAACCTTTATTTATGAAAAATAAGATTCTTTAAGCGCATAAACAACAACGTAGATAATTGCACACAGTTTTTCATGTATTTACGTTGTTGACGAGAATTTTTTTATTCATACAATAGTAAAAACCGACAATTGTTTTCGCCTTCTCTTTATGTAATTTTGGGTCATTTACCTTTTGTGAAAAAATTATTTCACATTACAGCGACAACCATTCGATTTGAATAAATATTTTAACTCAAATGTTCAATAAAAAGTGTTGTATTACAAAGCGAGATTGAATAAATTATCTGCATTGCTTAAATAACAAATAATAATATTTGTTTAATTACTTATGTTTACAGATATGGAGAGTCCTTGTGAATCGGAGAGCTCCCTAGACGGAGGTACCATGCTTCCACCCAGTCCAGTGTCGCGAGAGCAGTTGCAAAAACGCATCGAATCGTTGACACAACAAAATAAGTATGATTTTTATACCTTTTTTCAATAAACACTACCAATATTAATTGCTAATAAATTGTTCGTTCGTCATTCAGAGTACTCAAGGCTGAACTAGATACATTTAAGATTAAATGCAAAGTGGTGCAAGAGGAGAATCGCACACTCAAGCAAGCATCTGTTATAATTGTACGATATATACATATTTCCACAAAGCTATTTTAATATTTACGCACAATCTTCATACTTCTTTAAAGCAAGCGAAAGCGGAACAGGAGGAGGAGTACATATCGAATACACTTCTAAAGAAAATTCAAGCCTTAAAGAAAGAGAAGGAGACTTTAGCACACCATTACGAACGTGAAGAGGAGTGCTTAACCAATGATTTATCGCGTAAATTAGATCAGGTATATATTTTTTTAATATCCATCTGCAATACTGTTACTAACTAAAAATTGTTTAAATCGTACAGCTACGGCAAGAGAAATGCAAGCTAGAGCAAACTCTCGAGCAGGAGCAGGAATGTCTTGTAAACAAGCTAATGCGAAAAATTGAGAAGCTACAAGCCGAAACGGATAATAAACAAACCAACTTAGAGCAATTGCGTAGAGAAATGGTGGAATTAGAAAATACATTGGAACAAGAGCAGGAAGCCTTAGTTAATAAGCTCTGGAAACGTATGGATAAACTCGAGACCGAAAAGCGTTTATTGCAAATTAAACTGGATGAACCAGTTTCCGATCCAACTACACCACGTGATATAACCAATGCCAATGGTGACACTGCCTCTAATTTAAGCGCTCACATACAGACTTTGCGTTCCGAAGTAGTACGATTGCGTTCCAATCTCGCGGCAGCACAAAAGGAGGCCACTAAGAAATTACAACAATTTGCACAAGAAGAAAAGAGTATACGCGAAGAAAATGCACGCTTACAGCGCAAATTGAAATTGGAAGTAGAACGACGTGAAGCACTCTGTCGCCATCTGTCCGAATCGGAATCATCGCTTGAAATGGATGAGGAACGGTTTTACAATGAAAATTTATTAGGCGCCGTGGGCACCGCTGGTGGTTTGGGCAATGCAGCTGCTGGTGCTGTGAACACACGTCAACGCACGATCAGCAGCCCCGTTTCGCATAGTCCATCGAATAGTCGACCACTTAGTCCAGGTTCAGTACACCAGAACCGCTGTTATGCCTGTGGTCAAATTGTGGTGAGTAGTTATGTTATCAAAATTTTATTGCGGATTATTTTGTTTGAGCTTAAATTTATGTTTTCTTATTTTTTTTTTTAGAATCGCCGTGCCAGTGAACGTTTCATTAAACCAGCATTACCCACACCCATGCTGGGTCTCAATACTTCAGCTCCTAATGTGCTCAGTGGCAGTTCGCTTTTGGGCTCAGCCGGCAGTGGTGGTGGCGGTAGCGGCGGCGGTACAAATCCTAGTTTAACTAGCGCTACTTTAAACTCTTCCACGCTTTTTGGCGGCACTGGTGGTTTCTTACAGAATTTGAATGCAGAACGTTTAAGTATTGGCGGCGGTGCGAGCGGCGGTGCCGCATTGCTCGCAAGTAGCAATAATGGCAGCAACAACATGGGTTTGGGCATCAGCGGCACTAATACTATGAACAGTGGCAATGTGTCGTCTCTGCAGCAGGCTTCCAATCCAATGAATATTAGTATCAATAATTCGTCCACTAATCTAACGAATAGCATGAATACCAGTAATTCATCGTTGTCTGCATTTACGCCAACAAACACCAACTCATCCACTTCTTTTGCACAGCCAGCCAGTCCCATGGATACGTCCGTATATAAGGAATAAAAAAAAACAGTGTCAGTGTTTAATTTTTTTCTTAAACAACAGCACGGCAGAGGTAGAAAACAAATGACCGCAAGAAAACAAGAAACTGTTATTTCGATTATGGAATGAAATGGATTTCGAATTGACTTGAATGTTATGATTATTTTTTTTTTTTTTAAGAATTATCGGTTTACTGCAACATTTCGTTAAACTGGTCAAGATATTAAATTATGCAAACGAATGAAAGACGAATGGCTCGCTAAAAGAAATATATATATATTATTAGTTAGAAACACGAGCATAACAATAATAAATTTAAAATGTACTATAAATAATGACCAGCAACTGATTTTGCAACAAATATGGTTAAAATGGCGAAATGCTACATTTCAAGTATAACCACAACGATTTAAAAATACAACAAAGATTTACCTGTACGTACTACATTACAACAATCAACGCTCACTCGCTCATTAACTAAAACTTCTTGCTGCATTCGTAAAGCATGCATACATACATACATACGCATACATATACTATATGGAATATGCTACATTAGCTTATAGAGAGGTAAACGCATTAATTTGCTCAAATTCCAGCAGCAATATGAAGGATATTTAAGCACTCGACGAAAATTCGGAATATTGTGTTTGTACCGGCGACATCTACTACGCACACACACACCCGTATACGTATGTAAATACCTACAACAATTTTAATTGACTTAAACCGCGCTGTCGTGGCAGTGAATTTTCCCCATTCAAACTGGTATTTCCGAAAAATAATTGCAATATTTGGTGGATGTGTGTATTTTTAGTGAATTTTCGTTTTTGTAATTTGATTCGCTACACTCAATTTACCTAATAACTTATTATACGTATATAAATATAGCTCTACCACAAACAATACGATTATAAATTATATGAAACAAACTTCAAGGTAGTCCTTGAGTTGTAAATGCATACATAGACACATTGTACAAATGTCAAAACGCTGTTAGGGAGTGGAAAAAAATATTATATATGTGTATTAGGGTGTACGTTACTTTCCAAATCTGAGTGTTTTTTTTTTGGGCAAACGCCCACTGAAGTTTCAGTCTTATTGATTTTTTCCATTAAAATACTTCTTCAAAATGTAATGTACTGAGCATTCACACCAGTGATTTATAAATTCTGTGTTGCTCATACGACATGGTGTACTGTATGAATACAGTACATAAAATCTATGATTTTAACTGTACAAGTATAAAAGTTCAAACAAAATTTTGTGAAAAAAATTATTCAAACTTTTTTGTAGAGTGGAAATTGTTTGTACTAGAATAACATATTTTCAAAGTTGTAAACTTATTTGCTTTGGAGATAAAAAATATTCGGAAAAGACGAAAAATCTCATATAAACTGCAAACACTGGAAAAGTAAAACGGCTTAAATTGAAACAAACGTTAGTTTCTTTTTCCTAGGACAAAAACTGCAACTTCAGTAGACATTTGCAAAAAACAAAAACAATCAATTTGGAACTAATGGCCACACTAATATACATATATAGAGTCGCTTGGGGATTGGGTAGAAAGTGCATGCTAATCGCGTAATATTGCTCTATTTTGGAAATTTATTGATTATGCGAGTATGGTAAATAGTTTACACTCATTAAAGAGTATATAAGAATTTAATTTTTAATACACAGAAAAATATAAACAAGACAAACGCAAAAATAACAGAAAACACATAGTAAAAACAATTTATCGTTGAATTTTTGTCCATTTTATGAGAAAAAAACTGCAGCATGCACATTTAATTTAATTTACTATGAGAAATAAATATGTATGCATATAGAACTAAAAAATATTATAGCAAGCAATCGGTGTGATGTCCGAATAAAAATATATATTTTAGCGTCATTACGATTTTGTCGAATCGTAACGTGATTGAATTATTTAAACTAAACTTATTTTAAAAGCAATTTGTATTTTACGTTTATTTAAAACAGCAGCTGAAGTTGTCGGTTTAAAACATAAACTTCGGATTTTTTCTGCTTGTCACCTAAACTCAAGAAATAAAGTTTACATGTAATGGAAAATATCGTAAAATTGCAACAGTTGTCTTATTTCTGTGATTGAAGAGCTTGGAAAGCAATAGCTAGTGAAAACTAAACCTAAGGAACCAACTCGCCTCACACACTTTTCCCTTTGCTCCAAACCGGTTGAAACAGCACGTTTCCTGCGCCTCTCGTTAGATGATTATGATAACAAATACCTGGATAACCGATACAACAACAACCACTAATGACAAGCAAAAATGTGAGGATTAAGGAGGAAGTAGGGTTAGCACGTTTATGTGTTTTTTTATGAAACAGTTAAGGTATATTTACATTATAATATGATATTTGAAGAATCTTGTTAATTTCCATGGCGAAATATTAAAAAATACGAAAATTTAGCAATCACTCTCGATTTTGAAAACGTGAGTTCAAAGTTTCAATTTCTGATTTAAAACACTCATAAGATGGGAATGAATTTACTCGTAACTTCGTCAAATTTGTTCCAAACGACTTCAAGACAGAGCCTTCTTGATCTTATTATACGTTCATTTAAGATAAAAGATTCAAACCCCTTCTCCACCAATTCCGGTAGACATTACTAAAAATAACACACCTCCTTGCCTTCGAACTTAGTTTGAAAGTTCCGTACCTCCGAGAAATGTGTACATATAGAAAGCATGAGGTCTGTACCATATTCAAACCACAATTGTTCGGATTTTAGCTGGTAAAATAATTTTTTTCGACAATCTAACTTTGTTTGGGTCGGTAGTCCTACGTTTTATAATGGGTTCGGATGCCATAATAGAACGATGTAGAACCAGGTATGTAGTAGCTTTGAAAATCACTCCGCGCAAATAAAAAGGACACTTCAAGTGGTAGATTTTTCAGACTTGCTGCTCACTGTTGGAGTATGTGTATCAAGAAGTTGCCCAATTTGCTCATTGTGAAAAGAGAAAGAACAATAAACCCAGTAACAATCGGCTCCTTGACCAGATGCACTTATCTTAGTATGTACGTATAGTATACGTACATATATTCTATATTTATATTATAGCAGAAATATGTATGTACATATATATTGATGTTCTATAATATCTCTTTGTATGGGAAAAACGCTTCCCGAAGCAAAGAGCGTATAATTTTATATACATAAGTATATGTATATATATTGACCATATGCTCTTATCGTAGCACATATATTATATTGTTATATCAGCTATATGTATACATACATATATATATATATATTTATTACTATTATATAATAATTCTCTGTAGGGGGAAAAACACTTCTCTAGGTGGAAGCAAACAGATTATGGAGAGAATGATTTACGATGATGTAGAGTTTTTTATCGGAGTTTACGCGTTAATCAATTCTTTAAGAATTTAAACAAAAAATGACCTAAAAACTAAAAACTAATTCAAGAAATTAAAAAGTATGCAATAACAATTATTAGCAATGATTTTATTAATAATTTATGTTTATAATTAAAAAAATATATATAATAATTATATTAAAAGCGTAGTTAACGGCAACCCTATATGACTCTTTTCTAATGCATCTCTGAGTTCCAGTTGCAGTCATCAGCCAGCCAGTCAGTCTTGAGAAAAATATGCAATAAATTTGGTGATATTTCTTATAGAAAATACTGGCGATCTTAGGATTAAAGTGATTGGTAAATAAATTGCTTAATTAAATAATTTGTGAAGTGATATATACATTTTGCTGTTGTCGCACTCAACAAAATGTTATAAGTAGAATAAAGGGCGATAATAACCACTTATACACAAGGGTGGAGAGATTCACAGCACATATGTAGTTCTGTTGCTTGGATGCCCCCGCTCGTCTTTCTACATATTTGCGCATTTAATTATTTCTCTTTTTTTTGTATCGCTATAGAACATTTTTCTTGGTAATCGGAAGATTCGAGTAATACGAGAACTATTGCATAGTTGACGTAGGGACTCCCACAACGTAAGTGCGATATATATTTTTTCACTGCACTTTGGAAATTACTGTAACAAGCAAAAACTGCATACGCTAAGCTAGACGGAAGTTAAGAGGAGCAGATTAAATATGAAATCATCGGTGAGAGGTTTGCTTTTGTGTTGCCTTCTGGCAGGAGTATTTTCATCGGTTTACTGTCAAGGTATGTCAAATTAATTTATATTATGTACTGCATGTTCTTACCTGCATACATATGTATGTTCATGTCTTGAGTTTCAATTAACGTAATGAGTTTGATAAAGCAATTAATAAATTCATGTAACTACCGTGAACAAAGGGCAAGTTAAGTAACAAATAAAAAATACACAAAAAAAAGTTTTTGTTTTGCAATAAAATTGGCTTGCTATGAAAATATATCAATGTTTAGTTTACACACAGACTTCAGTCGAATTTTTGATGACTCACTTCAGATAAGGCATACAAATATTCGGAATCGAAAATTGTAGTTTAGCACGATTTGAGTATATGCTGTAATAATACATAAATAATATATTTAGTTTGTTGAGTTTTAGTATTAGTCACTTATGCGAATTCTTATTTTTAAAAATATTCGAACTTATATTACAGAATCCAGCAATGTTACGCTACCTATCAATAAAGCCAACGAAACAACTCCAATTACGACTAAGAATAGCGCAGAAGTAACAAGCACCCCGGAGACAATCACAACAGTTGCTTCAAATGAAACAAAACCAACAGTCGTTCCTACAACACCAACCCCAGTTCCAAATATAACAACTTCAATAAAACCCGACCCTGAAACGAACACAACTGTTACACCATTACCAACCACTACCCCTCCTGCTATTAATACTACAACTGTTGCACCAACTCCACCACCTACAACACCAACAACTCCACCACCTACCACACCTACTACACCTCCCACCACTTCAACAAGCACCCTTGCTCCTGACAACAGCACCACTACAACAACCACACTGGCACCTGACAACAGCACTACTACAACAACAACAACTACAACACCTGCTCCGCCAACTCCCCGCCCACCATGCAATCACTTTGACTTTCCATCCTTCATCGGTGGCATTGTTTTAACTTTGGGTATTTTAGCGATCAGTTTGGTCGCTTACAAATTCTACAAGGCACGTAATGAACGCAATTATCATACCCTTTGAGCCGCCACCGCTTTCACATCAGCATTTAATGCAGCAGCTAATACAGCGCCACCGAACTCGTCCATAGATGTGGAACGAGTACGCTTTGTACAGCCCTCGTTCCCGTTGCGCTCACCACCACCAACGCAGCAGACATCGACGGAATCATCTGGCGCACCACCAACATCCTCACCATCCGTCAGACAACGGCTGCTGCAAACATAATTATTGAATATTATAAAAAAAAAAGTTGTAAACAAAAGTGGAAAGATAAAACTAAAGTAAGCTACGAATACGCAATAAATCGCGACTTCTATCCCTTCATATTACATTTCTATTAATGCAACAACAAACAATAATTGATAACCTTTTTCTGCACTACATATATGTATGAATAACAAAACGACTTATGTTGTAAAGCGATAATGTAATACAACAAATGAACAAATATTCTCACCCTTTTACCGTTAAAAACAAAACGTTGTAATTTGTATATTAAAATAGTGCTGCGCTAAACTAATGCTTATTTGCTCATATTAACTGACAAATATTAATTTAAACAACACACATTTGCGGTGCATTATTTGAAATGATATATACATAACTATACATATATATAGTATATATAAAGGTCTATTTCTTTTTAAATAAATAATTATTATGTATTTGAGACTGTTTGATAAGTATGGCGTTCTATAGAACACAAATAGGGCGCTATCGGGAAGCGAAGACTTGTACAAATTTTTCACTCGTTCACTCGTCGGTTCTAAGAATGCGGTATATAAAATTATTATTCTAGCAGCATATTCGTAAAAAATTTTAATGCATGTATACACATACATTTAATAAACATATACACATATTAGCCATGTAAACACTGCACTTGCTGATAAGTGTGCTCGCGCTTTGATTGTGACCGTGCGTGACAGCAGAAAGTTTTTGCAAACATCGGTAAATACATACAAATGTATGTATGTTTAACGCGATTGAAGGATTTTTTAATTGACATCAAATATCGTATTGGCGGTGAATTGTTTATAATGATAAGAAATACAAAAATAATAATTATGACTTACGTAAATTGTGAAAAGAAGATTTATTTAATTAAAATTAAAAAAAGAAAAATATATACATATTTAGAAAATAGACGTTCTTTCGGAAATACATATGTAATCTCTTAATTGCATTTTATTCTAAATAATATCGGAACATATAAATGTTAAACAAACAAATTAATATTTGCAAGTACATACATACATATATGTAAATACAAAAAAATTGTAATTAATGCATGTAATTATTTTACAACTTCTTGCTTAAAAGATGTAATTCAACTACTATTTACCGTATGTTAGCATTTTCTTTTATTCGTATTTGGTTTACGCTATGATTTCAATAAATCTTCAAATAAAATATAAAATTTGCTTTTATATTCAATGAATGAGGCATAACTGAATATTAACTTCTGAAATTTAAGAGCAAAATAAATATAAACTTGGTTTGCACTGAAGCGAAAAAAACCCTTCACAGAAAAAAGAATTGATTGGACAGTTTGTGATAGCTGTATGCTATAGTAGGCCGATGTGAAAAATTTCTCGGAGATTTCGTCAAATAGAAAAATTTTCCATACAAGAACTTGAGCTTGATGTTCAGATTATATGGCAGCCATAAGCCACCTTGAGCCGATATCGCTTCCTTGGAAAGAAAAGTACGTGTGCAAATGATCGATATATCAAAAACCGAAGGACTAGTTCTCGGCAAATACATGGCTGAATCATTTCTGCTATATTCGTGGAAGTAAAAAGACATATAAGTACACACCGATACAACCATTGGTAAATAATTTATATTCCTGCAGCAGCTAAGAAAATTTACAAGCTTCATATTAATTAACGTTGAATAAAACCACCACATATCGTTATTACAAGTAAAATTTTATTTAATCATATACTTTAATTTCATCCGTTTTAGACTCAGAACTTGCTGAAGACTTCTTAATGTTATTTTTCTTCGCTTTTCCACCGCTCTTTTTCGCTTTTTGTGTATCGAAACGTATAATAAGCTCTGTTCCACCTAATGATTGTTTCTTCTTCATAGCAGCACGCGCCTCCATTGTTGAGGGTAACGTGATCGTCGCTATACTGGAGGCAATTAACTTCCCTTTGCGTGGTTTTATATGTACATCCACAGCATTGGGAAATAATCTACGTACTTCTCCCGCTGAGGCGCTTTGTGGTAGGTTCGTTATAACAATGGAGGATGTGAAATTCTTCGAACGCAATGCTAACTTGCTGGCACGTCTCAAACGCGCTTTAGCCTTTTTCTTTTCCAACGTATTCACTTTACGTTGCACCAATTCTTGCACAAATTCATCGCTCTCGGTACGTGGTATTGATACAACTACTTTTGTGCCGCCCTTTTTTGCTGCTGCTTTTATAGCTTTTAAGGCGGTATCGCGATCTTCACGTGAACCGAAATCAACCAAGCAAAAACGTGCATGTTTTTGTCGTGGTTTATGCGCTTTCAATATTAATGGAGATAATGCTTTGGCGGCTTCCTGGAACTCATCATCATCTTCGGGCAGTTTATGTGGGAATCTTATATACAATTGTTTGCCCTGACGTTCAGCATATTTTTTTGTGATATCTTCTGCAACCTTTTGCTCAAGTGATAGTTTCTTGGGGGATTCATGTTCCATCTCTTCATCTTCATCACCTTCATCAGATTCGGTATCGCTGGCATCTAAATCTGGTTCCTCCTGCTCATCATCATCTGTTTGCATCTCTCTCTCGGATTCATCACTTTCAGAAGAAGACATTATTTAAAATTAATAGATTTAAAAATTTAAGAAAAACAGTAGATGTTACTGCACGTGTTATTATTTTGTTTAACGTCGGCTGCAGAGAACGTACATTTATATATTATACGTTCTCTGTCGGCTGTTTAAAGGAATTGTTGGAAATTTATCGGAACATTGCAATGACTGATAGCTTATTATCGATATGTTTAAGTTGCTGAGCAATTTTTTCTTCTGATTTTAAAAACCTTTATTTTTATTCTTTTATACAAACGAATAATTAAAGCTAATGATAAGATCCAGGATCGAACTTATGAAAAGGCCAACGCAATAATACTTAAGTAGAACCAAATGTAGTACTTAAAAATGCACCTCTGACTGCTTTGACAGCAGTCTCATAACTTCTTTGCAATTAGTCAACATATTTTTCACAGTAAAGTTTATTTTTCGCGAATTCAATAAGAAATAAAACATTTAGTTTACCGAAAATGGCTATATTAGAAAATATACGCGAATTGTTTACCTCAGAAACAGCTCGTAATAAAAATTCAGCCTTAATTTCTGGGTTTCTGGTATGTGAACTCTGATTATAGCTAACTCCATACATTTGCTTTGTTTACAAAAGCAATCACATATATGCAAATGTATGCATAAATATATATGTGTAATTAATTTATTTATATTTTTTTAGTTTTTTGCTGGCTGGTGGGTTCTGATCGATGCTATGTCAGTGGACAGCCAAAAACAAATAACCACCGGACATGTTTTCATAGGAGTTTTCGGTACAATCAGCTTCTTTATGGTAAACACTGTAAAGAACTCGCATGTAAGTATATAAAATACGTAATCGCTCTTAACAGACTTTTACATAAGTTGTTTTGTTTACGATTTAAAAGATTTCGGAAGAAAACACATCCGAGTCCGGAGCACGTATTGCAAAAATTTATCTGCTTATTGGTTTCGTTATGGGATTTGCATCGATAATAGCAGCTATCTGGGTTATGATTGATGACTTTATCAATAACAGTAAGTTTTAAGTTATTTGAAAATATACTTAGTTCTAAAAATTATGTGGAAGATCTTTTCGGCAGACAAACATGTCAACGAACTTTGCTATATCACGAATTATTGATATTTTTATTCTTTAATTAATAGAAAAAAAGGACAATTGGCCAGGCGTAGCTCTTCTAATGCAGAATGTATTTATCCTTATTGGCAGTCTGGTATACAAATTCGGCCGAAATGAGGAAGACTGGAACGAGTAAATGTAGGAGAGCATATTCAGGCTAATCACTAAATATATAAGTGGGTCATGATATTCATATTTAAGTTAAAGGCATAGTTTACACACTTACATTTTTGCTTACTAAACATTTCTGAACTAGACTAACGAATTTGTATCTCAAAAGCTACGTCTGTTTATATATGTATATTCCACGTGATTCTATGTATGTATGTATGCAGAAATAAAGCTTTAGTTCCATTTAAGGTAATCAAAATATTTTTTGTACTTAAAATGATAATTTTTTTAATGTTAAGAGCGGTGAGACCAAAAACCTAAGTATCTCTAATCCTGTAAAAATATTAAATTTTCACCAATATCAACTACATAAAGCAAGTGCATTCATAAAAGTATTTGTTCTAAAATTGGAAATAATCCCTCAATCATATATTTTCGATCAAAGGATTTCACTTCGTTAAATTATGCCAGTTTATGGTAGATGTTCTATTCAAAAACCGTCATTTTTATTAACAACTCTCGCATATACATTTCAAAAATATGTATTACAGTTACAAGTAAGATAATAGGTATGTTTGCTATATAATATCTAAAACCGTCTAGTGTATAAATTACGTTTCTTAGAATGTACCGTGTAATATAACCCAAATAATCAGCTAGACTTTCTGTTCTTTGAACCTTTTAGATACTTTTCTCTGCATGCGAAAAGTTGACATTTCTCCGAAAACATTCCGATTTGCTGTTGGATATTCTACATCAAACAGACCTAAAATCAGTATTATTGCGAACACAAGCAAGATGAGTACTACTTTCAGATTCAAAATTTTTGATCGTAAGCATCTATGGGACATTGGTTTTCGTTCTGTAAGCACCACTCCGGTTGCATTGATTCCGCACCAATATCCAATTCTGACAAACGTTGTCGATGATAGAGCATACGCGCTTCTGCCGAACGCCAAGACTGTTTCGGATTCGACCACAAACGCTCCGCCAAAGCACTTGCTCGTGGCCAGAAACGTGAATCCAAAGTGTGCTCGTCAATTTGCTCCGACCAAATAGCTGCCTCTGCGCCCAAAACTTGAGACTTGTAATCGCCAGCAATGTTGTCCAAATCGTTGTCATACACCTTCTGCCAGCCAATATATGGTGAACACCAATTGTTGCCACCCTGCACCCAACCAGGACCGCCACAATCGAAATAGAGCGCATCATAATTTGATATTATAATGCGATAACCACGTTTTAGAATGTCTTTAATTTTGCTGTCACCTCCCGTAGTCCATATTTGTATGTTGTAGCGTTCTTTATCCAAGTAATCATCGATGTACGGTACATCAGTGAGACGACTAGTCCACAGTGTGATGGAGGGTTGTTGCGAGTGTGCAATTGTATCGACGCGGTTTAGCGCTTCTGTTTGAAAATGTCCCCAGAGACGTATAAAATCAGATTCTTTTAAGCCCCAACCCTTCTGAAGCATCCAGTCTTGAATGCGCTTGCTACTATTCCAACAATCAACAGATACTTCATCACCACCCATATGAAATACATCCGGATCGAAGAGTTCGAACATTTCACGATATATATCCTCTAAAATGGGATATAAATCTTCAACGGTGGGATCGAATTGACCACACGGTGGCTCCACGCAATAATTTTTCCATGGCTGCGCATTGAAACAAGCAATCATATCCTTATGTTGCCAGCCCTCACCGACATGCGCCGGTGCATCGAATTCCGGCATCACACGTATGCCACGCACACGTCCATATTCCACAATATCTGCAATATCTTCATGACTATAAACCTTACGTGGTGAATAGGCGCCTAATTTATATAGTTCAGGTTGTGATTTAACTTCCAGTGGAAAGCTGTGCGAATCAGTGATGTGCCAGTGGAATGTGTTCAATTTCACCAAGGCCATTGCATCTACAATAGAGGGATTTAATTGAAACAGAAATAAAATGTCAACTTGGTTGTACCGAAGCTTTATAACCTTCAAAAAGAAAACAAAATTTCCCTACATGAAATTGATTCCGATCGTTCAGTTCGTATGTCAGCTATATGCTATACTGGTCCGTTATCGGTGGTTCCCACAAATGGGGAAGAACGTGCGCAAATTTTCATATCGATACCTTAGAAACTGAGGTACACAAGTTCCGGCATATACACACGGAGAGGCTAAATCGACTCAGCTCGTCACGCTAATTACTTATATATGTACATATTTTTGGTCTCCGAAGGTTTCTTCTGGGGTTTACAAACATCGCTTCAAACTTAACATACCCTGTTCAGGGTTTATCATTGGTAAAAACACTTACCTAGCGTACGTTTTATTGACTTCACGCTGAAGAAATTACGCGATGTATCTAAAAGCAAACCGCGCCACTTGAACGCTGGTTTATCATCAATATCAGCACGAGCCAATATCTGTAACTCACGTCTAATATCGTCGTAAATAAGTACTTGCGATAACGTCTCCAGGCCGTGACGAGCGCCGAAGTAATTGCTTGCTGTAATTGTAGCCGTGGCCGCACTATTATTGCTTGAGCTAATTTGTAGCGTATAACTTTCGTCTGTGTCTAAAGTTAGCTTAGGCACAACATCATCCAGAGTTGATTGCAATTCCACTGTCACAATTAATGGACGACCACCTTTCCTTAATACATTCTTATTCGGCACGCCTGCGTAAAGCATTTGCATGAAACGCTCCTTGCTGGCAGCCCAAAGATGTGCTTGCTTGCTTAAGGTGGGCAAAATAAATTGTATGTTTTCTGGATCAACTGTTAACATGTAATTGTCGAAATTAACAAGTCCACTTGGACGTGGCCAAATGGTGCCGGGCACACCATCGCTACAGAACAGCCGACACACTGGCAGACTTATGGCCTTCTGGAAGTTCTGCGCATCTAGCTCAACTTTCACACATCTACTCTGCTGACACTCGTAACCGTATATAAGACTGAAATTAATTAATAAATTGTATTGATACGCTACAGTAAGCACGCAGAAGCCAACAAATATCCTTTATTGTTGCGGCAAATACGAGAATACTTACTCATCGCCCGCCGAACAGGAGCGTTGCACACTCAAGGCAAGTACCACCAATAGCGGTGCCAACACCTTCATATTCGATTTGTTGGCTTGGTTAATGAATGCACAGTTACAAAGTTTTCGACCAGGTCTCGGCGACGTTTACGCGTGAAATGACTGCAAATGTGTGAGCCAATTTAAATATGGCAATTGCTTGTGGCACTTTTAACATCAGACAAAACAAAAAACGAGTGAACAACACAACAAAGAAAACTAAATTCACCCACACTTGAACAATGCAATGTGACTGAAGTGGAAACACAACTAAAGCGATAACAATACACAGCAGCTTGTTTGGCTGGTTTTTGGCTAATTGCCGCTGCGGTACAAACACACTCGGGGATATTCGATTTTTAATATTTTTGTTTTGCTTCTGCTGTTAAGGCTGTGTAGCGCAGGCGCTTATCGGTTTTAAGAATTATGCTTTCTTGACATAATATTTATTACCGATTGATTTAAACAGCAAAAGCCACTATATCTCTGCATATGTGTGTATGTAAATGTTAAAAAATCGTCTTGAACCACGCACGACCGCCAATTGGCATTAGTCAAATAATAATAAAAAAAAAGGTTTGTGAAAAACAAAATATTAGGAAAACAGCGATTAAAAATACAAAGCAGCTTGAAAGTGGATTAACTATTTTTTTAGAAAGTGCCTATGGATAAGTAGAAAGGGGAACTAATTCAGTTGGTGCCCTATATATTTTTGTAACGTTTTTAATGAGTTGAAGCTTATAAGCACAACCGGTTTTGTTTTATAAAGTTGCCCTATAACGGCCTTATTAATACTAATTAGCATAACATGCAGAACACCAACAATATTAAAGTAAAAAGAACAAATATTTTGAACTGGCATATTAAAGTATATTCCAATAAATTCACAATATTACACACACACATTAAATGCGAAATTCTTGTTTCACGTGGGATTAACGCCTTTTTGTGTTAATGTATTGTCTTCGTAAGTTTCCAAGACATCAGCCAAATGTTCATTATCTCTTGGTTTCTTAAATTGCCGTTTCTTGCTTGCAGCCTTCTTACGTTTTGGCACCGGTTTCTTAGGTCCATGATCTTGCATTGAACGTATACCTGTGCGAAAAAATAACACATACATATTAAAAATGTTTACAAAGCACTGCTTTTAAGTAAAATCACCTTGTTTTTCCAGATACTCATCAATTTTCGCGTCATCCATGGCATCTACGGTCGCTGAACGCCACAGCTTTTGGAATTCTTCATCCACCTGCGACAATTGAAACACAGCATATTATTTACAACAAAAGCATATTATTTTTTTGACACCTACCACAAAATTAGCTGTGCGATCATTGTAGAATAGTATTTTCTTTTTATCAATTGGTCGTACTATAAATATTATCTCCGAAGCGCGATTTTTTAATACTTTTTCACAGTGCGGTAATGACTCCTGCACATCGTCTAACAGTATACCGCCCAAGCCTTTCAAGTCATGTTGTTTAAGTAGCCTCAAAAGACTTTTGCCATCTTTAATTTTGTATACTGGTTTGAAACTAAAACGTAGACCATCAGGTGTAGCTTCAATTTTGGGGTTATTTATGAGTGCCTCGGAGGCTAACCACTAAAATCAAATTGATAATAAGTAATATTATTAACCGTTGTTTTTCTAGGCAAGTGCATACATTTTTAACGGATTGCCCAATATCTAATTGATTGGTTTCGTCCAATATTTCGTCTATGTTCAACGGATGGTCATCGCCATCCTGATGTCGAGTACGCATATGTTTGACAATCTTTGCTAATACACCAAACCGATATTGTGAACTTCCAGACATAGTTTTGTATCTGAAAATAATTCCATGTTTATATGGAAATTTTTATATTTATTGAGGAACTTACGTGTTTGAATCCAGTTTAGGCGCACTGGGTGGACGCATCTTTTTCTTGGCATCATCTTTGGGCTGGCTGGGTGGTGGCGCCTCGGCTTTTGGCTTCTTCTCCACACTATTTGCGAAAATATAGTTGGGGAATATTGGAAATGCTGATTGTGTGATTAACTTACGTGGGAGTGGCCATGGCCCTTTTTTTGAAAGCCTCGCGTTCTCTCAATAGCGCTGGATCCATGATTGTATTTTATTTGATTTTTCTTTTGCAATAAATTAATAAATATTTTTTCAGAAGCAAATACGGTTTTATATTCACACTGATAATATGTATAGCACAGCTGTTTTCTTCTTCTTTGTTTATTTGTTTTGATTCAAAAAAACAGTTTTGACACTTTTCCTTCCTTGAAGTTACCATTCACAATATAATTCGCAGAGCACGTTCAAAAGTTTGGTCAAACTAATGTTATAGCGGGATTTTGTAACCATTCACTAGTCTCTAATTGAGACATTTTGAAGTAAAGTCTCAATTTGTGACTAGTTACTATTCACTAAACAGTCTCTAGCGTTAGTCTCAAAATATTGCCTCAAATTTGGGACCCGATAGTTAGCAGGTCTCAAAACTAAAAAGAACTCTTGTCTGCCAATTTGAATATACTGAATATCATAGGTATTAACCGATTGCCGTTTTTTTATATTTTGTAAGCAATTCAAACACGAAATGGTTAAAAATAAATCAATTTTACATAAATTTCGTAAATATTAGGAAACAAAGTCAACATAGATTTTTATTTTTATTGATAATTATGTTTTTTGACAATATTATAGAAAATTTAATATGTGTTATCGACATCTCTGAATAATAAAATGTAATGGATTTTGTGACCGTCACTTAGAGAATAGCAAAATCGTCTCAAGTCTCAAAAATTGTCTCTAACTTAAAATCTTAAATTTAGAGACTTGAGACTGTATCACAGTACAGAATCGCACGGTTAATTTGAATTAAAGTTCGCGCATTTAGCTGAATTTACCAAATTTGAGTAGGCAACACTGCCCAAAAATTGCCGATTTTTGCTATTGTGAATGGTGATTGATAGAAAGAAGAAATAAATCGTAAACATTAAATATTTTTGAAAAGCATCAGAGGTAAGCAGTTTTGATATTTCTAGTTAAATTATGTGCAAGTATATTTCCAAAAACAAATTGTAATATATTTAGATGGCAGAAAGTAGAAAACGCACAGTTTGGACGACCAGCGACGAAAATGAGCTAATTTATTTGTGGCGTGAACGAGCCGGAGATTTGCGACATGCTAAGCGCAATTTGCATATTTATACAGATATATCTGTGCAAATGGAGCATAAATTTACACCGAAGGAAGTGCATGTCAAAATACGAAACTTAACACAAAGATATAGGTATGCTATGCATCCCCATAATCTTTTTAACATTATTAACTTTTTTGAAATTGCAGAGAAGAAAAGAAAAAGGTTGGACCCTCGGGGTCGTCGGAGTGGAAACTTTTTGATGCAGTTCATCAAATAATCGGACTGATGGCAGCCAATAATGCAGAAACAAAAGAATTGTTTGATTTCGTGGTAAGCATTAATTTTACGCGTCTATTTCTTCATCTTGTTTTTATTAAAATTATTTCTTTAGGACATATCGTCATCAACATTTCTGCCGTTTCAGTCAACTACACCTACAGTATCACCATTAGAAATGCCACCCGCAGTATCGGAATCTGAACCGCTGGGTTCGCAAGCAATGGCATCTTCCAGCTCGCAATCATTGTCATTGGATAGTTCCTCAACATCAGCAACTAGAAAGAGGAATTATAAGGGTGAAATACTAAAAATGGCAAAAGAGCAAAATGAATTGCTGAAGGCAGTGGCAGAGGTTGGAAAAGAATTAACAGAAAAACTTGTTAATGCTATTGAACGACAAAATAACACGACGCAGGAGTTCTTAGTTATTATGAAAAATATTTTAGAAAAAATGTAAACAGTAAATTTTAAGTAAATATGTATGAGTTGTATAAGTTATTAACGAAGTTATTTATTACTAATTAATTAAAAATATTTTTGAAGTTTTTGTGTTTTTTTTTTTAAGTAGGGGAAACTCGAAATGGATCACCCTTTATATACAAACATGAAATAAACGATACCATACAAGTTGCTTTAATAAGATCATAATATCCTCCAACCTTGAAAAGGGTGAAGATGTTTGTGTTTATGCCGAACGCTTAATAATAACCTCAATTTGAAATTGCAATATTTAAAAAATATTGAAATTTGAGTTAATACTATATCTATATACAATTAATTAATTCAGAAAGCCAATACTGACTACTCAGCAGCACTTGGCAATATAAATTTTAAACGAGAAATAAATTGAGTCGTCAAAAAATCCACACATTTCAACCTTTGATGTTAAAAATACCCCAAAACTGCACACCTGGGTTCACACTACGCGTCTACTAGCCGACACTTTATATGATTTATTTATATTGTATAGTTTGCCTAATTTCTTCATTAGGTGCTAAGTTGCCTGGGGCCGCGTGAGCAAATTAATGCATTCAACACAATTTAATTGGAAATGTGTCTGGTAAACTGGAATAATTGATGAGATAATCGTGAGCTATTATACAATGTGTTATTATTCAGATAAATATTATATAAGTGACATGTGGAAATTTACTCATCCCAACGGATTTCTACTTTTTAATGAAAAATGAAAATTCACTTCTAAAAGGGAGGTTAAAAATGCCTTTTGAAGTCGAAAATGCAGAATATTTATATTTTTTTCATAAATTATGGGTCTTTCAGGGCGTTCAGACGTAAAGTCGGTAGATAGATAGAAAACAATTGAGGTTTTGTACTGCGACCTATGGTCTATGGTGCTCGCTCCTTTATCACATTTGGTCACAAAGGTCCAGCACTCTGAATAATTCCAGAAGCTTGCTGGGCACGATGGAGATTATATGAGCGTAGATGGATCCAAAAGCCTTGAGCCTGCTTCTAAAAATTTCTGGGCAATCTAGATTCAGGTGTTCTGGAGTTTCCTGTTCTATGTCGCAAAACCGGTAGTTTGAACAATAAACTATGCCTATTGCCAATGCTGGATAAGACTTTCTTGAGCCTACAGTGCCCAGTTTAGAGCGCGACAAGGAGGCGGAATTTGTTTCGAGGGAGGTTGATGATATCTCTAAACCTTGCTATGTTGTAACTTCTCAGTAGTACTTGACGTGGCACATTCCTGTTATCTGCTGTCAGTACCGTTCTATACCCACTCTCTCCTCCCTACGGAACAACACCTTTCGGATGTGGGATCCCACGGCAATGCATGGTTCTAGTCCCATCATCCTGGAGGCCGCCAGAGTGGGTTAGTTCGTCGACCAGCTCATTGCCGGCTACCCCTTTACTCTACTTTATACACACCTCCACTAATAGCGATTTGACTTCATCAGCTGAGATTGCTTTTAGTGCCACTTGACTATCGCTGACTTTAACGATACGCTGGTTGCGGTAGTTGTGTTGGATATTGATTTTTGCACAAGACTTCTGCTTGAAAGATGCTCGGAAAACAACCGATCGGTATGGATAGTTTGGTATGCGGTCCTGCAATGCCTGCTCCAATGCCTTTCGGTGTTTTCGAGCCATCAGTGTACCACTGGATAGTGCTGCCCATCAGTAGTACGTCGAGCGTGGAGTCACTACACTCCGCCTTACTGCCGAGAGTAACTTTAAACTTCTTTGTTAAGTTTACCTTCTTCGTAACGCTCTCTTGGAAAAAGGGCCAGTTGTGTGTATTCCCCTAAGGCCTACTTTGCTAAAACCTTCTGCTGCCATGAGCAGCATGATTGGCTTCGCTGCCTGTTTGATCACTAGATGCAGCGATGTGCGCTCCAGCTCATTTTGAATTGCTGCAGTTGGACACGTGTTCATTACCTCCGAAACGGAGACGCAGACGAGTCTTTGCAGCTTCGATAGTTGAAGGCCTACCAAAGACCGCTTGCATATGCCCAAGCAGTGTCCATAAGTGGAAATTTTCACGTATACAGCCACTTGATGAAATGGATTGCAGCCCGAGGATCTACCGGCTAGGCGTCTGCATATCATGCCAGTAAATGGATTTTGTTTTGTTCGAAAAGATTTCGGAAGACGTAAAGACAGAATTTGGCTTGAGAGCTTTGAAAATAAATTTCCCTAATTTTCGAAATACTTCTGGTATTCTATATACGGAATGTCGTCCGGTCCGAAGGTAATTAAATAAATTCTCAAAGTATTCATTGACTGGGTTATGTTAATTTTTCAAAAGGGTATTGCATATTTTCGGTAATATATGTACACACATAGTTATAATAGTTATCTAAATAAATAATGTGTTACAAATGACTCTCTAATCCTGTCACTATATAAATTTGTGCAAGCATTCAGTCTTGAAAAACTTTTGCAAATCTGCCAAAATATTGAGAGCGCTTAGTAATGGATAAGCTGGAAGAATTATCCTCGCGCATATTTCCATCCGATGCATCCAAAGGCAAAATCGGTTCAATACAGTACAATGTGTGGTTGGCACAGTTGTTTGGGGTGCCTGTGTTGGGCCTAAAGGCAGAGTCAACGCGCTTGAGGATTGCGCTCGGCATATATGGAGTGCTGATGACGCTGGTGGTGACATTCTTTTACACGTTTTTTGAAATTTACGATATGATTTCGTGTTGGCCCAATTTGGACAGTTTGACGCAGAATATTTGCTTGTCCCTGACACATATCGCCGGAGTGTTCAAGGTAAAACTCGAGGAAATTCAATATATAAACTTATTATGAATGCGAATTTCTTTAATTTTAAGGTTATCAATATTATTTATCGGCTGGACGAAGTAGCCTTTGTGGTGAGAAGAATTGAGTACTCAGCCAAAACTTATGTGGTTTCAAAAAGTCAGGTTAATGGAATGATTTAAGATGATATTTAAGAAGTTGAATTTACTTAATAAAATTACTTTACAGTTAGTCGCTTTTTATCGTGGTGAATTTGAGAATAAAATACCGTTAACCATTTATGCCTCACTGGTGGGTTTCACAGGCGTGCTAGGCCTCATGTATCTGTTCTACAGTAAGTGCTGGTCCCAAAAATAATACCGATTCATGAAATGTTATCGATATTTTTATTTAATTTTACAAATATAGATCCCATCGGCGTTGCGGGTCAAATATTCCCCTATCGCGTGAAATTGCCGGAGTGGATGCCTTTCGGCATGCAACTAGCCTACATGGGCATGAGTGTTTTGGTATTTGCGCTACAGATTGTCGCCATCGACTATCTCAATGTGACCATGATCAATCAGATACGTTTTCAATTGAAAATACTGAATTTGGCTTTCGAGGAGCTCAAGTTGGATTGTGTTAATGCGAAGGAACAAGAAGAGGTCAACAAGCGCTTACAAACCATAGTTGAGCACCATTGCCTGCTCCACGAGTAAGTCACTGGATTTATACATTTTTATTTAAATTTAAATTTTAAAATATTTAAATTAAAAAAATTTAAAAATTTTATTTTTGTATTTCCAATCTCAAAGTCTGCGCAATGATGTGGAGGATATTTTTCGCCTGCCAGTGCTCTTACAGTTTTTCACCTCACTCATTATATTCGCCATGACGGGCTTTCAGGCGATTGTCAAAGTGGAGAACTCAAATGGCGCTGCACTCATTTACTGTTATTGTGGCTGCATTTTTTGTGAGTTATTTGTGTATTGTTGGTTCGGCAATGAGGTGTCCGAGCAGGTACGTGTGCAATAATTTTGTTAATTTATTTTTAAATTTTTTTTGTAATTTTTTGCAGAGCAAAACTTTGGCCGCCAGCGGTTACGGCTCGAATTGGTATGCGTTTGATCAGCGCTTCAAGAAATCACTCTTAATATTTATGTGCAATTCGCAAACACCGTTTGTTTTTACGGCTGGCGGTTTCATGTCTCTGTCGCTGCCCAGTTTCACTGGTATTTTGAGTAAATCTTATACAGTTATAGCGCTCTTGCGGCAAGTGTATTCACGCTGAAATTTATAACTTTCATGGAAAGCTTTCGCAAAGAGCTTTCGCGAAAAACTTTCACAAAAAGCTTTCATATAAAACTTTATCAAAATGTGTTAAGCAGACCACATTCTTTATGACTTACGGATCTTACGATGTGATTACGATCAATTCAAGTTCAATTAAACAAAATAAAAAAGGTAAATAACAAAGGAGGGAAAATTTAGGTTTAAGAAGGTTCCAGAAAAGTGGGGACGACCGCGATAATTATCATAAGAGCTAGTTGAATCACGATACTCTAAATCAGTTCAATATTTCTCATGTCTACAAAAGAAAAGAAGGAGTTCACATGATTCTTATCTGACATATGCCTTTTCCTTCCAAAAATCTGCGTTTCTATCTGAGTTTCCATCAACTGAGTAAAAAGATTTTACGTCCATATTCTAAGAAGAAGAAAGAGATGTTTCATTACGTTTAAATATCAATACGGTAAGACAAAATTGCTTGAATTGGGTTACGAATTGCTTCTGAGCTTCTCCATCGTTTTCCTGACAAGGCTGCTTGGTTGAAAAGTTAGAAATACGAAAGATATAAAATCTTATCAAATGTAAATTTCTTGGAATCAAAAAGAGCAAATACGTAACAGAAACTAATACGGAAGGGTATGTTACCGTATTGGGTACGTGAGCACTGAAAGTCCATAGAAATTACTTATGACTTCTTGTAAAATACAATTTAAGTCAAAAATAAGACATCAGTAATATAAAAATGATAAATAGCTGAGCCCAACATTGCAACCAATATGGCGACGGCATCAAATTTAAACTGATTGCAGATCTT
The DNA here is from genome assembly GCF_024586455.1 of Bactrocera neohumeralis. Taxonomy (NCBI): domain Eukaryota; kingdom Metazoa; phylum Arthropoda; class Insecta; order Diptera; family Tephritidae; genus Bactrocera; species Bactrocera neohumeralis. Next base: position 28,186,178 of record NC_065923.1, read on the forward strand.
GAACCACACGGAATGTTTGACCAAGAAAAGAAGGCCTTTCCCAAGATATTTACTTCATTAACAAATAATCTTAAAGGAAAGGCTCGGAAATATTTTCACTTCTCTATCAATTTGGGCGGTATCTACTACTATGAGCAATAAATAGTAAGATTTTGTTCATAATTTTAAAATTCTTAATTTATTCTTCAAAATCTATGTCATCCCCTCGAAGTAATTCACCTTGGCCCCAATACATTAGTGCCAACGTTTCTTCCAATCCTCGAAACAGTTGTTAAAGCCAGTTTCCGAAATAGATTTCAGTGCGCCTAGCAATTCACGTTTAATATCTTCAAATGACTCAAAAGGGTTTCCCGGAGCCGTTGTTTGCTGAATAGCCAGAAGTCACACAGAGCTAAATCAGACAAATGCAGTGGTTGTGGCACGATATTGGTTGAAAGTTTGGTGACAAACTCACGAAAAATCAATGCAGTATTGTGCAAAAACCATGAGTTGTCGCCCATAATTCCGGCCTCTTTTTATACTCTCGCAACAAAGTTGCTAAGGAGAGTATTATAGTTTTGTTCACATAACGGTTGTTTGTAAGTCCTAAAACTAAAAGAGTCAGATATAGGGTTATATATACCAAAGTGTGATCACTGACGGGTGACGATTAGAGTTGAAATCCGGATGTCTGTCTGTCCGTCCGTCCGTCTGTCCGTGCAAGCTGTAACTTGAGTAAAAATAGAGATATCATGATGAAACTTGGTACACATATTTCTTGGCTCCATAAGAAGGTTAAGTTCGAAGATGGGCAAAATCGGCCTACTGCCACGCCCACAAAATGGTGGAAACCGAAAACCTATAAAGTGTCATAACTAAGCCATAAATAAAGATATTAAAGTGAAATTTGGCACAAAGGATCGCATTAGGGAGGGGCATATTTGGACGAAATTTCTTTTTTAAAGTGGGCGTGGCCCCGCCCCCTACTAAGTTTTTTGTTCATATTTCGGGAACTACTTTAGCTATGTCAACCAAACTCTATAGAGTCGTTTCCTTCAGACATTTCCATATACAGTTTAAAAATGGAAGAAATCGTTTAATAACCACGCCCACCTCCCATACAAAGGTTGGTTGAAAATCACTAAAAGTGCGTTAACCGACTAACAAAAACGTCAGAAACACTAAATTTTACGGAAGAAATAGCAGAGGGAAACGGCACCCAGGCTTTTTTTAAAAATTGAAAATGGGCGTGGCGTCGCCCACTTATGGACCAAAAACCATATCTCAGGAACTACTAGACCGATTTCAATGAAATTCGGTATATAATATTTTCTTAACACCCTGATGACGTGTACGAAATATAGGTGAAATCGGTTCACAACCACGCCTTCTTCCAATATAACGCTATTTTGAATTCCATCTGATGCCTTCTCTGTATAATATATAAATTAGGGACCAATGATGATAGCGAAAGAAAACTTTACACAAATACGTTATTTGAAAAATATGTTAATGTCGGATAATGAAATCTCGATTATCACTTTATCATGCGAGAGTATAAAATGTTCGGTGACACCCGAACTTAGCACTTCCTTACTTGTTACGAATAGCTTTTCTTAAACGACGCATAACACTCAAATAGTTGTTGTTGACAGTTTGGCCAGTTGGAAGGAATTTGAAGTTCACCACACCTCGATAATCGGAGAAACTGTTAACATAACCTTGAATTTTGACCTGCTTTGACATGGTTTTCTTGGCTTCGGCTCACCTTCGGCCGAATCGTCTGATTCCGGGTCGTAAGCATAGATCCAAGACTCATCAATAATAATACGTTTCATGACATCCTAGTAGTCGGAAAGCATTGTTTCACCGACATTAACACGACGCTGTTTTTCGAAAAAATTTAGTAATTTTAGATCTAATCGCTCTTTCACTTCTCCCAAATGATCTTTCAAAATGGTTTTCACTGATCCTTCTAATTTTCCCATGATGCCAGTAAGATGTCTGACTGTTATTCGTCTATTCTCAAGCACCAATTCCTTTATTTTGTTGACATGCTGATCATCAGTTGATGTTGACGTGATTTGTTGTCAACTCGTTCTCGACCTTCTTTGAATAATTTGTACAAATCAAAAACACATGCGCGCGACAAACAATTATCACCGAGGGCCTTTTCCAACATTCTGAACGTTTCGGCACCAGAAATTTGATTCCGGATACAAAATTCAACAGAATTTTATGTTGAAAGGCAACCGTATACTAAACACTAATGATTATATTGATATGACCTTCGGCACAAATGTCACTGATAGTCACACCAACCCATAAAAAAATAATTCTATGAATCCGTTTTCGTGCGAAATTGTAATTAAAAAGTCTCACTATCAGCACTAGCTTGAAATGTTTGATAAATTTGGCGTTAAACGTAATTTTCGAAATAAAGAAGTAGAGAGGTTTAAGAAATAATTATTTGGGAACTAGAAATACACACTAGAACACTTTTCAAGGCAGTTAAGCAATTTTTATGTTAAATAAAACTGACTGGAATTTCATTTCATTAGACATTTAAATTATGTTGTAATCGAACATTAATCTAGTTAAAGAATCGCGGCATATCCTTTTCGTGCTGTCGAAAGCAGCTTATTTGTGTGAACTCTTTTCCAGAAATGTTCAAAAGCTGCTCCTTCTTATTTGTACATATATAGGTAGTCGAAAAAGTCTTTTCGTATTTTGTCAATAGATGTCGTTGCAGTCGTATATCTCCAGTGCTACCAGTCACATTGCATCATAGCATATAGTGTTGGAAAGGTGAGATTTTAAGTTTCATAAATAAAAAAGTTACGGCTGTTCAAAAATGAGTGAAAATAATGAAAAAATTCGTTATATTTTGAAACTTTAGTAAAAAAAAATGGGAAGAATGCCACGCAAGCCACAAACAAAAATGGTTTGGGATATCAATGAATTTCTTTATTCCTGTGAAAGTACATTCGATGCCATTATACTATGTATATATGGAACTCGATTTCTTTTACATGGCCAACACGGCCAAGCTTGCATAAGTTCAGACGCTGTACTCAATTTTCGACAGTTTTCAAGCATAAATCGGCCGAAACTGCTGCAATTTCACGTTCGATATTCGTACGAAGTTCATCAATCGTCGTTGGCCTAGACCATAGAATCGACGTAGTCCCACCGGAAATAGTCTAACGGCGTCAAATCGCACGACCGAGTCGGCCAATTGACTGGGCCATTTCGTGAGATAACACTTTCACCAAACTTGGTTTTCAATAAATCGATTGTGACATTCGCTTTGCGGCTTGAGGAGCCGTGCTGTTGGAACCACATTTTGTTCAAGCCCACATCATCCAATTCGGGCCAAAAATATTCGATTCTCATTGAGTGGTAGCGATTCCCACTCACAGTAACGTGGCGGTCTTGATCATCACTAAATAAGTAAGGCCCAGGGACTCCGCCGACCCATAGACCGCACCAAACCATATTTTTTCGAGATGCAATGGTGACTAATAGAGTACGTGTTGCTGCCTGGCCAATTACTTATTGATGAAGCCATTCAGCTATAAATGAGCCTGATCGCTGAAGATGATTTTTCAATGAAAATCCGAATCATTTTCAAGTTGTTGCTTAGCCTAATTCAAGAACATACGACGATTCTGGTGGTCAAGCGGCTTCAGCTCTTGTGCCATTTTGATCTTGTAAGGATGCAGGCCAAGATCTTTTCGCAAAATGTGCCACAACAGCGGCACACGGATGCCCAACTCTTGAGAACGACTTGTGAGAGACTGATTTGGTTCTTAAAGTTTAGGTCACTGACTCCGAATTTCGGTAGTAAATTTTAATAACTTGGACTCGTTGTTAGATCGAATATCTTTCTGTGATGAAATGGCACATCTTACTGAAGAGAAATGTTAAAAAGAGCGGGAAAAATTTGGCGTCCTTCCCTGGCGGCTCTATTTAAAAACCCATAAAGCCGTAAAAACCATAACTCAAGGCTCTCGAATTTTGTTAAAATCTTTCGAGTTACAGGATTGTGTACAACCCTATGTTTCTACAAAACTTCAATTACTTATTAATTTGCGAAGTGTTTTATTAATGAAATACTGAGCTCCTCGCGAAAACTATATAAATAGAAAACTTACAAATTTTTGTTCTCAGGAATGCTTCTACCGATATTTTAAATGACCAGAGGCCAGACAATAAATGACATTGATAGCAAATTGGATCGTGTAATTAATTTATTTATAAACATAATTGACATAGCACGTAGCATAGCAAATACCTGAAAACATACAGTAATAACTCGTTAATGTGAATGTATTGATTCGATAGATTTCTAGCAGAGCCTTACTTGTTTGAGACCGAGTTCTTATTTGTGGAAAAAAACTGCTTGATATCGAAATATAGATTGATGAGCGTTATCTGGGTTCTGTTCGTTGCGGGAAATTGGCATTAAATATATCTAGGAACGTTCTGGACATATCGTTCATGAACACTTCGATCTGCGAAAACATTGCCAATTGCGTCTTCTCACTTTAGCTCGCCTTCTAAGGGATGTTTTTTAGCTACACAGAGGATACTTGGTTTAAGATTGGAAGTCGTGAGCTGCTTGTGTCATAAATAAAAGAAACGTTTTTGGCCATTTCCAAGAGATTTTTATAGAGAGAAGAGGAAGACCTCCACTCGGTTGGAAAGGCTAAGAGGAGAAGGACCTGGCTACACATCAAATCTCTAATTGGTTCCAAAAAGGGAAAAAGAAGAACGACTGGCGTGCTGCTGTAAACTCGGCTATAATCACGTAAGCGGAGTCTACGCCAACATAGTAGAAGAAGAAGCTAAGGATATTTAGTACCGACCGTCTCAAATTGGAAGGTAATATTTTCCCTGTGTTCATCCTCATAATTCTAGTTTCATGTGTAGAACAAAAACTGTTGCTATGCTTGAGGAGAGAGTTAGGTTAAGAGATCGATCCTAACAGGGATCTCACATTGACAGCTTAGAATGCCGGTTTGTTGTGATTAGGAGAGTTTTAAGAGAACAAAAAATTTTTGAAAATATAATGGGGGTATTTTCGTAATATACATATATGAATTGATAAGAGTCGCTACGTATACAGACCCCCGAGGTATTGTGTGAAAACTTCAGTAGATGTAGGGAAACTATATGCCAAAGTTCACAATTGTTGAAGAAATAAAACAGTTTGTTCACAGAGGCCAAACTGTACAATATGACGCATAGGCACGTGCGTAAGAAGACTACGTCAAAAAGGCTCCGTTTAAAGTAATTAATTCATTAACGGGGCAATCGAGACGTTTTGAGCGACACCTGTTATTAATTAATTAAGTTAACGCTAGCAAAAACTTTTGACTCTTTAACGCTTTAACGCCTTAAGTTGGTACCTAATAATTAGCGTCAAACAGAAGCGACAACAAAATAATTGCTATAAATGTAAGCATACTTTAAGGCGCGCAACCATTAGAGTGTGTGTTTCGAAGGCGTAAAGGAATATGGCTGGATTCCTACACAAATTAAAACAAGTGTACTTTCGTGTATTCCCCTCAGAAGCAGACAAAGGGCAAATCGGTTCTATTGAATTTAATATTTGGTTGTCACAAATGTCGGGTGTACCGTTATCGCCATGGTTTGTGCCGCTACAGCGAACACGGCTTGTGAATGGATTATTGCTGACCTACGGTAGTTTTTTGACTTTCACAAATTTCTTCTACATTCTTTTCGAATTCTATGATTTGTACATCTGTTGGCCGGATTTCTACGCGTTCACGCAAAACTTCTGTCTGACAATGTCGCATTTTGCCGGTGCTTTGAAGGTTCCTGCCTTATACGTACTTACAATTTCTTTTATTAATGTGAAGTCGAGATTTTTTGCAGATTTATAACGTGTTGTTCCACTTAAGAACTCTGCAGGGAGCCATTTTGAAGCTGAAACGCGCTACAAAGTCGTACATTAAAACGGATGCGCAGGTAAGAGTGCAAGGCTAGACTTATCTGTTCATGTGTTTTGATATTCAGCGCTTGATTCAGTTTTGATTTTCACAAACTAAATAAGTGCTGAAAGCCTCAAGGTCCGAAGAGTCCAGTAGGGAGTTATAGCCATAGGCTGGCGTTACCTTGCTTTCGTGCTCCAGCCCGTGTTAATGTATTCCAACTAAAATACTTGGAATAATACTGTTTATAAATATATTTAAATATTTTTCATATAATCTCTTTACGTTAGCACAAGATATTTGCTCGCGCTGAGATGGAAAACAAGCTCTTTCTCGTCATTTATGCCACTGTAGTGGGTTTCACCGGATTTGTGGCGATGGTTTCAGTTTTTATAAGTAAGAAAATAATTCCTTAATTGCAAATTATGTATTTAAGCAGTTTTGCCAACACAGTTTTTCTTGTTGGATTTATATAATATGCGGAAAAATTTATATACACGGGTAGCCTTTTGTGTTTCGGGTTTGTAGAACAAAAACTAATATTAATCATAGAAAGTCGTTCCATTGCGTTTCAAAATATTCTCCTTTGAGATGTATACGTTTTTGCGCGCATTTAAACTGAAGGGCGATCCATTTCGAGGCTCAATACTTCCTACCTTTTAAAATAAAAAAGATTTTATTTATTTTTTGAAGGTTATCTCCTTTAAATGTTGGGCGCGGCTACTTTTCAGATGGTCCATCTGCTGAGTTCAATTTTCCGTGACTCGTTCGAGCATTTCGACTGGTAACTAGCGACTGACATGCGTGATATTTGGCTCGAAGGCCTGAATCGAAGCGGGATTGTCCGCATAGACTTTAGACATTACATATTCCCACAGGAAAACGGTGTGATATCATAAGATCAGGTGGCCAATCGACCGGCCCAAAACGTGTAATTATTTGCTCATCGAAGTGTTCTCTCAATAAATCCATCGATTGATGCGATTTGTGGGAAGTGGCACCGTCTTGTTGAAACCAAATGTCATCGAAATCACGAGCTTCAATTTCATGCATTAAATAGTCGGTTATCATGGCGCTATAAAATACAATTACGTTCTCACCGGCAAAGTTTTTGATGAAATATGGACCGATGATTCCACCGATCCACAAACCACACCAAGTTGATACGTAGAACCAGAGTAACACATACACAATTGCGTTTTTGATATTGTTGAAGTAGGAACTCTCAGCTATCCATGCTTCACCTCAACAGGCAGCAATAAACCCTCCACCTACCGGTATACTACTTCGAACTTATTCTTTTGAAAGCTATTTTGTTTGTTGAAATACCTTCTGAAACAGTTTGACTCATTGATATACCGTGAGATGATATTTTAAAGTATATTGTGTTTTGAAATCGGTTGGCAACACTGTTTATATTTTCAGGTATATATAAATCTACTGTAACGTTCTTCGATATTTTTTTCAGATCCCGATATGGCTGGTCAAATATTTCCATATCGTGTTGCAATGCCCGCTTGGTTGCCGTTCTTCTTGCAGGTGGTCTATATAGGCGTCACTGACTTCATGTTCGCCGTTCAAATTGTCACGGTTGATTACTTAAATATAAGCATGATGAATTTACTACGATGCCATTTGAATATCATCAAATCCACTTTTGATGATCTTATTTTGGATGAATGCCACGTGAGAAGAGATATGAAGCGTATACGTGATCCCAATGCACGAATGGCTGACATTGTGGATCATCATTGCATACTAAAGTCGTGAGTACTCGTAGAATGAAATATTTTCAATTTATTCTAGGCTATTTTGACAAATTGACAATAACAGCTGTTTGCTGACGTCACGCATTGTAATATTGCATACCAACAATTTTCTTTCTTTCTTCTTTTACCCTCTTTTGTCTTCAGCGTGCGTGATGACGTTGAACATATCTTTCGCCTGTCCATATTGCTGCAATTCTTCACTTCTTTGGTTATATCGGCGGTGACGGGCTTTCAGGCGACTATGAACTCCAGTAACTCAAACAGTGAGATGATAATATATTTTTATTGCTTTTGCATTTTTACACAGCTCTTCGGCTATTGTTGGTTCGGCAATGAGGTTAATGAGCAGGTGGATACTGCATAATTTTGAAGTCCCAATTCCGAATATTTACTATATTTATGATTATTATTGCTCTTTTATTTGTTCTTTGTAGAATAAAACTCTCGCTGCTCATGGTTACGGCTCGTCTTGGTATCACTTTGATCAACGCTTTCGAAAGTCACTCGCAATTTTCCTGCTTAACGCCCAACAACCGTTTAATTTCACTGGCGGTGGATTTGTTGACTTGTCATTGCCCAGTTTTACGAACGTACTGAGCAAGGCTTACAGTTTCATTGCTGTACTCCGTCAAATGTACGAACGTTGAGCGACTGATTGTATTGTGAACAGGTCTTAAGGTTTAAATATAATATAATTTTGGCTGTGGTGTATTCACTTATGTTCAGGGGTTAATAAATATAATCGGATCCTAATACAAGGCTCCATAGTGTGGCTTCGTTAACATATTCGAAAGATGATGGCTTGAAGACCATATCGTAGAATTAGAAGGGGATCCTTTTCGAGGTTCCCTACTTTTTCAAAGAAATTTAATGGGGAATGTTTATTGTCATTCGAAAGAACTTTCTTCGGCATTCATTTTTTGAAGATTATCTCTTTCAAAGTCTGGCCGCGGCTACGTTGCAGGCGGTCCATCCGTTGAGTCCAATTTTCGATGACTCGTTCGAGAATTTCGATTGGTAACTGGCCAACGACACGCGTGATGTTTTGCTCAATCTTGGTGACCAGCAACCGGCCCAAAACAAAAAATTATCTGCTCTCAGCAAATCTATTGATTGATGCGATGCGTTGGAAGTGGCGCCTTTTTGTTGAAACCAAATGTCGCTGAGATCACGAGCTTCAATTTCAGGTATCACACAGTCGGTTATTATGGCGCGATAACGGTCGTCATTGTGGTTACGAAATACGGACCGATGATTCCACCGGAACACACAGCGCATCAAACCTTTGCTTGAACGATATTGAGTTTAACCCCACTGCACTATTCCTTAGCCAGGCTTAATCCCCTTTTTACTAAGTCGCAGAGAGTGTCCTCGAATTTGGCTCTAGATGTAATAATATTATCCGCATATCCTTGATAGCGGCTTTCATTGTTGGTTAACAGAACTAGTGGTCCATCCACGATAAGGGTCCATAATAGGGAAATAGCACTCCACCCTGTGGGCAGCCTCTTGTAATGCCCAGACGAATCCTGACATACCCTACTGTGGTTTCAGCAGTACGGCCTCTATCCATCTAAGTGCTGCCACATTCTTGTTTTTACTCTGCTGTGAGCCATGTTGTCAAAAGCACCTTCAATGTCTAGGAAGGCGCATAATATTACTTTCCCTTCTTCCAGCGAACTCTTTATCTTCGAGGTTAGCTAGTACAGAATAGTATTAGCTGATCTGCTTGCTCTGCAAGCATGCTGGTTCGAATGCAGGGGTGCAATTTTCAGTGTCTTCAACCTTATTTCACAATCCACGAACTTTTCTATTCTCTTTAATAAGAAGAATGTTAGAAATCGGAAGTTTTTTTGTAAAAATTCTACATGCCAAGTTACAAAAAACCGAGGTTAATGGTACTTTAACGCCACGCCTACGCCAATTAAGAAGAAGAAGAATGGTACTTTAATATAATGCACCCATATTTAAAAAGATAAATTTTCAATGTTTGTGCATAAATATTTCATTTGGATAATGTCGAAAGCTTTAATTGAAATTTTTATCGCATGTGGAGATAATAATTTCTTTGCACGCTTGCAGACAGTAGAAGCAGAAATATTTCAGAGTTCATGGCAAATCGCTGAGTCATCTGGCGATATGATAATTGGTTAAAGTATGCCGCCATTGCGCCGCTTGGTAATTAACATGTCTGAAACTGACTCGATTTTAGAGCAGTTAGAGTCTTTGACGGCTTTATGATGTTTAACTTGATAACTACAAGAAAAAAAAGAGTTCTACAAATCGAAGTAAAAATGTAAAAATTTGTTTCGATTGAAGAAGACTTTCCTACTGGGTGCCAACATTTTATCACAAAATTGCTTTCTTCTAAAAAAAAGTTGTGTATGTCGAAAAAAAACATCAATTCTAAAGTGCTCAACTTCCAGTACACCAATGTCAGGGTATGAGCTGACGTCAGCCACGACCACGGAACATATGGTTTTTGCATGGGCTGTTTATTTTGCTGTCAGCCAAGATATGCGCTTCTTCGTTTCGGCCTTCGAATTCAATTTCGAAATCTACTAGGGTATTCTAGTTTAGATGCTTGAATTTTAGGCATTTTATGTCACTCGTTTGAAAAAACTTTGTCTTTCCGCATGGACAAGCATATTCAGATCATTTCTGAAATCTTATATATGGTACCATTTATAAATATACATATATGTATGTATATATATATATTTCGAGTTAGAGAGACTTCGATTACTAGAACTTATCATCAAAACATAAAATTTGACATAGTTTTATTTATTTACATACTTCGCTTATGTACATAAAAGATTTGTTCTATAATTTTTGGGTGACCATAAATTTTTTGCTTGCTTGTTTCAGTAAACAGAACATTCTCTGGCATTAATTTTTTGAAGATTATCTCTTTCAAATGTTGACCATGGTTACGTCTTAGATGTTCCACCCGTTGAGTTCAATTCTCGTTGACTTCGTTCGAGCATTTTGACTGGTAATTGGCTGAATGACCCGAGCGACGTTTGGCTCCAAGGCCTTAATCGAACCGGGATTGTTCGCATAGACTTCAGAATTTACATATCCCCACAGGAAAAAGTCTAACGGTGTGATATCATATGATCTTGTTGGCCAATCGCCCGGCCCAAAACATGAAATTGTCTGCTCACCGAAGTGTTCTCTCAATAAATCCATTGATTGATGCGATGTGTGGGAAGTGGCGCTGTCTTGTTGAAACCAAATGTCATTGAGATCACGAGCTTCAATCTCAGGTATCAAATAGTAGGTTATTATGGTACGATAACGGTCTCCAATGACGGTTACGTTCTCACCGGCATCATTTTTGAAGAAATATGGACCGATGATTCCACCGGCCCACAAACCACACCGGCCCGTTGTTTTCTTGATGCAATGGCAGTTCTTGAATTTCTTCAGGTTGCTCTTCCTCTCAAATACGCCAATTTTGCTTGTTTACATACCCATTGAGACAGAAATGGGCATCCCCGCTGAGCAAAATTTGGCTCGAAAACGTCGGATCTTCTTGGAACATTTCAAGAGTTCATAGAGCGGAGCGATATCGCTTAAGAAGGTCCAACGGCTTCAGTTCGTGCCCAAGCTGTATTTTGCACGCTTTCAATTTAAGATCTCGACGAGGAATGCGCAAAGTCGTTCCCTACATCAGTCCGAGTTGCTACGAACGGTGCCGAGTTGACTCTCCACGGTCTCCGTGTACCTCTTAGCTACGGCTGTTATATTTTTTTTCGCTGCGTACTGGACGTGGTCTATCGGTCGAATATTATCCAATAATGAATGCTGGGTTTAAAGATGAGTAATGGTGTTGCGAATAGTATGCTCAGTAGGCCGATTATGTCGACCATATGTTCAGCGAAGCGCGCGAAACACATTCTTTACAGAACGTGAATTTCCGAAATAAAGTTGAACGACTGGTAAACATTGTTCAGGCGTAAGTCTTTCTAGAATGAAATGCCCAACAATACTGAACAAAAATAACATGACGCGTGATCAGTCAAAAAAGGCTATTGAAAAAAGTCTTTCTACTTGGATCACCCGTTATTAATATTCGTGTTTAGATAGGAATTTAAAATTGCAAAGTTATGCGTTACATAATTTTTGAATGGCGGTTGAATAATTTCTTCTTCAGAATCCTGATCATTTTCCATGCCGCTAGAAGTCATATTCGTTGAGTCTGAAATCCAAATTTTATTGTCTACCTGAATATAATCTGTAATAGATCATTTGAAGGGTTAAATATGCGCGACGACCTCTACGTGAGTCGCTGTTAACAAAATTTCCTTGAAAAATGTGACTTAGAAGATCAGGTGCCAATTTAAAAGTTCGATTTATGGAACGAAATTTGTATGAAATTTCATTTCTATTGCTAATTCAAGAGTTCAAGTTATGGAGAACTTCGATCAAAACCCTTGGATCCATCTACGTGGACAGGGATCACACCACCGCCATCGCGCCCAGCGAGCTCTTGGAATTGTTCAGAGTGCTGGACCTTTGTGACCATGTGTGTGATATAAAAGAGGGCACAATAGAACTTGAGTCGCAGTGCAAAACCTCAATTAATTAACATCTATGTATGTATCTATCTTCGAGTTATGGAAGTTCAACGGTATACATATACATACATATGTATATTGTTTTTTGTGTATCTATGTACATATTCTATATACATTGATTTATAATAGCTTATTTTCCGGGAATTAAATCTAATATTCAAATTATTATATTATATTTACTGTGTCGTTTAAATTCCTACCTCCGAATATAACTGTATACACCAAAATGAGTACCCTTGTTTGGTGTGCGCAAATCTGTGTAAATGGTAAACGTTATCTATCGGGTATTTATGCTTGATAATGTTTGAATAAAATTATGTTTGGTTCTTTATTATATATACATTTATGTATATTTCATTTAAATGTTGACCGCGGCTGCGTCGTCACCATTCGAAAGTCCAAAATAACGAAAACATTTTCCGGAAATTTACAGTCTTGAATGAAAAACGAATAAATGGCTTACCTGAGTGAAAAACATTTTTAATATTGGTTGCCCAAAATTTTGGTTGGTATATCGCTGGTGATCATTGGACCGAATTTTTCAAAATGTTGGACGCATTATGTATCGTTCGATAACAAACTTTTTGTTGCCATGGAAGAACTGATGGTACATGTGGTTTCAACAAGATGGCGCTACATGCCACACAGCTCGCGATTCTATGGCCATTTTGAGGGAAAACTTCGTAAACAATTCATCAAATGGACCCGTAAGTCACCAAGATCATGCGATTTAACGCCTTTAGACTATCTATTCCAGCTTTGGAAGACAAAGTTAGAATGCCCAAAATTGGACTTTTGATGATACGTTCAATTTAAATGAAATTATCTTCAAAAAGTAAATGTCATGAACCAATCTAACGTTTCAAATTTTTTGCATTTCACCCGATACATACATATATGTTTGAATTTATGTTTGGTATTATATCGAATTTTTTGATGATACGTTATTTTGCATTTCAGGTGACGATATGTATGTATATGTACACTTAAATTATATCGGATTAACGTGCTTAAATGTTTATTTTATCTTTCTCAGAAACATATCCATATTTATGATGATTTTCGAAAATATTCAAAATTGTTGTACTAAAGAATATCTATTAAATTCAATAAGAATTTGTCTATATACATATGTACATATGTACATACATACATATGCGAACAAGTATATTTTATTTTTTAAGATTTAGATATGGTAAACACTTCAGGTTTTGAATATTTTCCAAGAAATCATTTGGCGTTCCACGAAATGCCCAAGCTCATAAAAATTAGTACTGCTGTCCTCACTGGCGGATCCAAAAAAAAATTTTTGGGGGGGCCGGGTTTACGAAAAGTTTTATTACTCAACGTATTTTTAATATAGCAGTTCCCTCGCGAAACTTCAGTTATTATAGGATACATTTTGTCTTGTGCACAAAAATGGGTATAAAGATAGTTGAATTGCGAAAAATCGTATTATACTGTTGAAAAGAATGAGTTAATTATGCAACTTGACAAATAATTATGCACGTGATAATGAGGAGCTTGTAAAGGTTATAAAATGGTGCGGGGCAGGTGGTGCGCATGCATAATATATGCTGATATTACTAAAAAAGAACATGTTGATGAATATTTTCACAGCCAAGCTTCTTTCGTAATATTATTTCAAACGTCGTTAAACTATTTTTATCTAATTATAATGTTTGTATATCCACTATCAACAAAAATCTTGAAACTTATTATAATTTCTTATAATTTGATGTGATTTTTTTGATCAATAACCTCATTCCAAACCCATATCAACAAACATATGCATTTTTCTCATATGTTTAGGTTTAGTTTTTTAGTTTAGGGGGTGTTTTAACACCAGAACACCACCCGTTCCCCCCCCCCGTGGATCCGCCACTGGCTGTCCTATTTTCTTGTTTACTGCTATAAATTAGCGTACTTTGTTCGAAGAAAAACAAATAAAACCAAAATGTGACGAACATACTTTATGAGCAAAACTCGACGAATGCGCTGCAGCTACTTTAGAGAGACAAGCGTATTCTAAATGCAAATGATTATTTTGATGTGATATTTGGCAGAGATGTCAATGACAGTCATACCAACCTAAAAAAGAATATGTCAACAAATAGGTTTTCACGCGAAATTTATATTAAAAAGTTTTACTATTTATTGGCCATCGTAGTAAGTACACAAATCGTAATGGTTTAGGTCAACTTACAGAGCGTTGAAAAAAAACGTTTCTAAGTGTAGGCAGCGTTTATTGGGAAAAATATTATAAATAATAATATTATTAAATATTATAGTCCCTACTTCGATATCTTTAATGGCCTGATGGCAACTTGCAATTAAATTTTCCTTCCCAAGCGACATCGCTTCGGTCTATAAGCTCTTGAAATGTTTCAAGAAGATCCGACATTTTCGAGCCATGTTCTGTTCAGCGATGAGGCCCATTTCTGGTTCAATGGGTAAGAAATTCAAGAGCTGCCATTTCATTCTCAACAAAAAAAACCGTCTGAAGTGGTTTGTAGAATCATCAGTCCATATTTCTTCAAAAAATTTTGCCGGTCATTGGCGACCGTTATCGCGCAATGATAACCCACTATCTGATGCCTGAATTTGAAACTTGTCATCTCGGCTTTTGATTTAAGCAAGACGGGATCACTTCCCATACATCGCTTCATTCAATGGATTTATTGAGAGAACTTTTCGGTGGATTGGCCACCAAGATAATGTGATATCACACCGTTAGACTTTTTCCTGCGGGGATATGTAAAGTCTAAAGTCTATGCGGACAATACCGATTTGATTCAGGCCTTGGAGCAAACCATCACTCGTGTCATGCGCCAGTTACCAGTCGAAATGTTCGAACGAGTCACCGAAAATTGGGCTCAACGGATGGACCATCTGAGACGTAGTCGCGCCAACATTTGAAAGAGATAATCTTCAAATAATAAATGCCAAAAAGTAGGGAACCTCGAAATGGATCATCATAACATCTCTAATGGCTCGACTCAACATATGTTGGTTAATATTTTGGATTTAAACCGTGTCAATGCTGGACTCGTACCAAACGTCCCGAATCTTTTGTAAATATAAACGTTCTCGAATGAAGGTCGAAAATGAGATGCTAGTTAACGTAGCTGAATAGGTCAAATTTGATCAGATAATATGTTTAAATATAATTAATATCTTTTTCATAGCATTATAAAGGGTACATTATATCAATCATCATTATATCAATTTAGCGATAAAGCCTGAAAATTTTTGGCGCCGTCTTCGGAACGACTACTTTGAAGCCAAAGTGCGAAGTTGAAAGCATTTCTAACAATATTTTTATCACCGCAAGATGATCAAGATCATCTTTTCAACCAAACTGGTTTTATTCAAAACAACATATAGTCAATTAAGCATCAAATCAGCGTCAATAAAACAATTATTATTCACTCCGTCAAAGAATTAATTAGTCGGAATTCAAAGTGTTGAATTCAATTTATCGTTGCTGGGGTTGTTAACTCTTTGCGACATATTTTGCGGTTTTATGCCTTGATATCTGTCGCTTCTCGTTGCAGTTACTTAATAGCGTAGCGTAAGAATTTTGGTTTTGCGGTTTCACGACATCTGGTTATTACGATATAACATTGTGGTAGGCAATGGTTTGGAAATGCTAGTCATAGAATTATAAAAATATATACAAAGATATAAATATTAATGTAAATAATTTATTCAAACAACCGCGAATACCAAATCAATAATCTATAATCAAATTGTAATCCATATCAAGCATCTAAAAAGACCAGTGGTCACAATTAGTTCCTCTATTAACCATTCCCTCGACAGCCGGCTTTACGTAACCGGAACGAACTCGGATTTTTATCCCGCCAAGGACTGTCAACTCGGCAGATTTCTGCCGTTACAACAACAACAACAACAACAGTTCCATTATATCCTTTGATACAAGGATCAGTTCTTTACCTAACCTATTCATATCTAAAAATCTTTTCAAGCTTTACTGACTACACATTCTTTTTATAGGTTACTTATATAGGTTACCTCTTATGTTAGGTTACTCAAGTCTTAACCAAATCATAAATTTAATGAAAAGATGCAGGGCGATCAGTCCAACTTATATCAATCAATCAATCGAAGTATTTATGGGCAACGCATTCAAACCTTTTCGATGATTTCACAAAGTCCGCACAACACAGTAGAAAGCGAACAGTTTATGATGCGCGTGGGAAGCTGTGAGACTGCTCTCCATTTTGAGAACAACACGAGAATTTTCTCCGTAAAGTTAAAGACGTCATCTGAGCAGAAATCAAACTTCCAATTACTTACTATAACAATTCGAAGCACCGATCAACATGCATGAGTTCATCAAATCTCATGCAGCAACACAGTTTATAGCATCTTATTAGTATTTTACGCCTCTGGTGATATATGGTAAACAAATCCATTTAGATGGGTGCAGTTTCCATTTAAAAACATATTCACCAGTGTAAATATTTGTAGAATTCACGGTCGTGATAAATTATCTAAACAAGTAAGCTGGTATTCGTTACTGTTGCCAATTGGGCAGAAGAGAAAGAGAGTCAACTTGAATTTCGAAGATGAAACTTGTTGTTCTGCTTTGCAAGCAAACACAACCATATACTTATGTATGTATGCATGTATCTATGGGGATATATATGTACATATCTGCGTATCGAAGCATCGAAATCGAATCTGAAAATGTACAAAAATACAAACAAACAAAAATACGAGGAAAGTTTGATAAGTCTAAACCTAAAATGGCATATACCTACTTGAATCTATGTACATACATATATATTACTTGAGATCTCCTGAAGGTAAACTGTTGGTATTGAAACTTTCGTATAAAATTCTAAGTATTTGCTTTGGTCGGATCCATAAAGACTGTGTTGCTTCACCCACTTCGCTTATCGCTTCTTGAAATATCGAATGATATTTGATCTCTCATCAGAAACGGGAAGACTCGATAATGCTAGAGCTAGACAGTCGCAATTGTTTTTCATAAAAGCTATTAATTACTTAACCTCACCGGTTTAGTTATTTAACCGACTAGTGTCGGGATTTATTTAACGGATTTTAAGACCGAGTCGCTAAAACCAGCAGACAATTTTATGCGCGAGAGCAAAAAGTGAAATAAACAAATATCTTTGTGACACAAAATTTGTTTAAATTAAAGTAAATTTATTTAGAATCAATGTTAGGGGTTAATCTATGTAAAAACATAATATTAAGAGTTATTTTTATTCAAGATAATACATTTCTTTCCATATTTTTCGAAACTCATAATTGCTATGGAATCAGAGCGCTTGATAAAGAAAGTATTATCTAAGTAGATAATGTTATTTTTAAACTCTACTAGATATACCTACATATAATATAAGCATACCAGGCAGGCTGAAACTTTAGAAAAGAACTTTTTTTTTGAAAATATCAAAAATATCAAAATTCAATATATCGTGGACCAATCTTCCAATAGCTATAAAATTTAAGAGGTGTCTTTTGATGATTAGGTCTAATTACAAAACATGTACGAGTATATGTATTTGGTTTGTAAGGCCAAATGATGACGAGCTATGCACTATTATCTTATATTTGGTGGAGGAGTAATATTGAAAGACACGTCATCTAGTGGGGAATATTTCATTTCATTTCACTATCTTATATAACTTAATATAACGGATGATTCAAGTAGAGGTACTTTTTTGTTGGCTCACCCGTTAGTCGTGTCAAGCTGTCATGTTATTTTTGTTCAGTATTGTTTGACCTTTCATCATGGAAAGAAATACGCCTGAGCAAAGTTTATAAATCGTTCAACTTTCGCGGGCTTCACTCAACTTATGGTCAACATAATGGACCTACTGAGTGAACTATTCGCAACACCCATCTTGAAACCCAGCATTCATTATTGGATAATATTCGATCGTCTAGGCCACGTCCAGCACGCAGTAAAGAAAAAAAGCAGCCGTAGCTGAGAGTGTACACGAATCATTGGTCCATATTTCTTCAAAAATTATGCCGGTGAGGACGTAACAGTCAATGACGTCCGTTATCGCGCCATGATAACCGACTATTTGATGCTTGGAATTGAAGCACGTGATTTCCGCGACATTTGATTTCAACAAGAAGACGCCACTTCCCACACATCGCATTAATCAATGGATTTATTGAGAGAGCAAATTAGTTGGAAAATTGGACTAATCAGATGAACCATCTAAGACGTATGTAGACGCGGTCAACATTTGAAAGAGATAATCTTCAAAAAATAAATGTCAAAGTATGCATGTTCTTTTGAATGACAATAAACATTCCCCATTAAATTTGAAGTTTGTGTGTTTTTTTCTTTAAAAAAATAGGCAACCTCGAAATGGATCATTCTTTATGTGTATGTTTGTATGTATATTGTACATTGTTTATGCTGAATGGTATGTGGTTTTTTTCAAGTGCGCAAGTGCATTGTACTCAATTGCATAATATAATCTTCGGTCAATAGGTTAAAAGCATTTACGTGTATGTGATTTAAGATTGGTGGACTATATGTGTTCCTATAATCATGAGTGTTCCATATCTCTTATATTATATTATTTAATATTATACTAAAAGAATTAAATATACAAGTATTGCTGCATCTCGACTAAGTGGGGTTCTTTGTTACCAACACACATGTTCATTTTTGAATAATGTGTGTTAAATACTTTAGGCACTCTCTGATAGAAAAAATATACAATTTTTAGTGTGTCTGGTACTCCATCGATCTTAGCATGGTTCGGATCTGTTAAGAAGTATATTATAAAAACGACGCACTCGATTGTCTGGATGTTTTAGATTTTTTTCTCAGTGGAGTTGTTTGATAGCACGAGGTTCATGAACTAAAGACGCGATTGTTACCTCATAGAAATTTTTTTTTAATTTAACGAATTTGGATTTAAGAATTAGCTTCAGCAGTGGTTTAATCTTTTATTTCACTGCCTTTAAGGGGTCACCATTCTTTTTCATAGAAACTTTTTTTCTACAATAGAACTTTTTTTCTTATATCATGAGGTATATCATGGAGTGTATGAACAAATTTTTCGGAATTTTTTGTTGACATCTGTCGGAGAAATAACTGGGTGAATGAGATGCGTTTTTCACTGACGTACACGATCTCTCATGTTTGGATCATCGGAAACACAAAAACTCAATTTATTCTTAAAAAGTACATACGTGAATGGTTATCGTCCCTACTAGACTCATGAAAAAATGTTGATAAATAAAAAAGTAATTAACGTTTTTTTTTTAATCTTTCCCCATGTTTTTTTTACATAAATTTTGTCATAACATTGTCAATGAATTATAAAAAATATAGAAACGATAACCAGGCGTTTTGTGAACATTAAACAAAAAATTAAGCAAATCGGTTGAGTAGTTCGAGCGGAATCATGCCCGCCAGTTTAAAAAAGTGTGTGTTTGAGAAAAACGCGTTTAAAGTTTGAGGTACTGCCAGATGTGCACTCCGAGCGCTCCGAACGACGAGCGGTATTATTATTTTTGGGCATTTTTTGAAACCTTCCAATGGCAAAGTGGGTTTCTACATTAATTCTAAGGGTATAAGGGAACAGAAAATGCAAAAAAAAAAAATTTTTTTAAAGATTACCCTACTGACCCCTTAAAATGAACCCGCAAAAAGTTATTTGTAAACAACTTTTATTTTATTATATATTCCTATGTGGTGCCAATTAAAAGCAGAGTTGTATTTAGGTTGAAGTTTTTTTTTGGCTTAAAGTAGACTATAGACTCAAAAATATTATTAAATTTGTGGAATACTGACTGAAAGCCACTTTCCCCAATCGAGTCGGCTGTAGTGTCGAAGTGTTTGGGTCAATAAGCTTCAGTAGGTAATACTTTAAATCCGTAGCTTCTTAGCGAACATATTTTATTATACAGTGAACTATGTTTGTCATGAAGTGGATAACGTCGAAGACTCTATAAAATATTCATATGTGGTAAATGATTGACGTGATAAGCTGAATTGATTTAGCCATGCCCGCCCCTTTTGGGAATCGATCTGATTTTGCACACGCTCTTTTCGTGTCCAGAAGCAGCGCATATGTACTATATAGCAGCTGTCGATATCGAACCACTATAGCATATACAATGCTGCCATCCGAACTGTCCGATCAAAAACTCAAGATGCAGATCGTTTTGTACTCTCATATGCTATAAAAAAAGCACTTATGAAGGGTTATAAAAATTGAATTTCTGGATTCACGTTTACACGTAGAGGCTCTGTTGAGTAAGATCGTTTCGAAGATTGATCCAGTAGCCGAAATTTATTGAAATCAAAATGTCTAAATAAACCCACACATATATTTACTAAAGCCAGAAAGAGAGAAATGCGATTCTCTTCTGTCTACTCCCTAAATTAATTGTCGGAGTTTGACCATTTTTAGGGCTCTGAACTAGCAAAACTCTTAGGGTCAATAACTACTATGTATGTATATGTACATATGTATATGAAACAAACTGACCTCGTATTAAAATCGAAACAAGAAAAAACGTTAACTTCGGCTGCACCGAAGCTAATATACCCTTCACAGGTGCATTTCTTTTAGTTACTATGTGTTCAGTTTGTATGGAAGCTATATGCTATAGTAATCCGATCTGAACAATTTTTTCGGAGATTATAAGTATTGTTACCTTAAGTAGTAATCCATGTCAAATTTCGTGAAGATACCACGTCAAATGCGAAAGTTTTCCATACAAGCCCTTGATGCCGATCGTTCGGTTTGTATGGCAGCTATATGCTATAGTGAGTCGATCTGAACAATTTCTTTCGATATTACATTACTTCTATGAACAATAACTCATACCAAATTTCGTGAAGATATATCGTCAAATGAGGAAGTTTCCCATGCAAGCATTTGATTCCGATCATTCAGTTTGTATGGCAGCTATATGTTATAGTGGTCCGATATCGACAGTTCCGACAAATAAGCAGCTTCTTGAAGAGAAAATGACGTTTGCAAAATTTCAAAACGATATCTTAAATACTGAGGGACTAGTTCGTATACATATACATATACAGACAGACGGACAGACAGACAGACAGACGGACATAGCTAAACCATCTCAGCTCAACATATTGATCATTTATATATACTTTATAGGGTCTTTGACGCTTCCTTCTGGGTGTTACAAACTTCGTGACAAACTTAATATACCCTGTTCAGGGTATGATAAAGAATTAAAAAGTAACAAATTAAATAAAAAAATAAAATGAGACCGCAATTAATTTTGCTTTTTAATTACATATGTAGCTTCAAATTGGTAAAGTATTTTTGTTTATTTTTTTGTTTTCAATTTTTGTTTGCATTGACATTTTGGAGGCGTAAATTTCGTACATATTGTCTATTTGTGCGTGTGCGTGTGTGATATTTTCCTTTTAATGGTTTAATTACCTGCACACTCACACACTTACAAGGCATATACTGATTTTTAAGCACATGGCTGTGTTTGTTAGTATTTATTCGGTGCCACAGCCTTTGTTCTTCGATTCCCAAAGAACATCGGCAGTTCGCGTTCACCACTTGTTGGGCACGCCAGCAATTATCGTGTCGTGGCGACTTCGTTGTTTCATTCAAATCAAATTCATTTAGCTTCGAGTAAGTTAAGTATAATAAATGTTTATTGGAAAACTTGAATTGGGTTGACAAAAATAAATCACATGTTGTTGTTGTTCTTAATTTGTGTACATTAAAAGATAAATGAGTTTTTTGGCTTTTAATACAAACAAAGTGCTTGAAATTGTGTCAATAGTAACATTTTCATATATGTACTACACTATGCGTTTGTATAAAGTGGCTGCATAAAGCTAAAGAGCGTCGTTGTCTCTTACTTTGAAAGAATCTCTTTGATATTTCCTCATTTGTGCTGTGTTAAGACTTGTTGCTTTATTTATATGTTTGTATCTGTGTGTTTTGCGGTTCAAGTGATCCGGTAATTTAAAAAAAATGAGAAGAAATTCAAAGGATTAGCAAAAATTGTTAATCGTTTTTAGTGTGAGGAAAAGAAAGTGCCGTCAAATGCGTGAAATTCCTCCCTTAGTGTAAAAAATACAAGAAAATGTCTTTTTGAGAAAAATTTGTTTATGAAAAAATTCTAGGAACTGTTATCTGAATCTGATCTAATTTATTTTTTTTTAATGGGTGCTTTTCGAAATGAATATGAGAATAAGTTCTTCTTCTTCTTAATTGGCGTAGACACCCCTTACGCGATTATAGCCGAGTTAACAACAGCGTGCCAGTCGTTTCTTCTTTTCGCTACGTAGCGCCATATTCCAAGCGAAGCCAGGTCTTTCTCCACTTGGTTCATCCAACTGAGTGGAGGTCTTCCTCTTCCTCTGCTTCACCCGGTGGGTGAGAATAAGTTGGCTATTTAAAAAATACTAAAAAGACACTTTTTGGGATGGCCTTCAGCTCCTTCAGCGAATTCGGTTTTATCTCTACGATGAACTCAAAAAGGGTTCCACGGAGCGGCAATTTCAGTTTGGCGAACAAGAAAAAATCCTACGGAGCCAATTCTGGTGAATACGGTGGTTGATCAATAGCATTCATTGTGTTTTTGGCGTTAAATTTGGTCACAATCGTGGTTCAATTCGATGATAATTATCATTTTGTAGAATCCATGAGTTGTTCTTCCACAATTTCGGTTGTTTTCGACGGATTTTCTTACAAAAACGTCTCAATACGACTAAATAGAACTCCTTTTTGACCGTCTGTCCCCCCAGAAGAAATTTATGATGCATCAAAATTCAAATATTGAAAAAAATAATGAGCATCACCTTGACTAAAAACGTCGAAACAGTAATGCATGCGGAAGAAAGGGCAGAAGAAAGCTACATTAGGAATCATTTTTGAGCGGCTTCGGCGTGGTTTTTTGGGTTTCGGCTCGTTTTTTTTTCCTTTATTCCGATGATTGTTGACTTGTTTGCATGTTAAACTCATAAACCAGTGTCTCATCAGCAGTTATAATGTTCTTCATGAATGTGGGATCGGAATGCGCACGATCAAGCATACCCACAGAGACCTGTATACGATACCTTTTTTTTAAGAAAATTCAGCTTTTTCGGGATGAGTCGAGAACGCGTTTCATACCCAAAATATTCACCAAAATCATTCGAACAGACTCCAGAGGGATGGCTTCTCACTAACACTAGCCTGTCGATTTTCACTTCACTTTCTTATATTTTCTTCAGTTGAAGAGGTCGAAGGTCGTCCTGAACGAGGTATATCTTTCGACCGTCTTTGAAGGCTTTGTACCACATGTAGACTTGTGATTTTGATAAAACTAAATCACCGAAAGCCTTTTCCAACATTCGCAACGATTTCGCACAAGAAATTTGATTATAAATACAAAATTTGAGATAAATTCTTTGTTCGATATTTTTATCCATAAAAATCACAACGCACTACTGAGGTGTCCCGACTTATGTAAGCAGCTGCTGTAAACAAACTGGTTGACAGATCGGATTCATATCTGGCATAGTAATTAATGACAGTGTTACCTATTTTATTGGAATATCATTTAGCCGGGGAATTTAATTAAAATTTCCGTGTGTTTTTTATCTCAATATACATACATATATGAACGTATCATTCAGCGAAGGTGTAGGCCGGTGTACTGTCACAGTAAAACTCTATGGATGGATCTATAAATTCGACTAATACAGCCTCTTGCCCGTTTTTTCGTCTCCAGGTAGTCGATGAAATAGACTTCACATTGTGAATCCAGTAAATAGTGACTATATTCTTTCCGGCCATTAGGAAAATCTTTGCCTTCGCAACAGGTTCCCTGGACGAAGACTTTTTGTTTTGACTAATCCTTTTTTGGATTATGGGATATCGGATGATGGAGCACATATCGCATTGCCCTCAATTTAGTTTTGATTTGTCGTTCTGGCTGTTCGTCTTTTAGATCTGTTGTTCGTTTATCCGGACTTGAGTGAAATTGAGATATCTGGATAAAGCTCTAATAGATTTGGTAAAGGTTGGGGTTTGATTCGTAAATAACGGGTGTTTTTTTGGACGTGTGATATTCAACGAGGCAATACCTTTTTTGAAGTTGGTCTCTTTGCAAAATTTGCAAATCGTGCAAATATATTACAAAAATAGTGGTTCGAAAAAAATTGAAAATTATGTTTTGCGATGAAGCTCATTTTTGGTTGAATGGATAAGTTAATAAAATGTTGCCTTTGGCGTGATGACAATCCACAAGCCATTGATGAGGAGGATGTAACTCAAATAGTCACTTTTTGTTGTGCTCTACGAACAGAGGGAATCACTGGTCTATACTTCTTCACAAATGAAACAGGCAATGCACTTACAGTCAATGGAAAACGCTATAGAGCTATGATTAATGACTTTTTCGTGGCTGAATTGGAGCATGTGGATGACCCTTGGTTTCATCAAGATGGCGCTATGTGCCGTACAGCCAATGAAAGTATCAATTTATTGAAGGTAACTTTTGGTGAGCGTATTATCTCATATCGTGGGCCTGTGGCGTGGTCCCCAAGATCATATAATTAGCACCGCTGGACTACTTTTTGTAGGATTATGTGAAGTCGCTTGTCCACAGAGATAAGCGCGGCTCGATTGACGATTTGGAACATCATATTCCGCATGTTATTGCTGAAATACGGCTTCATTTGCTGCAAAAAGTGGTCGAAAATTATGCCTCTCGATTGAAATTTATTCGAACAAGTCGCGGCGATCACTTGTCCGCAATCCTTTGTAAAACACAATGGCAAACACTTATCTCTGTAATAAAGCTAAATTCTTGGCCATAATATTAACATCAGTAAATTGATGAATTTATTCCCATATACTCAATAAATCGGTAATTTTTTGAATATTTTAAGTTACTCTAAATAACACAAAATGCGCTAGTATGTCAAAACGTTCATGAGTATTTATATTCATTCATAATAATTTTTTTTCATTGAGTTATAAAATTCATAAGAAATAAAAAAATTTTCCCAAAAATAATCAAACTTTAACTGTTAATATCTTTTAAACGGTTGATTTAAGGAGCAAGATATATTTTCAAGTAGTTGGAAGCGAGATATAAATTTTTCTATCTGATAATAAGAAAAAATAGAAAACTGTATGTAGGAGGACCTTACCGTTACAATTTGGAACTCATGCTTGGAGAGGCTTTCATAGAAGTGTCTAGGAACCTATTTTCCGAGTACCAAACGAAAAAAAAAAATTTTTTTGAATCACCCTAATATGTATAGTGCTTTCAATATGTGCATCACAAAGGTGTGAAAACTCATACGTTTGATTACATTAAAAAATCTTTAAAATTAGTATTGTTGGGGAAAAATTCTTGGAAATTAATGGAAAGATATAAATAGTTTCTGGTTCAGTAAGAATGTGGTTGATATAACAAGAATAAATGTGGATAATACGAAAACGTACAGGTAAAATTATGTGCAAATAAAATTTCTCTATATATATACATACATATTATATTGTACATATATTTATATGCATAATATAAATATACACATATTTTATTAGTCATGGAACCAACCATAAATTACTTTAATCCCCACAAGAAACGACACACCTATAGAATACCTTTTTTTATTGGTGTTAATTTTAAATATATTTGGGAGATAAAAAAGAATAGAAGGCATAAAGTACAAAAAAAAAATAATTTTAAATCTGAGCAAATTTGTCGCGGACTGACAAAAATACTATATTATCGCAAGCATGCCAACGATTAGTCCAATTTTTCATACACTTGTTACAAACCACAGCTGGGATGGCCTTAAGTGCCTTCAGCGAATTTTGGTCTTTAAGGTTTCGGCTCATTTTAAGAGCATCATTTTACATTTGCTGACAGTTTTGACCTCATATTTGCAAGCCCACGTCCTGTAGGAAATACAGATGCGTTTAATGAATGAATGTCCTAAGCTAAATTGTTCATGCTGTCTTTTCTGACCTCTACTCGAGATCGTGTTTCGACAGATTGAGGTCTTTTTGTAAGAATCTAGCGTTGACACGTTTCATGACCAAAACATTCACCTGAATAGTTGAGTCGATCCATAAAAGATGCTGATATCCTCTGCTAAGTCTCTGATGCCAATGAGACGATTTTGAAGCACTGTTTCTTCAACTTTATACGAATTATCGTTAATAACAGAGGTAGATGGACGACTCTCATGAGGCAAGTTTCTGTCGATTATATTTGCTTGTTCAGTTTAAAGAGGTCGTTGAGATTTTTATAAAAAGTAGGTATGTAAAAAGTATTTCCATCTGCCTCTATTGGTAACTGAAAATATCACTAGTTAGTTCTTGCTTCCAAACATAACTGGAATAATATTAACCACATAGTGGAATTTTCTTTTAAACTGATTTCAGAGCTCTTTCAGCTTAGATACTAAACTTATAAATATATTTTTTTCGTCCCGCCGAAAGGCTTTTGAAAACCGTTGAATATTGATTCTTCTTTAATAGTATCCACTAGATTTAGAAACATGAATCAGAAGAATGTGAGATGCAGTGATCAACCGATCTAAGTCTTTAGTAGTCGAGTATTGGTTTGCTGTCACACATTTTTTTAGCTTATTCGTGGCTTTATTCTACTAAGCAAGCTTCCAAATTAGCGTTAACAGAGGTGATGCATGAGTGTATCTAAAAAAAAAGCAATACTATGGAATGATCTCAATCCTTATATTATCCTAAATATTATAACATTTTTCATTAAATAGTGAAAGTAAAACTTGAATATGAAGACGAAGCTGCCAGTTTATTAGTCATCATTTAACTTTTACAACCACTTACTCTGAATGGACATTTGCTTAATGAATGCGTAACACTGCCAAAGGTCACATTTTGAAGACCATAAGTTCACATAATGTGGGCGTCACGTGAATGAATTTCATTAACGATTCAACATAAGTTCTGGGGAATCCAGATGTGTCACAGCAGCATACAAGCCCTATACATACAAAGATATGCGAATTAAGAAACATTTTATCTTTTATTATTTCAGCATTTCCCAGAATTTGACGCTTGTCAAATAATACTAATGTTTGGCCAAATCTCTTTACTACTCTTTGGAGTATGCTTACTCTTTGGTAATGCACGAAGTGCGTTGTCAGAGATACCCAATTGCGTCTTTGAAGACACGGTCAACTTGACAGCCAGCACCAAATTCGGCAATGGCTCATACCTCCATGAGGGACTGTTGGTGCCGGCACATTTGACTGGCCGATATGACTATATCGAGTTGTATGATGGTGAACGTAAGCGAGTGGAGCTACACGTACGCGGTTGTGTGTGTAAACTGAAGAAGTGTGTGAGATTCTGCTGTCATCCCAGAGCGGATATGTACCGGTCAAGTAAAGACTCACAGTCGCTCTGTGCTGAAGAGCTGAATGAAGAGCTCAAATACTCACCGTACGTAAACGTTACGCTACATAACAGTAGTCGCGTCATGATGCATGTGCTGGATGAGTTTGTCGTGCAGCAGGGGATACCATGCGCAGGTGGCTATATGCTAATGCCACATATATACGCAGAGGATCAGTGGGAGTTGCGAGAGGTAAAAAGTGTAATTTAATTTTATTTGCTAAATATATTTTTATTTATAAACATTTCATAGGATGGTACTTTATATCGCCTAGCTGACGCGAAGAACTTATCTAGACGTGAGTATTGCCTGCAATCGATCCCAGTTGGAGACACATATGTACTAAATCCAATGAACTGTCCCATAATCTACGAGGCACCTCCAACACTTATGCTGAATACGTTAAGTAAGTATAGTAAGCGAGGCAGAGAGTAAGAATGAGAGGAAGAGAGTAAAAATGAGTGAAAAAGAGTAAGAATGAGAGCAATAGAGTATGAATGAGAGAGAAAGAAAAAGTGAATGAGAACGAGAGGGCGGGAGCAAGAGAGAAAGAGAGCGATTGAGAGTTAGAGAGAAAGAGAGAGCCCATTTTCGGTTTTAAAAAATTATAAAAAAAAAAAATTTTGTTTCTTTCCAGTTATGCTGATTTCGGCGCCATTTCTCTATATAACCATCCTAGTTTATTGGCTAATTCCGGAATTGTGGAACTTGCATACCAAGTGCCTAATTTGTTATCTAATTTCATTAGCTATTGGCACGACGTTGATTGTAATGGTCAATATGCGAGGAGATAGCTATGAAAATACTATTTGCGCTATTATTGGTGAGTTTTTTCATTCCTCTGTAGTTTAGTGATATATCTATATTTAAAATACATATGTATATCTGATGGATCAACGAGTAATTCAATGGATGCAGGGTCATGTGTTTCGCCAAAAGATTATAGAGCTATATAAAAAAAATCATTTTAAAATGTTTATGGAACCAGATCCAGAATAAGGGCATGAACCAATGCGCGTTTCTTGTCGGAGAATGGAGCTGAATTCTCGAAAAATCATATAATTAGTAATTATAATTAAAGCTTTATATATAAGGTTAAGTGAGTGGGGCTTTCAATGTAGTCATAAAATGGTGAACAAGCTGCTGTCTAAACTATTCCTACTTCCTACTTCAAATGTCGATCGAAGACATTCATTTGGAGTGCGGCTTTCTCTCTCCTGACTCAAAATCTCTCACAGTTTACACCTAGCAACGAGAAAAGACTCCTGAAAAAAATAGGTCAATTACACTCAAGGTTACCTAAGCACCTAAGCCTTGTAGGATTTCAGATTATATGCAGCAGAGGCAAAAAACGGGACACCACCGAATAGATTCATGCGGGAAAAAGATTGTGTCCTTGCAATAAATGTTAAATCTCAAAAAACGATATAAAAAGCTATATATTAATATATTTTTTTCTTTTTGCTAGGTTTCGTCGCCTACTATTTTATTACAGCCGGATTTTTCTGGCTCAATGTGGTATGCTACGATGTTTGGCAAAATTTCTGCCGCTCCAAAGGCAATGTACAACATTTGTCTCAACGAAAACAATTTATGTATTATTCTCTCTATGGTTGGGGATTACCAGCGCTAATGACCGTCCTCACCATGGGTTTGCAGTATTCAAATCTACCAATCTACTTAAAGTCGGGTATTGGATATTCACACTGCTGGCTAAAGAGTAAGTTAATATGAACGAATAAAATTGAAAAATTGAGCGAAATTTTTGTGTGACGTCACTCTAGCAATACAGACTGGCTGATAAGAAAAATTAATTCTAATAACTTTTGGTGAACATCGTCTTAAACTAAAACCTTAACCTTTCATGCGTTTCTTCAACCTTGAATGTTGAGTAAATGTATCTGCAGCAAAATTAAATCGCTAAGTGACGTCAGCAAAAGCGCTGTTGTCGACCAAAACCATTATGAACCGATTAACGGTGCGAGAAATAGCTTAACTGTTATACTATCTGCTTAAAAAAAAATATATATAAATGTTATTAAATGTATATTCTTCTCTCATAAAGCTGACGACTGGTCCGCTATGATCTATTTCTATGGACCATGCCTGCTGCTCATAATTTTCAACATTGCCATATTCGTTTTGACCATAAAAAAGATATATAAAATGAGAAGTGAAATGCATACATCGGTTGAGAGCAAAGATAGCAGACGAAAATTGCGTTCGCATAAGAATAAGTGAGTCTCCTCTTGGTTTTTATCGTTACTTTATTGTATAAATACGAATGTTTTATTATATTCCAGTCTTTGGCTCTTCTTTCGCCTCTTCACTGTCATGGGTATCGGCTGGCTGTTGGAGATAATCGGGTATATGGTGGGCAATAATAGTGATTACACGATTTTCTTTCAAATCGCAGATGTCTACAATGCTGCACAGGGCCTGATCATTTTTGCCATTCTGGTGTTGAAGAAGAAAGTGCTGTTGCTCATAAAGAAAAGGTAACAAACATATGAACTTTCAATAAATTGGCAATATAAAACGTTTTTATTGGATGCTGCGCTAAAGAATTCTGTGCACGAAGAGTTCGGACGCCACAGACTCTGCCGAATCGCAGTGCTCTGAAGAAGAGATAGCCTTGCGAAGTATAACAAACGAAGTTCCACAGATTTTGAAATAAACGAAAATGGGTAAAAACAAACGTTTTCTAGTACCGTTATTTGTGTTATGTGCTGTTTTATGGTGGTTTGTTTGCATTATGGTTGCTTGCTCTCTTGGGGGTTTTGGGGTTTCGCGTTTCTTTAATCAATGTATGCCTAGTGTTATGACTAACCCATACTTTTTCACATTAAAATATAATGCATGGTTCACACTTCAACTACTTTTTAAATATGTATTTAACCTTCTGATTCCTGAATTTTTGCATTACTATTATTTTAATTTAAATATTACTCCATTTTTAGGCCATATCAAACGAAGTGTATTATGAAAGTGGATTCTCCAAATCGAATGCAGTTTCCTGCGTCCTTATTGTGTGAGTATATTTCATTGTTTTTGCTGTTTTCGGTATTAAAAGTGCTTAGTTTGACAAAATTTTTGTCTGCACAACCTTTTTAATGAAGTAGGAGATCTTTCCCAGATTCTTTTTTCGCTCTTATCAACTGCAATTAGATTTTGAGATTTAAGATTGGCATCCTTTTAACTTTTCGTTTCGGTATACAGTTTTTAGAATGGTCATTGAAAAATCTTATAAGCAATGGTGAGTCGGAGTACGTGTGAATTGCTGCCTAACCCTTAGCGCATATTTTGCTTATTGACGAAGCCATTCAGCCAGAAATAAGCCTCATTGCTGCAGATGATATTTCGATGAAAATCCGAATCATTTTCAATCAATTTCCAGTTGTTGCTCAGCCCAGTTCACGAACATACGACGATTTTGGTGGTCAAGCGGCTTTAGTGCTTCCGTCAATTTAATCTTGTAAGGATGTAGGCCAAGCTCTTTTCGCAAAATATGCCAAAACGACGTCACAGAGATTCCCAATGCTTGAGAATGACGTGTGTGAGACTGAATTGAGTCTTCCTCTATTGATGCACTGTCGGCAGTAATATTCTCTTCTTTGTCACACTGGCACGGGAACATTTTGTGGACCGATCGTCCGATTTTACATGCCCGGCCTAGATCTAATATATTAGGTTGTCAAATATCTCCCGTTCGCTTTTGTCTTTTGAATTTCGCGGCTATGTGTAAAGCCCTACAGAGCTCGTATCTGGCAATACTCTACATCTTTGAAAGGTCTTAACATAACCTACAAAGCGACGCCATGCATGATTAGTTTGGATATTAAACAGTTAACATGGAGTTCACTAACGCCGAAATTCGCGCACAAAAAAGCTTGATGTTTCGGTGCCGCATGATTTGACGCAAACAAACCTTCTGGACCGCTTGCAATATGCTGCTGAAACGGAACGAACTCGATCCATTTTTGAAGCGGACGGTGAATGGCGACGAAAAATGCCTCACATATGACAATATCAAGCGAAAACGGTCGTGGTCGAAGGCCGGTGAATCGTCCCAAATAGTGGCCAAGCCGGTATTGACGGCCAGGAAGGTTTTGCTTTGTGTTTGGTGGAATTGGAAAGGAATCAACCACTATGAGCTGCTCCAATATGGCCAGATGCTTAATTCTACCATCTACTGCGAAAACTGAACCGTTTGAAGCAGGCGATCGACCAGAAGCGTCCAAAATTGGCCAACAGGAAGGGTGTAGTGTTCCACCAGGACATCGCCAGACCAAAGTTGATGACTCGTCAGAAGCTACGGGAGCTGGGATCGGATTTATCGCATCCACCATATAGCCCGGACATAGCGTCAAGTGAACCTGTTCCTGTTCATGGCAAACGCCCTTGTTGGTGTAAAGTTGAACTCAAAAGGGGCTTGTGAAAAGTGGCTGTCTGAGTTCTTCGCAAATAAGGAGGGGGGGTATTATGAAGTTGCCGTCTAGATGGAAACAGATTATCGAACGAAACGGCGCATATTTGAACTAAATCCGATCACTGCAACACTTTTTATAAAGCATTGAATAAAGAGCAAAAAAGCGGAAGGGAGATTTTTGACAATCTACTATTTGCCAGGTTATGATCGAAGCAACAATATTTCTGTTATAGAAACTGCCTCTTCAAAATGCAAGTGAATATATTTTCTTAATAGAAAACGCTCTCTTTTGCTTCTGTAAGCTGGATTCTTGGCACACTTTCTATTATAATCGTGGTTCTCAAGTAGATGAGACTATCTCTAGTTGATTAAGTGGAGGAGTAGTTGAGGATGTGTATCATTTTCTCAAAAGTTGTATGACAACTAGAATCTGAATTGGTCATTCTAACCCTTAAAAGATTACAAGAAGCAACAAGAAACATAAAAGAAGAGTAAAAAAACATTATAGCTTTTCTATACCTTTTTGGCATCTGTAGCTATATACATAGTAGATAAAAATTAGTCTTTAAAATTAGAATAACACACTGAATTATCAAGAAAGATTTTTTATAAATACCCTCTAGTTTGGGAAAGTAGGAAGTATATACTTTTTGTAATTCCTCTTGATACTGATAAACGCCCATTCTTACTTTTTTTATTTTTATTTTTTTCTAGAGAATGTTGGAAACTCGAAACTGAATCTTGGAAATGAAGAGATTAAACATATTTATTAAGCTATTTTAATTTATTTTGAATTTCGTAAGCATTAAGTGAATTTTTTGTGTTTATTTTTAAGTGCACTTTTATTTTATACCGAGTTTAACATACATTAATACATATGTACACAGACTATGATTAATAATGTGACTTGTTGCCGGGTCCGTTATCAAGGCAGTGAAACTTAAAAACTGGCAAAATAACAAATTAAAGAGGAAGTAAAAACGAAAAATAAGTATACCATTATTATTATTGCTATTTTTTTTAATATTTGTAAAATCCGAAATACTGATTATGAGTGCTAATTATAAATTCAGATAAATATTGGGTAAGCGAAAAAGTCTTTTCGTATTTCTGATCAAACTTCAACAAATTTTTTATATTTATAATAATAAATAAATTAACAAATATGTACCATTTTAGTCGACCACTGTTTGCCATTTTTCCGCTAGAGACAAATTTCATTGGTGGCTTGCGTGCAAATCTTTCGTTTTTTATACGAAAATTTTACAATATAGTGAATTTCTTCATTATTTTCACTAATTTTTGAGCAGCTGTAACTTTTCATTTTTCCCCAAATTTTTTTTGGCTAAATGAAGCTTAAAACCTCACCTTTCAAACATTATATGGTGAGACACAATGTGGTTGGTAGCAGTGGAGATATACGATTGCAATGACACCTATTGACAAAATACGAAAAGACTTTTTCGACTACCATATATACCATCCAGCAACCGATGAGTCGACGTTACGTGTTTTCGAGAGAAAAGTTCTGCGAAAGATTTATGGTCCTTTGCGCATTGGCCACGGCGAATATCGCATTCGATGGAACGATGAGCTGTACGAGATATACATATATGCGACGATATTGATATAGTTCAGCGAATTAAAAGACAGCGGCTACGCTGGCTAGGTCATGTTGTCCGGATGGACGAAAACACTCCAGCTCTGAAAGTATCCGACGCAGTACCCGCCAGGGGAAGCGGAGGAAGAGGAAGACCTCCACTCCGTTGGAAGGACCAAGTGGAGAAGGACCTGGCTTCGCTTGGAATATCCAATTGGCGCCACGTAACGAAAAAAAAGAAACGACTGGCGCGCTGTCTTTAACTCGGCTATAATCGCGTAAGCGGTGTTTACGCCAATTAAGAAGAAGATATATACCATCTGATCATATTTGATTCGGATACATTTAAACTGTCCCTGCATGTCTGATCTTCATAATTCATCTCTGATTATGATATACTACTGTGGGCAAAAAATAGTAAGACTTGTTAATTTAAATTTCGATCGAAAACACATTCGTCGAAATATTATTTTCAATGTTGGTTTGACTGACAGTGACATCTGTGCCAAATGTCAAATCAAAACAATTATTATTGTTTAATATACTTATGTATGTACGTTTGTCTTTCTGAAGTTCACAAAGTGCATTCGGCGATCTTTACGATGAGTGAAATTATTCAACAAAGAAGTTCCATTAAATTTTATGAGCAGAATCACATTTTTAGGTGCCGAAACGTTCAGAATGTTGGAAAATGCCTTCGGTGATAGAAAATTTTTTAGGAACATATTTCCATTCAAGGGTGATACACAGATTATAGTGGCTGTCGAATTTTTCGATACCATTTTTGTAGTACGATTTGTCCATTAGCTTCAAAACAGGCTACAGTTTTGGCGATAACTTCTTCATTCGATGAAAATTTCTTCACAGCGGGCATTCTTTTGAGATCTCAGAAATAGTCGCTGGGACTAGATCTGGAGAATACGGTGGATGCGGAGGCAATTCGAAGCACAATTCATGGATTTTTGCCATCGTTTTCTCAGACTTGTGAGACGGTGCATTGTCTTCGTGAAACAGTACATTCTTTTTATTTAAAGGCGGTCGTTTTTCGGCGATTTCGTTCTTCGAATGGTTCAATAACGCTATATAATAGTCTTTTTTGATAGTTCTTCCTTTTTCAAGGTAAGTAGTCAATAAAATTAAATCCATGCGCATCGTAAAATACAGACGCTGTAATCTAGTTAGTCGTCTGTTGCATTTTTCCACGGTTTCATCGTATACAGTCCACTCAGATGACTGTCGATTTGGAGTTTGGAGTGAAATGTTGGAGTAATTTTTCGTCCATTATCACATATCGACGAGTTTAACTCGAGTTTATTACGCTTGAACATCTCCAAACACTGCTTTCAACCATCAACTCGTCGTTATTTTTGGTTAATTTACACAGAACCTTCTCATACCCAAATATCCGTGAATGATATGATGTTTACATTAAGTATCTCTGGCACCTCGCTATGTCGAGGAACTTCACTTTACGGTCATCCAAAATAATTTTGTGAACTTTTTTTGATGTTTTCGTCGGTAACAACCTATTTTGTGCATCACCGTCTTTGGTGCTCATTTCACCAGTATTGGCCTCAACTGTATGTTTTCTTATCAAAAAGCAACATTTTATCAACACGAGAAATTTCTTTTATTGATTTAAATTGATATGATTCACATATTAAAGATCCGACAGCTGAATTCTAAGTCTTTATTTTATAGCTAATAAATTTTAAGTCATTTGTAGAAAATTTGTATACATATTTACAAATGAGACTTTCTATTTCAGTTATTTGAAAGCTTCAGCTTTTAAAAGCTTTAGTGCAATTATTTACAAGATCAGTTGTTTCTCATTGAAGGCAGTAAAGTGTAGCATAGTTTTAGGCTGCTACTTGCTTGACAATATTAAAAGCTTTGCGGTTTTAAAATTAAATTCTTAATGCAATACGTATTTTATATTATTGGCGTAGTTGCTTGCGGTTTTTTTAATTATTATATTTTTCTTCTTACCGCGATTAAGAAGGGTAGTGTTGGAATATGTATGACCGACATAAAGAATTGTATTTGGAATATATTGTATTTTTAGAAAATGAAATTACGTGAAGTTTTTAAAAGTACCGGAGACGATATATGTATGTATGTTGTCAATCAAAATGACGTTGATCGAGCTAACTGAAACTTATTGAAACAGGAGAAAGTAATCTTTATCAAGACGATACACTGAAGCAAATAAATCGAAATAGAAAATTGTATTGAATACTTAGAAGGACGTTGACCTCTTAGTTATCAAAAATAAAAAAAAAAATTGAAAACTTCTAAGAATTGAGAATTGAAAAGGTTTGCTTGGGAACCATATTTTCCATATTGAAAATTACAGAAAAACGAAATGGATGCCAGAATCCAGCCAACCAAGCGCTTATCTTACTTATAGTATATTATTCATAATTGGGAGGAATAAAAGCTTATTTACAACAATATGAAAGTGAAAAACAATAATCAGAGACGAATAGCAGATTTTTGTTATATCATTCTGCTTTTTTATTGGCTATTTTGAAATGATTGTTATAAATACTGCTTGGTCCCATTTCTCTCCACAAATATGTAAATGTTTACAAGTAATTCTTATATATCATATCAATGCCAATATCAGAAGAGTTCCACTGAAATTCAACAACATAAATTATAGTTAAATTATAGTATTGTTAAATAAAAATCGGCAAAAATTTCAGTACGGGCTCCTAGATGCGAATTATAAAAAATTTCTTCGTCTGCAAATTGACATGTGAATTTAAAAAATCTACTTTTTATTTGCATACAACATAAATACATATGTACATATGTCCATATGTGTATCGAATGTTAATATATTTGAAAATATTCCCCCAAAATTTGATGATGGCGCGGTTAATAATTTTCGAAATACCAACGTATTTGTCAACATTTTTTAACTTCTCGGTTCTTAAAAACTTTAAGCACGTTTTTCTGGAAGAAGATCGAAGCGGCTGGTTCAATCGACTGGCTATTTTTAATTTGAAAATTTTTACATTCAACCTTCATTTATAATTTAGTCAGATAATTCTCGAAGCTATCAGATTTTTGATAATAATTTCGAATCCTTCCAAAACGACATCGCTTCGCTCTATGGGCTCTTGATAAGTTCCAAAATGATCCGACGTTTTCGAGCCAAATTTCTTTCAGCGATGTGGCCTATTTCAGGCTCAGTGAGACGAAGAGCTTCAAGAGCTGCTATTTCGTCCAGAAAAAAACAACGGTTTGGGCTTGTGGGTCGGTGAAATTATCGGTCCATATTTCTTCAAAAATAAACATTTACTAGAAACGCTAAGATTATTATATTAAATATAGTAGTCTTGTATATGGGGTAAATAGGGTTTGATCGCAAAGTAATAGGACTGAGTCGATTTAAAAAAAAAATATTAAACCAATCGTTACAATTCTTTAAAAACTTTCAAAATAGACGTCACGGAAGGCATTCTCCGGAATAGTCTTGAGAGCCGAGGTGCATGCTGCTTGAATCCCCTTTGTCATCTTGCCGCAAATTCTGGTCGTCAGTGAGCACTTTTGGGGCCATCTTCTCGCACATCTTCACATGTTCAAGTGCTCCGTGACAATGTCATGAACCACAGATTTTGATAAATTTAACATCTGGGCAATTAAACGAATACTTAGTCGACGGTCTTCCAGCACGGTCTTCATCAGCGACCTCTTTCCGGCCCTCCAAAAAGGCCAGGTGCCACCGAAACACAACACTTCTTGCTAAAGCAACATATGGGTAAGCCTGCTTGATCATATCAAACGTCTCTGTCGCAGATTTACCGAGGTTCACACAGAATTTAATCGCATACTTCTGGTCTTACGAACGCTACATTTTCGGCTTACACCACGCACAGAAACATGTCGCGTGAAAATGTTTGTACTGACTCTCCAGGTGCTCGGACACAATTGACCAGCCGCTCGTTCATTCGTTCAAGCTAGGAACGTCCTCTACTGAATCCAATCGGTGCGCGCACGCTCCAAAGTATAGTCACGGCAGAAGAAAAACAGTTCTATTACTTTCCGGACAAACCCTGTATGTCTACATCGAAGTTCTTCAACGTTTCCAGTGCAGTAGTCGGTAACTTGTTGTTTTTTAACTTTGCTTCTGCCCGCAATGGCATTGCTATTGATCAAGTTTACCTTTGAGCTGCAAACGTCGCACGAAGTTGTCACTATTCAAAAGGCCTTTAAATCTATCTATCAATAAGATTTTCCACATACTTTTTCTGAAAGCAGCAAACTCTACACTGAGTAGTATTCTTTGCAAGTTTCACCCATTTCACTTCTCTGAGTCCGCCACTGACTAAAGTCTATGCGGACAATCCCGCTTCGATCCAGGCCTTGGAGCAAAACATCACTCGCGTTCGGTGTCAGTTACCAGTCGACATGCTTGGACGAGCCATCGAAAATTGGACTCAACGGATGGACCATCTGAGACGTAGCCGCGGCCAACATTTGAAAGAGATAATCTCCAAAAAATAAATGGCAAAGAATGTTCTTTCGAATGATAATAAAAATTCTCCATTAAATTTGAAATTTATGTGTTTTTTTCGTTAAAAAAGTAGAGAACCTCGAAATTAATCACTTTTTAATAACACTTTGGTTTCTGGATTTGAGATGATTTCAAGCAGAAAAATTTTCTTCACCGTCATATATCTTTTTTCGGAGATCCTGCTGGAGATCGGCTATGGGATCAAGGAAATTTAAAATATGCATCACCATTTATTAAAGTACTTTAAATTCTATAATTTTTATTACAAACAATGCTTCTTCAAAAAAAAAAAAAAAAAAACATTTTTTCCTTCTTGCATATGGATATAACAGCTTAAGAGGTTAGGCCAATGTGAGATTCTCAAAAGATCGTAAAAGATATTTTTATTAAACTACACTTTAGCGTTCTAAAAACATTATTCCTGCGTTTGCTTCAATTTGGTTAGTTTTTTCGGTTAATTTTAGGATTGTTTTTTTACAAGTCCGACATTTTGTGAAAAAATAATAGAATGCCCCCAATAAAAACATGGTACATACATATGTACGTCCTTTACTAGCAAGGGCGACGGTAGAGACCCTATTGATAAAGATGACTTGAGTTTGAGCTCAGTAGCCGCCATTTTTTTTATCAATCCGTCAATATACATACATACTTATGTAAACTGTATACTTCCAAATACATGTTGAATAAAAGCCTGAAAGGCAGAAATTGATTTCCTTTTTCTTCGCTATTGAAATAAATTTTTAAGAAAATTCCAAATATGATATGTAAATCATATACATACATATGTACATATAAACATATGTATATGCATATATATGTACATACATACGTGCATATAAACATATATTAGTACATTATATGTTTATAAGTATATATTTAAAGTATGCAGAATTTAGATAAATTATTGCAAAATACTTACAAATACTTAGTTGCACATATCTACACACATTCACAATGTTTTTATTAATCTACATATACATATATACATACAGTTGTAATACATGCATATACCGCGATATGTGTACATATGCATGTATATATGTACATACATGTATGTTTGCGCGAATTTCGATAGGGACTGAGTGCTCGATTTCAAAGTAATTTTCGAACAGTTACGATTCATTGAACAGACGGTGTAGTTCATAACATAAATAACGGGAATAAATTAAGTGTTTTACGGACCTAATAAGACATATACACACATACATACATATGTATGTACATGTGTATATTTGCAGAACAGAAATTATCCGTGCGGTGAAAATATATGTAAATACTTGTGAAGAGAATTATTTGTACTGCAAGTAATTAGTTGTAATATTAATGTGAGTGAGAGTGCGCCTAAAATTCCGGCGGCGCGGATAAATATCCAGATTCTTGCAAATAGAGCGCGAATAAGTTTATTTTGAATGTGAGTGCTGAAAATTGTTATTTCAAAAGTGAGAAATTTGATATATTTCGATGCAATAAAATTGGAAAAATAAATAAATTAATTTAATTAAAAAATAATAATAAATTAATTTCAAGAAAATTTAATTAAACTTTGATATAATCATATATAGCTGAATATTAGTAAAAAAAATATTAAAAATTAAAACAAAATACTTTAACTTTATTTTCTATCGCGTGTTTTTTTATTAATTTTTTTAACCTTTAAAAAGTGTTAGTCATTATTTGGGTTGTCATATTCTATTAATGATAAAATTGATTTGTGATAGCTGAAGTGTGATAATTGCATTGCTGATTAAAAATACTTCTGTGAAAATTAAATACATACAAATGTTCATATGTACATATTAAGGTGGGCCAAAAAAAGTTTTTATTTTTATTTTACGGAGTGCACCACACCTCGATAATTGAAAAAAACATTACCTTGATTTTTGACTTGCTTTGACGTGGTTTTTTCGGCTTCGGTCACCCTTGCCATGATATTCGGCCGATTGAGCGTGTGTTTCCGGGTCGTAGGCATAGATCCAAGACTCATCACCAGTTATAATACGTTTCATGACATCCCGGTAGTGGAAAGCATTGTTCCACACACGTTAACTCGGCGCAATTTTTCGAAAAAAAATTTAGTGATTTTGGAATCAATCGTTCTTTCACATTTTTAGGCCTAAATTATCATTTAAAATGCTTTTCATTGATATTTCCGATATTCCAACGATGCCAGTAAGATCTCTGACTATTAAGCGTCGGTTCTTAAGCACCAATTTCTTTATTTTATTGACGTGTTGATCATCAGTTGATGTTGATGGCCACATGGAATGGAACTTCTTTGTTGAATAATGTCACTCATCGTTAACATCGCCGAATGCCTTTTATGTAGTTCAGAAATATAAGCGTATACTAAACACTAATTATTATTTTGATGTGACGTTTTGCATCGATGTCACTGACAGTCATATCAACCTAAAAAAAAAGATATTTCGAGAATGGGTTTTCGCGAGAAATTTAAATTAAAAAGTCTTACCATTTTTTAATGTTAAATCATTGAAGTAGTAGTTTTTTTAAGCACAAAAATCGCCGTTTAAGGCTAAAAGTAATTCTTAATATATAGTATATATGTATATATGAAATATATGTTAGGGTGGTAAAAAAACTCCAATATTTTTTTAGCTTGACACTCTGAAAAACAAACATCTTACGATTTTTCGTAAAACTATGAAACCAATTTTGTTCAGCAGTAAATTTTCTACAAAACTATCAGTTTCTAGATTTGTAATGATTTTTTGTCTTCATTGAGCCATAAATTCAAAAGAAAAAAACCTTAAAATAATCTACTGTTAATATCTCTTAACTGGTTAAGTTTACAAATAAATCGTAAGAGGCCATTTTGTAGAGCATTCAATTTCCTACAAAATCTATGAAATGAAATATTTTTCCAAGTACTTGGAGGGGAGATTTGAATTTTTCTATCTGATAATAAGAAAAAAATAGAAAATAGTTAGGCGAATGACTCTTCCGCTTCAATTAAGAGCTCATATTTGGAAAGACTCTTTTAGGGGAATCTAAAAACATATTTTTCAAAGTACCAAGCGAAAAACAAAAATTCGGATATTTTTTTTACCCACACTAATGTATATACCTTTTTTTTTAATTTAAGTCAGAAATAAATAAATATAAATGAGCAAAGGAAATCGGTGCAATTAAAATTTTAAAGAAAAAACAGGAACAATTTAAAAACATATACATACATATGCTGGGACCATATTAA
Source organism: Bactrocera neohumeralis (assembly GCF_024586455.1). Taxonomy (NCBI): domain Eukaryota; kingdom Metazoa; phylum Arthropoda; class Insecta; order Diptera; family Tephritidae; genus Bactrocera; species Bactrocera neohumeralis. Next base: position 28,227,657 of record NC_065923.1, read on the forward strand.
TTTCTTCTTCATCATTTCATATGTACAATTTCGTCCAGAAAAATCGCAACATCGTCTGGAAGTTGTAAATTTATCGCGTTCCCAACTGCTGATGGACTTTCGAATAAGATTTATGTGTCAAAAATACAACTCTGGGTCAAGAAATTATATTTGACAAAAACTTATTTATTGCAATTTAAAATATCCTAAACCAAGAACAAATAATATTTATATTAAGAGCACAAAGCAGTTAAAGAAATCGCGCCGGCTTCAATTTGTTGGCTTCTTATATTGCAGGGGTGATAAAAATATAATAAGTAATTGCTTTGCTTATCTACGATAGTTCTTTACGGCATTTTATTACTCATAATTCAGCGTGTACAACAACACTATTCTTATCATTTGTTTATAACAAAATTTGAGTCACTGCCGTCATGCTATTCATCTCCACAGCAAAGTTTGTTTAATTGAATACGATCACGAGTACTCAAGAGTAATTATGACGCGAGTGAAATTGTGAGTTTTTTAATTATTTTTTTTTATAAGTCTAAAAAATATCAATGAAAACTGTTGGTAAAACCATCCAAAGCAAATTCCAACCTGAAATTTTTCTCTGTATAGTACATTCTTACGCACACAACTGTTTACATTTACCTAGTAACACGTGGTTACTGCTAAAGTTTTCAGCAAGAGACATTAGTGTCTTAAAATCTGCTGCCATAAACATGTTGCTGAAAGAAATCCGTGTCGTATACAACAGAAACACACAAACCCAAGCGCACAAATTCCACTCACAGCCAAATAGTAATCACACGCATATTTAACATACATATGTATATTAGGGTGGTTGCAATGGTATTGAAATAATGTTTTCTTTTTTATTGAGTGCCTTAAACATAAATTCAAAATTTTTTAAATAAATTTTCTCAAAATAATATTTTATTCGTTCGATAAGAGCATGTTAGTGTTAATACTCAAAAATTAATATTAATTATCATTTAAGGAGTTATAATATTTCAAGTGCTTTTAGCTGACTTTTTACCGAAAATATTGGTCAACGTCTGAGATATATATTCTAAATTCAGAGATACTCCTAACAACAATGTCCTTGTGTCAAAAATGGGTTGAATCCGTTATAATCTGAGAAGTCACTATGAAAATTTGAGATCACCCTAGTACACACAATCATTCAAAATATTTTCTAATATAAATAAGTGGTTAAGAGTATGCTGGCTAAAGAATATAAGAAATAACTATTTAGAATCTATTGTAGAAACATTTGGTTTTGATAAGATAAGTATTTATAAATGTAATTACACCCAGGGGTATAACTTCATATGCATTTTAAAATTCAATCTGCTATCCGTACTAGATAAAATAAGCTTGTTCCAATGAAAAATCAAAACTTGGGAGACTCTAGCAATTTATTAGAACCAGTTCCAGTACGTAATACAGTATTACACAATAACAATTGAATTGTACGTTCATTCGGCATTTAGAAAAAATATTCCTTTAAGGGGTTTCATGGGTTTCCTGGGGTAGAAAAGAGCATTCTTTCAACAATTTTATTCTCATATAAAAAAAGGAAATATTTTATTAGTACTTTTTATTGTTACCAACATACACTATTAATAAGAAAATTCTGAAATTTTTGGAAAAAAAATATTTTAAACTCGGCCATTTCTGCAGACCCCTCGGAAAAAACATGCGCCCACGTTGATAGGATAACTCCTTACAAGATCATCTAAAGTAAAAAATACGTGTTTTAGTTAAAACCATAACTTAGAACTTGAACGAAGGCAAAAACTGAAAACTGGATTTTTGACAGATAATTTTACAAAACAATAAAAATTTCAATAAAAAAAATCCTTTGTCCAAGTCTAGTATCTAAAAGACCTATGTATTTCATGAAGAACGGTTGAGTAGTTCTCGAGAAATCTTGCTAACTGACTTCAAAAACACAGTTTCGAGAAGAACGCGTTTAAAGACGGCGCACTTAGCCCAGCTGGCCTCGAGCGCAAAAGTTCGCAAGGCTGTATCTTCGAAATCATTATTCGGGTCAACTTGAAAATTTAGGATAATATTCTAAAGGTGTTGTAGAATTTAATAAGACAATAAAAAAATCGATTTTTGGAAACCCGTAAACCCATATAATCCCTTAAAAACGGTGAAAACTGAAGGTCACACACTGGCCAATAAATGGAGGCCGATTTAAATAATTTCTTCACTGTCTGCGGAGATACTGAAAAGATTTGTCACGTGCATTTGTTTTTTAATATACAGTGGCGGACAAATACACCCCCTCTTTTCGTGGTTCTGAAACCACAAAAAACTCGCCAGAACGGGTTATCAGATGAGTCGAGGTTCAAAATTATTGGTTGTGATCCGATTTCATACATTTTCATTGTCGGTAATAGTTGGAATAAGCATTGCCTTAAGCGAATTTGGCTTAAGAACGGGTTTTATTACCAGATAAGTCAATAAGGCATTTTTTGTAGTGATAGAAAAAGAAATTTTGAGGCAAAACTAAGGCTGAGAAAGCACCGAAGAATTTTTTTTTTTTTTGGATTTTGGAGAGGTGTTACGGCCTCTGTAGTTGAAATTTTAGCTTTTATTGAGGGTAATAAATGACGTTACAAGTAGAAATTGCTGTTAGAACATAAATTGATACTTTTAGTGGATAATTTGGCACTCAACACAAGTTGAATCTTTCAACAAGATAAGTATCTAAAGCATAGTGTGCAAATTATTAACAGTTGGCGGCTGGTTTATTATGGTCTCAGACAACTAAACATAACATCTCAAAGCCAGGTTTTGAATACATACATATACATATGTATTAGAATATGTCTAGAAAATGTTAAGAGGGAATTATTAGAAAAAGCAAACAGATTTTTACCGTTGTTATATGCAAAGAACGCTTAGTAGGAGCTTGGAACAGCATTACATCTGCAGAGCTGCCAAATTTAGTAGAATCGATGCCAAGATGATTTCAAGTTTCAAAATGTAATAATAACTAGAATTAGGTAGAGCTTTCGCACTTAAATATGTTATTTTATACAGAATGTAAACTTTTGTCCGTCACTGTTGCTTTAGTGCTTTGTGAGATATGTATGTATGTAAATTACATCTGTTAAGGGGTTTTTAAAACTATTCAAAGAATTGTATATTAATTTATTTGCTAGTTATAGCACCTTATAGGTTTTCGATTAACGGAATTTTCTGGGCGTGGCAATTTCCGATTTCGACCCTGTATAATACCAACCTTTCATGGGTGCCAAGGAACACGTGTAACAAACAGACGGACAGACAGATATCGGAAACTCAACTTGTCTCGTCATCCTAATAACTTTAGATACATAACTGTATACTATACTCTCGATTAGTTTTAGATATTACACACAACCGTTTGATGAACAAAAATATTCTACTCTGTAGCAACGTGTTTCAAAGTATGAAAAACACTCAGCAATGTAAAATATTTCAACCAAGATAAAATAAATTAAAGGCGCAAATTCATAAAAAAAACTTTATTAAAATTAACAGTAATTTACTGATAATAACATATTTCGTAAGCAATAAGGAAATTCCAAAAATAAGCAATTTTATAAAGTATATGAAAGAAAATACAAAGGCTTTTATGCCTTATCAAGTTTTGCTCTAAAGTTTATGAAGTATTTTGCACAGGCACGATAAGAAAATTAACCTTTTTTAAATATATATTATTATGAGTACATGTAAATATACAACAGTGTGTATTAGGCAACAAAGGCGGTCGCCGTGACCGGACGGCTTAAGTTCATGACCCTAAACAAACAGTCGGTAATCAATATATAACCTTCAGAGTTGATATAGGGGCTAAGTCTGGAGGTAATTCGCTCAATTTATCCATTTTAGGCACAAAGATACACTGATATCAGTAAAACATATCCCTTAATTTTCATTAAGATACTCACATATTGGCAGACATATGCTTTGTAAAGTCACCTGGAAGTTTGAAAATCGTTAACTTAGGTAAATGGGAGTTAAGGAAAGTATTTACACGATTCAATCCATTTTTTACGCACCGACGTACCATTTTCAGTTAAGCAAATAGCGAAGTGAACTTTAAGGCAACGAAGAAATCCATCGTTGAGTAAACCTAATATTTTTCACTCGAACTTGATAAGTTTCTAGTGTGAAATATTTGTTTCGAGATAATGCACTATTTGCTTTCTGACGTGTCGGAAATGTGTGGGCTTTCTAAGCAATGATTCAAGAGTTTCTCAAAACATTAATTTTAACATCTGTAACAAAAACAAGCTTATATACCATAGTTCTTGGATGTTACTCATTCAGGCTAGAAAGTGTTCGATAAATAAAGTTTCGTTTCTTTGAATAAACTCTTGATTACTGGATTCTTACAAGAGACTGAAGGTTGCATATTTAGATAAGACGCACTTATAGTATATTTTGCAAACATACATACATACATACATATAAAAAAATATATATAATTTACAATCAAACAACGCTCTTCCCTTTGACTCACTGTTTTGATGTAAATTAGTATTTTTTAAATCCACTCATATCAATTTCCGCAAGCTATGAACTTGGAAAAACTGTTTCTTTATTTACATTCTTATTCTGATTTTAATTATTTTTGGATTTTTTTGCGTTTTACGTTTTTCATTAATTGTAGGCTCTCTGGTCACTCGCATTTCAATTGTTTATGCCTCATTATCGCGTAATTACTCATTTAAAAAACATTTGTACGCTTCGAACCGAGTACTGTTATCAGTCAAAGCTTGCTGGTATATAATATAATGCCATACGTGAGCGGGTGGATAAGTTGTGCGCTGACCAATACAAGGTTCGTTCCAACGTAAACAGGACTTAAAAAAAAAAACAGAACAAATGTTTTTTTCGGCGAAATCAATTTATTTTATTCAAAATAGTCTCCTTCTGCTTCAATACAGCTTTTTTGCACGGTCCAAAAGCATGTCGAACGAGTGTTTTAGCCCGTTGGCCGCTATGGCCGCCAGTATGCCGGTGCAAGCCTTTTGAATGGCCTTTGCGTCTGCATAACGCTTTCCTTTCATGGGCAAATGCATTTTTCCGAAAATAAAGAAGTCGCACGGTGCCATATCACGAGTGGTTAATGGTTAAAATGTGATTTTTGGTCAAATAATCAGTCACAATGATGTCCCCGAATGTTGGATTCTGAGCAATTTTTGGTCGTCAGTCAATTTGTGCGGAACAAACCGTGCACACACCCTTCGTAAGCTCAAATGTACGATCAAAATGGGATAAATCGATGTTTTGGAGATGTTCAATTCCATTTCCATGAATTTTGATTTTGGCTGATTTTTGATGAAATCCCGCACAGTTTCGATTGAATTTCCGGTGGAAGCGAGCGAAATTGGCGCGCCAGGCGTTCACGCTTGTTGAATTAGGCACGATGATTTATACGGCGGTGATGATCCTTTGGCTTCTGGTGAGGAGTAGTTACTCCCAGAAGGCGGTGATGGTCCTTTGGCTTCTGGTGAGAAGTAGTTACTTCCAGACGGCGGTGATGGTCCTTGGCTTCTGGTGAGGAGTAGTTACTCCCAGACGGCGGTGATGGTCCTTTGGCTTCTGGTGAAGGAGAAATATAATTAAATATCGCCTGAACTCCGCTTAGCAACTCACTCAGCACTATCCCTTCTCTCTAGCCTGTACTTACGTGCGAGTCGCCTGTTAATCGCGTTAGTTTGGTAACGGTGCACTACGGTGTGCAGGCAGCGGTAGTGACGCTGCTCGAGGCCGCGCTGCTGTGAGTATGCGTACTTACAACTAGTAACACCAATTTTTAATTTAGTTTTTCAAATGCACAAATGAGTACTTGCAACTAGTAAAAATAATTTTAATCTCTGGCCTTGTCGTACAAATGCACAAATGAATACTTAAAACTAGTAAAATTAATGTTGAGCGCCGGCCTTATGGGTTTAGTCGTACAGGTGTAGCACGCATCTTTCCCTGCCGTATCGCACCAATAGTCGGTCGCCTTCCAATTTCTGCAGGGCCAAACGTCGGCCTCGGAAGAATAGCGTTCGCTTGGGGCGCTTGATGAAATGCTGTCGCGTCATGGTCAGCCCTTTCAGGAACCCTGGAATTTCGTTCGCTGGAGTTATTTCTTCGGGCGATGTGATAAGCGGGGCTGCTGGTGCGCTGGTCTCGGCCATGGGACTTTGTTTCGCCGTCGTGGTCGTTTGGGCCTCTGGGTGAATCGGTGTCGGTGTTTGGCCAGACGCCCCATCGACGGTCGGTTGGGCCTGTGTGCTTAGGCGTGTAGCGGTTAGGGGTTGGCCATCGATGGTGATAGTCAGGTCTCGCTTCCTTAAGAAATCCATGCCTAAGATGACATGTTCCGAAAGCGTCGGTAGAGCTGATACAAGTAGTCGCGTAGACTTGTTATCCAGCTCTATTGCAACAGGATACATTTTCGTGCTAGGTATATACGTCTGGTTAGCTAGCTGAATGCGACGGGTCTGGCGTCTGGCTTTGATTTGGTGGTTATCTAGATGGCGTTGAAGTTCTTTACCGATATATGTGAGCGTGGCTCCGGTGTCCACCAGAGCTTCTATCTGCATGCCTGCGACAGTAATGGGCAAATAATAACGGCCATCTTGTTTCCCTTCTGGGCACGGAAGCGTTGCTCTGAGTGCTGTTGTACTGGGTTTGGACGGAGTAGCTCGCACTGTCGCATGTGTAGGACAATTGCAGTCTCGCGACATGATTCCGTCGCGTCCACAGCGAGAGCAAAATATTCGCTGCTGGTTGCGACATTGGTGCCTTCGATGTCCCGGCTGATTACATCGCCAACAAACTTTCTCGCGGCAATACTTAGTACTTACCGCCGTCAAACAGTGATTGGTGTTTCTTGCTTGCCTGGTCTCCTCGCCTTTTAACAATTCGAATTCTTCGGTTAACTCGAGTAGTTCGTCTACGCTGTTGAAGTCGCTTCGACGGACGTATAAGCGATATTCCACCCTTAGACCGTCATATATACGTTCGGTGTGATCTTCCTCGCGAAATTTCGGGTGCTGGCGAATAAGCGTTTGGATGGCCAACACATAATCCTTTGCTTTCTCTCTGGGTAATTGCTTGCGCTGATGGATGGTTTCTTCCAGATGTGCGAGATGTCGTTTCGGTAAAAAGAACCGTTCAGCCTCGTAACGAAAGTCGACCCACGTGTTAATGACATTGCGTTTTATACGAAACCATTGCAGCGCTTTGTCTTGCAAAATTTCCGGCATAGTAGCTAGAAGCTGGTTATTTGCTATAGAGTAGCATTCGGCGAGTTCCTCGCATCGCTCCAGAAAGTCGTGTAAATTTTCGCGACCGCTGTAGCGTATGTTCCATCGCCGCATGGAGTTTATAACCTCCAAATCTGGCAATTTTGCAGCCGATGTGATTTCGTCACGTGTTGCTATTGCTTTGCTCGGGATTCTTACCGTGGTGGTTGGAACAGGTATGGAGGCATTACCTTCCTCTTTCGTTTCCCTTTCCAAAGCTTTCACTAGGACCTCCGTGGATTTACTGTGGCGCTTTGCACGGATGCAGGCGCTCAGCTCGCTACGGAGATCTGCTACGGTGCGCCCTTCGACAGCGATGTGGTGTCGTCTGCACTCGGTGACTAATCGTTCCTTTTTTAGCCAATAAATCCAACTAGTCGTGTCCGTCTCAAGCGTTTGAGCCTTATTCGCTGAAGTACTGCGATGCTTATGATTGTGTAGGGGGTGTGAACCTGATTCATGAGCGTTGGTGACCGTTTCATGTTTTTCACTGTCACTCACAAAGTCAGGTCCCTGCTCGGGCGCCATTTGTAATGGGGTTTCGTCCATAGCTGAGGTATGCTCAGCCGCTCCAGGGTCAGCCTTGGGACCCACGAACCCTTAGCAAAGAAAAGTGTTTACTCTCGTAAAGATGTATCCACACCCCCTTATGTGGACAGCCAGACCAGCGTGTATTTATACGGCGAGTCAGATGGAAGCGAACGAAATTGGCGCGCCAGGCGTTGACGCTTGTTGAAGTTGGCACGGTGATTTATACGGCGGTGATGATCCTTTGGCTTCTGGTGAGGAGTAGTTACTCCCAGAAGGCGGTGATGGTGCTTAGGCTTCTGGTGAGGAGTAGTTATTCCCAGACGGCGGTGATGGTCCTTGGCTTCTGGTGAGGAGTAGTTACTCCCAGACGGCGGTGATGGTCCTTTGGCTTCTGGTGAAGGAGAAATATAATTAAATATCGCCTGAACTCGTTGAACTCCGGTTAGCAACTCACTCAGCACTATCCCTTCTCTCTAGCCTGTACTTACGTGCGAGTCGCCTGTTAATCGCGTTAGTTTGGTAACGGTGCACTAGCGTGCAGGCAGCGGTAGTGACGCTGCTCGAGGCCGCGCAGCTGTGATGCCGCTATATCACAACGCAACTACGGTCGAGCCATTGCGCGCACTGATATCACACCGAGTCGGTGTGATATCGTTTCGACGCAACGACTGCGAAAACTAACACATCGGCAGAGTCATTGCGAGCACTGGTATTACACCGATTTGGTGTAATACCTTTTCAACGCAACGCCTGCGAAGACTTACAACATCAATTGGGCAGAGCCATTGCGAGCACTGGCATCACCCGAGGTGTGATGCCTTTTCAACGCAATGCCTGCGAATCCCATCGAAATACCTAATTCTACTGTATATAAGGCAGAGCCATTGCGAGCACTGGCATCACACCGAAGTGTAATACCTTTTCAACGCAATGCCTGCAAAATACCTAATTCTACTGTATATAAGGCAGAGCCATTGCGAGCACTGGTATCACACCGAGGTGTAATACCTTTTCAACGCAATGCCTGCAAAATACCTAATTCTACTGTATATAAGGCAGAGCCATTGCGAGCACTGGCATCACGCCAAGGCGTGATACCTTTTCAACGCAATGTCTACCACAACTAGCTACTTCACTTACCGCTGCCTATTGCTGCTGACTGCTGGGCGACCGTCCTCGCTGGCGAGCTGGAAGAAATGATCGCATTCGGTGTGAAGTGCTTGCTTATATAGCAGCATAGCGCAGCTTTCGTCAGTGTAGTGAGGTATGTTGTGTGCGTAGCTTTGGTCAATGCGGTGAGGTGAAGTTTACTACGTGCAGGATAATTCTAGTATGGTGGAAAGCTCTATGTTGATGTATGGTGAGGGTAAATGATGTACCGTGTTGAAGTAAATTATTGTAAGGTGGTGAAAGCTACGTTACAAAATGTTATGAAATTTTCACTGGGCAATCGATAAACATAGCAGATTCTAACGCACTAGTCGAAATATAGATGGCGCCACGAAGGGGTGCTAGATTCAAAAAGTCCTGTTTACTTTGGAATGCACCTTGTATAATTATTACACGAGTTCAACGCCTACAACGAGAGGGAATCAGTGTCGTTATAACTCTTTCCCAACTAACCGCAACTCAATGAATTTTAATAGTTTAATAAAGATTTTTTAAGATCTACGTAGACTATGCGAATTTTACTCTCCAACTTTGAGTTTAGGGTCCACAAATCACAATTAAATAAAGTTATTGTCGACAGTTTTTCGTCAATTTTTCATCTACATAGAATATAATTTATTTAATCAATGAATTAAAAGACTAGTTATCTAAATTATATTCGTAATCTCAAAAATTATCTCAAAAGCTTTCTGATTAAAAGTCCATAAACATCCCTCCAAGCGTTAAGCAATGTTAGAAGAGTCTTACACAATCTGTGGGTTTCTCAAATACTCCTAGTCTAGAGATTTACTTACAGCGACCCTTTACAAGTAATATCTACTTAGTCTAGCGACTAATTGTTGTTGGGCTCTCAAATCAATTGTTTCTAACCCTTGTTAAATATATTATGGGCGAATCATGGATATGGTTTATTAAAGAGAAAAACTATGAAACTTTTTTATGATGGATATAAATTCAATTCAATGAACGTTATCAGTTTCCCAATACAACAATTTTCATTAAAGACTTTCTCAAAACTTCCAGTGATCCTCAACATTTTCAATTCCATAAACTGATGAAATGACGACCCGTTTTTGCAAACTGCTCATTTTAGCCGCTATACTCTATCAAACGTCTCTAGCTGATATACCCAACTGCGTATTCGAAGACACTGTCGTCTTAACCGCTAGTACCAAATTTGCCAATGGATCGTACCTCTATGAAGGGCTGTTGGTGCCGCCACATCTAACAGCCGAATATGACTATATTGAGCTCTTCGAAGGTGAGCGTAAGCCTGTGGAGCGGCATGTACGCGGTTGTGTGTGTAAGATCAAGCAATGTGTGAAGTTTTGCTGTCACCCAAGAGCGGATATGTATCGGACAAGCGCGACTGCCACGCCTCAATGTGAAGAAAAACTTAATGAAGTGCTCAAATACTCGCCACTTTTGAATGTAACATTGCGAAACAGCAGTCGGGTCGTGATGCATCTGCTGGATGAGTTTGTAGTGCAGCAGGGGATACCATGCGAAGGTGGCTATATGCTGATGCCACATGTATACGAAGACGATCAGTGGGAGTTATTTGAGGTATGTAAAACTAAGTTGCGAATGCGAAGTCCTCAAGTGAAGCAGTTATCGGTTTTTTGTTACAGAATGGCACATTGTTGCGCGTCGGAGATGCGAAATATTTATCGAGGCGAGATTATTGCTTGCAGGCCTATAATACGAGTGAAGAATTTGTGTTGAATCCGATGAATTGTCCGGTTGTTTATAAAGAGCCAGCAACGCTCGTGTTCAATACGATAAGTAAGCCGAAGAAGTCACACACTCTCTGAGAGCGTGAAAGTGAAGGGAGAGTGATAGAGAGCTTATATTTAATTTTGTTTTCCTTTCCAGTCATGCTGATTTCGGCACCATTTCTTTACGTTACCATCCTGATCTATTTTCTCATACCGGAATTGTGGAACTTACATACGAAATGCTTGATTTGTTATCTACTTTCGTTAGCTATTGGAACGACGCTCATTGTTGTGGTCAATATGCAGCATTCAAATTTAGAAACTTTTACTTGCGCTATAATCGGTAAGTTTTTCCAAGGTTGGTGAATATATGGTTCCAACAGGACGGTGCCACAAGCCACACGTTGGCCGCCTCGGTCTTATTGAAAACCCCGTTACTGTATATCGATCTGCAGTCGTTTGCTAAAAAGGGTGTTCTTCTAAGATATTTAAAAATTTGGTGACATTCCACTCAACTAGCGACGATATTTAGATCTGTATGAAATTGCTAAACCAACTGGCTTTCCCGATAGTTCCTGTAGACCCCATAAAATATTCGAGATCTCCAGTAAGTCTAAAACTTTATTTGAACAGGTTTCGTGACATACTTCTTCCTAACTGCCGTTTTCTTCTGGCTAAATGTGATCTGCTTCGATCTTTGGCAAAACTTCCGTATGACCCAAAGTGCAGTGCGAAACTTAACACAGCGTAAACGGTTTCTTTACTACTCACTCTATGCTTGGGGCATGCCAGCGCTGATGACAATAATAACAGCCAGTTTGCAAAGTTCAAATTTACCACAAGGACTCAAGTCGGGCATTGGAGATACGCACTGTTGGTTGAAAAGTAAGTGGTTGATATATAGCCTTAAACGTGATAGACCCCATTTTATTTACATATCTAATATTATACAAATTTCCAGTTGAAGACTGGTCAGCGATGATCTATTTCCATGGACCCTGCCTACTGCTGATTATCTTCAATATCGTCATATTTTTCCTTACGGCCAATAAAATCTATGAAATACGTAAGGAGCTGCAACATTTTTCACGCGGCGACTGCAGCCAAAGGCATTTGCGTTCGCAGCAAAATAAGTGAGTATTATATTATTCATATGGCCACATTCATGATTATCATTTTTTTTTCCAATAAAAAGTAAAAATTTGCTGAAATCTTTCAGTGTATGGCTCTTCTTTCGCATGTTCATTGTAATGGGTATTGGCTGGCTGCTGGAGATTATCAGTTATATGGTTGGCAATAACAGTAAATATGCTCTGCTCTTTATGTTCACCGATGCCTACAATGCGTCACAGGGGCTGATCATATTCATATTGCTGGTTGTGAAAAAGAAGGTGCTATTGCTGATAAAGAAAAGGTGATTGGAAGTTTAGTTTTCTCAAAATATTTGTTTGTTGTGTGTCAGTGAGTTTCCGTATGCTTCGGATAGTAATGTCAGATACAACTCTACTGGGGTGAAAGGGTCTCTTAAAGGATTTTTTGAGTGAATAATATAGTATATTATAATTCGGTGCTTGATAGTTATTTATTAAAGAGGTCGAGCAAATTTTGTTGAAACTGTAGACAAAATTATTATTTCATTAAAAAAAAAACTTAAACAAAACTTAAAACTATCAAAAAGAAGCCGAATTTAGCATTAATAGGTCCAATGCTTTAAAAGTGGTTTCCTGAATTTTAATCTGGTTCAACAATAATGATTTAGTTCAAAATAAATCAATGAAATTCTCATGAAAAAATTAAGTAATACACATTACTCCAGGGTTTCCCAAAGTACAGTCAGTTCTACAAACAGGAACGGATCCGAAAGTCATGTGTTCGTACCCTCAGTTTGTTTTATGCCCTTATAATAATAATAGCATGGTCAAAGGACCGACATCCAATAACCAACAAGGTGAATGCTGCACTGATTACCAATGCTCATTTTGTTGTTGTATTCTCCAGTTATTGCATTCTTTGATTATTGTTTTTTATAAAACGGTAGTAGCGATTCCACGGAAAGGAACTGCGATGTAATTGAACTTTTCGAAACCAAATTAGAATTTTTATATAATTTGAAGGATAATATGTGTTGTAGTGCGAAATATTCTACATATTATTGGAAGAAATATTATTTTTTTCAAACAAATAAAGTCAGATATCGAAGAAGATTCCATTGGTCGTACTAATCTATCCGATTTAAACCAGTAGTCTATTCGATTCGCTATAAATAATATATTGGCAAATAAAAGCCAGTTTTACCATGAAAAGGGTATACTAAGTTTGCTGCGATATTTGTAATACCACACTGCAGTGTTTTCGTCCATTCTGATGACACGACCTAGCCAGCGCAGTCGTTAACTCTTAATTTGCTGCACTATGTCCGTTTCGTCATGTAACTCGTACAGCTCATCATTCATCATCATGTGCAAAGGAGCATAAATCTTCCGCAGAACCTTTCTCTCGAAAACTCGTAGCGTCGACTCATCAGATGTTGTCATCGTCCATGCCTCTGCACCGTACAGCAGGACGGGAATAATGAGTGACTTGTAGAGTTTGGTCTTTGTTTGTCGAGAGAGAACTTTACTTCTCAATTGCCTACTCAGTCTGAAGTAGCACCTTTTGGCAAGAGTTATTCTGCGTTGGATTTCGAGGCTGACATTATTGTTGGTGTTAATATTGATTTCAAGATAGACGAAATTATCTACAACTTCGTAGTTATGACTGTCAACAGTGACGTGCAAGCCAAGTAAAAGCAAACGTCAGATACTCTAAAAAAAGGAACGTACAAAATAATCAGTCTGACGAACCAAGCCAATTTGGCAATGTCCGCCTGTCTGTCCGTCCGTCTGACCATTAGTTTTTGACATATCGATCTGAAGTTTTGCACCCGTCCTCTTCTAAGCAAGAAGCCGTTTATTTGTCGGTATGACCGATATCGGTTCACTATAGCATATACATAGCTGCCGTACAAACTGAATAATTGGAATAAATTGCTTGCATGGTAAGCCTTTTCATTTGATAAGATATCTTCCAGAAATTTTGCATGATTATTGTCTAATTTCTAGCTGCCTTTTTTCTTGTTTTGAGTTAAACATGCTTGATATGTAATACGATCTATTCCGAAGGATTGAGTAGCTTAATAGTATGGTTATAAGTATAATAAGGCCGCCTATTATTCACTTTATAAATTTTTTCGAAATTATATATTTTCTTATGTATGCAGTTCATAAGAATAACTTTTATTACCTAAGCTATAAATAGTACTACTAACGACTCACCTTTTTAGATTTACTAAATCGGATAACACTTTGCAGCTTTCAACTAGAAGATTTACGAAGTCCAGCACGTCCGCCATGGAGTTATGTAAGTAGTTAAAGTGAAATCCTGAAATGAAATTGTCTTTTGAAATATTTTATAATTATATTTAATTATTATATAATAACTACAGTATTCGAAAACACATTGAACTGAGTATCGAAAACATTTTTGAATTATTTCTGACTATAACTTTTATACTAGATAATTTTTGGAAAGGTTTTCAATAAATCCCTAAAAATTTAGGGTTGGAAGGTTAAAAAATTCCGTGTAAATAATATTTGACGAATTTAGCATAGTTTTCTGTGAACAAGGAGGATTAAAGCAAAATTTACCAACTTTTTTATAATCTTCTAGAATCCGATTAGTACAAATCGCCTGAAAAGATTTAGATTTGAGAGAAATAGCATTTGTCCTAGCAGAAAACAAGTTAGAAAAGCGAAGTTCGTTAAGAGATACCACTTCTTAATGGCCGTATTGTATTATAGACTTCAATCAAGTATATTTTCAAACAAATTTATAGAAGAGTATACCTAAGCTATCAGAAGAGTATAAGAGATATTTCGAAACCAATTAGCTTTAACGAAATACATATAACTCATAGATTACTTGTAAGACCTAGCTTTCAATTCGGGTCTGTTGCCATACATGTACTTAATAGGGATGACGAACAGTTTTCAGCATAGTTTTTAATAGTTCCAGCTTGTATCTAAGAGATTGATAGAGGAAACATATATAAGTGTATTGATTTATAATACGAAATTTTTTTTAATATTAAGACTATATACGAGTATTAAGGGGATAACTACATAATCGCTTTTTAGACCTTTATTTTTTTAACTACAAAATTAGCCAGTCTTCGCTTTTTATTTTAAAATCACTTTTAATTTTTTTTCTTATAGCCAATGCTGAAAGTCGATGGAAACTTCGGAACTGAAAATCAAACCAATCATGAGGAGTCGAGAGGGTAACTGCAAAACATTCGAATAAAAATAACGTTTACCGTGGGTATTAATATTTTATAGTAAAATAAGGTTTAAAGATAAGGCACCGGTTTGTCGAAGCCCAAAAGCATCCAAGCAAACGCGTGTCCGCCAAAACAACTCACCAAAGAACAGTAAATATTTTTAAGTACTTAGTTTTTATCAAAAGCCAGTATATAGTATATGACAAGAAGTGGTTACATGATGTTGCCACTTTGAAAAATCATAATTTTGTATTAATATTCGAAGAACAATAATATCAAGACAATATTTTATACATTTTTTAATATTAATATGTAAAAGTACAAATACACTCATAAACTAAAGCTGTCTTCGATTCGCCAAACCTTGAAAAGTGACGAATAGAAGCAATTAATCATTTACGGCGTAAAGAAAGATAATACTCTAATTAGATGCCCTCATACATTTCTGTATATAGTTGTAAGGATGTTATTTTTGTTGCTTTCAAATATAAATTTTTTGGACGTGAATGCTGAATTTTAATAGAGAGAACTCAACATAGATCAGGCAAATCGAAAACGGTTTTTATAATTTGAATATATGTGGGCATACGTATATGTTTTTCTCTCAGTGTATACATAAAACATTTAATTTTTTATAAAATATACAGCAAATTTATATAATAGATATTAAGTATTAGTAATAATTTTTACACAAAAATGTATTTTTTATTGCAAGAAATATTATTATTTAAATAAAATAAAATAAAAAATATTTTAAATAATATGTTAAAATTAAAAAAATTGTTATTTTTACTTAAGCGCATTTTTTGGCCTTTGGTACCTTAAATTACAACCCTCCCCTATATGCGTGACAGCGGAAAACCATTCTTATTCCATATCTGATTTCCGCATCCAAAAAAAAAACGAATCGTACGCTATCATTTCGTTGTAATTTATGAGTTTAGAATAGGCCTAAATCCGTATACCATTGGTCTAACAAATCGTCGCTATTTTTTATAAGATACAAAGACCGATCCATTTCGAGGTTCCCTACTTTTTTAAAGAAAAACCATACAAACTTCGAATTTAATGGAAAATGTTTATTATCTGTCGAAAGCACATTCTTTGGCATATATTTTTAGAGGATTATCTGTTTCATATGTTGTCTCAGATGGTCCATTCGTTGAGTCCAACTTTCGATGACTCGTTCGAGCATTTCGACTGGTAACTGGTGAATGTGTTATGCCACGAAGCGGGATTGTCCGCAAAGACTTTAGACTTTACATATCCCACAAAAAGTCTAACGGTGTGATATCACATGATCTTGGTGGCCAATCGACCGGCACAAAACGTGGAATTTACTGCTCCCCGAAGGGTTATCACAAAGCCATTGATTGATGCGATATGTGGGAAGTGGCGCCGTCTTGTTGAAACCAAATGTCGCTGAGATTACGAGCTTCAATTTTAGGCATCAAATAGTCGATTATCTTGCCACGATTAACGGTCTCTATTGACGGTTACATTCTCACCGGCAACATTTTTGAAGATCGAATCTTCTTGGAACTTTGCAAGAGTCCATAGAGTGAAAGGAATGAAAATGTGCACGTTCTCGATGTAAAATGTGCCAAGTCGTTCCATACGTCATTCCGAGTTGCTGCGAACGGCGCCTAATCGACTCTCCACGGTCTTCGTGTATACTTTGAGCTACGGCTGGAATATTCGGTCGAATATTATCCAATAATGAATGCTGGGTCTCAAGATGGGTGATCGTGTTGCGAATATAACGGTCAGTAGGCCGATTATGTTGACCAAAAGTTGAGCGAAGCGCGCAAAACACAATATTTACAGCACGTGACTTTTTGTCATAAAGTTGAACGATTTGTAAACGCTGTGCAGTCGTAAGTCTTTCTATAATGAAATACCAAACAATACTGAACAAACATAATATGACAGCTTGACACGACTCACGCGTGATCTGTCAAAAAAAGGCTATGAATAAAAGTACTTCAACTTGGATTAGCCGTTACTTTATTTGCAATAAGTCCCACTGTAAATCTACGATGTTCGAAAATTTAAAAAAAATATTCTTAGTTTGGAAGGTGTTCCTCCTAATCATAATGTAAAGTACGTTTGGACTATTCTCACACCAATCAATTCATCCATATATTTTAATTAACGCGTTTGACTATCCAGAACTAACAGAGTACATTTCATTACGGAAAAGAGAAAAAAAAATTAAGATCTAAGAATATTGGTATCAAGGTATTAGTTATGAAAGTTGAAAGGGAAGGGTCTTCATTGGTTTCTATAACGGAAATTATGTATAGTATGTAAACCTTATGTGCTTTTACAAGTGTTAATCAAAGAAGGTATTGAGACTAAAATCAGCTAAAAGAAAGTATTTATGTAGTCAAAAGTGAAATTGTAAGGAATAGTACTGAGTCATAGAATTAATAGATCGTGTTAATATAGTATGTGAAAATATGATGTGAATTTCGGTTCAATAAGAAAATAAATATACGAAATTTATATGTCTCAACGAGATTAAAGTAAAGTTTCGAGAGAGTCTGTCGTAAGTGTGATAACAACGGCAAGTTATTAAGAAAGTTTGTCATCAAAAACCACTGCCAGCGACTTGCAGCAAAGCCTATCTTCGAGAAATATATGTAAAGGATTTTAGTGCAAGAAGTATATAATTTCGGTTTTTGATTACATACATATATAGTATATAATGTATATGTATATAAATATATATAATAATACATATTTATGGAATTACACATTTCTCTCCCATCTCTATCTCTCCATATACTACATGCATATTTGCGGTTAGATGGGTTTTTCGAAGCTGATTTATTCGCATAAGGAAATTATTTTGTCAGTTCGGAAGGGTATTCGCGATCGGTTAGCAGACAAATCGGATCCGTCGTGAAGTTATGAAGCTTCATTGCAAAAATTAGTCTGTATTTTGCGGAGGATTGGGTGAAAACAATATTTGTTTGAATTGTTTGAGTGAATTTTAGTCCGCTTTAGACTGAGTTGAAAATAGTTTTTTTGGATTTTCGAAAAGTGTTTTCAATGATTAATTTATATTATTTAATACCGTCAATTCTTTTATTAACTTTCATCGGCATTTTATAACTTTATTTAACAGAAGCGTGAATACAGTGATGAATTATAGTTATATATCAAGTGTTAAAACCGTTATTTTTATTTGATATAGTGTTTATTAAAAACATCAAAATTTTAAACAAAATCTTGATAAGTGAACGTCTCATGGTTTTAATTAATTTTATTTTTTTCCCAATATATGTATTGTGCGTATTTATAGTCTCCGATTCACTATTTCTTGGTTCGACTCTGTTTTCTGTCAAAAAAATTACACGTAAAAGCAACAACTGAGTTATCGAGTTGACAGATAGCTAAGCGACTTTAAAATCACTAAAATCTCTTAGAGTTTCGTTGATAATAGCGAAGGAATGCTTTAAGCTCTAGTGGATCTCCTATTTTACGATAAACCTGCAATGGATTTCCAGGACATAGTGATATTCTTGGCAGAGGAACTAGCCAGTAGAGGCACCACTCTACAAATTGATTCCGGAAAAAAGGGAGTTTATATGCCTCTGGCTTATTGTAGATACGAAATCGGTAAACATGTGTTAGATATAGCGGAGTCTAGGTAGAGACAATCCCTAACTTGTTCTACCAGCAAGCAAATGTGACACGAATGGAATATGGGCCTCACATGCTGACTATTAAAATTCAAAAGAAAGGACGTAATAACTTTAGTAGGAGTGTTAAGTGATCACTGCGTAATTGGAAGTCATTCCAAGAAAGTAGGAACACAATATAATAACAATTGTAGAAGCTTTCAGCAGATAGAAGAATAAGAGACTATAAACCACCTTCTAAACGAATGTAAGGCTCTAAATAGAAAAAAATCGTAACTAAGGACGAGGGTTTCTTAATGACATTTCGGAAGATGCACTTCATCAAAAGATGGGGTGGTTCAGAGAGGAAAGAATAGAGTGAGGGAATTTTAATCCCAGTTGTTTCACAATGGGCCTCTTAAAAGCCTAGGTGCGTCGTCAGAAAGCCACTTTATCTAAATACCTAGTAATGTAAATTGTTCAAATGACAAAAGAATATAAATTGTGACAAAATAGTATCCTGAAATTGTAAATAAAACGCAAATTGTTTAACTATTCATCAATATTTATTTTGTCACCTTCAAAGTAATCCCCAACAGATGTAATGCACTTATGCCAACGATTTTTCCAGTTGTCGAAACACTTTTCATAAGCACTTTTTGGGATGGCCTTTAGCTCCTTCAGCGATTTTTTTTTTCGTCTATCGACTGAAGACGGGTTCCATTGTGATGATGTTTGTTGATTTGTTTGCATGTCAAACTCATAGGCCCATGTCTTGTCGGCAGTTATAATGCTCTCCACGAATGTGGGAGCGAAATTCGCACGATAAGTCGTTTCCAAAAAGGGAGGGGTTTTTGTAACAAAAAAAAAAACAAAGAAAGAGGCATGTCGTCAACGATCTCTCGATCATCTTTGAAGGCTTTGTACCACTCGTAGGCATTTGTTTTTGATAAAACTGAATCACTGTAAGCCTTTTCCAACATTCGCACACGAAATTTGGTTAGAAATACAAAACTTGAGACAAATTCTTTGTTCGATATTTTTACTCATTAAAAAATCGCAACGCACAACTGAGGTGTGCCGACTTATGTAAGCAGCTGCTGTAAACCATCTGTTTGACAGATCGGGCTCATATTTGGCACAGTAATTAAGGATAGTCCTACTAACTTAGCAAAATTTTTTTGCAATGTCATTTAGCCTGGGAATTTAATTAAAATTTCTGGGTGCTTTTTTGTTGCAATGTAAAAATTATTAATTTTTGAAATTTAAGCCCCAAAATCAATTCTAGTAAGAGTTAAATCAAATGATAGTCATATCAGCACTTTCTGTGGTTGGAGGCGCTGATAACCTTACTGCGTCATATACAAAATTTCTCCTAAAGGGCCATACTTGCAGCTGAGTTGTAGTTAACTGATAAACCATTTCGTTACTCAGCTGGGCCCTGATAAATACTATGTAAATATGAGTACTAAATTACTTTTCACAGGTCTTAGCTGAGCAAAATGATTGCTGCTCCATTGGCTTCAAGCAATGCGTTTTATTTTTTTCTCTCAACTGTAACTTTACACTTTGCTATCGCCGAAATACCAGATTGCGCTTTCGAGGACACAGTTAATATAACGGGGAATCAGATTTTACCCACAGGTTTCTACAACTATGAAGGTTTAGCGGTGCCGCCTCATTTGACTGGGTTTTACGAGCACATAGAGCTCTTCGGTGGTAAACGTGAGGTCGTGGCGAAGCATTTACGCGGTTGCGTGTGTCAACTCAAGCGTTGTGTGAAATTCTGCTGTCATCCCAGAGCCGATATGTATCGGTCGACGGAAACTTTGCGTGTGGAATGTGATGATCAATTGAATGAAGAGCTTACATATTCGCCATATTTGAATATAACGTTGAATAACGGTAAACGCATTTCAATGCATGTGGTGGATGAGTTTGTGGTACAACAGGGGCTACCGTGTGACCTGGGATATATGCTAATGCCACATCTACGCAA
Organism: Bactrocera neohumeralis; assembly: GCF_024586455.1. Classification (NCBI taxonomy): domain Eukaryota; kingdom Metazoa; phylum Arthropoda; class Insecta; order Diptera; family Tephritidae; genus Bactrocera; species Bactrocera neohumeralis. The sequence continues at coordinate 28,248,317 of NC_065923.1, forward strand.
AGAACATCAGTGGGAACTGTTTGAGGTAAGAAATAGAAAACCTTATTTCTGAATAAAAAGTTGGTTGAAATTATTTGAAGGGGTGTTGAAGAAGGATTAGTCGATTTTGAATAGGAATAAAACAAGCTGTGTGAGCTTAGACTGTAAAAACTCCAAGTGAGTAGTTGGCTCAAATTAAAAATACTTTCAATAATCTCTTGAGAACTAATGTCAAATCACATGAAAAAGCTTCGTACGGTGGCCATCTTGTGTTTTGGGCTTGCGCCATATCTTTTATATTCAATCTCTTGAGTCACTTAGATATTGTAGGTGTGTAAGCTAAGCTTCGGAACACTGAAGAGTTGACTACTTCTGGAGTTTTAGTCCACTTTAATTCAAAGTTTCGAGTAGTCAACTATCTGAAGCTTCTTTGCCATTAAATCGAGGCGATCCAATTGAAGTTCCCTTTATGATCTATTGTTCTTCTTCTTCTTTACTGGCGTAAACAGAGCTTATGCGGTTATAGCCGAGTTAACAACAGCGCGGAGACTGTTGTTTCTTTTTAATTCGGGTTTTTTTTACGCGGCAGGTACCAAATCTAGCGTGCAACCTTGTGGAGGGATGGTTCGCCTTCTCACTTTAGTTCGCCTTTAAACGGATGTTCTTTGGCCATCCAGGGGATACTTGTTCTAGGACCGGAAGTTTTGAGCTTCTGAAGCCATATGTAAACAAGCGTTTCTGGCCACTCCCAAGTAAATAGCGCTCAGAGAACTTTCTTCACTCGCGTGAAGTTCTACATATGACTCTAACCTCCATTATTACATTACTATAATCTCAACCAATGATATTAAGTTTGCCGGAATTTATAACACCCAGAAGGGAACTTCGGCAGCGATAAAACCCCTGGGCAAATTTTCTAGATTAGATCATTATCAAAATGAAGTTTTTCCATGGACACTTTTTTATTCGTGAAGTGTATTTTTGAATCAATGCAAACAAAGATAACGTTTTTTCTTGTTTTTCCAATGAAATATTACCCTTTGCTTACAGAATGGCTCGCTACTACGCTTTGGGGACCAACTGCTCATTTCTAGACGAGATTATTGCCTGACTGCATATCCTGTGGGCAATCATTTTGCACTAAATCCAATGAATTGTGATGCTGGACAGAAAAATTCTGCAAGCATAATGCTGAATACTATAAGTAAGAGAGAGGACCAGAAAAAGAGAAGAAGAGAGAGAGAGAGAGAGTTCGAAAGAAAAAGAGAGAAAGAGTTCGAAAGAAAAAAAACGACTTCTTGAAACTTTAAATAATTTTCTTAATTTCTTACTTTTTCAGTTATGTTGATTTCCCTGCCTTTTCTCTATGCTACCATTTTGATTTTTTGGCTGGTTCCCGGACTACGGAACTTGCATACCAAATGCTTGATTTCTTATCTATTCTCGTTAGCTATTGGCAACACTATGATTATAGCCATTAATTTGAGAAAAACGGATTACGATAAAGCCATCTGTGCTGCTATGGGTGAGTCTGTTTCTTTTTTATTTGACGAATGGTTGAACTGTAACAAGATTGAACTTGGACTTGGACCAGATCGGAATGGACTTTTGGTAATGGTGGAAAATTTCCATCAAGTCACATGGAGTACACCGAGATACAATGCTGACCTTTAGAACGTGTTAAACAATTTCAAATCTCTCAGTTGTTCGGAGATGAGAGACCTTATACAATAACATTAAGATACATTCACTTGGATAAACCTTTAAATAGTGGGCGCATAATTTATTCATACAAGTAATATATATTTGTGGAACCATGATGAAACTCCGCATCCAAGTGAAAGATCCGAAAACCCTCTACTTACCAAGAAAATCGGGCAACAAAGTGCATGTGCCTAAAAAATAAGTAGATCAGGACAACGGAAAATATGTATCACAAATGGGATACAGAAATAATGCTCAATTATTCTTCAATGGTCCTACATTGATATTTCTTTCTATATTAACAGGATTTATCACCTATTATTTCCTCTCGGCAGTCTTCTTCTGGCTTAATGTTATCTGTTTCGATATGTATCAGAATTTTCACGGCACCAAAGGGAGCATTCAGCATCTGTCTCAACGAAAACAGATTATCTACTACTCAGCCTACGCTTGGGGTATGCCGGCTGTGATGACCGCTATAACGGTTACTTTACAGTACTCCGACTTAACAGATGAGTTGAAGTCGGGCATTGGCGTTACACACTGTTGGTTGAAGAGTAAGTTGAAGCCATAATACAGATGTAGCTACGATACTTCATGGTTAATCAAGCTCTTGTATTCTGCAGGTAACGATTGGTCGGCAATGATGTATTTCCATGGACCTTGTCTCTTACTCATTGCCATCAATATTGTTATCTTTTCTGTGACTGTAAAGAAGATCTATTCCATACGCAAGGAAATAGACGTGTTAACTCAGAATGAAGATGGAATGAGTCGCTTGCGTTTACAACAAAACAAGTTCGTCTTCTACGGTTTATTATTATCAAGATTTACTTTATATAATTTCCCAAATTGTATCACTTCTAGCGCTTGGCTCTTCTTTCGCTTATTCATTATAATGGGTATTAGTTGGCTGTTAGAGATAATCGCTTATATGGTCGATAACAAGAGTGATTATGCTATTATATTCAAAATAACGAATATCTATAACGGTTTTCAAGGATTAATCATATTTGTGTTATTGGTTATGAAGAAGAGGGTGCTCCTGCTCATAAAGAATGGTAAGTCAATTACAAAATTTTCTTTGCATTTTTTTATATACTCTGACGGGGTATGACAGAGTTGCATTGGATTCAGAAATTTTATTTAATCTCTATTTGTTGATATTTTGCAGCTGTTGTGGAAACCGCTTGGAAAGTGCAACGATGAGAGATTACAGATTATATAGATACTATAAAATTTTAATGACGTCGTTAATATAATTACTTATATACATATATATATAGACCTATATTAAAAAAATTTATTATACTTAAACTGCCTTTATTATTCTCATAAATTATTTAAAGACAATTTTGCGAAAACAGGTTTATATAGTTTTCGAATTATTTTTTAAAAGGAGCAAGGTTTTTTATTATTTTTATTTTAAACATAAAGCTGGTATTGATCCAATTTTTCGGTGTACAACAAGTCGATTAAAAAGTTCTCGGACTACCATAATAATACACATTTTTTTGTCGAAATTTGTTTTTTATTCAACATATGAAGTTCTCTTCATAGGTAATGATATAATGTGATAATAGCGGCCCTTCAACTTTTTGATACCATTTTTGTAGTATGATTTGTCCTTTGCTTCAAAAGAGGCCTTAGTTTAGACGATTCTCTTTTTATTCGATGAAAATTTCTTCCTAGAGAGCATTCTTTTAAGATCTGAGAAGATGAAATTGTCTGGAGAATACGGTGGATGCGAAAGCAATTTGAAGACCAATTCATAGACTTTTGCAATCGTTTTCACTGACTTCAGGGTGAAATGATGGATACATGTTTCATTCGCTGTCACATGCCGTTGAAAAATTCTGGTTTATTACGATTAAATATCTCCAAACGCTGTTCCGAATCATCAACTCGACGTTGTTTTTGCACATAGCTTTCTTTTTTTTTCTTCTTTATTGGCGTTTGATATAGTTTACAGGGATATAGTTGAGTTTACAACACACCTGGTCTTTCCAACGGAGTGCAGGTCTTCCTCTGCTTCTCCCGGTGAATACTGCATCGAATACTCTCAGAACTAGAGTGTTTTCATTCATTCGGACGACATGACTTAGCCTGCGTAGCCGCTATGTCTTAATTCACTGAATTATGTCAATGTCGTCGTATAACTCATACAGCTCATCGTTTCATTGACTACGGTATACTCCCTTGCCAATGTGTCAAGCGATCAGAATCTTTCTCTCGAAAACTCGTAACGCCGACACATCAGATGTTGTCATTGTCAATGGCTCTGCACCATATAGCAAGACGGGAATAATGAATGACTTTTAGAATTTGGTATTTGTTCGTCGAGAGAGCACTGTACTTCTCAATTGTCTACTCAGTCCGCAGTAGCACCTTTTGGCAAGAGTTATTTTTCGTTGGATTTCGAGGCTGACGTTGTTGTTGGTGCCAAGAGAGGCAAAATTATCTACGACTTCAAAGTTACAACTGTCAACAGTCAGGCTTATTCCACGGTAGTAGGCGTAGATTGTGGAGTCTCGCTTTTTGTAGATTGGGCAGAGCACACTTACCGTCTTTGGTGCTCATTTCATCATGTCTAAGCTTAGGATGCCAATACTTGATGACTGATTTTTTTAGGGCAGTGTCCGGAAACCCGTCAACAAATGTTTTTGCTTCAACTGTATTTTAGCCCCTCAAAAGGCATTATTCTATCAACATACGAAATTCCTTTTGTCCATTTGCTTTGCTTCACTCAAAGTGATATAATTCATAAACTTATTATCCGGTTGGAGCTAACTAAAAATCATATGGTGTCATCTATGTGTGGGGTGATCTGGTATCTCTTCGGTATTTCGAACGCAAAGACATCTCAAATTTACCAAAAAGACAATTGATAACACTAACGTGTACCAAAGCTAATTAAGAGATTGTGTTACGTAAAGTAAGAAGTAAGTGGAATAACCGAATACAGCAGTAGCGCCCAAAGCATATGCAGAGGGTCTAAACAATACTATATTTAAGAAAACTTTTGTTAGGAAATATAGTATTAACTGTGAACACAAGGGATCTTATTATAAGGGTGGAGATTTTAAGATCTTATAAAGAGCATAGGTTTCATGTTTTTGGTGGCCAAGGCTCATGTGTTCCGGCATTGGCTACCACGAAGGATAGCATGAAAAAAAGTCCACTTTCTCTTATTGGCAGACCTGTAATGAAACTGTGAGAGCTAGCTGATGTGATGACCATCTCTTCTGATTTTCGCAAAGTGAAGTCTACATAGACCAAATACCTAAAAAAAGTACTTGGTTGATTCGATGGCAAAGAAAATTTAACCTTTTTAGCGAAGAAAAAAGTTCTCTTACATCATGATTTGAACCTGGTTCAGACCTACGCCGTCCTACAGTCATATATGCAGATCGATTTGGGGCGTAATCTTTTTTCAAGCTGAAAAAAGTCATTCGCCGGGCAAGTAGTGGAGTCATCGGAGGTTATCACCGCCACGGAGACTCACTTTGCTGACCTACAGAAGAAGTATTTTGGGAAGGAGAATATCTTGATAAATAAATTACCTTTGCTTTCGTTTTAGTGGAGATCTGTCATTTTTGAATATTATAATGAACTAAACTGATTAGAATAAATTACTTTTCATAAAACTGTGAATTTTTGTATAAAAAATTTAGTAGAGAGTTGCCATATTTTTCAAATCGAAAACTTTTATTGTAATTAAAGATTTTTTTTAATAACACTTCATTGAATTTGTGATATAATCTAATTACAATATTTATTGCAATTAGTTGGAATTAATTACATACATATATTGTGACAAAAAAGTACCCGGATATTGTAAATAAAGCGCAGAATATTTAATTTTTTGACAATATTTATTTTGTGGCCTTCAAAGTAATCCCCACCAAATATGATACAGTTATGTCAATGATTTTGACTGTACTCGAAACACTTTTCATAAGCACTTGAGCCGAATCTGGTGAATACGGTGGTTGATCGATGCTATTCATTGCGTTTTTTGCTTTAAATTCGATCACAATCGTGGCTCGATGCGATGGTGCACTAACATCGAGTAAAATCCATGGATGGATCTTGCACAATTCCAGCCATTTTTGACGGATGTTCGCATGCAAACGCCTCAATATGGCCAAATAAGACTGTTTACTGACCGTCTGTCCCTCCAGAAGAAATTCATGATGCATCAAACCTCGAATATCGAAAAAAAAACAAACATCTCCTCGATTTTTGATCGACTTTGGCGTGTTTTTTTGGTTTCGGTTCGTTTTTTTCCCTTTATTCCGATCATTGTTGATTTGGTTGCATGTTAAACTTATAAACCCATGTCTCGTCGGCAGTTATATTGCTCTGCATGAATGTGGGATCGGAATTCGCACGATCAAGCATGTCCAAAGAGACCTGTATACGTTACTGTTTTTGAAGAAAATTCAGTTTTATCGGAACGAGTCGAGCAAGGACGCATTTCATAGCCAAAATATCCAGCAATCTCTTGCCAGCACGAGGCATGTTTTCAACGTTTTATCGACCGTCTTGGAATGCTTTGTACCACTCATAGGCTTGTGGTTTTGATAAAACTGAAGCAACATTCGCAACAATTCTGCACACGAAATTTGGTTGGCAATGCAAAATTTGAGTCAAATTCTTTGTTCGATATTTTTACTCATTATAAAAATCGCAACGCACTACTGAGGTGTGCCGACTTAAGCAACTGCTGTAAACAAACTGGTTGACAGATCTCGCTCATATTTGACATAGTAATTAAGAACAGTCCTAGCAACTTAGCAAAAACATTTTTTCGAAATATCATTTACCCGTGGAATTTAATTAAAATTTTCGGGTGCTTTTTTGTCACAATGTGTGCACATAAACAAATTTGAGTTTTTCGATGTTATAAGAGCCTGTAAATAAACGAGTAATTTTAGTTTACTATAATACTCGTGCGGTTCAACAACAATACAATAGGAGCTCCAACGAAATTCTGCGGTTAAAAGTTGTTATTGCTGATTAATGTTTGTAAAAATAGTACTTAGTATTCATGTTGAAGTGACTAGTCAACAACTATTTCATAAAAAAGAAAATAAAAAACCAAAAAAATATGTGTTATACAATAAAATCATAATACAAACTATATCATTCATTGATCTGGGAAGGAAAGACGAATCGATTTTCGGTGCAAGCAATCGCCTTAAACTGATCTATATGACTTGTATGAACATTTCTTTGCTAGCCTCCGTATTTTTGGCTGATTTTATACCGGAAATATCAGTCAATTTGTGAAACGTACTAAGGAAGTCAAGTGATATTGAATACGAATATTTTCCTGGCAAAAGTGTGATCTCCTTTGAAAATGGATAAAATCGGTTGAGTACTTTCCCTAACCAAATTTATCTAATATAATTGTGTCGTATACATCGATCAATATGTGAGAGAGGTGCCATAATATTCTGGATATAATGAGATGGTGAAAACTGTCTAATTATATATTCTTCTAACCCTCCATATAAAACAACATTTGTTTGACATTCCGTCTCTACATTGTGTTTCCAATACACTAAAACACAGCATTGTCATGACCGTGTGTGTAACGATCATATAATTTTTTAGACTTTATTTTTAAGCTTTGAAACACCAATTTTCTTTTAAAATATTAAGAAGTCCGATAGTCCGAAAGACCTATCAAAGTCTCTTAATAAGAACCTACTAAATTTCTGAGTGATTTCTGAGTACCTACATATCACCTGGTATTCTCATTATAATATTGCCAGACCGACTTTGTTACGACTTTTCTTTCGCCAATAATCCGATATTAGTAGATGAACTTATTTTTTTCTGGTACGTGTCGCTTCAGCTGTGAGAAGTAGAATTCTCAAATATTGTATGATTTTTTGGAAAGTTTTTGGAGCGCCAAGGTGAATACAGAGAAGTGGCCTAGTCATCTCAATATTCAGAGGTGTGTTAATTTGTTTTCTCATACATTTTCGGAAGTACTACTGACCGTCAGAAGTCAACGGCTGAAGAAACCATAGATAATTTAATTAGAGCACTCTGCAAATGAGTAAGAAAACTTGTCAATAAGCAACAGCTTCGCAAAATATTTTTTTTTACTTTTCGTTCAGAGATCTGTAAGAAGAAAGTACTACAGAATTACTCATGGTCGTTCATTTCTTCGAAATATTTGCAGAGTTTCGAAGATTTTTATATAAAATAGTGATTAAGACAAGCCGAAGTTATTTGCTTTCACCTTATTATATATCTATAAAGATGAGAATCTCTTTCAGTTGAATAGCTTCGAATTCATTAGATTTTCGCTTTTTCTAACTGCTTTTTTGATTTGATCTCTGAGCTGTAGGTTCTTTAGTTTCTTTATATTTTTGGCCTCAACTCTTTTGCAATTTCAATCTGGAATATTTTTCTTCGTCTTTATGCTTTATTTTGCTCTTATTCTGCGAGGTCAGGCTCAGTATCGAGCGAGACTTTTTGGAACATCTGAGCTCCTAAGCTTGAACGAATTGCCTGGTCAAGGAGCTCGTGAAGGTTGGAGAGATATGTGTAGCCACTATTCTGATAAGGAAAATAGTAAAAAAAAATTATTTATCGACAAATTATCTTTTCTCTCGTATCATAAAGTGCAAAGCTATTTATATGTATTACTAGAAAAATATACTTACATATTTTAAGGTTTTAACTTTAACTGGCTAATTTGAGTGGACCTAATAATAACGCTACTTATAAAGTTAATAAAATATATAACAACGAATTTCAGTGTGAAAATGCGATATCGGCACTCGATCGTGTGTTTCGTTATATATTTATTGAATTGCCACGGAGTTTTATCGAATATACCGAATTGTGCCTTTGAAGATACTGTTAACATAACTGCTAGTCAAAAATTCCCGAATGGTACCTACTCCTACGGAGGTTTGTTAGTACCGCCGCATTTGATTGGCTACTATGAATGCATAGAACTGTTCGGTGGTGAGCGCAAGCCCGTGGAGCAGCATTTACGCGGCTGTGTATGCCAACTCAAGCGATGTATCAAATTCTGTTGTGATCCACGCGCCAAGATGCGTCGTTTAGACGAAACCTCTCCAGCAAAATGTGAACCGACACTCATAGAGGGTATTAACTATTCACCATATTTAAATATAACGCTGCACAACGGTACTCAATGCGCAATGAATTGGCTGACTGAATTTGTGGTGCAAAGAGGGTTACCGTGCGAAAGTGGAGGAATGCTAGTTCCACATCTAAGTGATCTGGACCGATGGGAATTGTTTGAGGTAAATAAGTACATAAGTAAAATAAAATAAAAATATTATGTCTGAACTTTTGTATATTCCACAGAATGGCTCACTGTTGATCGCTGATCGCCCATTAATTTCTCGACGAGATTATTGCCTGTATGCGTATCCAGTAAATGGTATAAATGTACTGAATCCAATGGATTGTTTTCCTGATACTGAAGAGAAACCACTAACAATAATAGCCAACACGATAAGTAAGTACCGTGTGAGTAAGATAGAGAGAATCTCTTCATGTAGGAGAGAGACAAAGAGAATCAAAGAAAAGCAGGAGATAAGTCTATAACTATATTCGTGCGGTTGTTATACCCTGAACAGGATATATTAAGTTTGTCACGAGGTTTGTAATACCCAGAAAGAAGCGTCGGAGACCCTATAAAGTATACATATATATAAATGATCAGTATGTTGAGCTGAGTCGATTTAGCTATGTCCGTCTGTCTGTATACATACGAACTAGTCCCTCAGTTTTTAAGGTATCGTTTTGAAATTTTGCAAACGTCATTTTCTCTTCAAAAAGCTGCTCATTTGTCGGAACTGCCGATATCGGACCACTATAACATATAGCTGCCATTCAAACTGAACGATCGGAATCTAGTGCTGGTATGGAAAACTTTTGCATTTGACAAGATATATTCAAGAAATTTGGTATGAGTTATTGTTCATAGAAGTAATGTAATATCGGAAGAAATTGTTCAGATCGGATTACTATAGCATATACCAAACCGAACGACCGGAATCAAGGGCTTGTATGGAAAACTTTCGCATTTGACGTGGTATCTTCACGAAATTTGACATGGATTACTGCTTAAGGTAACAATAAAATCTCCGAAAAAATTGTTCAGATCGGATTACTATAGCATATAGATTCCATACAAACTGGACACATAGTTACTAAAAGAAATGCTTCTGTGAAGGGTATATTAGCTTCGGTGCAGCTGCTGCTTTTAAACGTTTTGAAATGGCTACTTAAGTGGCTCTCGAAGATTCTGAGAGCTCTTCTTGTATTTGGCCACAATCTTCATCGTACAATGCTGTCAAGATGACTTTAAACTAAGGCTTTCTTCGTATAAAAATAATGAAGAAGAACTCCCCATAAAAAAAACTTTTCACGTACAAAGTTCGACATATTTGAGTAAAGAAAAGGCTTCCATACTCTTCCGCTGAACTAAATTTTCTAAAAAAGACGCACAAGTGAAGTAACCTAATTTAAATATACGCCATTTTTTTGGCAAAATCGAACAGAACTATTTTAAGCACTGATGAAATAAAGAAACAGTAAAGAAGCCAAATATTTCGTTAAGCGTTTTTCTTGGAAATTAAGATAATAAATAGGAAAAACACAGAAGTGTGGACTCGAGCACCACAGAAGTAGCTTTCCAACGCCACCTCTTGGCAAGCCACACGAATATAGTTATGAATCCAATATATACATATATACAAAGAGTGAGGGTCAGAAAGCGATAGGGAGATTAAAGCGTAATAAATTTGAGTTTTAGAAATAACGCAGATGAGTCTTTCATATATGTATATTTGACAGTTTTGACAATTTCCGCACCATTTCTATATGCAACAATACTTATATTGTGGCTTATGGGAAAGTTAAGGAACTTACATGGCAAATGTTTAGCTTGTTATCTATTTTCATTGGCTAATGGAACGCTGCTAATTGTAGTGATCAATCTAAGACAGTCGATATACGATGATATCGATTGCGCTACTATAGGTGAGTATGCTATTTCCTCTTGGTGTTGTAGAAAAGATACTATACTCGTAGAAGAGAGTCATATTAGCTGTAAGTTCATACATCATTCATGGTTTCATTGAATTTTTATAGGATTCGTCACCTACTATATCCTCACAGCCGTCTTTTTCTGGCTTAACGTGATCTGCTTCGATCTCTGGCAAAATTTTCGCATCACCAATGTTCCCATTCAAAAAACAACGCAGCACAAACGGTTTCTTTTTTACTCGCTATATGCTTGGGGAGTGCCAGCTATTATGACCGCTATAACGGTTACGTTACAGTATTCCGACCTGCCGGACGAACTGAAGTCGGGTATTGGTGTTTTACATTGTTGGCTGAATGGTAAGTTGCAGTCATATATAGATACATATGTATATATGTATACATATATGTATGTATATACGATTCTTTGTGGCTAATCAAGCACGATTCCTATGCAGCTGATAACTGGTCTGCGATGATTTATTTTTATGGAACTTGTCTCTTACTTATCGTTTTCAACATTGTCCTCTTCTCGTTGACCATGAAAAAAATCTTGACGATCCGTCGTGAATTGCGGAATTTGACGAGTGATGATTGTAGAATACAGCGTCTGCATTCGCAACAAAATAAGTTACTAGATTTCGTTAATTTTGTTCCAGATATTGTGCACTAAAACTTTTTATTTCGATTCTTTTAGTGTTTGGCTCTTCTTTCGCATGTTCACTATAATGGGTATTAGTTGGCTACTGGAGATCTTCGCCTATTTGGCAGGCGATAGAAAGGAGTACATCGTTATTTGTGCGATTATAAATGCATTCAACTCCGCCCAAGGATTAATTATATTTATAATATTGATTTTGACGAAAAAAATTTATCGGTCATGAAGAAAGGTAAGAAAATATTGCAGAAATACTACTAGTCCAGTCACTATATACCCATATGTAGGCATGTTTAATACTCGTATAAGGTCTGGTAAAAATAAATCCTTTATTTTTCCAATGGATGGCTTTGGTAATTAGTAGCTCGTTGCCCGTTCTATAAGAATGATCAAGTTACGCTAAATGACTTTAGAAATATAAGATAAGATATGTAAGTGAGTTCAAAATTAGATTAGTGGTTATGGTCCTTATTACGTTTGATGTGGTCGTCATCAAAAGTAGAGTTTTTATACGAGGCTGTAGTTTTTTTTCATTGAATCATGTATTCGCAATTTGGCTCCCACGCAATGCCGAATCACTCGTGCTCAGGGGCTACTTTTGGATTGAATAAGCAATTGAAAAGTAAAATGCTTTCTCAACAAACAAAAACCAAACAGTTCTACAATGCGGAGGCATGAGCAATGACGTCATCTGATGATGATTAGTAGTGTTCGAGAGAAAGGTTTTACGGAATATTTGCATTGAAAACAGCGAGTACCGCAGTCGATAGAACAATGGGCTGTACGAGATATACGACGACATTTACGAATCAAAAGTCAGCGGCTGCGCTAACTAGATCATGTTGTCCGGATGGAAGAGAACACTCCAGCTGTAAAAGTGTTTGATTCAGTACCCGCCGGTGGAAGCAGGTGAATAGGAAGAACTCCATTCCATTAGAGAGATCAGATGGAGAAAGACCTGGCTGCACTTGGTATCTCGAATTGGCGCCAAATAGCGAAAAGAAGAAACGATTGGCGGGCTTTTGTTAACTCAGTTTTAACTGCGTAAGCGGTAAAGAAGAATAAGAAGAGGACTTTTTTTGCCTTTATCCGATTAGAAATAATATTTCGATAATATGGAAGACAAAGATTCACCACGCTCTATTGTCAAAAATTTCGAACTAAACATTACAAAAAAACCTAAAAAAAAATTTTGGTGTTTTAAATAAGACAGAGTCAAAAAGGAGCTCAATATATGAGGCTCACACGAGTTGACGAAAAAAATCTCAAGAACCGGACTTTGCAGCTGAATCGAAACAAAATCGATCAACTTCTCCTGGTGACGGTTATTGGTGATCAAAAGTAATCACAACTTCAGGTGAAAACGGTCGAGATCAAATCTCGGCGGGTTCGCACAAACAGTGGCCAAGCCATAATTGACGATCAGGAAGGTTTTTCTAAGTGTTTGGTAGGATTGTTAGAGAAACATCTACTATGAGCTGATCTCCTATGACCTCCTCCTACTCTTATTTCGGACCTGTACTGACAACAATTGGGTTGTCTAAAGGAAGCAATCGCCCATAAGTGGACAGTTTGGGTAAATAAGAGAAAAACGGTGTTTGAACAACACAACTCCAGCCTATACTCATCGAAATTGACTCGCCACAGGCTCTGGTACCTATTTATGTATCCGCGAATGTTTTCATGCATCCACCTTATACATAGTTCGTATCTGGTTCTAAGTGACTACCATCTTATTTTTCTATGGGTGAGGATTTTGCCGGTGCAAAATTCGCCGAAAGAAAAGCTTGTATAAATCGACTGTCACAGTTTTTTGCAAATAGTGAAGAGGGTCATTATGAACTTAGCAAAACGGTGCATATTTGATCTAAATCGGATCATTCTAACTAGACTATACTAAATTTTCCAAGTAAAGCAAAAATTATGGATATTGTACTTTTGCGAATTTTTGGTTTGAATTCAAAAGTTTCAAACTAATGAGAATTTTTTTTTTTTAATTTATTGAAGTTTTATACATTCATGACATAATTTTTCGGTGTGGCTTTTTAATTTGACTTCAAAAAAGCCCATAAAATTCTTCTAGGTGGCATGCCAAGGGTTAAGTTTTGTTAAGAGTAAACTTCTGAAATAATATAGAAACTGCACTAGAAAAAATTCATTAATAAATGTATGTACTTTTGCTCAGAGAATTGCAATTGTCAGCTACGAAAGTAATAAATATCTTAATTTTTTATTTGTTGCATAGTGTCACTTCGAAAACCACTCTATTTGATGTATTAATAAGTATTTATCTTTATTTTTCTTAGCCATAATTGCGAACTTTTCGAAACTGCGGTGCTGTCGACCAGTGTCTCCTAAGTAATACGGAATAATTATAATATTTGTTCGCTTGACGAAAAAACAACATAAGTTAAGAGAAACAAATAACGCAAATAAATATCGCAAGCTTAGTTTAGTAGTCAGTTACTGTGTTTTACTTATCAGGGCATTGTTCTTGGGTGGGCATATATGTAGGTCAGTTCTGCCTATTTGTTGAGTAAAAACTGAGCATTTTCTATTCACGGAACGTTTGAGGAAAACTGCCAATGTGACAGTACGTGATCGGCTGGTAGGGGTTATGTAACTTACATTGCATAAACGATTCATTTCATTAATATTAGATGTTCTCTACTGGGTCTCATTCACGTTTTCGCCAAACATTTACATTCACACTGTTTTCAAATCAGACTGTTTTAGAAGGCGTGGCAGTGAAGAAATGTTCGTTTTAATGTAGATAATTAGACCTTCCAGCTTAGCAAAAACCAACCAGCAGTGGCTTAAAACCAATAATCATCTTTAATAATTGGCCTCCTGAAAGCCCAGATTTAGTGAACATAACCTGTTGAGTTTCAAAAAATCTTTTGTTCCGAATGATGAAGACTTTTGTAAAAACAAAAATAAATCATTCAGAATAAAATTCTGTAGGTCGCTCATTTTATATAATACAGAGTGATCCAAGTAGAGGTACTTTTTTCAATAGCCCCTTTTTCGACAGGTCACACGTGAGTCTTGTCAAGATGACATGTTTGTTTTATTCAGTTTTGTTTGGCATTTCATCATGGAAAGTCTTACGCCTGAACAACATTTACAAATCGTTCAACTTTATTACGAAAATTCACTCAACGTATGGTTAACATAATTGACCTACTGAGCGTACTATTCGCAAGACCATCACCCATCTTGAGACGTAGCCGCGGCCAACATTTGAAAGAGATAATCTTCAAAACATAAATACCAAAGAATGTTCTTTCGAATGATAATAAAAATTCGTCATTCAAATTTGAAGTTTCTGTAGGAAATGGATCACTCTTTACACTGTGAAATGAAAGTAGCTTTAATAAAAAGTGTTTTAAAATTTTATTTATAGAACGGTGTGATCTTGTAACAGAACTTATGGCAGAACTAAGTGGACGGAGCTCAATGATCTCGAAATCTATAGGATGTATATACGCACTCATTAACATATTTTCCTCTTACTTAAAAGTGTGGGTAAGCGTAGGGTTTGTCAAACTTGTAAGTATAACAAGCCTAAGCTTTTAAATTTTTGTAATTACATAGGTGAAAACCCTGCCTGAAACCATTTAAGCCGAAGCTTTCTCCAGTGCCTGCAGTTTGGTGCTCAATTTCTAGTGTTTGGCCTCAGACATATTCTTAGTTTGCTGGGTTTGATTTTTAATAAGGTGGCAACTCTTGTCTTGTTTTTAATCAAATTTTCCTCAAAAATATTTTATAAATCTCTGCCTTCTGAGTAATACCCCCTTTCTTATGGTATATCGCTTCCAACAGTAAAACGTTGTTGTTGCTTTTCTTCGTATTTTTTTGATCAGAAAGCAGAGCTTGTATAAAAACAGTTGAGTGGTGATTTCGGTATGGTATTGTATACAGAGAGCATTGAATGATATTTTATCGAAAATTAGAAAAGACGTGGCGTGAGATGAAGTTGCAGTTGAGGCACTATTAAATTTGACAGAATTTCTCTGAAAATAAATGTTTGAAACAAATCTTTCAAGTTCAGTGATTCATCTTTCTGCTGCTTAGCTGTTGCTGGGGAGTTTAGCCCAATGCTGCTTAAAGGGCGAGCGGACTTCAGTAAATCAAATTTTCGGTCATTTTTTGCAATTAATCACCAATTGCGCCTATCTAAAGCCCTCGTAATCTCTGCATATTTTTTATGTCGTGATAAAGACTTTTTTTTATAACAAAAAATAAGATACCCTAAGCCGATCTAAACAATATATTCAGAGTAGTATTCCGATCATTTACAGGATTAGGCTTTAAGATTTCCATACATACATATGTTTACTCGGTCTTACGTTGGTTGCATAAAACATCGTCAACGAATGGACTTGCGAATAAAAGCTTCGGTGGTAGGTACTTATATGGACATATATAAATATAATGCAGAGTAATTGAAAACCCCTAATCTGAGTCATTCTTGGGTTTGTAAACCAAAACAAATCCGTATAATATGTGTGGGAATAGCCGTTTTTGGAAATACGCCACTAACGCAAGAGACCATAGATTCATATTTTCCAAAGAGAAATTGCGCAGTGAAATCCAAAACCGATTAAATAGAATCTGTATTCGTTAACTCCTTTTCCATGGTGACTATCAAAAAGGAGTTTAACAAGCTTCCAAGTGGACGCATGTTGATTCTGAATAAGCTACGCCATTCTCAAAATCTTGCATGGAATATTTTGCATGTGAAAGTGGTCGGATGCCGAGTTTTCTCATTCCGGACAAAAAGTGCAACTATGAGTCCACTTTACAGCATTCGTTGAAACTGTTGGAACGCCATCCGAAGCAGTTTCAGCGGCTTTCGAAAAGTGGATCCATTGGTATACACTATAATCATAACAGTGGAATTTGCCCGTAAAACTAGCTCCGAAAAAGGTAAAGACCGCCTCATCGGCTGGAAAGGTGGTGGTCACTGCTTCTGGATGATCGGTGTGATCTAATTAACGGTTACAGGGCGCTTCTTTGGTAAATGATTGGGTCGCTTCGACGCCAATTGCAAAAAATATGACTTAAATTTATGAAGAAAAAGCGTTTTTCTATTATGTCAACGCACCACTTACAACTTCCGCCGTCGTCAGGGTGAAATAGTTCGAAACAGATTTCGAACTGGAATCCAATCCCCCGTATGCTTCATATTTGGCTCGGTGAAATTTCGTTTCGTATCCAAGCTTAAAAAAGTTACTCACCAGGTAGAAATTTTATTCAAACCAGGGGGTTATCACTGTCACGAAAGTTGTTTTGCAGATCTTCTGTTGGAGTATCGCTAAGGCAAGTATATCGAGCTATAGAAGATTATGTTGGCAAATATATTATTAATCTTTATATACATATATAAATCTTCTGACCGTGTGTTTGTAGGTGAACTGCTCCTAAGCGGCTGGACCGATTTTGATGAAATTTTTTGTGTGTGTTTAAGGAGATTCGAGAATGGCTTAGATTCACAATTTGGTCCACTGGAAAATGTTTTTTACATTAATTTTTCATTTTTAATCAATTGTTAATTTTGGACTGTTTGACGATAGATTGCGCTACCATCGCAGTATCCAATATTCAAACCTTAAATTGGCGTAAACGTGCAATAAACAAAACGATGCCAAAGTAAAAGGCGATATCTGTAGACAAGTTTTCATAACGTGGACAGAGTTGTTCGTTCTTAAGTAATAAATTGGGTGATTCAATACATCTATGGGTAGCTATAATATTTTTTTTCATACCTGCTAACTATTGGAGGGGGTATCTCGACAGGCAATTTAAAATTGCCAGAGATCTGGCATAACTGAAGTGTTGATAAAAAGGTCTATTAAAATTTGAGATATACAGAAATCTTTTCGAAGCATTGCAAGACTGATGCCATAACGTTGCCAGCCGATTTTTTTGTCTTTCCACGCTTGAGAACCGTTTCTTAATATGCAGTCCACCAGGCTGACAATCGATTGGACTCGATTGATTTCACTGATGCACAGCCCAAATTCAACAGTATTTCTACCCCAAAAACCAATTCTTTCTTAACGCACGAAATGCTTTTTGATTCAGTTTTGTTGCTTCACCAAAAATGCGATTATTTCTTAACTAATACTTATAATCTAACTAATAGAAATCATATACGAGTAGATGGTATTAGTAGTACTACCTATGTATCAGCCACAGTAAAACATGGGCGGGTCCTCTAGTTATACTATAAGCTAATTGCTTATGTATGTATTGAACCGCCATAGTATATATAATTATGTCACCGAAAAATAATTCTGAGAGAAAATAAAATTTCTAAAATTTTCTTAATAACCGAGTGCAAAAAGTTCTGCGGTTTTATGAGTATAATCTGGCAAAATATAAGTAGCTTAAGCGTAAAACAAAAGTCAGTACATATTTAGATTTGAGCTCGTCAATAACAGCGATCGCACTAAAAGCACGGCGGTGTTACTTTAAACAAATTTATAAAATTATTTTCACGGTTAGTAAATGCAAATATTAAAAATTTTAATAGAAATTTTTAAAAATTGTAGTAGAAATAGTGGGTGTGTAGAAAATAATTTAATCACAGAATTATTGGAGAAATTTTATCAAATAACAGTAAATTAATATAACTTTATGATAAAAGCATATACATACATACATATGTACCAAAGCTTTGTGTGAGACAAATATTTTTAAGTCGAATAGAGACATACGAATATACATACATATGTGTAAGTATGTATATAACAGATATGTATATAGTTATTATACTTTTCTGTACATAACATTGCTGGTTCCAGGAAACCACAAAATAAACAAGTAAGAAAGGCAAAAGCTCGAGTTTAACCGAATATTTTATACTCTTGCAACTTTCCATAGAAATACCTTAAGGCGTTAAACGTCAACCCGATTTAAGGATCGCAATCTAGGCATTTTTATGCAAGGGGTCTTCTATTTCGAAGTTCTTTACTTTGAAAAAAAAAAAAAAACCCAGATACTTCGAATTTAATGGGGAATGTTTATTACCGCATATAACAAAGCAACTTTTCTCCAAAAATACATGAATTTGAGCGAAAACGTGGCCTAGTCCCAATATAACTAATAACAGGATTTTCGAATATCCGACTGACTTTACTATAAGATTGGTTTTACACCTTAAAGTATTTCCCTGGCTTTGATTCTTGCAAGTTGCAAGAGTATAAAATGTTCGGTTGCACCCGAACTTAGCCCTTTCTTACTTGTTAACTATATATTTTTCTGAACAGGGTTGCCATCTATATAAAAATATGAAGTTGATTTCATATAATATTAAGAATTTATTTTACTTTGTTATATTTATTGTACCAAAAAATTTTAATTTTTTTATGTATCATATCCTAGGATTGCCCTACAAACAGAAATTCTGCAATGGGTCCCAACTTTAATGTCCACATATGCCTTGCTTTATGCTTTGTGATTTATTTAATGGACTCACTCGATGCTTCATCGATTATTCCGAATTGCGCTTTTGAAGACACCGTTGACTTAACCGATAGCGAAAGATTTAGCAACGGTTCTTACCTCTATGAAGGTGTACTGGTGCCACCGCATTTGGTCGGCTCCTACGACTACATTGAACTGCACGACGGAGAACATCAAAAAGTGCCGAGACATCTGCGTGGTTGTGCGTGCCAAATTAAAAATTGCTTAAAGCTCTGCTGCAAGCGTGGGAAGACGTTGCAGAGGAATAGTGCTAAGGATCCATGGAAATGTGCGGAATCGTCTGAAGAATACGGATATACGCCTTATGTAAATATTACCTCGTCTAATGGTAGTGTGGTTTTAAAGAATGCGTTGAAAGACTTTTTGGTGCAGTCGGGATTACCATGTGATAATGGGTATATGCTTAACCCGTATAAGGATTCACGCGACGAATGGACCTTATATGAGGTAAAATAATATTATATTATTATCTATTTATGTAAACTATGGATTTAAGAAATTTGTGGAATTTTGTAGAATGGTATTTTGTTGCGCGAATACGATAATAAGAAGTTAACACGAGGAGAATATTGCATGTCTGGCCTTGAAATAGATGGTGTATCCCAGTTACAACCATATAACTGTCCCGTACCGTACTTGGAATCGTCGGAGACTCAAGCAAACACTATAGGTAAATAAATTGTAAACACACATTCTACTTATGTATAAATGATCAACGTGACGAGCTCAGTCGATTTAGCCTGTACCGGCCTGTTTCAACATAAGTTAAAAGAAACAAAATGCAAATAAATATTGTAAGCTTAGTTATGGTGTTTTACTTGGCAGGGCATTGTTCTTTGGGTGGGCATATAGGTCAATTCTGCCTATTTGTTGACGACGATCACATGTCGAGTTTGTCGCATCCAACACGGCAACGCTGCCCAAGCCGCTCAGCAGCCATTCGCAGCAGTCGTGAAGTGCCTGGTTAGCGCAGCGATTCCGTATGGCCATTGCTTCTTCATTATCAGCGCGGAAAAATTCATGTGACTTGTAGGCTGTGGTTGCACAACGACGGTATTCGCCCAAATTGAAGACGCGTCGAAATGCCTATCCAATTCAAGTAACGCGCCAGTTTTTCGAGATAAAAGTTTTACCACGAGCTGGTAAACCGACCATGGCAATGACATGCGGCGTAGTAACGTCGGTAATGGCGCGTTCACCTCGCACCGGAAATGGCTTAGTTAGTAAGGATGCTGAGGTGGTTGATGAGCAAGGTGATGTGGAGGCGGATGATGAATATGAATCGATAATAGATGGAGGCGGCGTGGGCGGCGGTGTTGGTGATGCAACCAAAAGTGGTTGTTTCGTCGTCTGCGTTTGGTCGTGTATATGTGCTTGAGTGTTAGTGCTACATAGGTGCGCTAGACTGAGCTTGTCTGTAAGAAGATGATGAAAATGTTGTCAATGTATCTGCTGTCAATGATAACGCAGTGGGGGACTGCGATGGTGCCGTCGCAGTCTTCGTCGTTGTTGACGAATTGTTGGTGTTTAATGAATCCAGTTCGTTTAATGATGATGATATAACTGGCGTTGATAATGACAATGAAGATGGTGATGGAGATGATGATGATGATGATGATGATATTGATGATTCTGATGATATTGATGATTCTGATGATACGATTACATTGATACGTTCAATAGTATTCATAAATAGTCCTTTTAAAATTCAAACTTAGACAATATTAATCAAAAAATATATTAAGTTCTCTATAAACCACTAGCTAACTTTTGCGGTCTACCACGTTGCGACAGTTACAATTATGGAATTTTAAGTATATAAATGTTGCCTAAAAAATTGATATTATTTTAAAATTTTCTTATTTTATTAATGTAGTCTGTATTTCGTTTCTAACGAAATTTGGTGGGTGGACGTTGTGAATATTTAAAGATGCTTTGGCCGGCCAGTGCGTAAAACACAAAATTTAACTACACCCTGTATTCTGTCTTTTTGCCTGCCTGCAGGCCGCTTGGCCAAGCCTATTGTATGTAGAGCAGTCTCGTCGTTCTTTTGTGTTGGCAGAAAGTCTGAAACAGTTTTCTCTATAAGTTTCACTGCTTTCGTTTCGTATTGAGTTCGGTTTGGTTAGACTTTTTACTTGTGCGATTTGCTTTTTTGTTACCACAGCATCACAGACGAATAAATCCAGTCACTGGCGCATCTTTGTCGGCACCACTGGTGGCGATACGCTGTACGACACGGCGTCAACAGAAGCATAAAGAGAAAAATGTTTACTTGAAATGTTGAGTAAAAACTGAGCATTTTCTATTCACGGAATGTTTAAGGAAAGCTGCTAAGGTGACAGTACGTGATCGGCTGGTAGGGGTTATGTAACTTACATTGCATGAACGATTCATTTTATTAATACATATTAGATGTTCTCTACTGGGTCTCATTCACGTCCTCACCAAACATTTATATTCACACTGTTTTCAAACCAGACTGCTTTAGAAGGCTTGGCAGTGAAGCAATGATCGTTTTAATGTAGATAATTAGACCTTCCAGCAAGGTAAAAACCAAGCAGCAGTGGCTTAAAAGCAATAATCCTGATTTCCTAAGTGCGGATGATTGGCCGGTGAACAAAACCTGTTGAGTTTCAAAAAATCTTTGTTTCGAGCAACGTCGTCGATGGCCGGATCGTTTAAGGCCTTTTGTGAAAACAAAAGTAGATCTTGTAGCAGAACTTATGGCAGAACTAAGTGGACGGAGCGCAATGAGCTCGAAATCTATAGGATTGTGCCCAAAAATAAATTGACATTTGAATAACTGCGCGCGTCGAAGGATTTAGAGAATTATTTTTTTTTTTTTAGGTTGGTAGTACTGTCAGTCACATTTATGTAAAATTTCATGTCAAAATATTCATTAGTGTTTGAGATACGTGTCGTTTTGTGAGCTGCTAAAAGTGAGTTTTTCGTTTTTTGCGATGTCGAAATTTGTTGAGCAAAGAATTTGCATTAAATTTTGTTTACGGAATCAATTTTCTGCTGCGGATACGTTGAGGATGGTACAGAAAGCCTTTGGTGATGAGGCTATGTCTAAAAAAAATGTTTACAAGTGGTATAGTGAGTTCCAAGCCGGCCGTGAACGTGTCGAAGACGAAGAGCGTCCAGGGCGACCATCAACTTCAACCGACGCAGCTCACGTTCAACAAATCAAAGATTTGGTGTTGAAAAACCGTCGATTAACAATTAGAGACCTTGCTGATGAAGTTGGCATATCGAAAGGCTCAGTCAATACCATTTTGAAGGATGTTTTGAGGCACGTCAAATCTCGACTGGTACCGAAAATATTGAATTTTTTGGAAAAAAGGCGTCGCGTTGAAGTATGTGAAACGATGCTTTCCGACTACCAGGGTGTCATGAAACGCATTATAACTGGCGATGAGACTTGGATATATGCTTACGACCCCGAAACAATCGATCAGTCCAGCGAATATCGTGCCAAAAGAGAGCCGAGACCAAAAAAATCGCGTCAAAGTCGCTCAAAAATCAAGGTCATGTTGACTGTTTTCTTCGATTATCGTGGTGTTGTGCATTATGAATTCCTTCCAACCGGTCAAACAGTCAACAAGGAATATTTTTTGAACGTTATGCGTCGTTTGCGTAACGCTATCCGCCTAAAAAGGCCGGAATTGTGAAAAGACATTTTTTGGTTTTTACACCACGATAATGCACCATCCCATAGTGCCCTCGTAATTCGTGATCATTTCGCCAAAAACTCAACCCATATCGTTCCGCAACCACCGTATTCACCTGATCTGGCGCCGTGCGACTTCTGGCTGTTCACCAAGCTCAAAAGACCGATCCGGGGACACCGTTTTTATACGATAGAAGAGATTCAAGCCGCAGCGAAGACGGAACTGAAGGCCATCCCGGAAAGTGACTACAACCAGTGTTTCGAAGATTGGAAAATCCGTTGGCATAAGTGCATTGCATCGGGAGGGGATTACTTAAGATTACTTAAGTACAATGTCACCTAATTTTTTGGGCACAGAGTATATACGCACTCATTAACATACATATGTATATTCCTCTTACTAAAAAGTGTGAGTAAGCGTAGGGTTTGTCAAACTTGCAAGTATAACAAGCCTAAGCTTTTAAATTTTTGTAATTAGGTGAAAACCCTGCCTGAAACCATTTAAGCCAAAGCTTTCTAAAGTGCCTGCAGTTTGGTGCTCAATTTCTAATGTTTGGCCCCAGACATATTCTTAGTTTGCTGGGTTTGATTTTTAATAAGGTGGCAACTCTTGTCTTGTTTTTAATCAAATTTTCCTCAAAAATATTTTATAAATCTCTGCCTTCTGAGTAATACCCCCTTTCATATGGTATATTGCTTCCAACAGTAAAACATTGTTGTTGCTTTCTTCGTATTTTTTGATCAGAAAGCAGAGCTTGTACGAGTATAAGAACAGTTGAGTGGTGATTTCGGTATGGTATTGTACGTACATATGTATATACAGAGAGCATTGAATGATATTTTATCGAAAATTAGAAAAGTCGTGGCGTGAGATGAAGTTGCAGTTGAGGCACTATCAAATTTGACAGAATTTCTCTGAAAATAAATGTGTGTTTGAAACAAATCTTTCAAGTTCAGTGATTCATCTTTCTGTTGCTGTAGCTGTCGCTGGGGAGTTTAGCCCAATGCTGCTTAAAGGGCGAGCGGACTTCAGTAAATCAAATTTTCGGTCATTTTTTGCAATTAATCACCAATTGCGCCTATCTTAAGCTCTTGTAATCTCTGCTTGTTTTTTATGCCGTGGTAGAGATTTTTTTGATAACAAAAATAGTTATCCTATACCAGCTTCATATAAAACAAGGAAAAATGTTAAATTCTGTTGTACTGAAGCTATAATACACTTCACTGGTGCAATTTTTATACTCTTACGGTATGTGGTCTGGTCTGATCAGTACATACCAAGCCAAATTACGTGGGGATATTTTGTGAAATAAAAAGGTGTTCACTACAAAAAAAGAATTTGGATCGGCCAGTTTGTTTGACAGTTATATCTCATAGCGATCCGATCTATACAATATATTCAGATATTATAGCACTATATTGAAAAAATTCATGACAAATTTCGTAAAAATATCTTGCCAAAGGAAAATGTTTTCCATACTATGTCTTGCCTTCGATCGATCAGTTTGTATGGCACCTTTATCCTGAAACAGTTCGATATCGGTGGTTCCGATATAAGAGCAGATTGTTAGATATCTCAAAAGCTGAGGGACTTGTGCGCGTATCCATACTGTATAAATTAAAATACATGGCTAAATAGACTCAGTTCCTCACGATGATCATTTATGCATACCTACAAAAAATGTATGGCTCTTCGAAGTCTTCTTTAAAATACCCTGTTAAAGTATAAATATTATGTACCTATTAAGGTATAGAGCCGATTCGTATGTGTCTTTTTTGATAAGTTTATTAGATAGTTCGGACGAATGCTGCTCAGTCGACCGTTTTTAACTCGGTCCATAATATTTACAATCGATATGACTGTTGTGGTAATGGAATTTGGATGCTACAAGATACTGGTTGCAAGGGGTCTTAAGGGTCGCTCTTTTAATTTTAACCACTCATGTTCCAAAGAGCACACTTTAAGGATTGTTAGTTGTCTTACAGCTTGTACATTTTGCGCCAGTTAATATACAGCATTAGATTAAGTTGGTATTGTAGGTCAGTGAACTACGCATAGACCAGTTTTGCTCCTTGGCGATACCAGGTGGAGTTCAGTTACTAGATCCATGAGGAGTTAGTCCTCCCTTAGGATGCGTGCGCTTGAGACGAATTACAACAGACTCGTTGTCCTCACTATCGATACCTCTAAGAGTGTATACGGTGGGGACTCCAGATGCCTACAGCGTAGTCTTTTACCAATGGGGGGACAAGTGCACAAGAGGTGCTCCATTATTTTCCTGGTGCCTTGCTCCAGACATTTTCTTCAGTCTTCTCGATATGTCAGCCCCATTCTGTGGGCACTAGATAGTGATCAGATGGTATTCCGATCATATATATGTGTAATGTGTCCATTGTGTAAATCTGCCGTTGCACAGACAACGCTGTCAGATATGTTAGTGGTCATCTTTCGAAATTGATAAAAATATGTACCTTAAAAAAATATATTTTTCCGAGATAAGCTTTTTAAACTAACATGCCAATATGCTAGTCGCTGCGCCAAGGTTTTATGAGTAATTTGAGGAAAGTCAATTCGGTTTACAGCCAGCCGACATACGGATTGAATAGAAACTATTTGAAAGATGTCTCGGTCGTACGTTGGACGATCTATACGTTGTAGATATAAAACATGATCAACGAATGGACTTGCGGATAAAAAATGCTGTGGTAGGTACTTATGTATATGTACTATATATAAATACATATAATGTAGAGTAGTTGGAAACCCCTAAGTTGAGTCATTCTTGGGTTTGCCAAAAAAAATCGTGTATATGTGGCAATAACCGTTTTTGGAAACTGTTTTTTACGATATGTATACACACAAACGAGGACGGACTAACTCGTATTTGGTTTCACTGCTCGATGGCGCCACTTGTATACTCGTAGTACATTCTCTTAGAAACGGTTATGTCCATGGTTTTTAGAAAAATGAAAATATGACTAGATTCTTAAGTAAAGTCGATGCTGTAGCCTTAACTCTTTTTCGATGGCGGGGGGGGGGGGCTATCACTGTCACGAAAGTTGTTTTGCTGATCTTCTGCTGGAGTGTCGCTAAGGCAAGTGTATCGAGCTATGGAAGATTATGTTGGCAAATGAATCTCTAGTATATTATACGCTAATTACTTATTGAACCGCCATAGTATATAATTATGTCACCGAAAAATAATTCTGAGAGGGAAAATAAAATTTTTAAAATTTTCTTAATAACCGAGTGCAAAAAATTCTGCGGTTTTATGAGTATAATCTGGCAAAATATAGCTTAAGCGTAAAAACATAAGTCAGTAGATATTTAGATTTCAGCTCGTCAACAACGGCGATCGCACTAAAAGCGCGGCGGTGTGACTTTAATTAAATTTATAAAAATTATTTTCACGGTTAGTAAATGCAAATAAAAATATAAAGAAAAAAATTAAATTTAAAATTAAAATAAATAAAGAAAAATTTAGAAAATTATGCTAGAAACAGTGGGTGTGTTGAACATAAAAATAACTGAATTTTCTGATTAATGTTAGCATGTATGTACATATGTATATTACAGAAACCTAGTTATTATGTGTGATAAGAAAGCAATTCTTTAGAATACATACAACTCATTTCTTCTGAATAATTATAATCATACTCTTCTGTACATAACATTGCTGTTTCCAGGAAACCACAAAATAAACAAGTAAGAAAGGCATAAGTTCGGGTGTAACCGAACATTTTATACTCTTGCAACTTGCCAGGTAAATACCTTAAGGCGCTAAACGTTAACCCGAATTTAGGATCGTAATCTAGGCATTTTTATGCAAAGGGTGATCTGTTTCGAGGTTCCTTACTTAAAAAAAAAAACATAGAATCTTCGAATTTAATAAGGAATGTTTATTAACATTCGAAACAACATTCTTTGGCATTTATTATTATGGAAGATGGTCCCTTTCAAAAGTTGGCTGCGGCCCCGTCTCAGATAGTCCATCAGTTGAGTCCAATTTTCGATGACTCGTTCGAGCATTTCGACTGGTAACTGGTGTATGACACACATGATGTCTTGCTCCAATGGCTGAATCGAAGCGGGATTGTCCGCATAGACTTTAGACTTCACATATCCCCACAAGAAAAAGTTTAACGGTGTGATATCACACGATCTTAGTGGTCAATAAACCGGCGCAAACGTGAGATTATCTGCTCACCGAAGTGTTCTCTCAATAAATCGATTGATTGATGCGATGTGTGGGAGGTGGCGCCGTCTTGTGGAAACCAAATGTCATTGAGATCACGAGCTTCAATTTCGGGCATTAAAATATCGGTTATAATGCCGCGATAGCAGTCGCCATTGACGGTTACGTTCTCACCGGCAATATTTTTGAAGAACTATGGAAGGATGATTCAACCGGCTGACAAACCCCACCAAACCATTGTTTTTCTGGATTAAACGGCAGCTCTTGAAGCTCTTCAGAGTGCTCTTCGTCCCAAATACGGCAATTTTGCTTGTTTACATACCCCTTGAGACAGAAATGAGCTTCATCGCTGAACAAAATTTAAAATATCAATGTAAAATGCGCCAAGTCGTTCCATACGTCAGTTCGACTTGCTGCAAACGGCGCCGAATCGACTCTAAACGGTCTTCGCTGCGGCTTCTACATTTTCTTAACTGCTCGCTAGACGTGGTTCATTCGGTCGAATATAATAGAATAATGAATGCTGGGTCTCAAGTTGGGTGATGGTGCTGTGAATAGTATACTCACATCGTTATATCTCATACATCGACCGCCATATTTGGCATAAGTTTGTTTAGCGTAACGAAATAATTATATGAAACACTACGATATATAGGGATATGAGTCATATAACATATTTTCGGCATTAAGCCATAGTATATCCAATATTGTATGTACAGATAATTTTAACGAAAGCTTGAAGATCTTATATTGGGTGTATAGGAGATAGTGGTAACTCGATTTTATTTATTTTTTGCCAAAAATAAAATGCTCCCAAGGTTTCATCAGAATTCCTCACATACAATCATCAATAAATGGAGTGAAGTCAGCCAAATGTTTGAAAATTCTGATATTAGTTATGTAGAGGCTAGGAAAAGTTTTCGCCCAATTTTATCCATTTCAGGCACAAAGGAACAGCGCTATGAGTAAAACACGCTCTCTCATTTTAATTCAGATAACTCACATATTGGCCGATATATCCGGTGCGGCCTTATACCAGGTATAAAGGGGCTCAGGGAAGTATTAACCGTTTCAAACCATTATTGATATACAGTATTGCTGTTGTCAGGAAAGGACTCTGTCTGAATTTCAATTGTATATCTCACACATTAATTATATATTTTTCTGTAAAGGGTTGCCATCTATACAAAAATATGAAGTTGATTTCATATAATATTAAGAATTTATTTTACTTTGTTATATTTATTGTTCCAAAAAATTTTAATTTTTTTATGTATCATATCCTAGGATTGCCCTACAAACAGAAATTCTGCAATGGGTCCCAACTTTAATGTCCACATATGCCTTGCTTTATGCTTTGTGATTTATTTAATGGACTCACTCGATGCTTCATCGATTATTCCGAATTGCGCTTTTGAAGACACCGTTGACTTAACCGATAGCGAAAGATTAAGCAACGGTTCTTACCTCTATGAAGGTGTACTGGTGCCACCGCATTTGGTCGGCTCCTACGACTACATTGAACTGCACGACGGAGAACATCAAAAAGTGCCGAGACATCCACGTGGTTGTGCGTGCCAAATTAAAAATTGCTTAAAGCTCTGCTGCAAGCGTGGGAAGACGTTGCAGAAGATTAGTGCTAAGGATCCATGGGAATGTGCGGAATCGTCTGAAGAATATATACGCCTTATGTAAATATTACCTCGTCTAATGGTAGTGTGGTTTTAAAGAATGCGTTGAAAGACTTTTTGGTGCAGTCGGGATTACCATGTCAAGGGTTTGTGCTAAACTCGTATAAGGATTCACGCGACAATTGGACCTTATACGAGGTAAAATAATATTATATAATTATCTATTTATGTAAACTATGGATTTAAAAAATTTGTGGAATTTTGTAGAATGGTATTTTGTGGCGTGAAATCGATAAAAAGAAGTTAACCCGAAGAGAATATTGCATGTATGCCCTGAATATAGATGGTGTATCTCAGTTACAGCCATATAACTGTCCCATACAGATCGAGGGAACGTCGGAGATTAAAGTAAACACTACAGGTAAATAAATTCTAAACACACATACTACTTATGTATAAATGATCAGCGTGACGAGCTCAGTCGATTTAGTCACATCGGCCTATTTGTCCGTCTGTATCTATATGAATTAGTCCATCAGTTTTTGCGACATCGATCTGATCTGTGTTTCTCATTAAGGATCTGCTCATTTGTATGATCGGATAAAAAGAGTAAAGAGCCGCACTACAAATAGATCGATCGGACTTAAGTCCTTGTATAAAAAACTTGAGGAAGTTTCAGCGGAACCACTCCGACATATTCGGTTTAAGGGTTCGCTGAATTCTAATGCAGCGTCTGTTTACCAGAGGTGCGGCTGCAAGCGGCCGTCGGTTTTGAAACAAATAGCGAGCCACTTGTATGTGTGTGTGCAAATGTGTCGAAAAGTTTATTAACACTCGTTTAGCGTGGTTGTGCGGTTTGGGACCGGTCAAGTAGAAACCACTCTCAATGAAAAAGAAACAACAGCCTCAGCTGGTTGATGTCCTTGTAAAAGTAAAGACTGACATCACCGCCGTCCAAGAAATATGATGGACGGTCTGCATATAAAGGAGCGCAAATTTGGTGTGGGATTTGTAACACTGATTTACCCACGCGCGACGGAAGAGAAGGATGATATGACCAAAGATACCTTCTATGAGCGCTTGGAGCGCAACTATGAGAGATTCCATTGTCCGACTATGTTGAGTTTCGAATTGCAATTACCCGTATGAAGAGCAACAAAGCGGCAGGGGCCGACGGATTACCGGCTGAGCTTTTCAAATATGGCGGCGAAAAACTAGCAAGGTGCATGCAACAGCTTCTTTGCAAGATTTGGGCCGGATGATCTGCGCTAATTATCGCCTCCCTAATATCGCATATAAGGACTTATCGAGCATAGTATCGACCAGGTTTTCGCTATGCGCCAAATCTTGGAAAACACTCGTGAAAGAAAAATTAACACACACTACCTCTTCGTTGATTCTAAAGAACCTTTCGACAGCACGAAAATCAACCAGAGAACTTAAAATTGTTTTAAGTTCTCTGATTAAGATAGTTTTAAAAAACGAAACTTCCTGAAAACTCTGTAACGAAAATCAAGCCTTTTAAATTCACAAAATATATGAGTCAAATGATAATTTTTTGTCGGCACCCAAAAGACCTTGTCTAGAGTTATTAAGTTCGAGCTCCAAAAGAATTTGAAGTCTCATCTATTTCTGAGCTAAAGGTTGGAACATTTTAGTGCGGTGCGCTATTTATTCAATGTTTTAAAAAACACGACTCTTACTGAGATAGAATGAAAGTACTCAAAGTACTTGAGAGCAATCCATTTCCAACAGTCTTTATTTAGAGAGATCAATATGTATGAAAGTAGTAAACCCACTACTTGAAATAAAGGCGAATTTCAGTGCCCAGATCATGGAGATAACTTGAACACAAATCGGGTAGCACAGTCTATTACATTATTATTATTTTTTTCTTTCATTTTTCTTATAATTATTTTATTAAATTTCTTCCACACAGTGATGTTTGTTTCCTTGCCATTTTTATTGCTAACCATACTGATCTATTGCGCCATACCGGAGCTATATAAAAATCTATACAGCAAATGCTTGATTTGCTATCTATTGGCGCTGGCAATTGCGAGTACGATGATTATTGTGGTCAATTTGGGAACGAAGTATTACAGTACCCCTGCATGTACTGTAATTGGTGAGTGTGTTTTAATGAATTTGATTTAATTTTTCAATTTACTTCCATTCCAACATATTTATATATGTACATACGTTGCTTGTGTAATAGGTGCAGTCGCTTATTACTTTTACCTGGGCGCTTTCTTCTGGCTCAATACCATTTGTTACGATATTTGGGCCACATTTTCTGGACGCCTCACCGTTGCGTCACAGCAAGCGACACGTACACATTTTCGCAACTACTCACTCTACGCTTGGGGAGTGCCATTGTTGATGACTATTGTGACCATGACATTACAGTATTCCAAGATAGATAAAAGTTACAAATCTGGTATCGGTGATACCCATTGTTGGCTGAAAAGTAAGACAATTCATATTGAAATAATGGATTTCATTTAAATCAATATTTCATTTTTTCTTACTTCCAGCCAATGATTGGTCAGCTATGATGTACTTTCATGGACCCTGTTTATTGCTCATCGCCGTTAATACAGTGATGTTTTGTTTAACTGTATACAAGATCTATAGCGATAGCCAAGAAATTAAGGGCGTCTCACGGAGCATGAACTGCACAACGCACAGGAAAGCACATGAGCATAGGTGAGTTGTTTGGTCCGATATACTATAAATGAGAAAATACACTATTATACGCTATTCTCTCTTCTAGTGCTTGGCTATTCTTGCGTTTGTTTATTGCAATGGGTGTCAGTTGGATTTTGGAAATGTTGGGTTATATAATAGGACCAAATCCGTTTTTCCAGGTGGCCGATTTCTTCAACGCATCCCAAGGCTTGCTTATATTCACGCTCTTTATTTTGAAGAAATCCACACTGGTGCTAATTAAAAAAAGGTAATGTTATATTGTGCATCGTTTTTTTTAATTTTTGGTTTGCAAAGTAACAGGATGCGACTCTGATTCCGACAACTTCAATTGACGGTTCTAATTCAATTCTATCATTCGCACGTCGAGTCGAAGTAGCCGAAATGAAACCGTGCTTTTTATTCGGCCATGAACTGCCCACTCGGCAGCACATTTCAAATGTTTTTTTTTTTTTGCGTTCCTAAAACAACAGTATTTTAGTGTTTTCGACGAACGACGCTAGATGAGGCATGGCGCATGAAATTCACTAATCTTGCGCCTGTAAGATTTTAAGCTAGTTTAAATTTATCTCTCTAATATCGGTCGGGTTGATAGCAATATCCATCTGTTTGTTTCGTTAAAGTAAGATCACGTTATGCCAATAACCAACTCTGCATACATGTATCTTTCTCTCAAGCTAGGTTTCTATCTACTCGTATATCTTCGGAATCTCTCACAATAGAGATCAGCCCATTTTCTATCTTTATCTTAATCTACGGCTATATTTCTTTCTCTTATCTTACTATACTATTCTCAATTTTTATCTCAATTATTATCGTTATGCCTGTCCTTTATCACTATTTGTATTTCCATAATATCTATATCCTTCTCTTTATCCATTTCTACTTCTTTTTCTATCTGTTATATTATCTATAGATTTAAATCTGCCGCTAAATATACATATAATATATCCATTCAAATTTCAATCCTTTAAACACATTTCTGTCTTTCTACACATCTCTAAATGCCCTCTCCAGCTATCCGCTATCATTCCTGACCAGTATTAATCATATTAAACTTGCGGACCTGAATTTTAGATTTTCAATAAATTGATAAGGAAGATTGCAAACGTTTAAAAATATGTTTGCAAACTCTGCTAGATAAACATTTTAAAACCCTTTTCCTAGTCAATATTGGGTTGCTAAAATTTTGCAAATGATTTGAAAAAATTTTCAAAGCAATACCTGCCGATAGTTCAAAGATCATTAGAGTCGGGTTCGCAAGATTATAACTTACTATACTTTCATCTGATGGATAATATATTCTTACTTTTCTAATATTTAATTTTATAATATTTATTTGTTGAAAAATTTTAACATTTCTCTTTATTAGCATAACAACATCGGAATGCAAGATGATCATGTGCCTAAGACGAAAATTCAACCAATCGCCCGGTCTCAATTAGAAAAAATCAAACACATTTTTTAAATATACATATGCCATAAAGTATTCGTAATAATTATTGTCTCAAAACGATATTTGTTTTTGAAATAAATGAAGCTTTAAAACATTTTACCATATTTGTATAGAGTTGGTTTCTGCGTTAAGTAATATGATCTTTACCTGTTACGAGGAAGTCGTCACGAATGTACTAAAGACGATCGAACTCGAAAGATTGTAGTATTTACTTCGAAGGATATATAATATTATCACCAGCTCATACGACAAATTACAATCTAGCAACTATGTTGAAGAAACCCTTATGTTTAATGGAAAAATATTAAGCTTCGTTTTACTGGAATTTACATAAGTCTTTCCAATGAAGATCTAAACCTAACAGAGTACATATCTTTATGTTGTCTTGAAGTCGACAATAATTTTAGGCCACATATCTAAGGTAAAATCATTCTTAACAGTCACACAAAAAGTAACGGGAGATCCAAGTAATTTTTCTTTCCATGAAGACTTACGTTCACCAGTCGTTCATCTTTATTATTCACGTTCTGTAAAGAATGTGTTTCGCGTGCTTCGCTCAACTTATGGTCAACATAATCGGCCTACTTGAGACCAAGCATTCATTTCATTCAGAACTCAAGCTGCTCGACCTTCCCAAGCGACATAGTTTCGCTATATGGGCTCTTGAAAAGTTCCAAGAAGATCCAAATTTTGTTCAGTGAGGTCCATTTCTGGCTCAATGGGTATGTAAACAAGCAAAATTGCACACTTGGGATGAAGAGCAACCTGAATAGATTCAAGATCTGTCATTGCATCCAGAAAAAATAACGGTTTGGTATGGTTTGTGGATCTATAACCGTAAATGGCGGTCATTATCGCGTCATCACAATCGACTATGAAATTGAAGCTCATGATCTCGGCGACATTTGGATTCAACATGACGGCGCCACTTCCTACACACCGCATTAGTCAATGGATTTATTGAGTGAACCCTTTGATGAGCAGACGATTTCACGTTTTGGGCCGACCGATTGGCCATAAAGATCGTGCGATATCACACCGTTAGACTTTTTTCCTGTGGGTTGTGTAAAGTCTAAAGTCTATGCGGACAATCCCGCTTCGATTCAAGACTTTAGACAAAGCATCATGCGTGTTATTCGTCAGTTACCTGTCGAAATGCTCGAATGAGTCGTCGAAAATTGAACTCAATGGATTGACCATCTGAGACGTAGGCGCGGCCAACAATTGAATGAGATAATCTTCAAAAAATAAAGGCCAAATAATGTTCATTCGAATAATAATAAATATATAACAGATTACTCTTTAGTTGAAAGATAAGTTTTCGTTAAGAGAATATCGCTGATTTAGGCAAATTACACTGGTCTACAAAATGTAACTTTTTGTGTGCCTTTCAATAGAATACTTTATTTTTATATTGCTTTGAGGTTACTGAATAGGAAAACAAGAATATGTTTTTTGAATTAGCTCTTATTTTGGAAATATACCTAATATACAAAATTTGGCTTTTAGTAACACGTTAAAGTACAAAACATTTTATAAAAAAAACTATAATAATTATTTACTATTATTTTTTGCTTTTTACTTATGTATAAAAAAAATAACGTATTTGATTAAGATTTTCTCTTCTTTTTCGTTTGTCTTTTGTAATCACTGTTAGGGGTATCTCTTTTCAAATTCCAGCAGTAGTCCGCTAACATTGACGCATCCCATCGGCCCTGGTATCTCTTTTCCATTGTCGAGATATCTTGGTGGAATCGATCACCATGTTCGTCACTTACATCACCGCAGTGAAGAAAATGAATTTTTAGGGACATATTGCAACCCAACTGTTGATACTTTTGAAGGAGATTGTTCACAAGTTCAACATTATTTTCATTTCTCTTATTGCCCAAAAAACCATGAACGACTGCTCTAAAAGATTCCCATGCTTCTTTTTCAAAGCCCTGTAAAACTGAATCAAAGTTTTGGTCCTTTAGAATCTCTCTTATTTGAGGTCCGATAAAGATTCCCCTTTTAATTTGGCGTCGCTTTTACGTGGAAATTTACTTCGCAGGTATTTGAATGCTGGTCCATCCTTGTTGAGAGCCTTCACAAAGTTTTTCATTAGTCCCAATTTGATATGTAAAGGCGGTAGAAGAATTTTTTGGGAATTAACTAGAGGAAGGTGCTGGACGTTCTTTTCTCCAGGATTCAGGCTTAGTCTAGCATTCCAATCTTTTTTTATGTAATGTAAAGATCTAGCCCGACTATCCCACTCGCACAAAAAACAACAGTACTTGGTATAGCCCATTTGTAAACCCAACACCATTGCTATGACTTTTAGATCACCACAAATCTGCCATTCGTGCTCTGAGTATGATATAGCATCTAAATTTAATTTCATATTTTCGTATGTTTCTTTAGTATGCACAGCGTGGCATAACGGAATCGATGGTTGTGTGTTACCATTATGGAGAAGAACAGCTTTTAAACTTAATTTTGAGGAGTCTATGAACAGCCGCCATTCCTGTGGATGATATTCAATGTTCAAAGCGTTCATCAAGCCATTTACGTTATTACAAAATGCAAGCTGGTTTTCGGATTTGAAATAGGGCATCAAGTTCTTCTGACGATATCTGTATAAACTGATTTTGACATCCGGTTGAAGCAAATTCCATTGCTTAAGTCTCGATCCTAGTAATTCCGCTTTATCTTTTGGCAAATTTAAATCTCGTATAAGGTCGCTGAGTTCATCTTGCAAAATTCTATGAGGTTCGTCACAAAAAATATTGTCACCCACAAACTGTGGCGATTGTGAGGTTGTAGGCTCATTGTAGTCAACTTCCATTGAATTAATCGCTTCTTCAGAATCTTGCTGGTATTCTTCGGGAGGTCGAGGAACAGGTAAATCGATTCCATGTAGTACAGGTCGCGATACAGAGGCTACGTCAGGGTATATTACGCTTCGTTTCTTTTTTCGTGATATACCGTACTGGATGGGTGGAGTCAAGCAAAAGTAACAGTCATTCGCATGATTGGTAAGTTCCCTCCACATCATTGGTACACCAAAAGGCAATGAACGTTTATTTTTGTTTAGCCACTTAATCAGATTTGTGGAGCAAGTTGTGCAACTAAAATGTGGTACCCACGATTTGTCTTGGTTTTTAATTTTAATTCCAAAATAATGTAAGTAAGTTTCTAAACGTTGTGTTATTGAGCATCTTTGGTTAGTAAGGGTCACCTTACCACAAATGTAGCAAAAATTGTCTGCATTATTAACACATTTACGCGACATAACGAAAACTGTAGATTTTTCACTAAAAATGACAAAAAAACGGTAACAATTTCACGTTTTAACTGTTAAACAAAACACAGTCAACGTTAAACACAACAAACAAATGTGAAATAATAAAATTTCCGCGGGTAATCACTAAATATTTTGAGTTATCATCATTAATGTGACAAATCTGTCGCGCTACCCTCTATTATATTTATAAGGCATACATGCACAATAAGAGCTAATTATGAATTTTAACTTGTATATTTATGTTCAACGAGTGAAATACAATCAATATAGTATATTTTCATGTAGAAGGCAATTTTGATGTAGACCAGTGTTATTGCTAAGAAATCATGAACGGTACGAATTAAAACATCACACTGGTCTGATGGTCCAATTACAATCCCGATAAATGGATTCATTTAAGTACCGCATAGTTGAAGACCATTTTTTGCTAACTGATAAGTATCTTGGACTAAAGGCTAGTAATGCGTTAGAAAAGGGAGTAACTTTTACGTCTCTATCGCTATGGATAATAGGTTCGGTTGTTCTCAGTTCGGAGCTTTATCTACCTAGAAATACACCAATATTAAGAACGACTAAGAATTAGGTGTTGTTTTTACAGACCACCTTTTAGATAGTGAAATGCTCAAAACTTGCAGAATTACTGCATATAGACAAAGCTTCAATTCCTATTGATCAGTTAGAGTCTACTTTTGCCAAGACAGAAATTGCCAATTCAAGGTTAAAGAGCTTTCTTTAGCTGGCCTCCGACCTCCAAGCACTGTATTCAATGGTTCAAACGTCAAAAAACGTTTGGACCGTGTTTACATGTTCTTCACCACAGTACGAAATATTGCTGCACTTCGAAAGTGCTGGTTGCCTCTCTTCCTGGATAACAGGATTTTCCTCATTAAACAAAGCGAAAGGATCTGAACTTGGCAGAAATGTCCATACAAATAGCGGATGTTGAAGAACTCTTAGTACAAATACAAGTTTTTTTGACCACTCAGATGTTGAATTAATGGATCAAAGCCCAAATAGTGACTTTGGCAATGAATTTGAACTGATCCTGGAAATCCAAAAATAAATAGAGAGAACAAATAATGGTCATAGGCTCTTATATTTTAGGATCTAGAACATTTTCCTTTTCAATTAATTGTTTTTGATTTCAAATCTCTACGCACAAGTGGTCTCAATAGCTGTGTCACCGTGATTCTCCTGAATATTTAAATCAATTTTATTGCAGTTTCCGAATAAAACAAAAACCAAACACTGCTGCGCCTCAAACGCTGCTTCGCCGCTTTTGCTTTGCTTTTCACCACTACACAACTGTAACTCACCACAAACGCGGCGAATGATTTGCAATCACACCATTAACCCAGCAATCGCCAACCGTGCACAAAGGCAATATTGCCAAGCATGATAACGACTTAGGGCAATTCATAGCACATAGTTAGCGTTGACCAGCAGCGAGCGTTGATGAGCGCAGGGAAGCACTAGGCAATGACACGATGTCGCTCCATCACAATGGGCACTCATCGTTGGGAATTTTAGTGGCCTCCAATTGATAGTGACTTTGTTGGACGCTTCAGTTCACTACGAAACGTTGATGTGCGCGGTTGTTGGCGCGATTGACAAGCAAGAACAAAAGCAAAGCGGTGAAATTATAATAACAAAACGTAAAGACGTTCAAATTGCGCGAGAAACCGGTTGAATAAACGCCTATCATTTGCACTAAAATACCGGCTGCTTATTTGCAAGTGTGTAATTAGTGAAGACGAGTGATAAAAGTGGAAAAAATAAAGAAATAAAAAACAACAAAAATAAAGGTAGTCAGAGTGGAGCACATATTTGTAAATCTTAAATTTCATTTCGGGATTTTTTAATTGCTCAATGGTGACATTTTTTGAATACAACAAAGAAGAATAAATAAAAATTATGTATTATAAAAATATAATTAAAAACCAAAATAAATTAAATATTTCGAAAAGCAAATTATTACCTTTACAATTAAAAATTAAAAAAATAAAATGTGTAATCAAAATTTATAAAAAAATATTAAATTTAAAAATTATTTAAAAAACATTAAATTGAATTTATAAATTTTTTTTTAATTTTAAAATCTAATCAGAATTAAATTAAACTCATATTTATGATAAACATACTTAAAGAATTTAAATAAAATTTTAATAAATTTTTAAAATTATTTGAAAAGAAATTAAATTCAAATTTATTAATAAAAATCATGTAAAAATCTTAAAAAAAACATAGAACAGTTTCGAAAATAATTAAAAGGAAAATTAAATTAAAATGTTAAAAAAAAATGTATTATTTAAAATTAATTTGAAAAAATTAATTAAATTAAAAAGTGTCATTAAAAACATGAAATAATTTTGTAAATTTTATTAAAAAAGATCTTAAATAAATTTATTAATAAGAATTTATAATTTTTCTTTTTAATTTAAAAATTAATTAGAAAAAAAATAAATTTATATTTATTGATAAAAAAATGATTACAAACTTTAACATATATAAAAATATTATCTGAAAAAAAAATTAAATCAAAAATTTTTAGTAAAAAGATATAAAAAAAATTAAAAACAAAAATTGAGTATAATTTAAAAAAATGATTTTAAAAGAAAATATTAAAATTGATTATTAAAAATAAATTTTAAAAAACATTTAGAAATATATAATAATTTTTTAAGAAATTAATTTAAAATGTATTATTGAAAACATATAAAAAATTCTATATTTTAAAATAGAATTATAAAAAAATAAATAAATAATTTAAAAACAAAAATAAAAAAAATAAAATAAATATAAAAAAAAAATATTTTTTTAA
Organism: Bactrocera neohumeralis; assembly: GCF_024586455.1. Lineage (NCBI taxonomy): Eukaryota > Metazoa > Arthropoda > Insecta > Diptera > Tephritidae > Bactrocera > Bactrocera neohumeralis. The sequence continues at coordinate 28,286,975 of NC_065923.1, forward strand.
AGAAAATTAAATTAAAATTGATTGTTAAAAATAAATTTTTTGACAAAAATTCTATATACATACATATGTACATATGTATGTATTAAAACAAAAATACAAAAAAATTAAATTTTTTGAAAAGAAATTAAAGTAAAATAAATTATAATAAATATTTGAAAAAAATTAATAAATTTTAATATCAAAAAAAATATAAAATGTATATATGTATGTATATAAAAAATTCAAATAAATCGTTTATTGATGTAAAATAAATAAAATAAATAAAAAAATTGTTAATTAAAAAAATTTATTAAGTAGAAATTAAAATTAATTTTAAAAAACTTTGTTTTTAAATTTAGTTAATTCTAGAAACTGATAAAAATAAAATTATAAATTAATGAGAGATTTATAAAAGACGTACATATGCATAATTCACATAAATTTAAACAATTAAATGTAAAAATTAATTTAAAATGCATTCTTATAATATATAAAAAAACTAAAAAAATTAATAATTAATATTATTGAAAAGAAAATTAAATTTAAATGTGTAAAAAAAAATTGATTAATGAATTTAAAATCGTAACTACAAAAAAATAACTAAAGTGAAAAGAAATTAAAATTTATTGAGAAGAATACAAAAAATAAAAATATTAATTATATAATAAAAATTACTTGAAAACAAAATTAAATTAATATCTATTAATAAAAAATTAAAAATATATACATATATTAAAAATTTATAAATAGACACAGTAAAAAATTAAATATATTTTTTTAAATAATTTTTTCTGAATAAAAAATCCAAATTTTAATTTGCAATGCACAAAAAACATTTTTATCAATTGTGCCCCATTCGTATATACATTATGTAAGCAAATCAAAATAATTGGCACATTCAATGCTTGTGGGTTGAAATAATTCGATTTCTTTCACTTGTTACAACAATAACAACAACAAACAAGTATAAATAACAAACAGCGCGGAAGTTAGGCAAATAAAAATTAATAATTTGATCCGCAGCACAAGCAATGACACAGCCAAACCATATATACATACATACAAACACACATACATACCTACATATATGTATGTATATATACCTTATGTACCGACGCACAGCCACACAAAATTTTGTTTGACAAATAGTGACCACACACGCTCCGCGCACACCTCCGCCTAAACGTCAATGATTGTGAAGTACCTACAAACGTACATATGTACATATGTATAATATTTGCAATACATATTTACTTAAGGCAAATACGTGCACATTTTATATACAAAACACTGCTTAAGCACATACCGACATCCAAAAAAACCTAAAGACAAAAACAAAAAAAATCGTGTTTGCACCTGGATGACACATACTTGGCTTGGCTTAATTGTATAATTGTTGTTTTCATTGTATTTGTTGTTTTTGAGTAGTGTTTTCACGGTTGTTATTAAAGGCCTGATCGCTCCGTTCGAAGTTGAAGTAAACAAAATAAAGTTGTCGCATTCAAAAGCACAAAAAAAGAAGGTGAAGAAGTTTACTAAAGCGAAAGATAAAGAAAAGCACATAAACATACATACATATATACGAAAATAAATATACTTAAGATAACGATCGAGTGCTGCAAAATAGAAATAATGAAAAGTTAAAAGGCTAAACGAAGATAACACCAAGCACAGCGAGCGGAAAAAGCTTGTCCACGCAAACAAACCCGGAGAGAGAGACAGTCCGATAGGGCTGAAGGGTACTACAGGTAAGTGCAAAATTGAACTTCGCAAGAAAATTTCACAAAGCAACAGCAACAGCCATGCTGATAACAATAAGGTCAGTGAATGCATAGTAAATAAACGTGGTAGCCAGTTCTGGAAGGCGTGAGAAAGGCGCTACGGTAGCTTTGAAAAACTATTTTGGGATATGAAAAAAGTTGTTGAAAGTTTGAGATATGTATTTGTATGGAAATAATAATAATTTCTGTCAATAACATTCTATTTTTGCTTCATTTTTTTAATGGAATTTAATCCCTATAACTACCTTCATCTTCACCCTCTTTATTGAATTCGATCATCAGTCAGCTTGAATTGCAGCTACCTGTATGTATATGTCATAGTGATTCAATCTGAAAAATTTTTTTTGGATAGTAATCTATAGTATATCAAATTTTGTGAAGATATCTTCTAAAACGAAACGTTTTCCGTACAAAAATTGGATCTTCAACGGTTAGCTACATATATGCTATAGTAGTCCGATATAAACAATACATTGGTACATGGTAAAATTGCTTTGAACAATAATCCATGCCGTATTTCGTGAAATAAAATAGTTCCATACAGGCACCTGAGTTTGATCCATAAGTTTGTATGGAAGCTATATCCTATAGTGGTAAGAAAAGGACTTGTCCCAAATTTCAGATCGACATCTCCATCCATTGTGTCTAATTTTCGATGACTTGTTCGCGTATTTCGACTGGTAACTGGCGAATGGTACGCGTGATGTTTTGCTTCTAGGTCTGAATCGAAGCGGGATTGTCGGCATAGAGTTTAGACTTTATATATCCCCACAGGAAAAAGTCTAACGGTGTGATTTCATACGATCTTGGTGGCTAATTGACTGGGCCAAAACGTGAAATTATCTCCACACCGATGAATTCTCTCAATAAACCCATTGATTGATGCGATGTGTTGGAAGTGGCGCCGTTTTGTTGAAACCAAATGTCGCCGAGATCACGATTTCACATTAGAAGGTGTTAAATTTTCGAAAATCAATGACATACGATATCCGAAAAACGTCTTCTTAAAGTCGCTTTCAAAAAGTTAAAGATTAAAACATACAATTTTATAGCAGGGATGATACGAAAGTACTTTTTAGGTCAAGATTGGATGATGGCACCGCTGAAATTTCGATGAAAACTCGAGTTCTTCTTCTGCAAGGTGGTGGTGGTTTGAGAGAGTGTTTTACTAATAACGGTTCATCTTTGTGACAGGCTTTGTGCCTAAAATTGTAATAATCGGGCTAAACTGCCATCAACCCCATATACGAACATAGCACTATATGAACATGTAGGTATTTTCCTGTTTTCGATCCTTGGAAGTTGCAAGAATATGAAATGTACAGTTGCGATATACTCGAACTTAGCTCTTTCATACTGGTTTTGCTTTGAAGTGGTTCCTTGTTTCTTATACTAATTAAAATTAATTAAGTCTAAAGTCTATGCGGACAATTTCGCGATTCAGGTCTTGAAGCAAAACACGCGTTGTCATTCGGCTGTTACCAGTCGAAATGCTCGAACGAGTCATCGAAAATTGGACTCAACTCATGGACTATCTGAGACGTAGACGCGGCCAACATTTCCGATTAAAATTTGAAGAGACAATTTTCAAAGAATAAGTGCCAAAGAATGTTCCTTCGAATGATAAGAAACATTCCCCATTGAATTCGGAGTTTTTTCTTTAGAAAAGTAGGAAACCTCGAAATTGATCACCCTATAACTTGATAACTGAATGTGTTTTAAAAATTTCCGAAATAATTTTTTTTTCTAAAATATTTCAGTTTCAAAATCTGCTAATGCTTTTATTTACTTTTCCGAATTATTAAATTTTTTTTTGCAGCAAATAAGTTCTCTCATTTTATTAGTTTTATTAGTTAATGTTTACCCGGCGTAATGGAAACAAAACTTTTTACTTAATTTATTTGTTGTTGTTGATGTTAAGTAATAGAATAAAAAATCAGCGGTGAACGTGAACAGCTCGTACGTGTTTCTAATTGAAATTTCGCTACTCTTTGCAATAAGGAACTGCGGTGTTTCTATTTTACAGTGACTTGGCATTAAAATGTGAACAATAAACAATGGAAGAAAAGATAAATAAATACAGATTTAGACAATATAAATAACAAATATTTATTTCTTGGTGAAAATAGTTTAAAAATATATTTATATAGCGCTGAGTCAAAGAATAATACACTAAATGGACTTTAGTAAAAGTATAAACATAATTTTTTTTGTTTACGAATTTAGAATTAATTTCTGGCATAATATTTGAACACTTGAAAATATCTTATACAACTTAGAAGCTAATAAAAATGCATGAAATTATTCTCCAGAAAAACTACGCCTTAAATTTAATTAAAGAATCAAAAAAATTTAATTTTATATTCCAATTTTATGCCAACATACTGCAGCTATTCGTGCATCAAGTTCACTTATCGAAATACTATATAGTCACGCAAATAATAAAAATGCAACCCTACTATACATATGTTTGCGTTGATTTGCCTGTATCATGTCTGTTGGTTTTCGTTTTATTTTTTTTCAAATTAATTCACGTTTTTCCCCTGGATTCTACTTTGTGAGGCAAAAGCGCAACCGGTGGGTCCACTTTTTACAAACCGTAATTATTACTTTTGATTGCAGTTCGATTGCATTTTTTCCAAACCGATTAAATAAGGTATTTTGTATGCAAAATTATGCATTTCACGCGAAGTTCATTGGAAAAGAGAGAAAAATTATTGCAAGCATCAATAAATTCTATTTTTAAATTTTACTTTATGAGCATTGTGGCACCTTTATTTCAAATTATTAGAATAATCACCTACCAAATGAAACCTGTTGAGTGAGGAGAGGCGATAAATTCACTGATAATTCATTTCGTAGAACACGATTACAACATTTCCATGAAATTGGAATATATTATAAATAAAATAACAATGATTTTATGCTTAAAATTCTCCTTTTTTATTAAATTTTTTCACTTATAATTTTTAGCAAATATTCTCCGAAGATTCTATATCATTCGAGATTTATCATGAAAACAAAACGAATATCTTTAATGACTGATTTAGTGCTTTGGAAACAATTATGTTATATAAACTAAACTATCATTTTACGACTAATCAAAATAAATACGACTTTGCTAAAGGTTCCAGAGAAAGTCTCTGGAAACATTTACTTCTCTCGACTTTACTTTTAAAATTGTGAAAGTGTGGTTTGTAATGTATGCATCTTGAAGTCCTGATTTTTTAACCCACTAGTAACTTTTACTTCAAAAATTTTTTAAAAATAAGTTTAACAAGTAAATAAGGACTAAATTGCAAATCAAGAAATCTCACAGATTGGCCACTATATCAGGTATAAAATAAAACGGATGTTTGAAAATCGGAATTTTAGGTATATGATGACTAAGGAAAGTATTGCCTTATTTTATACGTTTTAGATAAGAGAGATTCGAAAGAGATTTATTTTTGAATTTCATTATTTTCCGATAAATGCGGTATAAATTTGACCAGAAGTTCCATAATATTGATAGATATGTGGGGACTGTGAAAATGACTATCCAATTTTGGTACAAGCGTATGCTGTTATCAGAAAAACATTCTCATCATATTTTAATATTGACCGATATTTTCGGTAAAAAAAAACAGGCATATGCACTGGGTTCCACATATTTGGTGTCTGGTTGCTTAAAAACTTATACTCCGATTCGACAGTTTTTGGGCATAAGAAGAAGTGCCTTCAAAGCATTTTTTGTGCAAAGTTTCATTTTGATAGCTTCAGTCATGTCTGATTTGTATACTGTAAAGTGAAAGAATCAAATGAATTTTAAAATTGAGTTGTACGGGATGTAGGCGTGGTAGTAGCCCGATTTCACTCATTTTCACACTATAACATAGGAATGTCAGAAGAATATCACCAAGTTTGGTTGAAATCGGTTAAGTAGTTTCTAAGATAAGCATGTGTAGGAGTTAGCGTTGCCCCGAAATTTAAATATTTGGGGCGTCAGAGAGTTATCGCATTTTTAGTAAGTTTAGGGGTTAGGGGATTGACCTAAGTGTTAGCGGTGCTCCGAAATTTAAATGTTTGGGGCGTCAGAGAGTTATCGCATTTTTAGTAAGTTTAGGGATTACGTGGGTTTTGAAATTTCAAAAAATCGTTGTTTTTTTTTTAAACTATGATATGTTTAGAATATTTTCCCAAAATTCAATGGAATCGCAATAGGAATACAGAAGGTATAATCTTTGGAAGAGCGTCCCGTCAGGCTAAATCGGTCAGCTACTTCAATTGATTATAATTTTCTTGAAACATTGTTTCTAAGCAAAGCGATCTTATTGAAATTTTTCCCAGTTCTTCTAAGTAGGATTACGAGATCATCATTGATAGAAGGATATTTTTTTCGATTACAACTAATTTTTTCAAAACAATTTGTGGTAAAAATGAGACATTTTGTTTTTCTTTTATCAAATTCTTTGATTTATCAGGATCTATGCTCGTCTATTAACCGATGAAATGTTGATTTCATTTTCAAAGTGTATATGGATATATGTACATTCGAAATACGTTTAAGTAGAACAAAAATAAGTTTTTTGAAAGTAACTATTGGATATAACTTCTTATGATCATTCAAAATGGAGAACTTGTGTGAATTATCTGATGCCTCTTGGATACAAGACTAGTTTTTCAACTTACTTTCTCAGACTCTTTGGCAAATTTTACTGTTACTGGAAGTTTATCACTCAGCTATTGGCATGCCTACCTTTGATGTAGATTACGATATAACACCTTCACCTTGACATAATCTTGATTTTCTCAGCGAAGTATCGAGAAATAAATTCAGACACTCAGAAAATTCAGTTAGTCGGCTCGGTTCGTTTAGTTCAGATTAAAAACCTTTAAAGATCTTTTAAAGGTTGAATTTAGGTTAAAAATCTTTAAAGACTTTTTTATAGTTTTATATTCTTCAATTAGAGAATATCGATTAGTTAAAATCTATATTGGCAGGAACTCTCTTATTTCTTCACCTTAAGGGCGTTACGATGAGTATAACGATTGCTTTAACTACAAAAAAAATATTCTAGCTGTTAAGGACTCTCTAGGAGCTAATCTAGACAAAAAGAGTGCACTCTGAAGTTCTAACACGATGCCTCAAACAATACGATTCGAAATAATATACCATAATAGGGTTTGTAACCGGCAATGACCAAAATAATTTTAGGAAGACAGCAATTTTATAAAGATAGCAACTTACTTAAATTTGAGAAGGAATTATAGGTGGACTGTTGGAAACAGAAATAACAAAAATGTACTGTTTTCTGACTTAGTGTTTGATCTGAGGCTTTTTGTATCAATATAGTTTAGAAACACTTAACAGTGACTGTTATCTGACCACTTTAACAATATACTTGTATTAATTTGATCCGAAATGTAGGCAACGTTTATTGACATTCGCTTATGAGAGAAATTTTCAGATCTAAAATATATGCCACCTAAAATTCTGTTAATACATATTCAGAAAAATTGTTATAATTTCTTTAAGAGACGTATCGTACATACATATATCGTGACAAAAAGTACCCGGAAATTCCAAATAAAACGCAAAATATTTAATTTTTCATCAATATTTATTTTGTCGTCTTTAAAGTAATCTCCACAAGATATAATAACTTACGCCAACGATTTTTCTAGTCCTCGAAACTCTTTTCATAAGCACTTTTTGGGGTGGCCTTCAGCTTCTTCAGCGAATTTTGTTTTATCTCTTCGATCGACTGAAAACGGGTTCCACAGAGCGACAATTTCAGTTTGGGGAACAAGAAAAAAATCACACAGAGCCAAATCTGGTGAATCACGCGTTTTTGGCTTTAAATTCAGTCACAATCGGAACGAGTCGAGCAAGAACGCGTTCCATACCGAAAATACCCACCAAAATCATTCGACCGGACTCGCGAGATATCGAGTTCTCAATGCTTGACAATTTTCAAGCGCCATATCCTTTACTTTTTTTAATATTTTCAACAGTTGAAGAGGTCGTAGGTTGTCCATAACGATGCATGTCTTCAACGATCTCTCGACCGTCTTTGAATGCTTTGTACCACTCGTAGGCTTGTGTTTTTGATAAAACTGAATCACCGTAGGTCTTTTTCGACATTCGCAACGATTCCGCACAAGAAATTTTGTTATAAATACAAAATTTGAGACAAATTCTTTGTCCCATATTTTTATCAATTTTAAAAATCGATACACACTACTGCGGTGTACCGACTTAAGCAGATGCTGTAAACAAACTGGTTGACTGATCGTCCTCATATTTGGCATAGGTAGTAATTAGAAGAGTTCTACCAACTTAGAAAAATATGAAAAATATTTTTTGGAATATTATTTACCCTGACAATTTAATTATATCCGTAATTTCCGGGTGCTTTTTGTCACAATATATAATGGTTTATTTAAAAAATGAGCAACGCGGTATTGTTTTGGAACATATGTATATATTTTCGCTTCCACGGATTCCTCATTGGCATCACCGTAACACATTCCGCTAACCTAGTTTTCAAAGGCCTTGTTGAAGTTTTCTGATGTCATCTCTCGCGTGGCTTGCTCGATATTCGCCTTAAGACACTGAATCATTAACAGATGTTTCGCAGTCTACAAAAACAAACAACAAACTGAGCTAACGAATTTTTTCCCGCATATTAATAATTTGTAACCAAATTTCATGAATTCTTACTCGAAATGTTTGAAATAATTACAATTAAAATGAAACATTATTCATCATTTATTTGCACCACAAATACCATATACATATGTATAAGTGCTTATATACATATGTATGTATGTATATATTATACATATGGAAAAACATTCCAGATAAACAATAGCATTCCAGCCGATCTTCGTAAATATTGTTGAAAAGTAGCAAAATCAGCGAAATTATAAATAAAATCCAACGCACGTTGGCTCACCGTTTCGGTGGATTTCGGTGGAGGCAAATCGAATGCTATCGCTTTAAATTAGACCTTTTCTATTTACTAATTGCAGCTAAACAGAGTGTCAAAAGTTAAATTGCGAGTTTGCACCACGCGGATTTTTGCGTGTGTGGGTGTGTGTGCCTGCTGATTTACCGTACATTTTGCCATGAATCTCTCAATAAGCAATTAGCCCATACACAACCGTTTAGTTGGGTGCACATGTGCATGTTTGTATAAATGCGTATGTATGCATGTGTATTTGTATGCCCGTGTTTGTATGTATTGTAGATTTCAAGGTGAAAGCACAAATGAGCAGTCACAGTGGAGTGCAAATATTTCGGGGAAAACAATGCAGCTGTGATTGCTTATAATAGTGTGGGATTTAAATTTGTGTAAAATGTGAGTACGTACATACATATGTATGTATGTATGTGTTTGAGTGGGCAAAGTATCGTATACCACTAACAATGGCAATTTGGAGCAATTGTACCGTATTTAAAACGGTTTATTGAAAAAGAGATATGAAATTCTTTTTATTTGTGTTTTTTTTTAATTTTTTATTACAAAAAACATTGTTCTTTTAAATTGTTGTAAAAATTCAAAAAAAAGAAAAATATTTATTCTTTGCATGTTTCAACACCATACAAAAAGTTTAAATGAATATTTTACATACATAATTCTTCAAAATAAACCAAAAATTGTGTCTCCACGTACTAATATTCCATCATTTTCTTACTGGTTAGACAATAATATTGATCTTAGTGTTAACTTAAGAAACACTGACCAATTAGACGGCTTTGTTGAAAAATTTAACAACGTCATTGTAGAAGCAGGTTTTATCTCAACTCCACAAGATACTTTTGTAGTAAACAGTACCTTTATCCCTGCGGAAATCAAAACCCTAATTAAGGAAAAACGATCGTTGAGGAAAATATGGCAAAGGACCCGGAATCCAAGTGACAAATTAATTTTAACCAGAGCTACTAAATATTTAAAAACAAGGCTTAAACAATTAAAAAACAACTCCCTTGAAACCTTTTTAACCAACCTTAGCCCTAACGCAACTCGCTCTGAATGTCTGTGGAATGCCACAAAATTTCTCAAACGCCCAAAAGCCAGAAAGGTTCCAATAAAAGACTCCAGCAATTCTCCAGCAATTCATGGTATCGGTCAGATGAGGATAAAGCAGAGGCGTTTGCTAAGTACTTAAATGAAGTATTCACACCATTTAATTTTATTAATGCATCTGATGAAAGGGAAGTGATGCACTTTTTGGATACTCCATGCCAAATGGATTTTCCAATTAGGCGTATTATTTTATCAGAAGTGAAAGAGGAACTGGCAAAATGTAGCAACAAAAAAAGCCCAGGCTACGATCAAATAGACCACGCAGTACTAAAGCACCTAACGGAGAAGTCCATGCGAGCTCTTACAATTATATTCAATGCCATACTAAGGCTTCAGCACTTTCCTACAGCCTGGAAATGTGCAGAAATAATTATGATTGCTAAACCAAAAAAACCCGAAAACTTAGTTAGTTCGTATCGCCCCATAAGTCTACTGGTCGCTTTCTCAAAGGTATTCGAAAGAATTCTCTTACGAAGACTGATACCGGTATTGGAAAATTTAAATATAATTCCGGACCAACAGTACGGGTTTCGCAGACACCACGGAACTCCTGAACAATGCCATAGAGTGTTTAATAAAATAAGGTCAGCTTTAGAGCAAAAAGAATATTGTTCAGGTGTATTCCTTGATGTGCCTGCTATTTTACAAATTAAAGAAAAATTTACCTGCTCCCTTTTTCTTTCTTATTAAATCTTATTTAAAAGATAGACAATTTTATGTCAGGGTTGGAAATGAATACTCAAGTATGTATAAAATAAAATCAGGCGTTCCACAGGGAAGTGTTTTAGGGCCATATCTTTATTCGATATTCACAGCGGATATCCAAAAAAACAACGATGCTACGATAGCAAGATTCGCTGACGACACTGCAGTCCTAACTTCAAATAAAGTACCTTCAGAATCTTCTGACATACTACAAAATTACTTATTCCAACTAGAAGACTGGCTCAAGAGGTGGAATATTAAAGTCAATTCAGATAAATCTGTCCATGTTACTTTTACCCTAAGAAAAGGTGATTGCCCTTCAATCAAAATTTTTAATACAGGGGTTACACATAGATAGAAGGCTTACCTGGAAATATCATGTAAAAGCGAAAAAAGAACAAATTAATATTAAATTGAGAAGTCTTTATTGGCTTCTGGGTAAAAAATCTGTTCTTTCTCTTGAAAATAAACTGCTAATTTATAAAACCATCATCAAACCTATTTGGACTTATGCGATACAAATATGGGGCACGGCAAGCAATTCAAATATTGAAATAATACAGCGCGTTCAATCAAAAACTCTCAGGTCAATTACAAAAGCTCCATGGTATGTTTCAAATCATACTATTCACAGAGATTTAAAAATATGCAAAGTGAAAGATGAAATAAAAAAGTTTAGTGAAAGATACAAAATCAGGTTAGAGATCCATCCCAATCCTTTAGCAGTGGCATTACTACAGGTACCCACTACAACAAGGTTAAAAAGAAAAGACATATTGAACTTGTAAACCAGCACGCATGCACGTAATGTAAATACATAACTTTAGCACAAACTAGTGATGATTATGTTATTTTAACATAAAGAAAATAGCAAATAATTATGTAAATTAGTATGTATGTAGTTTGGATTTTTATTTTTATTTTTATTATACTGTCACTAAACAGAGGGTCACTTAATGAAGTAACACTCACAATTTGTTTGTACCTTAACAGCACATTTACTTATTGTCTATTAACATTAAGACAGATTGTAAATTTAACTTGAATAAAAAAAAAAAAAAAAATATTTTTGGAGCTACAACTTTCTAGTTTTCAAACTGGCTGCACTTGTAACTCGAAGACAAATCATCCGATCGTTTTGATTTTTTTCCACATATTTCGTATATCGTGCGAAAAGACACTTCTCCAGCCTGATGAATGGCAGTGAAAGCATAACACCCGGAGATGGTGAACCCGCTTCCCGAATCGATGACGATGGAATAGATGTTCCATTGCCTGACTATGGTGAGTTTCGAACAGCAATTACCCGCCTGCAGAACAACAAAGTGGCAGGGACCGATGGATTGCCGGTCGAGGTATTCAAATACGGCGGCGAAGAACTGACAAGATCCATCTAACAGCTCCTCTGATCGGATGAAAGCATATTCGACGATTGGAACCTAAATGTGCTCAGCTCAATCCATAAAAAGGGAGACACCACAATCTGTGCCAATTACTGTGGGATAAGCTTCATTAATATCGCAGATTATGTCTTATTGAGCGTAGTGTGTGGAAGACTAAGGTCCACCAAAACTGACTTGACCTTATCAGTGTGGCTTTACACTTGGAAAATCAACAACCGACCAGATATTCACCATGAGCCAATTCTTGGAAAAGACTCTTGAAAGAAAGATCGACACACCACATTTCACTTTGAAGCCACCTTCGAAAGTATGAAAAAGAATTGCATCTATGACGGTACGGCTGAACCTGGTATCCCTGCAAAGCTAATACGGCTGTGTAAGCTGACGTTGAGTAACACCAAAAGCTCCGTCAGGATTTGGAAGGACCTCTTCGAGCCGTTCGATACCAAGCGAGGCTTCAAACAAGGAAACTTCCTGTCGTGAAACTTCTTTAATCGATTGATGAGAGAAGTAATACGAGCTGCAGAGTTAAATGGAGAAGGTAGAATCTTCTATAACAGTATGTAGCTGCTGGCGTACGCCGATAATATTAATATCATTGGCCATAACAGTCGCGCCGTTGGTGCTGCTTTCTCCAGACTGGATAAGGAAGCAAAGCAAATGTGTCTGGTAGTGAACGAGGGCAAGACGAAATATGTCCTGTCATCAAACAAACAGTCCTCGCACTGCGCGACTTGGCTCGCAGATCACTGTTAATAGTCATAACTTCGAAGTCGTAGGTAATTTCGTCTAACTTAAAACCTGTTGATGCTGGATGCCAATAATAATATCAGTTTAGAAATCCAACGCAGAATGACTCTTGTCAACAGTTGCTACTTTGGACTAAGTAGGCAATTGAAAAGTTAAGTTCTCTCTCGACGAACAAAGACCAAACTCTACAAGTTCCTCATCATTCCCGTCATGCTATATGTTCGAACTTCAGATATGTCAATTTAGCTTATCCGCTAAGAAGTTGAAGATGGTTTGAAAGTAAAACCAGTATAAATGACACAATATGTGAATTGCCAGGTAAATTTCGCTGGGTAATTTGCGAAAGTATAATGATTTGACAACTACACCTCCACACCTCCTGGCAGTGACATCATTAAGAGTTTCATTTTAATAATTTCAGCACATCACTTCCAAATGTTACGTCTTTAAACCAAAATAAATCAACTAATTCGCCATACAATGTATACCCGTCTTCCAAACGGGGCTTTTATATGAACAAAAATATAAAAAAATGCGCGAAACAACATTAAAGAAAACACAATAGTAAAATCAAAGAAACAGCGAACAAACAAAAAGCATTACAAGTCTCATTATTAGTCTAACATACACCCATAAGTGCTTGAAGTGGCAGCCGCAAACGTCTGGTCCACGAGCTATTCGCACTGATCACGAGAGCTGCCGTTGGCTAACGCAAATTGTGTGCGGCCACCTGTGATCACACTGCACTGAGCACTTCAACACCTTCACCCTCGCACACTTGTGCATAATGGCGCGCCGAAATGCCCGCGGTATTGATCACTGATGATCGATCAACGCTGAGGCTGGTGCTTTGTGATATCGCCCATTTGGCCAAAGTGATTTAGCTATTTCGCATGCACAAGAGGAGCAGTAGTCTGACAACCCGTCCGAACGATCGGCAGACTCTTCAGTCAACTACTGTGAAATGAAGAGAGTGTATAGTTCATGTGGGTATGGTTATGGGTATGGGTGTATCTGTTCGAGATCGCGCTGTTCATGCAGCATAATTGATTTGTTTATACTTCGCAATTCGCTCAAATTCTTCGAAGGCAATGCAATGTGTTGAAAAATTAAACAAAAACACATAAAAACGTAATGAGCTTCTAATTGTAGGTACTGAATGGACCGATAAATAATATTGCTGGTTTAGTAATGCAACAATTTTGTTGAATTGGCTTTGAAATATATTTTTCTAGTGAATTTATTTTATTAGTTTTGGAGAATGAATTTTCAGAAAAATATTTTTTTAAGAGATTTACTATAAAAAAAAAATCCTTTGTCCAAAGTTTGTGCAAACTGTCTGAATCAGCGAGCATTCGGTATTAGAAAATTTAGTATTTTCTCTATGGTAGATGTATTTATGGTGTACACCCACCAAACGATTTATATGAGTCCCAATAAAACTAAGAACGAACCGTAACCAAAACAATCGAAAGCTGTGGTTTGAGCAACACAGTTACCGACTTCCATCCCTAATATGCCATTTTTCCTTAAATTGTTTAATATCATAGCTGTAAGTTTACCTATTACTCGGTTTTTCTGTGAGCTTTGTGAGGGAGTGTATATTGCACTTATTTATTAAGCACGCTCTTTATTCGTTTTGGCGTTGAAAAGTGTAACGTTTTCAGGTAGTTTGGGCTAATGCTATTCTTTTACACATACTCAATAACTTTTCTTAAGGGGTCCGTCCCGGTGGTCTAGAATTTTCAAAAAATCGATTTTTTTTGTTTGTTAGTTCGAAAGTATAGTCCTTTAAGAATATACTGTAAAATTTTTGGAAGGATATTCACATTATTTTAGCTTCTACAGCCGTTTTAGCAGGTAGCGCGCGGTCGAGAGGCTCAATGAATGGATGCTTTGTACGTCATTTATGTATCTCAAAACTACTTTTTTCGACGTGCCGTTGATGAAAAAAAAATATCCATCCGAATCACTTGAAATTTTAATATGGTGTTTATAAGATCAATATCTATCGCTGGGACTACGATCAAATTTTAATTTTATGAACTTCGATTTTTTTCGATCTAAAACTGGTCCAAAAATAGCAGTTTTCAGAATCTGAACTTCAAAAGCGCGAAATTTTTTTTGGTTATAGTCCCAGCGATAGCTGTACTCTTACTGATTAATAATTTATTTGGTTTTTATGTTTCAGATGTTCAGAAGAGTCAAAATCAACAACGGCACCGCGAGTCATTTTTTAAGATAGCTTTTTTTGGACGCCATTTTTAATATCTATTGTTAAAAAAATTTTTTATTTAACAAAAAAAATATTTTTGTCGTTTTCATACATAAGTGTATAAATAAACTGCAAAAATTTTAAATTGATTACTCTTTTTTTAACCCTTAAAAAAAATCCAGAAAACACCCTTAATTTGAGGGTTCTAGACCACCGGGACCCCTTAAGTCATTCAGTGTTTTAAGGTATTTTTCCCTGACTTTGCGCTTTACGCTAGACCACACATTTTCAGTAATGTTCAGGTCTGAGCTGTTTGCTGACCAATCCAAGGACTTCATCCTCATTTCATTTTTAAATTTGATTATCTGAAATATCAAACACAATATAAATATCAATAAAAATCATTTGAAAATGCTTAGAATCATCTCAAGGTATTGAAAACATGTGTCTAACTTACACAAGTTGCTCGATGGCAAAGCGCGGAATCGTTTTGAAACTATACATCCGGTTTGACTGCCCATAACTCCCCTATTGTGGGAATAACTCCTTTCAAAATATTTTTTTGTATTTTTTCCGCATTCAAAGAACTCTCTTATAACCGTTGCCCAGATCATTATGCATGGAGAATGCTTTACTGTGCTTAACACACATTCATCTGAAAAGCGCTCTCTATTTCTCCGTCCTACCCTCTGGGCACCATCAGCTCTGATTGATTAGAGGGAAAATTTTCACTTATTCTAAATCTATCTTAACATTTGAGCTTTTGTTGGAATAACACCATAGCATATTAAACAGAGTCATAGGGAAAAAATCGAGGCATCATAAATATACCGAACAAAGCTAGAGAAGAAATTAAATTTAGTCACAAAACTTTTCTAAAGAAAAATATCTAGAAATTAGGTACCAAAAACAACCATGGGTATAAAAAGGGCCTGAGATGCATTAAAAGAGCGGTTGTGCCATGTGTAACGGCACTTTGAGGCAATAACATACAGCGTGATGTGCGAATACACTTACCTAATTGCACATATTCAGTCGGGCTTTCATATATACTATGTAAGTATAGATGTGTATGAAAGAATATATATGTATGTCCTTACGTACATATGTATATCGATCTGATATATGTACATATATACGAACTTTTTACGTCACCATAAGGTTTAAAAAAGAGCTCATTTAGCGTTCTTTGTTTGCGTTGTACTACATTTGAAGCTAGTGTTAAATAAAAAATATATTCGACAAACACACACACACTCAAAAACTCACAAATATAACAAACGGAAAGAAATGATGACTACGGTTGCACCGAGGCTAGAATACCGTTTACAATTAAAGTATTTCCAAGAAAGAATTGATTTTTGATTATTCAGTTTGTATGGCAGCTATATCCTATAGTGGTCCGATATAGGTAGTATCGATAAATGAGCTGCTTGTTGGGCAGAACAGGACTTTTACTACATTTTCTAACTATATCTCAAAAACTAAGAGACTAGTTCGCTTATATTCAGACACACGTACATGCCAAAATCGATCATTTATACATAGTCACGCTGATCATTTATATATATATTTTTATATGAACTCATACGTTTCCTTCTTACAAACTTCGTGGCATACTTAATTTACACTGTGCAGGGTATAAAAATTGTTAAATTGTCCATTTTCTACCCCCAACATAAGTGGAGAACAGATGTACGGCGTATATTGGCTAATAAGTATCCTTGGGTCGTGCCACATTAGTGAAGTGCTAAGTTATCACACATTATATTAGACGCCTGGGATTGGCAACAATCAAACACATCATAATTTTATGGTTGTGTGTGTGTAAATATTGACACCGCCACTAAGCGTAAATTAGCTAATCAGTCTAATGTGGCTAGTATTTCCCGTTATCAGTGTCCATTTGGCATCAATTAATGTATGAAGTACTTCACAGACACCCTGTGGTACTTAAGTATGATATTGTATTTATATTGAATTGATATCTATAAATACACTTATATTACACAAACTGTATATAATATTTGACCATTATAGTTAGTACTAGAGAATAAGCATGACGGGAAAAATGTCGAGCTATACACAAATATATATATAAATACTATATATGTATATAATAACATATAAGTACTTATACTTAGAAATATTAACGGATTTTTATTTTCGATATGGATGTCAAATGAAACTATTCAGCGCAAATCTGGGTTTATATTTAGCTACTCTTATAGCATTGAGAGACGGCAGCGTTAAACCAGATTAATTGCATTTTTCGGGATTAATTCAGGAGTTACCACAGCTAACTTCGTTGCTGAATCCAAAAATAACTCTCAAAATTTTAGGGAGTTTGTGAGATTTTCGTTGACAACATTGTTAAAAATGGCCAATTTTCATCTATTGTGAATGAAATACA
This sequence comes from Bactrocera neohumeralis, assembly GCF_024586455.1. NCBI lineage: Eukaryota > Metazoa > Arthropoda > Insecta > Diptera > Tephritidae > Bactrocera > Bactrocera neohumeralis. The sequence continues at coordinate 28,304,296 of NC_065923.1, forward strand.
AGCAACCCTGACAGCTGTTTATCAAATTCTCAATATAATATCAATAAAACTTCTATGTTATGATGCAGTTTTAAAAATAATGTGTTGATATGTTTTTGTAATAAAAAATGGTTTGGTAAAAATTGGTCGGCTAACAACCGTAATGTTTATCTTCTATCAATTTTCATTGAAAATATTATAAAAAGGACAATGAGCTGTTTATGAGAGTTTCAAACTCGCATAGCTGCTGTCTGTCACCTACAAATTTGGATCTGATTAAGTGCGCAGTTAATCCGGATTAACGCTGCCGTCTGTCAAGGCTATTACTGAGAAAATATCTCTCAAATCCTAATTATCATACTTATGTTAAGAAGTTAACCCTGTGGATTTTTTTCTCATATGTTGTTTTTATTATGTCAAATTCAATGTCATTTAATTGAGAAATGTTTATCTACGACTGTCATTAAATTTGACATATTGAAAATCGCTTGTGATAAGCTAAATGTGGATGCTCAAAGTTTTTCTTCTTGAAGTTAAAGTATGACTTTATTTTATACTTCCCGAAAATGTATAAAATCCATTGAAATCGTAGCGGAATTTAGGTTTACATCAGTGGTCGGCATGAGAGGATCAGTCACTGTGTTGGTGAGCACGAAAAAAAAGAAGCCCAGTGAGAAATTGGAATTAAATCTAAGCAAATTTTATAAATAATTATTAGTATAATGAAAATTAACAAAATGTCTTTTAAGGATATTATTCCCTATTATCTTTAAAAGACTTGGAACATAAAAGGCATTGCATGGCACCAAAGGCATTTAGAGTCATAAAATATTTCTCGCAGGGCATATTTGGTTTTGCAATGTAGACCAGTGGTCGGCATTTCTTAGCACAATTGTGCAAACTAACTTCACACGTACGCTTACGCTCTGTCGTTCAGTCGTTGTCGAGCCAGCAACGAATTAACATCACGCAAGACTATAGCGCAAAACCAAATATGCCCTGCGAGAAATATTTTATGACTCTAAATGCCTTTGGTGCCATGCAATGCCTTTTATGTTCCAAGTCTTTTAAAGATAATAGGGAATAATATCCTTAAAAGACATTTTGTTAATTTTCATTATACTAATAATTATTTATAAAATTTGCTTAGATTTAATTCCAATTTCTCACTGGGCTACTTTTTTTTCGTGCTCACCAACACAGTGACAGATCCTCTCATGCCGACCACTGATGTAGACTTTGGTTGAAGCGAGAGAAATTTGACAACAATTTTGACAATACAGCGAAACATAGCCCATATTCTTTATATATGATTCTAATATCGGTTCTAGTTTCTTAAAAATTGTTTCTTGGTGAATTTGATATATGGGTACTATGAAATGACCCAAAACTTACATTTTGTGCCAAAAAACTATTGTTTCATAATAATTTTTTTTTTACCCAAAACGAAATAGTCATTGGCTATCGACTCAGACCAGATTTTATCTATTTATTTCTACCATAAAAAAAAAGAGTTTCATTGATTACTGGTTCTAAGCAGGCGGCGTCACATGTCTGAAGTCTGATACCAAAAAACAGTATTATTTCATATAAATCTTAAAATTTTACTCTCCTTGACTTTTTTGTAGAGTTATTTGAAAAGCAATCCAAGCCTCAGGCTAATGACGTGCTCAAGAAAACATTTGTGTGGAACTCATAGCGATGTCAAACGGATGTTCAAAAAATTTATGTATGTAAACGTAATAAAAAGGAGAAAACTTTTCTGTGATCAATAATGTTGGCCACTCGGTCATTATTTTGTTAACAAAATCTACTAAGTATTTTACGAAGATATAATTCAAGCAATCTGAAATCTCACAAAACCGTGAAATAAAGTAAATTACACTATACGACAAACACATTTTTTTTCTGGCTACAGGACCAAATTGATGTTTTTCCATTTTTCGAAGTGAGGCGCTGAAACCAAAATATTTGCTTCCGGGTTTGAAATTAGCGCTAGTTAGTCAGTTCTTTGGAAATATGTAAATATTATTTTTGTCGTTGAACTCAATTTTATCGCGGTCACCGCTTAAGCTTTTATATCCGTTTAGTAGGTTACGTCCAATAATTAATAATAAAGCTTCCAATAAGCTCAGTTAATAACTTCCAAGGTAAATATCTCAATTTAGGAGACATAGTTCGAAAAACGGTGAAATTACTCTTTTACTTGCGACTGAATTAGTCGAAAAAAATGGGTTCGTCCACTATCCAGCCCACTGCTGCACAATCCTATCAAAAAAATTTGCAGAAAAAATAGATTCCCTTGCATAAAAATAATAAAAAACCCTAAAAATTAAAATTTGATAACAGCGCCTCCTAGCGCAATTTTTCAATAAAAAATATAAAAAAAAAACAAGTAGAGAAGGGCTAAGTTCGGGTACAACAGAACATTTTATACTCTCACAGGAATTAAAGCCATGGAAATACCTTAAGATGTAAAATTTCAACTAGAGGATCGGAATCAAAGCAGTTTTTTATACACATATTAGGGTATTTTTTTTTTTGTTTTTTTATTTGAACTATTAATTCTGTTCAATCCCGTCACGAAATTTCCTTGGAAATACCCTAAAAAAAATTCCCTGAAAATTTTATTCCTTAATATTAACATTAAGAACTGGACCAAGGCATGTAAAAATTGTCCATGATGGTAATAAAAAATCTATGAAAATTCCATGCAGCCTTACGTAAAAAGCTGAATATCTCGAGAAGTATTAATGATAGCGATTTTGACCTCGAACCTTTTTTGTAGCAAATAAAATTTCCTACAAGTTTGTCCTGAACATTTTTTCTGCAGCTCTTGTCATTTGCGAGATATATACAAAAAAACGGGAATTTCGTGGAAAAATAAGGTTTAGAGCCCTGTACTACCTCGACGGTGTGAGTTACGACTTTGTTGCACTGGGCACTTTTGTAGAGTGAACAAATTTGAAAAATATGTCAAAGCGATGCCATAAAACACCTCTGATCTGTAGGAATTTAAAGATAAACAAGTAAGGATGGGCTAAGTTCGGGTGTCACCGAACATTTTATACTCTCGCACGATAAAGTGATAATCGAGATTTCATTATCAGTCATTTACATATTTTTCAAATACCGTATTTGTGTAAAGTTTTATTCCGCTATCATCATTGGTTCCTAATGTATATATTATACAGAGAAGGCATCAGATGGAATTCAAAATAGCGTTATATTGGAAGAAGGCGTGGTTGTGAACCGATTTCACCCATATTTTGTACATGTCATCAGGGTGTTAAGAAAATATTATATACCGAATTTCATTGAAATCGGTCTAGTAGTTCCTGAGATATGGTTTTTAGTCCATAAGTGGGCGACGCCACGCCCATTTTCAATTTTTAAAAAAAACCTGGGTGCAGCTTCTTCTGCCATTCTTCCGTAAAATTTAGTGTTTCTAACGTTTTTTGTTAGTCGGTTAACGCAATTTTAGTGATTTTCAACATAACCTTTGTATGGGAGGTGGGCGTGGTTATTATCCGATTTCTTCCATTTTTGAACTGTATATGGAAATGCCTGAAGGAAACGACTCTATAGAGTTTGGTTGACATAGCTATAGTAGTTTCCGAGATATGTACAAAAAACTTAGTAGGGGGCGGGGCCACGCCCACTTTTCCAAAAAAATTACGTCCAAATATGCCCCTCATATACCCCCTAATGCGATCCTTTGTGCCAAATTTCACTTTAATATCTTTATTTATGGCTTAGTTATGACACTTTATAGGTTTTCGGTTTTCGCCATTTTGTGGGCGTGGCAGTGGCCGATTTTGCCCATCTTCGAACTTAACCTTCTTATGGAGCGAAGAAATACGTGTACCAAGTTTCATCATGATATCTCAATTTTTACTCATGTTACAGCTTGCACGGACGGACGGACGGACGGACGGACAGACAGACATCCGGATTTCAACTCTACTCGTCACCCTGATCACTTTGGTATACATAACCCTATATCTGACTCTTTTAGTTTTAGGACTTACAAACAACCGTTATGTGAACAAAACTATAATACTCTCCTTAGCAACTTTGTTGCGAGAGTATAAAAATCACGATTGTAGTGTATTTTCTATGGCAAATGTTTACAAACCTTGGTCCAGTTCTTAATGTTAATATTAAGGGCAAAGTGAGCCGAATGTTCGAAAATCCTGATATTAGTTATAGTAGTTTTCGCCCAATTTTATTTATTTTAGGCACAAAGAAACATGAGTAAAAGTCGCTTTGTAAGTGACACAACTCAAATATTGGCCGATGTAAACATTTTTGATACACAGATACTCGGATACTAATGTCAGGAAAAGATTCTCTCTGAATTTCATATTTTCGGTCAAAACTCAACTGTAGATACTGGAGCCCACGTTTCCGGCAGTTGGGGGCTTGAACAGTTTCGGTTGGATTTGGAAAATTTTTAGTAAGAAGGAATTATTAGTGCAAATTTTTATCCCATTAATTATTTCTTGATTTGAACACTGGAAAGTGAAAGAAAGAAATTTAAATCTGTGTTATATGGGAGATAGGCGCGGTTGCAGTCCGATTTCATTCATTTTCACTGTTGCATAGGAATATGAGAAGAGTATCACGTACTAAATTTAATCGAAATCGGTCTGTCGGGTCCCGAGATATGTGATTTCACTAAAAAGTGGGCAGTGCCACGCCCATCGTCCAATTTTTATCCCGCTTCCCATAAAGCCTTCTTTACCGAAGGTAAATTTTAACGTCTCTGGCGTATTTCGTTTTTGGTTTATCACGCATTTAGTAGTTTTTAACCGTACCGTTATATGGAGAGTGAGCGTGATCACCTTCCGATTTCATACATTTGCACACTGTTGATTAGAGTTCTTATAAATTTTGTTGTTGTAGCGTTAGTGGTTTAGGATGATAGTTATGTACATTAAAGTTATTAGAGGGCGAGGCTACGCCCACTTTTTATCTATTAACTATTAATTTTGTAGCAATAGGTTGCAAGAGTATAACAATATTAGTTCTATATTATCATCTTCAGGAAGACTGACATAATTTTGGAAGATTATAATTTCAAGTATATATGATTAGCACCCCTTAATTTCAAAGAAAACTACCAGATCTATGGACAAATATTATTTCTGGATTTTTTTTTTGTTATCCCGATGATTTGACGTAAGCTTTCATTTATTTTTGGTTTTATAGATCCGAACCCTTGAACTTCAAGTTTTTCCACATTTCAGTTGTAGAATCAAAAATTATATATAGAGTCGTAAATAATCATAGCAAATCAAAAATAACAACAAAAATCGAAGAATTTGCTTCCACTGGGCCTCTATAGCTATTTGCCTGAAAGCAGTTCAGCTACAATGTTGTTGTTGTTATTGTACAATAGCATCATCAGCTACCGTAAACACTCCAGCCACACTTTGAACTTGAGTGTGCTATTTTAGCAGCCAATTTGTGGCTAAAAAAACAACAAAAGCAAACATTCTTCACCTCCGAAACGTAAACAAAACCTACCTATGTATATTGGAGCATTGTTCTGCTGCTTAAAAAAATATTTGAGGCGAGTTATTGCTTCGCTTGAGTGTTTTGTATTTATATTTCATTTTTTTTTAGTTTTATTGCTTTTAATTTTTTGCGATTTCAATTTCTCTTGTTAAGCATTTAATTGGCAATTTGTTGATCGTTGATCGTTTGAATGGCCATTCGTGCCAACAGCCAGCCAGCACGCCTAGAAATAGGCCAAACACTTGACGTACGCTTGGCCATTGGCCGCGTTCAAACAGCTAAAACTACAACAAAAACCACAGCAAGACAACAACAAGAACAAAACAACAATAATAAGGTGGCAAGATTTATCGTGAAATCGCTAAAAAACAAAACGCCAACGCGAAGAGCTAACGGCAATGCCAAATGCTGTGAGCGGCTAATAAAGCTGCTGGCGCATAACGTGTGAATGTGTGTACATGTGCAGGTACAAATGTTTATAGATACATATGTGTGTGCCTGCTTATTTGTACGCATTTAAATTTTATTTGCCAAATCAACAGAGATGAAGCGGCTTGTTTGTATTATTTCGAGATTTATGTGTTTATATGTTTGTGCGTATGAAGTGTACATACTCACACATAAACACACATGCAAGTGTATATTTATGTATAAATAAAAAGCCTCTCATACTCACATTAACGGCAATTTAATTGTTTAATCGTTGGGGTTTCCCCAAGTGTGCAATAAATATGCTTGAGTGAGCTGTAAAAGAAGGTGACATAATTACCGAGTCGCATATGGATATGTGTATGAATGTACATACTTATAAATAAAATATACATACATATGTATCCGCAATTAAAATGTGAATATTATCAGCTCTCAATGGAGAAGCAGTGGGACTTTTCTCCCGAAGTTACTTCTAGCAAAAATTAATTGGTCATTAGCATCTATTTTTGGAAGACACATCTACACACCACACTTTCTTATGTAACGTACTCTTATACATGACACACATACCCAAATAAACTACACACATATATTTATATTTATTGTTTGTATACCCTTATCCAAATACATATGTAAGTATGTACTTATGTCAATCGAATTTCCAAATTTACACAGTCTATAAATAGCCCATTTATATTTTCCGAGCAGAGCATGTGTGGTTCTGACTTCACTCGAGGCATGAGCGACCATATTTATTTAGCAACAATAGTTCGTTGCAAAATTATTTTACAACAAACAATGAAAGTTATATCAACACATAATATACAAACATATTTACAGCTGTGTTCACGAAAATAGTAGAGCCGGTGACTACTAACTACATATTTACCAGTCAAATCACATGATAAGAACAATATTCGATCAAAAAGTTACAAAAAACCTAATTTTTAATTAATGTATCACATATTTACAGTTTTAACTACCAAAAAAATTTTTTAGTTTACATACAGTTATTAAATTAAAATAAAATTGAAAAATTATGCTGTTCAAGAAAATAGTAGTGGCTATTAAAAAAGGCGAAAAATCTAAGAATATGAAAGAAACAGTAAATATTTCATATTTAATATGTTTCCTAAGGTCTAATATTTTGTTGTAAATCCGTTATTGTTTATAACGGCTAGGCATCGACGTAGGATGGAATCAATAAGCTCCCTACAACGCTTCACAGAGACTTGAGCCCATACCTCCTTAAACACTTGCCAAAGCTCTTTTTGCTTCTTGATGTTTTGCTGTTGCTACGCATCTCTTGACATCGCCCCATAAGTTTTCGATCGGTTGCCAAAAGGTTTCTTAGTCCGGAGATTGTGCTGGCCATTATCACGTATATGTTTCAGATGCAAACCACTGATTAGCTGGTTTGCTCGTATGTTTAGGATAATTATCCTGCTGAAATGTCCATTTTATAGGACATTTTCCAACTAGTATACGGTAGCATTACATCTTTCAATGTATTAATGCACACTGCTTGGTCAATAATGCCAGTGATCAAAGAGATTGGACCATCGCCAGCATATGAGAAACAAGCCCACACCATAGTGTTTAGCTCAACATATTCTGTGTTTGGGAGACCACGAACACACTGCCTGGAGCCTATACCACCAAACAAAACAATTTTGATCTCATCCGTAAATACAATATTGTGCCACTTTTCGGCGGGCCGATACAATCGCGGTCGGTCTTTCGAAACTTTTTATTCTTGCAATTGACGTGCTATCTTCGTCAAAATCTTAGGGTTACTTTTCTCGGACTCCTTGCATGTAAATTAGCTTCTATTAGCCTTCGGCTAACTGTGACAGCACTGATCACTAGATTCAATTCATTTTTAATTATTTTTGACAACGCCGAAAGCTTCGCTTTGCTGCATCGCAAAACTCGTCGGTCCTCTAGAAATGAAGTCTTGCGCTTACCACCACGAGTTTCCGACTTAATAGTATGATGAATAGCATTAAATATCATCGGAGCAGTGCAACCAATCATTTCTTCGATTTCTTTATATGTCTTGCCTTCATCTCTTAACTTAACTATTAACTCTCGCTTTTTGATTGAGCAATGCTTTTTTTCAACCGACTAAACAAGAAAAAAAGAGCGATTTCAATAAATTTATATCACACAATTACTATATTATTTTAATACACTTACTGATGTCAGTTAAAATTAAAAAAAAAAAAAAACTTTTTAATTTTTTTCAACTATCCCCTTAAGCACTACTACGTACGATATTTTAATGAACAAGAGACTTTTGGTGCAAATATTGAAATATATATTTAAAGCATTCTATTCTAATAACGGCATTTTGGTATTTTTTGTTAACAATATTGGATAATTCTACGAAAGTATTGTAGAAATGTTCATTTGCAAGATAGTTAGTTTGTCAACAATATAGAGTATTATGTGCTGTATACATTTTCGTGAACACAACTGTATATACGAAAAAAACTATCAATATTGAGGCTTTTCACTCGCATTTTACTTAGCACAGATAAAGTATTGCCAATGAACTTTTCAGAGAAAATTCAAAGTAGTGAGACAACAAAGTGTATTAAAGTCCGAAAGAAATGGGCAAATAAGAAATAAAATACTAAACAGCCGAAAACACTCTACGTGCCTGGCTGGCGGGTGAAGCCTCCGTTATAGGCATATTAAAAACCAAAAGGCTTAGAAACGGAGCAAAACGAACATTCATAGAAAAGAGGTCCACCAATTGATTTTATAAACAATGTCTATACTAAAATGCGCATTAAAGTTTGTAGACGAACAAAAAGGAAAGATTTAGCCATGTCCGTTTGTCAGTATATACGCGAACTCAGCAGTTTGTGAGATATCGAATCAAATCTGTATGCGGTTTAAATATTCGTCATATTTGATCTGGGTATTTTTATGAGTTATTTTGAAAACAGGCGACTATTATTCGATACTCATCAAGACACCATAATTCTATCTATTTCTGATGGAGTACAACAAGGCCCTTATTATTAGGCCTTCTTCTATAACATAATGTTAATCAAGTGTGACGAGAACGACCAACCTAAAGCCGTTAAATTAATTGCATATGCAGACGACCTTTATGTGGTAGCAGTGGCTAAATACCTAGACTCCTCTGGAGTATATGCAATGAGTGCATAAACGGTCTGCGCGAATGGTTCTCCTCAATGAGTTAGGAACTTGCTGAGCAAAAGACAAAAGTCTTGTTTATAAGTACTAGAAAAGTGGAGGAAAGTATATTTTTCATCAAAGTTAGTAGGAGTAATAATAGAATCCAGGCTCAAATTCAAGGATCACCTGGATTACACTGCAGAAAAGGCGAATAAAATCCTAAACGCTTTCTTCATCACAATTAAAGACTTCAGATAAAGCTTTCATCCGGCAATTTTTGGTTCAAAGAGGAAATGAGATCGATTGTATTATTATGCCGGTGGTATTACAATGAGTCCAAGAGCCTAGGCATTAAAGCATAAGCCAGATAAATAAGCACAGTGCACAGGCTGTCGGCACCAAGAGTTATCAATGCTTTTCGAACAATATCAAGCGATACTACTGGAGCCAGCATAACGTCCATTGACATCCATGGTGATGAATACGAGGGGTTACAAGTCATCACAGTGGTCTATGGAGAGACAGAACAAAAAAAAAGTTATCCTTGGTGTGATGATAAGGCCGCCAACGGTGGCAAACTCACTCAAAGTACGTTGAACCCACCGACTGATACCTGACATCCATTCGTGAATAGACAGGCGGCATGGGGACCTTTTTGGGGGGATTTGCGCTTAACCCATTTACTAATTGAACATGAGTGCTTTAGAAGCTACCTGTACAGACGCACGACATTAGTCGGAATTGACCGATGTGTTCGGAGTACTTTGAAGACTCTGAGCATGTATTCTTTAACACCATCGCTTTTAATTAAAAGAACTTAAAACTACACTCGGTTGTACTTTTACGGTGGAAAATTGGACGGCACTCATGTGTCAGTCCACTGAGAACTGGAAAGCTGTTAGCGAAGTGGGAGCCTTAATCATGACAAAACTGAGACATTTAGCCGTGCCACGAGTTCCGTGGGAGAACCTGCAGTTGGGAGTAGATTAGGTTTATCGGATTGAAGTTCCGCACTCCCGGCACTGGAGGCTTTCATACTTAAAACACAACAAACTATAAACAGCAACTTTACAAAACAATTGCATCTTTTACATCAAGTAATTCCCTTTGATTCAGTTGAAGAAAACCTTCTAACAAAAAGCTTGGAGGTTCGACTATTTCCAGAAATTGTGAATGAACTGAATGTCCTCCAAGAACTTCTTTTTTTAATACCATTAGAATACTTCTCGTGGGAATATATGAGATCACAGGTCTTTAGCAATAAACCAAACGCTCTTGAAGCTTTAGAAGTCAATATTCATGACTTACGATTTGATTTAGTGGAAAGGATACTCGAAAATTGGCTTCATCGAATTCGTTCCTGTCGAGGCTAATGATATCAATATCATCGATTTGTAAGCACGATTTCAATTTGCTTACCGGAAATCCTACAATATTATAAATAATCCTTTTCTTTTTAGACTTTTCGAAGCTTAATTTTCCACGAAGTGGAATAATAAGTATACTTTCTTCAATTTGACATTTACGGCGGAAAAGGTTATGTAAACCCAGAATGATCTGTTCTTGGCATTCATTAGAATCAAACTACCATATTCATTTAAATATATATAAATTTTATTGCACTCACAACTCTCTGTGCGCCTTCCTCATCTTGCATTTGCTATTCTAACGCTTAAATAAATAATTGTTAAATAAATGATTTGAAATTGCTTTCCAATGACAGATTAACGATCATCTCTTCACACAAAGTTGCGAATTTGATTATTTACGTCGGCGTTCTTCACGATTTCAATTGCGATTTCTAAATTGTTTCAGACTTTGCGATCATTTAAAGGTGGACTGCTGCCAATCAAGCACCAAGTATTGTTTAATTTCAGCCATCTATCATTAGTATTCTTGGTGTTTGTTGCTGTGGAACAATAACAATTGTGATGGGCGACTAGTAATGAATGTTTTTCACGAACATTTATACACATTTTGAGAAGGTAAATATTTTTTTCGTTTTTTGGAGTAAAAAGCGCATGCGACCGGTGGGTCTTTGGTGTGAGTAAGTAAAAAAAGCAATAAAAAAGGGGGAACTAAAAAAATTGTATAAAAACACATAAAACTTTAATGCTTTTTAATAAATACCTAGGACGTGTGCGAAGTGAGTTTCAGTGCAGAATTTTGATAAGGCTATAAACAATAATAATAATAACAACAGTCTCCGGCGAAGCTGAAGTGTGCGTAATGTGTGCGGAAGTTTAGAAATAGCCAAAACACTGATAAATTAAATGTTGTTGTCAGTTGAATGAATGACGCGTGCAAATGGAGCGAAACACGCTTCGAAAGTAATAAAACAAAAAATTGCAAATAAATAAATAAAATTTAAGAAATACATAAATAAATTTAAACACTGAAAGAATTAATTATAAAAATAAATAAACTACAAAAAAAGACTAAAGAATGAAAAAAATAGTAAAATATTATAAAAAAAATTAAATTAAAAAAAAGGAAAAAATAATATAAATAAACAAAATTAAAAAAAAAATTAAAAAAAATTTAAAAACAAATTTAAAAAAACAAATTTAAAAAAAAAAAATTAAAAAAAAAATAAAAAAAAAAAATTAAATAAAAAAATTAAAAAAATATAAAAAAATTTAAAAAAAAAATATATAAAAAAATTAAAAAAAACATTAAAAAAAAACTTAAAAAAAAATTTAAAAAACTAAAAAAAAAGTATAAAATCAAAAAGGCACATCGGGACATGAAAGGAAGAGCTAATTTCGAGTATAACCGAGCATTTCATACTCTTGCAACTTGTAAGGATTAAAATGAGGGAAGTACCTTCAGGTACATAAGGTCTAATTACAAATATGCAGCGTTATAAGAAAAACACGCTCTCTCAATTTTATTAAGATAACTCAGATATTGATACCCATTTATGCGGTATTCCCGGAAGTTCGGTAGCCTTAATACAATATAAGGTATATGGGAGCTATTGATTTGATCCAATCCATTTGTAGCACACGGACATACCACTATCAGAAAAGAATTCTCTCTGAATTTCCATTATAAATCTGACACATTGATCAATATTTTCGGTAAAAGTATTGAACAGTTTTTGCTGGATTTGGACAAATTTCGGCCATAAGGAGGCATAGTCTAATGACATTATTCGAGAAAAGTTTTATACCGTTATATTAGTTATTTCTTGATTTGTACACTAGAATGGAAAAATTGATGGATGGAAGAGAAGAAAATGGAATTTAAAATTGTGCTACATGGGAAGTAGGCATGGTTGCTGTCCGACTTCTTCCATTTTCACACAGTAAAAATGACAGGAAAATGTCACCTACCATTAAAGCGGTAGGGCGGGTCTCGAGATATGTATGTGTTTTCAACTAAAAGTGTTGCATCATCATATTTTCACACCGGCTATCATAAAGCCCTCTCATACCATCTCGGATATCTCTGGCGTATTTAATTAATAATTTATTGCGCTTTTACTAGTCATTAATAGTACCGTTATATGGGGAGGGAGCGGGGTTCTCATCCGATTTCATTTTAACACTGTCGATAGGGGTTCTCATAATATTTGTGCAAGGGAAATTTGGCTGTTGTAGCTTTAGTGGTTTAGGCAATATGCACATTAAACATATTAGAGGGAGGGACCACGACCACTTTTTCAAAATTTTTTATCCACAGATGCCCCTGGCTACTGCGATCCCCTGTGCCAAATTACAGTTTTATATCTTAATTTAGTGCTTAGTTATGACACTTTATAGGTTGTCGGTTAATGGTGATTTGTGGGCGTGGCAGTGATCTGATTTTTCTCATCTACGAACCCACAATTTTTTTTGCCAGAGAACGCGTTTACAAAGTATTATCAAGATATCTCAGTTTTTACTCAAGTTACAGCTTGCATGGACGGACGGAAAGTCACCCGGATTGGAACTCACCTCGTCATCCTTATCATTTATATAACACTATATCTATCTCCTTTCGTTTAGTTTTAGGTAATAAATACACATTGTGTGTTTTTTTTAAGAAATCAGTCACTCTTATTGGAATACCATGTATGAGGCGCTTATTTGCATACTTACTCAAACATATACAAACACGCCAATTTTACACACCCACTTTTACCGGCAACGCCATTTATTGCGTACATTCAGTCTCAGAATGCTTGGTGTGGCACAAGTGACAACATTGTTGTTGTTGCTGTGATCGCTGATGACACTTCGCAATTGTTTGTGAAAATGTCATTTGACTTTTAATGTGACATATGGAAATCAGTGAATCAGCCAATCCAAATAATTAATATGTAACGACGTGCGCGCAGTACTCGTTTCTTGTTTAACACATACATACATACATTCATACACATACATATACTTGTATTATAATACAATACGATATATATGTACATATATATAAATATTCAAATTCGCTAATACACTGTTTAGCATTTCCGAAGCTCAATGCTCGCACTTCAAAGTCTAAATTTGCAAATTAACAACTTTTAGCGAGTGATTTTATGTGTTTGTTGTTGTGGGCAAAGCGTGAAAAAATTGACTTTAGTTGTAAAATTATTTTGCGCAAATATTTTAGACAATTGTTTGTCAACGAAGCTAAGCAAATGAATTCTTCAAGTAAATACTCGCTTAATTTACATGCAAATTGCTTGGGAAGAACACTTAAATAATGCCTGAACAGGTTGTTAATGAACTTGTTCGCATGAAAGGGTGGTTCTATGCTGCAATTTACTTGTCGAGCTTGTGTTAATTAGCTGAAAATATGAGCTTTTTTGTGATATTTAGGGTTTCTCTATGTGTTTTTAATAAATATTCCAAAAAGGTATACAGCCTTCCTTTTCCTTTCCTACATTAACTGCAAGCCTTTCCAAGCCTGCTTAGTTTGGACTCCATATTGCATAATAAAATTGCACTTTTTTAATGTAATTGAATAAGGTGGCAGCCCAACTCAAAAATATTTTAAAATGTAAAACTTTTTTTCAAATTGAATAAGGTGGCAACCCCACTCAAAAATATTTTCCAACGCAAGACTTTTTATTTTAATTTTACTAGATGTAAATATTGCAAAAATTTCTAAAATTGAAAAATACGTGATTTTTTGTGATATTTATAGTTTTCTCTTTGTGTTTTAATAAATATTGCAAATAGGTGGCAGCCTTCCTTTTTCTACATTAACTGCAAGCCTTTCCAAATCTGTTTAATTTGATGTCCATATATGTAGTTAATAAAATTGCATTTTTTTATTTAATTGAATAAGGTGGCAGCACTAATAAAAAAATTTAAAGTAAGACTTTTATTTTTATTAATTGAATAAGGTACGCTTAAAAATATTTTAAAGTGTAAGACTTTTTATTTTATTTATTTATAATAAGGTGGCAACCCTACTAAAAATATTTGATTCTATTTTTATTTGATGTAAATATTGCAAAAATTTCTTTACTTTATGATTTTTATTGACGTACAATTTTATCCAGGTGGCATTACGAAAATATTTGCAAAATATGATATTCTCTGACTTTCATTAAAATACTTACAGATTGACCGATAATGGACTTAATTTATTTCATCGAAATATTATTACTTACTTTGAAGAAATTATAATTTGTAAGAAAACGAATTAAAATAAAAAGAAAGGAATTAATAAAAAAAAAATTAATTGAAATAACATTTGGAGGTTACAAATTTTTTAATAAAAAATATTTACTTTTGTTGGTAAAACAATATAATTTCATCAAATTAAATAACTTTAATGTTATTTAATTGTTATTTGTTCGAAAAATTACTTTATTTTGCTTTAAATAATTTTTTGTAAATAAAATTTCAGGTGGCAACCTTCTTAGTAACATTTTTATCTGCAATACTCTTCAAAGATCTTAGTTTAATACCCATATTGTGTTATGACATTTATTATAAAAAAAATTTGTTATAAAAAAAATTAGGTGGCAACTCTGCTCAAATACTTTTCTTTCATAAGCTTTTGCTTTACTTTATTTTATTAAAATATAGCAATGATTTGCTTATTTCATTAATTTTTATTTACTTTATATTTTAAAACAGGTGGTAACATTGTTACAAAACATTTTCAAACGTAACTTTTCGAAAATTTCTATTTAATAATCGTATGGCAGAAAGATATGTATTCTTCGTGCTGACTTGTTTTTACTTGATATTTTCATACAGGTGGTTTAAAAAAGGTCTAAACATCGATGTTTCATAAACCCGCTTAATTAAAACCCACACTTTAATACTAAAAAATTCACAAAACTGTTATTTATACTCGATTTAATATTTAACACAAAATATCATAATTAACTAAATAAACGTGTTAACGTACCACATCTAGTACTACTTCTAATCAGTTGAAGCATGTAATTTTGCGGCGGCCATAAAAATTGGGCGATTGGCTAATATAGAGATATATCATACCCACTTTGTCTATAATTACGGACGAGCCTACAAAAATATTTATGTGTGAACAAGGGCAAGACATCTACTGTCATCAAACAGTCAGTTATCACATGACTTAACTTTGAAGTCATAGATAATTTCGTCTATCTTGGAACCAGCATTAACACCAACCAATCCAACGCAGAATCACTCTTGCCCACATGTACTACTTTGGACTGAGTAGGCAAATGATAAGTAAAGTTCTTTCTCGGCGAACTCTAATAGTCCCTCATCGATCCCGTCCTGCTATATTATGCTAAGGCATGGACAATGACATCATCTAATGTGTCGTCCTTAGGAGTGTTCCAGAAAAAGGTTCTGCGGAAGATTTACGGTCCTTTGGGCAATGGCAACGGCGAATACCGCATTCGATGGAACGATGAGCTGTACGAGATATACAACGACATCGACATAGTTCCGCGAATTAAAAAACAGCGGCTACGCTGGCTAGGTCATGTTGTCCAGATGGAAGAGAATACTCCATCTTTCAAGGTTTTCGATGCGGCACCCGCCGGTCAAAGCAGAGGAAGATGATGATCTGCACTCCGTTGGAGAGGTCAGGCGGAGAAAAACCTGGCTGAACTTAGTATCTCGAATTGCCGCCAAATAACGAAAAGAAGAAACGATTGGCGCGCTGTTGTTAACTCGGTTATAACCGCGTAAGCGATGTCTACGCCAGTAAAGAAGAAAAGAAGATGTGGACAGTGGCATGCCTTAAACGCTTTTAAGATCTATTATCGCTTATATTCGCTGGAGTTATATTCTGGAGAGTTTACTTATTTTTGATTCTTTTGAAAAGTATCCCTTAGTGCAGGTGTCTTTTTATCACCCAATTATAGCACTTTATATGTGCCGTTCGGATACTATTGTTAGTACATGCGAACTTGGTAATGAGCCGATCCGAGAATAAAAATCACTTGTGCTCATTTGTTTAGGGAGAGATGAGTTTGAGTGTATGCCTGAACTTGTTTTGTGAGGAAATATTACAAAATTCGATTTGTTAAAAGATTTTAAGCGTGTGTTTATTTAAAGTAATACAATAATAAAATTTTGGAAATTCTTGGGGGCGTACGGACAATGTGTCTGCAGTCAAGCAGTCAGCCACTCACACAGCCATAAAATAGCCACATTTCAACAGAGCGCCTGGCTATTCGAAAAGTAAAATGTTTACATGAAATTATATAAATTTCCACAAATAGTTTATTTAAACGGCGCATTGGCCAAAAGATTATTAAATAAAAATCGATTTTCGCTATAAAATGAATTTCATGAAAGCGAACGTCCGGGAAATTTATATGCATTCATATATACATACACACACATAAATATAAACACAAGTGATTTTAAGTACTTTTTATGCAAAAATATTGTTTATGAATTTTTTAATCGCCTACCGATAGCGAAAAATGCTCGATTAAGCGCCTCGGTCTTTTCCGGCATTAATTTCGGGTGCATGCAAATATATACATACATATGTATGTGTTAGTATATAGCCATTTAATACAGTGGAATCCTTTGTTTGAATTTCGTTTTTGAATATTCAAATTTTGATAACAACTCAGCACATAAAATAGCTGATGCTATTGCTGATAAAAAAAAAACGAAGTGAAATGCGTCAGCGCTTCCCAAACGCGCAAATGCAAACACACGCGCGAGTTCACGCCTACGCTTGACATGCGGAGTACGCGCTCACAATTAACGCAGTTACATAATTGAATGAATTATCAATATTATTGCAAACAAATTAATCACAAACAGCAGGCGGACAAATAATTTTTTTCTATTTGTTTGTTATTCTGTGGGCAAATCCCATAAAATATGAGCGGGCGTTGACGATTTAAGCGTCAAAAGAGAGGCATATAATATATAGCCAAATGTAGCTTGCATACATAATTATAATATATACTATTTACTTATGTTGGTTATTACAGGCATTTCAAGTGAATTCGGAAATAACTGGTCGTATAAGAACTAGTTTTGGAACTACTTTGTAACTAGTGGAAAAAATTAGTTTTAGGAAAAAATATTTTTAAAATTGTAAAAAAAAATTTTTTTTTAAATTGTAGAAAAAAATATTTTTAAAAAATTTTAAGAAAAAAATATTTTTTAACAATTTAGGAATCAAAAAAAAAATTAAAATTTTATGAAAAATATTTTTGAAAAATTTTAAGAAAAAAAATATTTCTAAAAAATTTTAAGAAAAAAAATTTTAAATATTACGAAAAAATATTTTTTAAATAATATTTAATATTTTTTAAATATTTTTTATGAAAAATATACATTTTTTGAAAAATATTTTTAAAATATTTTATGAAAAATATTTTTAAAAAGTTAAAAAAAAATTTTAAGAAAAAAAATACAAAAATTAATAAAATATGTTTTGAAAAAATGTTTTTAAAATATTTAATGAAAAATATTTACATTTTAAAATAAAAATATTTTTAAAAAGTTAAAAAAAAAATATTTTCTAACAAATTTTAAGCTGAAAATTTAAAAAAATTTAAAAAATACGTTTTTAATATATTTTATGAAAAATATTTTTAAAAAATTTTAAGAAAAAAAATATAAAAAATTTGAAGAAAAATATTTTTAAGAAGTTTTACGCTGAACATTTTTATTTTATTTTAAAGAGCCATTTTTTGGAAAAAAAAAAATTTTTAAAATGTAGATTTCCAAAATACCATGTATAACATAAGGTAGTATTTGTTTTTGAAAATTTTGAATTTGCTTTTTCTCGTAGCCGATCTCCTCGAAAAAGGTGTGTGTGGCGGAAAGCCACATTTTCAGCTTAAAATTATCCTAAGTATTATATACTACTATATATTATGTACCGGGTTTTTCAATAGAGGTGATGTGATTTCTAAGTGTCGTTTTGTCCACTTTATAATATCTTACGATCTATAATTTTTGTTTTCATTGTATTTGGTAAAGTCGAGCGTACATTTTCTTTACATAATGTTCAAGTGCAAATATAATGAAAATATTGCTGTCGTTCAGGCAATTGTTGCTGAATTCCGGGTAGATTTCGTGTAGATTCCAAGGCGTTCTTAAGAAGTGGTACGGTCTCAAGCCAAAACCTGTCCGATTCTGAGAAAGGGTTTGAGCTTGCATCCGTATTAAATAATTCTCACTCAAGAACTGAAGCCATGGACCACGTCGTGAATTTGCTGATTTTTCTTTAGAACAATTTGAAAACGATCAAGATTTTTTAAGCTTTTCTACGATGAGGCTCGCCTGACTGCTGCGGCAAATAAACAAAACTGTCGATTCTGTTGCGAAGAAAAATTATTAATGAACAACCCTTACATTGACCTAAATTGACAATTTGGTGTGGTTTTTGATCTGGTGGAATAATCAGTTTGTACTTCTTTCGAGATGAAGCTTGTGACACCGTTACTGTCAATGGAGAGAGATATAGATCATTGGTAACCATCTTTTTATAGCGGCAATTAGAAGAAGTTGATCTTGACAATATCTGGTTTCAACAAGACGGGGCTAGGTGCCACGCAGCACGTGTCACAACCAAATTATTGCGAGATGAGTTTTAAGATTCGATTATATCAAAGAATTGTGACATTGAATGGCCTCCAAGAAGCTGTGTTTTAACACCATTAGACTATTTCTTGTGGGGTTATTTGAAGTCATTGGTGTTTAGCAATAAAGCATATTATCTGATTGCCAATATTGAAAGTGCTATTCATAACATACTACTGGATTTAGTGGGGAACAGTACTCGAAAATTGGGTTCATCGAATACGTTCCTTTAAAAGAAGTCACGGAGGCTACTTTAATAATGTTATATTCAGAACTTAGTTGTATCGGTTGTACTTCACATTAAATCCAAAAACATTTGAGTTCCTTTAACAAGTAGTGAAAAGAAATCATATCACTCTTATTGGAAAACTTTGTATATGCCTGACTAACTAACATAAACGGTATGAAGATGACTGATGATCATCAGCATACCATATAGGGAGCTAGAAGAAGGTGCAGACCGAATTTTGAATAAAAGTTATCACATGTGTCCTGTTTAAGTTTAATATCCTTATTCAAGAGGCACACCTAGAGTGAAATCGATTTTGTTTCCGTCATCTTGATTTTTTTGACCGTAGGTTATTACTCCGACAATATTTTGTGGTCGAAATTGTTGATCAAACTGACATTATATTGACAATAGACGAGGTTTTGACCCTATGAAGCGTTCCTTATAAGATCACTACAAACTTGTCGACAAGTTTTGAAGAGTGTCACCTAAAATAAGACATTGTTATATAAACTCTCATGTGCTATAATACGATTTTTGCTTATTCATGCCAAATATAAGTAAAGCTAAGCAAATTACTCTTCCAAATATGCCTGGTAATGAACCTACGTAAATAAAACCAATTATTATACATACATACATATAGCAACAATTTGTATCTGTATATATAAATGCGATTATCAATTATCTTATCAGTAATTAGTGCCAAGCGGTGAGCTAATGATTCGTGGGCTTCAAAGCTAATCAAAGCATTTAGTCAAGCTAATAAACGGCTAATAAGTATTTTCGCACCACGCAGTAACTATGCTAGAGTATATACTTATGTGTGTACCTATATATATTCATATGTATGTATATATAGATCGACATTCTAAGCACTTACTTTTACATATGAATTGTGAAAATTTAGCGCTAACTTTCATAGCTTTCTGAGTTGGTTATTTTAAGGAAATATTATAATTAAAGCTGTATTAAACAAATGTATGGCATATGAATTAAATAAATATCGCTTTCTAGCAATTTTTCAAGGAATTTTTTAATCAGTTATTATTATTATTTTTAATGTGTGATATTAGAAACATTGCACTGAATTTCGTAGTAAATGTTACCTCACAAGTCTTATGCAAAAATAATAAGAATTTCGGACTTATATAAGACTATAAAAAGTATTATTAAGTTGAATTTTCAAATATTTTTCAATATATATATATATACATATGTATAAATAAGTATATATATATTTTGTTTATATTATATTATATATATGTATATATAAATAAATAAATATATATTTTTTATAAATTTTTTTTGGCATATATATAATTTTTTACTTTTTATAAATACTATATACTTGTATTACACTGTGAAAAGTGAATTTGTTGAATTTCCTCCAATGAAGTGTCTCCAATTTATTATCAAGTAATCAATCGCCGCGCCAAAATGTAGGCAACATTTATGGCATCAATTTTAGGTATACAGATTTTATGTATAATAAGCTAGTATTGACAATTAGCATACATTTTGGGTTAGCCTACGAGTGTTTACCAAAAAACAAAATGATACTTAAAAAATAGTTATTGAATTACATACATATTAGACTAGTGCAGAAGCCTTTGAAAATGATATAAAAAAGAAAGAAGTTCATAGTAAGTTGAAACCCATCGGAATCGAAAGATAAATTAACATTAAGGACAAAATACTTTACGGGAGATCCGTGGACGGGAACAGAAGGGCATGGTTGAATTTTGAAGATTAAAACTATTTGAAAAAAATGTCGCGAAATTTTCATTTTTAGTAAAAATTTCTGCCAAAAATCCAATTTTCAGTTTGTTTTCCTTCGTCCAAGTTCTAAATTAAGGTTTAAACTAAAACACGCATTTTTTCAACTTTAGATGATCCTGCAAGTAGTTGTCCTGCCAACGCGGTCGCATGTTTTTTACAAGGGGTCACCGGAAATGGCGTCGCAATGGCCGAGTTAAAAATATTTTTTAACAAAAATTTCAGAATTTTTTTGTTAGTAGTGAATCTTTGTAACAATAAAAATTTGTAATAAAATAACACTATTAACAAAGAAATTCTGAAATTTTTGTTAAAAAATATTTTTAACTCGGCCATTGCGACGCCATTTCCGGTGACCCCGAAAAAAGAAAAAAATATTGAAAAAAGGCTGTTTTTTACCCGAGGAAACCCATGTAACCCCTTAAAAACGGCTTATTACGATTTTCGGTAAAACTAAGCGTCCTATAGAAAAAAAGTTATATGGCAATGGTGTAGGTAAGGAAACGATCTACAACTTTTTTATGTACATAGACACTTTTCACTTAATCTCAATATCAATTTGAAATCTTCAAATAACCTAGTGTTTGAGTTTTTTATATAAATATGGATACAGTGTATTCGGAACATAAGTCTGCAAGTTTACTCCAAATTACATGAAATGATAACAATTGTTGCACAAGATAAAAATAAATCTAATTTTGATTTTGAAAAATCGATTGCACGGACTTACATACATACATATATCAAGTTCTGAATATAACATCATTCAAATTATTTTTTTTATTGGAACGAATTCGATGAACCCAATTTTCGAGTACTTTTTCCACTAAATCAAATCGTATGTCATGAATAGCACGCTCAATATTGACTTCTAAAACTTGAAGAAAGTATGGTTCATTTCCAAAGACCAATGACTTTAAATAACCCCACAAGAAGTAGTCAAATCTCCAAACGTTGCTCGCAATAATTGAGTTGTTGCACGTACTGTGTGGCACGTAGCCCCATCTTTTTGGAACCAGATGTTGTTAAGATCAACGTCTTTCAATTACGGCCATAAAAAGTTTGTTATCATCGTTCAATGTCGCTCTCTATTGACAGGCATTTCGGAAGAAGTACGGACCGATGATTCCAGCAGACCAAAACCCACACCAAACTGTCAATTTATGTGAATGTAAAGGTTATTCGTGAAAAACTTGTAAATTTTCTTCGCATCAGAATCAATAGTTTTGTTTATTTATCGCATCGCTAAGATGAAAGAGATGGTTCATGGAATTATCCCTATAAGTTCGGATAACTTCCTTTTGTGACCTCTTTCTTAAAATTTTTCCACACTTTTCCATCTCCTTACTTGTTTCAAGGATTCTTCTCAGTCACTGCATTCATTTCTTTGAAGATAATTTTTCTGTTTGTTTTACGTTGCCACCTATTTCTTGATAATTATGAGTTTATCCTATTTTAACAGAATTTATTTGTATTTTGAATCCACAGAGTAATAAGCCCACTGAGAAATAAAAACGTATGAAAAGTATTTTTACTCATTTGTTGCGCCCTGCAATTCATCTTGATAACAGTTTAAGATTAATTTCAAAAGCACTTTTGGGAATGAACTTAATTCTTCGTTATGAAGCGTCGGTGTTATGACCCTGACAATATGCGGAGAAATTTATTTTACGTGTGGGCAAATACGCAATGACAAATTACATTGAAATTGTATACCTACTTATATATGTAAGCATACCCAGTAGGAAAAAAATAGGCTCTTGGTATTTTCTAATTTTTTTCACTTTTTTATGGTGTTGCCATATTATGATTATTTTTTAATATCAAAATAATAACACTGTATTTTTTTAAAATTGAAAATTAAAATTAATCATCTTACTGTGGCGTTCGTTGTCTTCCGCTAGGTGGTGCTGTTATCTAAATATTACTGAAATTGTATTTATGTTATTGGTAGCATTGAAGTTACGTAGGTAGTCTTATATATTTTGGGGTTTAGGAACCCTAGTGTTGCAATCTGGAAACTCACAATTTTGTAGTAAAGTTTGACATTTTTGATGGTATGCATACTCAGAACGTTTTGACATACGAACGATATTTGTGTTGTTTAAAGGTACTTAAAATATTCTTCTCAAACAAAAAATTCAAATTAAATCGCCAACATTTTCACGCGATTACTCTACTATCTACTACTCTATGTCTACTATTTTATAACTTTCGGCGTAAATAAACGCATCAAGATAGATCTATACCACGTTCTGGACAGAAACATGGTAAAGAAAACCAAGATTCCCATTGGCACTCGATAGAAGAGACATTAGCAAGATAATAGGAATACCAACTGGTCCCTGCCTGGTGGCGACATATGCCCACAGAATAAGGCTGACGCCACAGAGTCTGTTGAAATTCCCGTTTAGCGCAGGCAGCCTAAAGGATGACTATTCCTCATGGACCTAGTAAGTGAACTCCATCTGGTATCGCAAAGGACGAAAACTGGTCGATGCGTGTCTCATTAGCCTACCAGACTAACCTAACCAAACCTAACTCATTAAGAGACTCCAAGACGCATTTCGGGAAGGTCGTCCAAAATCAGTAGTTGTTCCGGAAACTATTGATGTTGTGCGCAAACTGATATTGCAAGATTGTCATGTGAACTATCGTGAGATTGAAACAACTAAGGGCATTTATGAGACTAACATATATTCAATATTGTATAGACATTTGACGATACAAATATTTGTTTCAGAAATGTTAACAAAATATTATGCGGTGCTTCGAAACACGTCTATGGCATCGTGACATTACGCGTCACATGGATTTACACGTTTGAGCCCTCAAGTGAAGCGTCGACCGAGTGCTGTATGGGTGTTTTCTGATGAGTCGAATCCAACAAAAGTAGTTCGCGCACGAACCACTTGCAAGCAAATGGTTGTAGTCCTGACTTGGCACCGAAAGACTTCGTTTTTGTTTTGGAGCTACCTCAAACAGAGTGACAAATTGAGCAGTTTCGAAAATATGGCTCGAAGTAGCGTGAACTAAACTCTATAGATCTCCCTACAGATTACGAGGATTAAATGCACAGTTCTATGAAAATAAAATCAAGTTTATCAATGTGCCTCCCTGATATAATGGAACCTTTAACTTACAGCTAATGAGGATCAAATGTTCGTACTCAAAATCTGTGTAAAGAAACACTTCAAAAGATTGAAGAAATATTTCTGATTCTTTTGACACATATATATTCTTCTAGTGTTCCCATGAATTATTCTCTAACATTTAAAATTTAGAATAAAAGATCTTTATCTTATCAGCCCAAACATACTTTTTGTAATGCCTGCCATAAGAAAATCTCATCAAATTTGACCATTCAAATTACCTTCGAAATACGTTTCTGATCCAAGACAAGGTTGCTAACACTTATTCAAACTTTCCACAGTTTTTATAAGCCTCAGGTGGGCCTTCAGCACCTTCAGTGAATTTTGGTTGTACGATTTCGACTTATTTTTCGAACGCCAATCGCTAAATTGTTGAATTGTTTCGACGTTATATTCATAAACCCACGTCTCATCACCTGTAGTACCTAATGTGCCTGACGATGTCGTTTTTCAAAAGATTCAGATATTTTGTTAGGAGTCTGGTATTGACATGCTTCAAACCCAAAACATTAGCTAAAACATTCACCAAAACATTAACGAAAACATTAACCAAAATATGTTGGGTCGATACATAAGAGTTGTGGAGTTCCTCTGCTATCTCTCTGTTGCCAATAGGACGGTTTTCAAACACTGTTTCCTGAACTTGTTCGATGTCACCTTTATCGTTTATAACAGATGAGGATGGATGACTCGCATGAGGCAAATTTTCAGTAACTTCATGACCTTCGCTGAATGTTTTAAACTCAATTGCTTGTCATCGTGATAAAGTAGACTGCCCAAAACACTTCTGTAGCAATTTTGACTATTTCATAATTATAATATCATTGGAAATGCAAAATGTCTAACAAACTCGTTTTTGTTTACATTTCCCAACTACAACAGAATGACCCGAAAACCCAAGCGCCAACAATTTCCTACAAGGTAGTCAGTAGAACTCTATGTCTGACGGCTTTCCTGTGTTTGCCACTAAGTATTTAGGTAAGTGCGGCGCCATACCATACGACCGTGTACACAACTTAGTAACAAACACCACCCTAAGGAATAGATAAGTTGACGAGCAATTGCCCCTTCGAAATAAATGAAACGATGACACAATTCCAACAACATAAAGGAGATATATTGCGTTGAATTATGACCAACAGGCAAACTAATTTGCATAAACAAAGAAGAGTCCAGCGAAGCAACAGGTGAAATTACACTAATATATTTGATCATAATTTAATAAACACCGTTAAACTTAGCGACGCTTATAGTTGCCATAAAACTTATTGTGTACTTAAGCGCTCTAATGACACTTACGTCAAGTTACTACAAGTTCAATACAAATAATTATGGAAATTTATGAATATTCTGTTGGTCTTATTCACACATGTAATCAATTACTGACGCACATTATATTGACATTCGATGCGGTTTAATGACGGTTTAATGACAGGCGTTAAAGGTCCTTGTGCCTTGGAGTGAGTTTACGATAAGCTGATCGTCAATAATCGAATGACATTTGACAAATTACTTATGGGCTTAGTTGACTAATATTTAAGTGTATTGACATACCATAATCGGAGTGAATATTCATAACATATTATGGAATGCAGGTGGAGGCTTTAGCAAAGCAATTTGATGGACGACTTTCTTGGTTGTTACATTGCTTGTGGAAATATGACGCATGCAAAGATTATTCGTACTCATTAAATGTCCTTCGTTGGGCCATTGATCAAAATTTCAGGAAAATTTTTTATATGAAGTTCCGTGCTGAAAAATTCTAGACTTATAAGATCACAAAGCACTTGACAGTTCCTAATCGCACTTTCAAAATGAACAAATATTTGCATGAAGTCTGGCAAAGTTTTGATAAAAGCTACGTGAAACCTTACTCAGCTTTAAGTCGAATCTCCGCTTTCTGTAGTACCAAACTTCGTTGTTTATTGTTCAACCCAAGGAAAATCTTCAAATAATCCCTAAAGTGATAATATTTTAGGCCGACACTCAAAAATTTGCGGAAGAATGCAGTTTGATTGTTCAGCTTTTAAAAAAAAGTTTGAAGGAACTTGGAAGCCATACATTCAGTCATCCTAGTCATCCTGAGAATTGGAATCGATATTTGTGGTCCTAACGAATTTGTGATAGACTCAAAATGGTGAGGATTTGGGTGATCCTTAGAAATTGTTTGTTGTTAAAACGGTCCAAGTGTAATTACAGTGATTTCCGTGTCGGGATTAGCCTCAACGCTTATTGAATCAACCTAACCAAAGGATGGATTGAAATATTTTACACTCTACTTTTCATCATTATATCTATATAGACTATATACATTTTCGTATATCTCTCAATCTTACAGTAATAAATACAGAGTTGGTATAACAGATTTTTTGTTTAACAGAAATGTTTGGCCGTAAATAGCTTTCTCCAACATGAACCTTTAGAAAGTTTGTCAGTTTCCTCTTTATGCAGGTTTACATATACATATTTGATCAGATATTATCCTATTTTAAGCGGTAAATAGCTTTCTCTAACATGACTTTTCTGAAAGGTCTCATGTCCAATCTTTTTGGGGATCGATCTCATCTCATCTCTTATCTCTTGGTATGGGTTTGTAGATCAATATATTTTACTAGATGGCGTGTTCAGTATTTTCTAACAAGAATCTTTTACAAGTTTTAGTATGCAATTCATGCTATCTCATCCCTCTTCCCTTAGGATACATATGTAGACCCAAAAATTATCTGTAGTCTGAAGTAAAAGCTTTCTTTACTTCACGTATTTTATCGTTGCCCAAGTACTTAATGAACCCAACTCAACATTCGTTCAAGTTTTTCGACATATTCTTATGTAGTTAGTAAAGTGCATGCATGTATGAAGAAAAAATCAAGTAATTCAGCAAAATGATGCAACGGCATGTATGTATGTACATTCATTTTTTTTTAAATTGGTAAAACTTTTACAAAAACGTTTCAATTGATGAAACAAGTTTATGACGATGATTGCCTATCCCGTAGCAGAGTGCACGAGTGGTTTCAACGTTTTCAAAGTGGTCGTGAGGACATAAATGACGATCAACATGTGAGCCAATCAAAATCCGTGATCACCGGAAATTCCATCGAAACTGTGAGTGAATTCATCAAAAATCAGACGAAATCATCATTGAAATTCATGGAAATAGAATTGAACATCTCCAGAACATCGATTTAACGCATTTTGACCGAACATTTGGGCTTACGAAAGGTGTCATTAAAGAGGTTTATTTGACCAAAAATCACATTTTAACCATTAACCACCCCCGTATTCACCTGATATGACACCGTGCGACTTCTTCCTTTTCGGAAAAATGCATTTGCCCATGAAAGGAAAGCGTTATGCAGACATAGAAGCCATTCAAATGGCTTGCACCGGCATGCTGGCGGCCATACCGGCCAACGAGCTAAAATACTCGTTTGACATGCTTTTGCACCGTGCAGAAAGCTGTATTGAAGCAGAAGGAGACTATTTTGAATAAAATAAATTCATTTTGCCGAAAAAACCATTTGTTTTATTTTGCTTTAAGTCCTCTTTACTTTCGAACGCACCTTGCATTTTTGAATTTACACAAAATTTTTGTCAAACTAAGTCTAGCTAACTACTATAACTAAGTTTTATTGTGTTAAAAATCATATTATTTTAAGTTACTTATGCTCTTCTGAATCATCCTACATACAAATACCGTTATTAGCTGCTCAATATCTTCAAGAGAGCTTATGTTTATCAGACATACAGAAGTCTTCTCACACCATAAGGGGCAAATATGTATATAGTATAATCGTCAACAAAGCAATAAAACAATAAATAATTTTATTTTCGAAAGCGGTTATCAAAGATTGCTAGAAAGCTTTGTCTTTTAATCAATGGTTCTTTCACACAAAAGTAGATCACAACCATAGCAATGTGTTTTTTGTTTTATTTTTTTGTTATCTTACATTGAAGTGGTTTATGAAAGTATAATTATTATGTGTGGTTTCTTTGTTTGACAATCCATTGTCAAGTTTCTCAATTCACACACGACACGCTCAACCCAACTGACCGCAAGATAAGACTTTCGTATGATAATGCGCTGGCTTTGAAGTTACTTTCTTACGTTAAACTACAAAAACTGTTTATGAATTGTGATAAAAAAAAGTTCTCAGAACAAAGAATTTTTTATTATATTTGTTCTGGACGACCTTTGCCTTCTTCAACTGATGAAAATATTAAAAAAAGTGTAGGATATGGTGGTCTGCCACGTGCTAGAGAAATGGTAAGAGAGCTCGACATGTCTCGCGAGTCCAATGGAATGATTTTGGTGAGTATTTCGGCTATAAAATGCGTTCTTGCTCGACTCGTTCTAATAAAGCTGAATTTTTTCAAAAAGCGTACTGTAAACAGGTCTCTTTGGACATGCTTGTTCATATGAATTCCCAACCCAGATTCATGAATAGCATTATAACTGCCGAGGAGACATGGGTTTATGAGTTTGAAATGCTAACGAGTCAACAATCAACAGAATGGAGAGTAAAAAACGGGAAGAAAGCCGATCAAAAATCACGGTGATGTTCATTATTTTTTGATAATCGTAGTTTGGTGCATCGTGAATTTGTTCCGAAGGGACAAACGGTCAATAAAGAGTTTTATTTGACCGTATTGAGGCGTTTACGAAAGAACATCCGTCGAAAATGACCGGAATCGTGGAAGAACAATTCATGGATTTTGTACGACGATAACTAAGCTTTTAGTTTCCAAACCAGTCTCACCTTCTGCTTGGAATTTTCAAAGTCCCTAACTATCCCTTATTGCAGAAAGTTAGACAACGAATAGGTATTAGCAACATATTCGCTATCCCAGCCCTAGTATAATGTTCATAATACCGAGTAGTCTCTAAAGACTGCAGTTTTTGTGGATCCCAGCTTCTTCGATAGTAAGATTTTGCAAAATATGTGTGATTTCAATGGACTTACAACCTAGGCCTTTCTTTCAGCCCGTATTTTGAATTAGAGATCGATCTAGACGACTAACGACCGATCTCTTTCTATATTACCTAGATGGCCAAATTGCTAATAAAAAGAAAGAACAAGAACATTTAGTCGACAGTTTTTACTTATGATAACGGCTTGGTTGAGACACTTGAGTATCAAAGGTCGATATTTAACTGAATCCCTGATGGTAGTTATGCCGTATATATCTCCATTTCGTGAAAATCATTAAAGACCTCAAAGGTTCCATGTCCTAAGTCATTAAGTTTTAATAAATACGGAAAACGGAAACAGTTTGGCAAATACATTTTCGATTATAAGTTCTTTCCAACCGAGGTTAGAATGACTATACCGAAACTTTCGCTACTAAAAGCGTAGCAATTTCATAAGCACAAAAATATATTGAATTTGGCGTTTGAAGCACGGATAGTCGTCGAGCCATCTACTTCCAGAATATCGGTATTGCACTTTAGGTAATATATTTCGAGCTCTTTCTCAGGGACAATTTCTATATAAGTATTGCATTCTATAAATCCGTTTTCGGTTAGTGGTATGAAAAAAGCTCTAAAAGCTCCAGGAAGAGATTAAAAAAGAAATATTAGAAATATTCGGTCTCCTGTGCACAATAATGGGATCCAAATTACTGTCTTCTAAACATAAAATATATAATATTATATATTTGTTTATCTCATAATAATGGAATTAATTTTTCGTTCTCTACTTTGCAGCCTTCCACAGGAACCAGTCCAAATACAATGTCACAAATACACACACAAACGCTTCTGCGCAGATTGCCACTGCAGCTCGTCTATATCGGCTTGGCGCTTGCCATTTGCCTACCCCCACTAGTGAGCGCCTATAATGAGAACTTGCATCAACGCGATGGCATACATGTGCCATGTAGCTTCTTCGATACGGTCAACGTGACGGGTGATCCGCATTTCCCTAACGGTTCATATCTACACGATGGCACTATGATACCTTCACAGCTGATCGGCAAATATGACTATATTTACACGGATCTCGTGCGGCGTGTCGAAGTGGAGTCACATGTGCGAGCTTGCATTTGTAAACTGAAGCCGTGCATCAATATCTGTTGTCCTTGGGGCGCCAGCTATAGTACCAATGAGAGCGCTTGCGTCAACAATACCGACTATGCGTGGCCCCAGCCGCTGTTGAATGTGACTATGCCGGATGAAACATTGAAGGCGATGAATATTTTCACTGAATTTGCTGTGCAGAGTTTTCGACCATGTGAATTTATGTTCTCACTGCAACCGGAGCTCGGCTCTTTCGACGATTGGAAGCTGTTCGAGGTGAGTGGTATTGGAAGAAATTGAAATCGATGATATTGAAGTCATATGTGGGTGGTATTATCAAGAAATTAGTATAAGTTCCAAATAGTGACTTCCTTTCTAACTAAAGATTGGTTTTAATAGAGAGCTCTTCTCGCAAATTGTGCTCCACACCATAACGAGAGATACTATACACTTCGAAGGAGTTTAAGGATTACGATGAAAATATGAATATCTGTTTTTTCTCAATGTCTGACTGTTGGCCACGGTTACGGTCACGAGAACTTATTAGGTTTGTTAGAATAAGCCTTTTGGTGCAAACCAAACTTAATGACAGTACTTTGTCTCGAGGTAAAGCAGCAAGAGCGCTGGTGTCGGAACTATGTTGAGCTCTCAAAACTGGTTACCGATACTGTTAGTTGACTTATTTCTGACTATCACTCCGTTGGCCTCGGAGACAAAATCTACCGGCGATGGTTTTCTTGGTTTTCTGAGAAAAAATATTTAGGTTTTGGAGTTACTTAAAAGAATTGTGACTCGTATATATATGCCCGTCTCAAAACTTTCTGTATGGTTTCTAGTCCACCTTAGATTTCGAAATTATTTATGGAATCAAGTTAGGTAAGATGAAGTTAATTTGGTAGGCCAATGAGTCACGAACAGACCATTTTGGTCCTTTACGTTAGCAGATGGAGTTCAGTTGCTAAATCCAAGAGGAGTAGTCATCCTTTAAGATGCTTGCGCTTGGCGAGAATTTTAACAGACTCTGCAACCTCACTATCGATACCTACTCCAATGTATCATATCGCGCGAACTCCTGATGCTTACAGCGTAGACTTATCAATGCGGGACAAGTGCACAAGAGATGCTCCCTTGTTTCCTGGTGTCTTGTACCAGACATTTCCTGCAGTCTTCTCGTTCTGTCAACCCCATACTGCAGGCGTGTGTTGCCACCAAGCAGTCACCAGTTAGGTCTTATTTATGAAACTAAATATCAGTGTTTTCTTCAACATTTCTTCACAGAATGGCACACTACTGCGCGTGTTCGACATGGTCTACCTCACCAAGAGCGAATTCTGTTTCCATCCAACGGTGGCGAATGACACTACAGACACCATGTATATCATCAATCCGGCTAATTGCAACTATGACTCGGATTACAGCACCATTAAAACAATAAATGCTTATGGTAAGCTCATCTTAAGAAAAAAATTGTACTTAAACTTCACACTCTAAATTCTCTCCGTCTCTTTACCATACAAACAGCCATGTTGTTTTCCATACCGTTCATGATACTCACCATTGTCGTTTACCTGAGCATACCAGAGCTACGCAATCAACACGGCAAATCGTTGGTTTGCTATCTGATCGGACTCATCATTGGTTACTCGTTGCTGGCGATGAGTTCGCTGCAATTGGATGCATATTCCAGTCTGGCGTTCTGCAAATCGCTCGGTTATGTCGCCTATTACTTCTTTATGGCTGCCTTCTTTTGGCTTAGTGTTATCAGCTTCGATTTATGGCATAACTTCCGTGGGACGCGGGGCATCAATCGTTTTCAGGAGAAGAAACGTTTTCTCGTCTATTCGCTGTATGCTTGGGGCATACCGGTGCCCTTCTTGATCTTCACGTGGTATGCGCAGGAGATTGCTGCTATACCGGATTATTGGAAGCCCGGTATTGGCGGTGGCGAATATTGTTGGCTGGACAGTAAGTATTTGTCGTTATTATACGCTTAAAATTGAGTTAACCCTTTTCCCATTTTTCCTCTTTTTCGTCAGTGCGCACCTGGTCAGCGATGATTTACTTCTTTGGTCCAATCGTTCTCATAATCATGGCTAACAGCATAATGTTCGTCTTGACAGCCATGAAGATACACAAGGTCCAACGTGAAATGGCGCGTATAATGGCACGCGAGGATAGCACAAAGAACTTACGCACCGAAAAGGATAAGTGAGTAGTGTTTTGAGTATTAAGATGGAACCATTGTAAATTTAACGGCGGCTTGAAGTTTCAAGTTATTTGACACAGATATTTGCATGGTAAAACCTTCTCTGAAATACTTTCTGAACTCTCGAAAGTTTAAATAAGTGACCTCATAACAGACTTCTGAGTCAGAAGTCAAAGCTAAAGTTGCTTCCCGAATTATATATTTCTGGCATATGAATAAGGAGTATATAAAGACTGGATTGTGACTTGACAGAAGACAAGTCAAAGCGAAATTCCCCGAGTAGAAAGATACGACATGAAAATAAATATTTGATAAGATAATGAAGACAGTTGCAAGGAAGGACTTATAAAATAAACGGCCGATGGAATTGTCTTACTACAAATACCTAAAAGTCAATGTTCTTAAACTAGGAACCATGCAACTGGGACCCGTTCTTCGAGTGATGTAGACCACTTCTGTGAAACTAAATCAACAAGGTGTAATCTTTTTAACCGGAGTACCACATAGATATGATGGGTCTATAACTATATTTATAGCATACATTTTTCTCATTCTTTTGTAAATTTTATGGCTTCTTTCCTCAAAGAACTGCGACGGCTTGGCGGCCAAAAACGTATGCAGTCAATTTTTGTTACCCCGTTTAGATGTGAATCGTATTCAAATGAGGGCACTCTGGGTCGACCGGAATAAATAGTAATTGGAAAGGGACAAGCTTTGGGCTATAAGGTGGGTGAGGGAAAACTTCCCAACCGCTGTTTTCCAAATTGGCTTTAGCTGGTTTTGCAACATAAGGCCGAGTACAATGCATTCTGGTGTTTTCGAGCCGTTAGTCTACTACTGGTTAGGGCTGTCCCACAGGAGTAGGTTGAGCGATTCCACGCTCCACTCCGTCTTACTGTCGAGAGCAACTCCAAACTTCTTTGTAAAGTTGACCCTCTTCATAGCGCGGCCCCTTGGAAGAAGGGCCAGTGGTGTGTCTTCCTCTAAGACCTTCATTTGTTGAGGCGATATTATCTTCCGTTTGCCAAAACCTTCTGCTGCCATGTTCCGCTCCATAAGTGACAATAGGCCTTACGATCATGGTATACAGCTACCTGATGACACCTGGCTTTCAGCCTCAAGAAATGCCGGCTAAGAGTCGGCGTGTCTTGGTGGCTCTGTTAGGAGCCTCAAGCACGGAAAGAATCTTCGCTTTGTCAAAGAGACGACGGTTGCTTTTGACGGTTTGATATTTAACCAACTATTACTTCTATGTTTTAGGAAAATCTTGTCAGCTGGACATGGTACATCCAATATTTACTCCGAGAGGTTTTATATCCTAAACTAATTATTTTTACTTCACTTCCGCAGATTCGGTCTCTTTCTGCGCTTATTCATGGTCATGGGCGTCACATGGTCTATGGAGATCTTCTCGTATTTTGTTGGCGCCGATAGAGGCTGGGCCAAAATCTTCTACATTTCGGACATCTGCAATGCCATACAAGGTTTCCTCATATTCATGTTGTTTGTCATGAAGAAGAAGGTCAAGCATTTGATAACAAATCGGTAAGTCAACCACGTTGCCAATTTATAACTGTATATTAAATGCAAAAGCAAATTGTCTTGTCCCCCAAAAACAAAAGCAAAAAAAATATTTTGTTTATCATTTTGATTTGAATTTATCTAATGTTTCGTTTTGTTTTGTTTTGTAAATTCGTAAATTCGCTCATGAAACGCTCATCACAAACACAAATTCATCAAAAACTCACAAAATCCACAAAAAAAAATTAAAAAAATTATAATTTTGTAAAATTTTATGACAACAAAGCACGGTGCGCATACGCAGTTACCGTCAAACCGAGTCGACGACTGTCGGCGGCGGCAGCATCTCGATGCGCCGGCGCTTTCAAAATGTCTCACTGCACATAAGACAGTTAATTGTGATACGAAGCGCTTTCAATCCGCCGTCCACACGAAATCACAGCAGCAACAACACAAGTAATCGCTTCACGCATTCGCACACGGTGTAATTTGTCAGGGGAATTCGCAAATTTTCGACATTCGCATATCATTCCGTAAAGTTTTGAACTAGCCCGGTGGGTAAAAATCAACAAAAAAACGAAAAAGTCAAATGTGCTCGTGATTTTGAATGTAAATATGTGTATTAATTTAGGAGAACTCTATGTCGTCTTTTTGAGGTTATGTGCAACCGTGTTGAACTAAAAACAAATTAACCTACAGCGTCTCAAGCTGCGATTACTTAATAATTATCTATCATAACGCTAATTGCTGCAAACATATTCGAATTTTTGTTATAAAAATTGTAGGTGACAGTTCAGATTTCGCCAAAGAGACTCCGAAGAAGCTTTTTCGATCTATATTTCATCATAAGGAACCGTAATTCACTAGTAACGCCCGAAATGTTTGATTTCCGCTAGTTCATTCTCTGCATTTTTTAGCACTTATACTTTTTAATATCTTAAAAATGAACTTTCCTAAACTAAAAATACGAGAAATGCGCATATATTGTACTCAGCGGCATCTAGCGTGCTTTATTTAAGGCTAAGCCGACGCCACTTAAAAACTAACTCTGAAACAATGAGCATTTTACTGAAATTTTCCTTCTTCTTTTTTAGCAACATAGCCTTGGGTGGTCTATTGCTTCCGTCACTATCTTCCTCCAGGTTTCCCGATCTGCTACTAAGCACCTTCAGTTTGACAAGCTTATCTCGTTGAGGTCATCGATCATTGTATCTACCTATACTTTTCTTGGTCTGCCCTTAGATAAGAAACATTTGGTTGTTTCTAGAAGGCCTTTTCACGTTTTTTTTTTTTTTTTGATTTGGCATTATTTTCCCAAGCCCAAGTCAGCGTATTCACTAGGTTTCTATCAAAATTTTGACGTTTTGTCCAATATGAATATAGACCCTGTCAAGAAAGTATCGGGATTTCCTCATTTCCCTCTCTCATCTCCCGCTTATATGGAAGACAGGTAAGGTAAGGTTGTACCAACCCAGAAAAAAAAATTTACCTGTCTTTCATATAAGCGGAAGTTTTAAATGAAGAATTTCCGATACTTTCTGGACAGGGTGTACATATAAATCCAATCTAAAGAAATAAAGTGTTGAAGGGGAAATAAGGTATTGCAGATCGGAACGATAAAGTGATTGGACCATAAATTTTTCTTTAGATTTTCCTACCAAAAGATGATGTGTGGTGCACGTTAGTCACCTTCATCGTCCAGACTTCACAACCGTATGTTAGGATCGACGCAGGAATGCATTAAGATCCCACCACCTTTTCTTGGCCATTACATTTACACCTAATCGTAACTTCAAGATCTAACCCCTTTGAGTATTTATACCCTGAACAGTGAGCCAATAAGTTTGTCGTATCACCCACCAGGAAACGTTGGAGACCCTATGAAGTGTATATATGTATGTATATATGAGCTGAGTTTATTTAACCAAGTCCGCTGATCAGTTGGCCGCACCGCCAACATTGAACTACTATAGAATATACCTGCCATAAAAACTGATCGATCCAACCAAGTTTTCATGTCGAAGGTGTTTGACAAGCTAAGTTCAGGAAATCCGGTACAGATTATTTGAAGAAATATCGACCGATGATTCCACCGTCCCACCAACCAAACCAAACCGTTGTTTTTGCTGGATGAAATGACAGCTCTTGAATTTCTTGAGGTTGATTTTCTTCCCAAATAAGAAATTTTGCTTGTTTCTCACCTATTGAGCCAGAATTGGGCCTCATTGCTGAGAAATTTTTAATTCCAAAATGTCGGATCTTCTTGGAACTTTTTTAAAGCCCACAGAGTGAAGCGCTGTCGCTTGGGAAGGACCAGCGGTTTCAGTTCTCTTAGATGCAGCATTTTGTACGCTTCCAATTTAAGATCTCGACAATGCGACAAGTCGTTCCATACGTTACTTGCGGCTGCTATATTTTCTTCACTGCGTGCTGGACGTGGCCTATTCGGTCGAATATTATCTAATAAGGAATGCTAGGTCTCAAGATGGTGTAGGCGAGTTTCAAACTGATGCAAAAGAGTCTTTGTCTAGCCAGTGCTGGAGAGATAGAAAATATCATTGCTTTCATCTTTCCTTAAGCCTTTCTTCGACATTTCATCTCACAAAACCGACTGAGTCGACCTTTATGACACTCTATATACATACATATTTAAAGCAACTTAGGCAGGTTAGATAACCGTTGTACAACCTGATATTTATCTTTTTAGAAAAATTAGTACCTTCCTAGCCATTCTATAACCAAGGACACTTATGATCTTTCATTATCGCTAAGTAATTATTGCTTTCCACAGTTATCACAGATAGTGACCTTATTGGGTACACATTTCGGTGCTTCGAGGTTGCCTAATAAGTTTAAAATCTATCTAGAACTCGACTATTTACTTTAAGTACTATACAAAATTTAGAAAAACGAAAAATCCCAGTGACGGCACTCTTGCTTGTCCATTATTACGCGCAAACACGGTATAAGGAAAAGCTTCGCTTAAAGGACTCGCTTGCTACGCGCTCAGCTGTGGTGCTTTGGTGATGTCATGCGCCATGCTCTTATATAATGCAACGCTTTTGAAAAAAAAAAATTATTGCCTGCCATTAAATTTCGCTCATTTGTACAAAGTTTCACATTACAGCTATGTATTATTGAAATTTTTATATAACATAATTCATCATCATACATACTTACATACATATACAATACATTTGTACATATGCGTAAACAATATTTCAACACATACATATTTACAATATAAAATAAAGAACTTATATTTCAGATTATTTGAAAAACTTTACTCTAGCGCGGGCGATTACCTTTAAGTATTGTAAATATTTTTTGCCTACTTTTTTTAACACAAAAATCCCGGAGAATTAACAAAAATTAAAAAAAAAAAACTATTTATATAATTTTTTTACTGTAATGCATTTACCCCTCTGCCCCCTCATCAAAATTTTAATTTCATCGTACTGTTACACTTACAATTTTCCGTTATTTTCTAAATTTCTCTTTTATGTATTCCGTTAGAATGAGTGTAGTAACTAATACCAAAAGCGACAGCAAGCAGGTCGCAGTGATCAACATAGCGCCGCCACAATAACAAAGGCTCGCACCCAACCACTACTGCTACTGCTGCTGCTGCTGAGCTAAATGCTACACATACAGCGGCGGCCACAAGCATAGAAACACACATAACAAAACAAGAAAATATAAAAAGAACTTAAAATGTTGCTACCTGCTACCTGTTGCCTGCCATTTGTTTCCCGCCATGCATTTCTCACCTGCCTCCTGCAAAATTAAACCAAAAAACAAAAAAAAAAAAAAAAAATCCTAGCATTGTTTACTTACATTAAATTGGCTTATGAATATGCTAAAGACTGTATCTACTCATGTTATAACTGTAAACTGTGTAACCAGTAGTCAAATACGCCATGTACAAAACAAAATTCAAAAAAGCAAACAAATTTATAACGTTACTTACTCGCTACTCGTCATTACTAGTGACGCGCCAAAACAAGCGAATATGTCAAACAATAATTTATAATTGATTTCTCGAAAGCCTACTCAAGCGCCGGCCGCCGGGTACGAGCCACACGAACTCCACCAGCTCAACGAATTCCGATTATAATCAAAATCCCGATAAGTATGCAATGAAAATGAAGTCGTCACAGGCGCTGCGTGGCAGTGAACGCTTCTAGCGAAGAGGTAAATACAGCCATCAATAGTAACGGCATTTGGTTTTGAGCAATTTGAGTAGACACTCGCATAGATTATAGCAAGGTACAAGGTGTTTAACACACACGTAGATAGATACAATATTATATTCTAGTTATTAACCCTTTTTAGCACTTATGCACAAAAAGTAACTAAAAAGTTAGTTAAATTCAACATACTAATAACCGGTTATAACTTTTGTTCTTTATACACGATTTGGAGAGTCTTATTATATCTACTATATACATAC
This sequence comes from Bactrocera neohumeralis, assembly GCF_024586455.1. Lineage (NCBI taxonomy): Eukaryota > Metazoa > Arthropoda > Insecta > Diptera > Tephritidae > Bactrocera > Bactrocera neohumeralis. The sequence continues at coordinate 28,342,740 of NC_065923.1, forward strand.
ATATACCACGATGATATTAGAATTATAAAATTTTACGGTAATGAAATTATTTGACAGCTCAGGTATAAATACTATTAGGAACTCGTCGGATTTTAAGACTCGTTGTAGTATAATATCGAATAAGAGAGGTGAGCAACAATCTCTACATCACGAAGTCGTTCGAGGCAACGAATACCAATTAAAAAACGATAACGACAATACTAACCGGCTCATACAAAGTACGACAGTAAAGCCTCAACAGCGAGTTGGCGTTTGAGACAACGAATACTCTTACAACACCAACGAGTTGAGAGGGCATATATGTAAACTGCAAATACTAAACACCGATTTTCAATTAACAACTAAGATTATTGACCGTGTCTTTACCTCCGATGCGTGGTTTTGAATTATCGAATATCAATTATCAGCGATAACAAAAATATCAACGAGTCGTTTAAACAAGATAGAGAAAAGTTATTACAAACAATTTAACGAATCGTTTATAAGAGAAACATAGAACGAATTTCAACTAAGATCGTTAATAGTACATGATCTGATCAAATTTGAACCGGACTGAAAAAAAACAGCCATTTCAACCATGGAACGGATAAAAAGTAAGATCGTTAATATTACATCATCTGATCATATTTGACCAGGACTGACAAAAAAAAACAGACATTTAACGATTTTTAATACTAATCTTTATATGGCCTTCAAAATAATTTAATAATTAATAATGTAAAAAGCCTCAATTGGGGTGGCCTTCAGTGTCTTCATTGCACTTTGGCTTCTTCTGTTTTTGCTCATTTTTGGACCGCCATTCGCTAGATTGTTAGACAATTTCGACACAATATTTATAAACCCACGTCTCCTCATCAGAAATTATGCATTTGATGAAGATAGGGTTCTCAGCTAGGTTGTCCAGTATCACTTTTGCGACCCCAACTCGACGTCGTTTCGTAAAAGTTTCAGGTCTTTTGGCACGAATCCAGCATAGAAAGGCTTTATACTCAAAACATTAACCAAAAAGGGTTGGGTCGATCCATAAGTGATGTTGAGATCATCCATCTGATGCCAATACGATGAATTTTGAAGCACTGTTTCTTTAACTTACTCGATGTTATCATCATTAAAAGAGAGGATGACCAACTGGCGTGAGGCAAGTTTTTGGTGACTTGACGAACTTCACTGAATGCTTTGTGCCACTCAAATATCTGTGTTTAAATTAGAGTCTCCAAAACACTTTTATAGCACTTTCAATGATTCTATAGCCATGATTATATTACAGATACTTATGTCGTAGTTAAATTCTTATTTCCATGGTAAAAATCGCCTCTTTGCGTCATAAAGCAATACCTACCAGACACATACCATATAGGAATCAAACTTCATACATAAAAATAGGTTGTACCAATTTAGGATTTCTTATCATTGATTCTGTTATTTAGCGCAGTTTACATGCCTCAGTCCGGGTCAAATTTGATCAAATGTCATGCCGATTTAAACAAAAATTTTATATATAAGGAATATAGCTTGTATATAATATATTTTATAAACCATAACCCAGCTTCTTTTATATACACATAAAATAATTTTCAAAAGATTTAATTGCACAACAATTTGAGGCACAAAAATGATTGTTTATAAAACCTGGAAACCAGTTCTTGACAGAAATGTCTACTTTTTTAAGTATATCCAAATTAAACGTCCTTAAATCTACATACATATATAGACATCGAAGATTAGGCGAGCATATGTAGGTATCGCTATGACAGGTTAATTTCACATAGCACCAGGGATATATAGATAATTTAGTCTAATAAATCGTATGACCTAACATCAATGGATGAAGGATTATGTTTTAACTTCAAAGTGCTGATATATTCTTCTAAAACTTCAGCATGAAGTATGAAGGAAAGTGCTTTTAGGAAGAGAAGAAATTACAAGGTCAAAATGAAGTAAGAACTTGACCACCAGAATCATCATATGTTCGTGAATTGGGCTGAGCAACAACTGCAAAATGATCCGGATTTTCATCGAAAAATCATCTTCAGAGATGAGGCTCATTTCTGGCTGAATGGCTTCGTCAATAAGCAAAATATTCGTTATTGGTAAGGCAGCAATACACACGTACTCCATGAGTCACCTGTGCATTCCGAAAAAATGACGGTTTGGTGTGGTTTATGAGCCGTCGGTATGAATGATATGGATCTTGGCAATATGTGGTTCCAACAGGATGGCGCCACAAGCCACACAGCGAATGTTACAATCTATTTATTGAAAACCAAGGAAAAGCGTTACATGGACGAAGAAATTTTAAAATTTGAATAATTTGAAGTTATTAGTCTGTGATAATTTTTTTCGAAACCTGAAAAGTGCTTTAATGGTAAGATATAAAAAAAAATTAAAGAAAGAACATCACCGATTTGGGTGAACTGAATTGAATTGGAAAAGCCTGCCAATTGAGTATGGTGAGCATAAATAAAAGCGTAACAGCGAGACTACAAGAAATAAATATATAAAAAAATACAATAAAAATAATATTTTATTTATAGATTACTAAAACAGCGCTAATTTATTAAGTATTATTTATATTTTCAAGAGATAATCGCTAAAAGGCATGTGAAATAATTTTGAGCACAGCAAATAGCCACTTTAGCTACAAATATAAACTTATGTACACACATATGCAATATTTATTAGTGCTTTAGACTATTTGACACCCCGAAATATTAAAAATATCTGACACACGCAGCGGCGAGCAATCAATTAAAAGTGAATTGTAAAAGCTTGGCATGCCATAAAATGTTGCGTATACGCCCACGCGCACAAAATCACTTAAATTTAGATATATTTTTGTAGTTCATACATTCATATACTTGTATGTATGTTATGTATGTTTGTATTTGTAGTATATATGTTGCATGTGTAGCTTTGAAATTCGGTTGCTTAATGGTTATGTGTCTAGCTTTCTTATATGTATATGTGTGTTTATGTGTTAATAAAACGAAAATACTAAAGTGAAATAAATTAATTACAAATAATGTTTCTTCAATTTTCATTGCCGAAAACAGCTATTCGTCTACACGTGACAGCTGCAACCAGCGCCAGAGCCAATACTCAACGAAGACAACGTCCAGCAGTGTTGGCAATTTAACGCTCTCGGCTGCTGGTCCCGCTGAGAGGCCGCTAATGATGCCAACCGAACGGACGACAAGTTTGAGAAATTAAATTGCAAAAGTAAAATGAATGAGAATTAAGTGAATTAAACGAAGTGGATTAAAGTGAGTTAAAATGGAAAAGGGAAGAAGGGAAATGAAATAGTTAAAAAAAAAATTAATTCATCAAATTAAAAAATGCTTTAAAGCTTGATTTGAATATTGAGAGCGGCGCAAAATTGTTATGAGCATGAGCGAGAGGCAAGGGAGCAAATGTTAAAGCACAAAAAACTGCAGAGGTGAAGTGTAGAAAAGCGTAAAAAATCACTGGCAGCCGCAAAACAAAAAAATGAAGAAAAAAATCATAAATCATAAATCACATTTAGCACGAAAATGAGCAAGAGACGTAGATTTTAAGTTATTAAGCATAGCACTTAACTACTTTTAAGAGCAACTTACATATTTATGTATGAAAAAAGAAAAAAAAATTTGTTAGCGTGTCATATTTTTGTTGTACCATATGTATTTAAGTAATTCACTTAATAATTTAGTTAGCTTTAGATAATAATTATGAAAATTAGCGAGTTAGCAACGAGCCATATAAAATATTTAGAACACATAAAAGACATACATAAATACTGTTATGTATATAAGGGCATATACACACGCACATACGCAAACGAAACATGAAATAATAAATCACTAACTGTACTTAAAATATAAAACTATGAGTTTATGTTTAAAAATCTTAGATGGCAAAGGATGCGAAAGGGCACAGTGGTGGCTAAATGAAACTTATAAAGTTGAAAAATTGTTTTAAGTTTATAAAAAAACTTTCTTATTAAAAAATATGAAAATAAAAAATTAATTATCTATTTTTGTTTTTCGAAAAAAAGATTTTAATAAAAAAGTAAATATCACAGTGGTGGCTAAATGAAAATTTCAAAGACAAAAAATGGTTTTAAGTCGAAAAAAATTATATTTTTGATAATAAAAAGTTAAATAATTATTTTTAAATTTTGAAAAAATTATTTTAATAAAAAAGTAAAAGTCACAGTAGTGGCTAAATGGAAATTTCAAATATAAAAAAGGCTTTAGGTTTCTTAAAAAAATTTTTTGAGGAAAAATTTAATAAAAAAAAACAATAATAAATTATTTTTAATTTTCGAAAAAATATTTTAATAAAAAAAGTAAATCTCACAGTGGTGGCTAAATGAAAATTTCAAAGATAAAAAATGGTCTTAAGTTGCAAAAAAATTATATTTTTGATAATAAAAATTAAAAAAAAAAATTATTAAATATTTTTAATTTTCGAAAAATTATTTTATTAAAAAAAGTATGGATCACAGAGATGGATAATGAATATTTCAAAGATAAAAAATGGTTTTAAGTTTTTAAAAAAAAAACTATAATAAAGTTTAGTTAATTAATTATTTAAAATTTTCAAAAAAATTATTTTAATAAAAAAAGTTCACAGTGGTTGCTAAATGACAGTTACAAAAAACATGGTTTTAAGTTACAAAAAAATTTCTAATCGAATATATAATAATAAAAAATTACATAATTATTTTTATTTTTCAAAACAATTATTTAAAAAAATAAAGTTCATAGTGGTGGCTAAATGAAAATTTCAAAGATAACAATTGGTTTTAAATTAAAAAAAAAATCTATTTTTGATAATGAAAGGTTAATTAATTATTTTTCAATTTTGAAAAACTTATTTTAATAAAAAAGTAAGTCACAGTGGTGGCTAAATGGAAATTTCAAATATAAAAAGGGCTTTAAGTTTCTTAAAAAATGTTTCTGAGCAAAAATTTAATAAAAAAACAACATTAATAAAATATTTTTAATTTTCGAAAAATATTTTAATAAAAAAGTAAAAAATTTAATATTTTCAAAAGTCGAAATTTTTTTTTTAAATTATATATCTATTATCAAAAAAACTTTTTTTTTTATGAAAAATTAACCAAAAGTATTAATTCTTATTTCTTGTTGGACATTTTTATTTTCATATTTATTTTAAAAATTTACATTTGAATAAAAAAATATAGTGTAGTAAGACTTTTGGAAGAATTTTTTGAATATTTGCACAAAATCACCTCATAAAAGTAGAAAACCTAAATCTATGAAATATTAATTTAATAAATATACCGTTATTTTACTAAAATTTGTCGATTGAAAGTTTTTTAAAAATAAATTCTCTACTGTTAGCTTTCCGAACTCGAAAAACATCGATATAGATCCGGGTAGATAAACTTTGCAAATCAGAAATATATAATAGCAGGATAAAACCCATTGGAAATTAAGGGAAAAATAATTTACGGACTATCTGAGGTCGACAAATGGAAGTGGAGAGGTGTGGTTGAATTTTTAAGGGTTAAGCATGATTTATCTCGATTTCCGACAAAACTACGAGTCCTTTAGGAAAGAGTCATATGCCAATGTTGTAGGTAATGAAAAGGTCTATAACTTTTGTATGTTGACTTTTGTCACATAACCTCAAAATGTATGTGGAAAATTCAAATATCCAAGTTTTTGAAATTTTCGTTTTAAATTTGTCGGTAAAAATTTTTTTTCTTCTGAAATTAGTGGTTATTTAACTTCTTATGTTCCAAACATACTATTTTCAATCAAAAAATTCCAAGTTAAAATATACTTTGCACCAGTCTAATAATTTTGTCGTTAAGCCACTATTTTTGAATATACAATGTATCATGTAAGGCAACTGGCGAATAATTGTTACTGACTAGTAGCCATAGGAGTTTTAGTATCAGTAAAATTTACTCACCCAAATGTGTATGACAATTTTGTTTTCATTTATGACACACTGTGCAAAAAAGGCTTCAAACATTTTTCGAAGCAGTCTTACCTGGAAAAGAGAAGAGAAAGATAAAATAATTTAAAAACACTTATAAATGTAAAGTGCTACAAATTACAGTAAAGGGAAAGCATATCGTCACCTAAAATGCAAAATAACGTAACATCACTTTTTATAAGTTTACAGGCGAGGAAAAACGATATAATAGAAACCACTTATACTCAAAGAAAATTTGAGTTTTGGTTATAAAGTGGTTATATATTGGTTATAAAATGGTTATATATTGGTTATATTGGTTAACTTAAGAATGTATATAAGTATTGACATATGTATTTCTAGTTATGTGGTATGTGCCTTTTAAAATATAAATGTAGAAAAAAATCTAATTCATATGAAGTAATAACCGTTAAATTGTATTTAATTACACTCCATATAAATCTTTATGTGCTTATGTGTATGCGCATGCGCAGTCATAGTTATGTAAGAAAATATTGATGATCTTTTGCCATGCTTTATGCACTTCTATTATAATTAATAATATTATTAAATTATGTACATTTGGTTATTATATTTTTCATTATTAATTCACATATCTTTTAATTTTTATCAATTTAATTAATTAATTGCATAAGTTTTAACTTTTTAAGTATGAACTGTTAATTATTATAAATATTTTCGATTTGAATAAAAGTGTAAATAAAACACGAGAGAAATAATGATTAATGAAACATTTACTGTTCGCGCTTTTAGCCGAATTGATGTGGTAGCTTGGTCGATAAGGACGGTCGAAACTGAGTCGAAGAACAATGCCGAAATTTTCATAATTGGAGAAGTGTTACAGATATGGGCACAAAACGATCTGAATCGAACTTCGACTAGTATTTTACCAAGTTCATTCTAATGTACTCCTGAAGAAATGAAATCGATAAAAAAAAGCGGATAGCCTAAGAACTATAATATATAAATGCTGTCGAATGGTATATTAACGTCTTCGTCTTCTCTTCGTCGTTTTCAAAGCTGCTTTTGACAGCACGAAAAGGAGCTGCCTTTATACCGTGATGTCTGAATTTGTTATCCCCAAAAAACTAATACGGCTGTGTAAACTGACGTTAAGCAATACCATAAAGTTCGATATCAAATTGGGTTTCAGACAAGACGGCTTCTTCAATAGACTGCTGGAGAAAATAATTCGACCTGCAGAGCTGAATCGAGAAAGCACAAACTTTTATAAGAGTGTACAGCCACTGGCGTACGCCGATGAAATTGATATCATTGGCCTCAACATCTGCGTTAGTTCTGATGTTCTCCAGAGAGAGAGAGGGAGAGAGAGAGAAATGGGTAAACAAAAAGCCGTCGAAACTTGCTCTGTCACTTTGACAGTTATAACTTCTAGAATGCACCACAACAAAAGGCTCGTTATTCTGATTGGACTTCGACCGTTACCATCATATATTAATATATTGAGTAAACAATTATCGTAAATTCTTTCGACGAGCAAAGACGATATATGTTAAAATAGCCCAGTTCATAGCATGGTGAAAAGTAAAGCTCTCTGCTACGCTGGCGACATCATGCCAGCTACATTGAAAATAATCAAGCTACTAGACGACGCAGAACTTGTCGAAGGAAGCAGAGAAAGGAATTCTCCATTATCTCTAGACCACTGTGTATTCAAGCAGAGGTAGCTCGCCGCTGACAGTGCGATCAAGACATGTCATGCAGTGTTTAACCTCTTTACCAGTAGCATCAAGCGCTGCGAGAAGATACCCTTACTCCGATTTCATGAAATTAGGAATGAGTCAGTTCTTCGCTATTTTCTTGAGCTCTCGCGTTGGGTCCAGTCTAGTGAAATCGATCAGCGCTGGTTAAAACTGAAACTTGTGCGGCTACGAGATCGTGCTGGCCCAGAGTGGAACGCTAGAGATCTTCTGAACTCTGATTCTATGCAGCGAGAAAGGTAAAATGGAATGATCTAGACACTTTCTTCACTACAGTCCAGCTTTTGTTAGACTGAGGTTGAAAAAATTCGGTAGACACCCCTTCAGCAAAACTCCAAAGTGGCTAAGATTAAAATTAACTGTTTAAACTAATTTGTGGTGGGCTCAAAGCACTCAAAGCTTTGATATATAAAAGTGAAATGATTCATAACTATGAGTATTAGGGCTCAAAAAGATCCATCGTTCACAACTGTGCCAGTGGGAACCTCCGTTACCTTTAGGGCAAGGATCTGTCCTACGAGCTAACCGAACCTAAAATTTTATCTATAAAGGAGGATTTTTCCGTTATTTCTGTTGACTCCAAGATTAAGATCAACGTCTGTCCTTAACATAATTGCTCTGAGAGTGATGTATTGTTAGCTTATATTGAAGACGTTGACCGTTGTTTTGACCATTTTCTCACTTTGGAGAGTTTTTTTTTACCTTAAGATCAAGATTATCATGCGTTTTTAACATAACTGCACTGAAAATGATGACTTAAGAGCTTAAACTGAAGGAATCGACAGATATTTTTTACCACTTTCTCAGTGTAGGAAGATGTTAACTATTTCTAAGCTCAAAAATCTTCATTATTTTTCTTTGGAAGCAACTTTTACTATAAACATCAACTTGTTGGGAAAGTCGAATTATAATTTTAGCCTAAATAAACTTTTCTTAAGAATCAATCAGTGGTGAAGTGGCAGCTTTTAGACCAAAAGCAATTATTATAGTGTCATAACCCTTACGGCTCCCGTATAATCTCAGTTTCCGCAAAATTACACGAGGTCCGAACTTTATAGTAATTGCTCAAGGTAGGTAAAGGTTGGAAAGCTTGCCACAAACCGCAGAAATATGGAGTCAATTTTGATATTGAAGAGTTCAAATATATGGCTTAAACATTAATCTTGAAGAGTTTTCCCAATCATTTTTCAAATATTTTGTATACACCAAGAGCTTTCAAAGCTCCACTGGCGCGATCATTTTCAACAAGCAAGCGTTATTTTCAGGTGAAGTGCATGGTTGGTATTGCTCTGAAAAGATTTGACAATTCCCTTAGCGAAGTAATGTGTACGCCATCACTTTATTTTAAGTTTTCGAAGGAGCTTTTGCAAGCTTTTGATTTGTGACTCCACTAAACCGACAACAAGCTTTTTACTGCTTCAAGCTATTTTCCAAAATTTTAGAATCTTTCTTTACTTTTTTGCAAATTGTTGTTGGCTTATGAAGGCCAAGGTATCTAGCGAGCGTGTAGTATAGTCGAGCGTGCAAAGTGACACACAAACACGCACTCAACGAAATGTGAGCGCGCGTGTGTGCCATTACTTAGAATGAGCATTTGTGAGCGGTTGTTGGCTTGTCGCTAGCGCAAATGCTGGCAGTTTGTTTTGATTTCTGGACCGCTTTGGACGTGTGTATCTATCCGACGAATGTCTAGCTAGTGCTGGTGGCTGGCAGACGACGACGACGAGCGCGCGCGACGGGTACAAGCGAGAACGTGTGTTGTTGTGTGTCTAGTGTGTGTGTGGCGGCGGTGAACGTGCTGGCGACGAATGAAGAAAGAGCGTGTGCAACAAGTCACCAAAAATGCTTCAATGAAAAAAATCAACAAGTAATACCAATTTTAATTACTAAAAAAAGCAAAGAATTTAGAAAAAAAAAAATACGTGACAACGTGACGTCACCGGCGCGCTAGTCGAAATAAAAGCTAGCGATTGGCAAATTAAAAATTGTTTGTGCACTAAACATTCAACATTCGGCGAGTCGTTAATTACTACCACATCACCTTTGTGTGGAATTATTAAAATTTTCCTTTTCGTTTCGTACCAAACCGCCCGGGTGTGAGTCTACCGCGCATTGCATTGAAACAAATCACCGTTGCTAATTAATAATAACACAATGTTTAACGCATTCAACTTGAAATCGCAACTTTTGTCTGTGCTGTTGTGGCTGCTGTTGCCTTTCTTTATGAGCGTACGTCCGCTAGCGGCAGCGACACCCACTTACCCCTGTCCCTACGCGCAAACCGTGAACATAAGCGACGGTCTGCGTCTCAAAGATGGCTCCTATTCGTATGCTGGCCTCCTCATACCGGCGAATATGACCGCGCAATACAACTTTAAGGTGGTCGATGGCATACTCTCGAATGCGCCATCGCATACGCGCGGCTGCGCTTGCCTCCAACGGCCTTGCATTACCTTCTGCTGCCCGCCGGGTCAGTTGTTCGACGAATACAAGCACGCCTGCCTGCCACATGCGTCAACGCTGAGCGCGCAACAGCAAAGCGCGCAGTACACGCACATCGAAGTGTCCGATGTCAATGGCAGCCTTAAGGTGGTCAATATCAGTGATATGTTTGTGATGCGCTTCGAGGCGGGTTGCAGTCGCAAGTATATTGATAAAAGCGATGCGAGCTTCTGGAAGTGGGATCTATATGCGGTAAGGAGGTGTTGATTGTGATAAAGAAATTTGGAAAAATAAAATTAATAAATTGAAAAATAAATACTTGAAAATCGAAAGTTGAGTGATGTGATGTCAATAGTTGCATTGGCGATGTGATATCACAACCATAATAAAGTTTGGCAAAATGATCTAAACAGTTTTTCATAACTCGTTGTTGACAAATATGAACAAATAAATTAATAATGCGATGTCAAGTCATGGAACAGTCAATACATAGAATACAACTGTGTTCGTGATGTGATATCACAACTATATTAAAGATTGGCAAAATAAACTAAAGCTAAACTGAAGTATTTGTGACAAAAAAAAGCTAAAATTTACATACAAAGTAATGATGTGATATCAAATCATGAGTTGGTCAATTTATAATCAATTAAATATTTATATTTAAATTTTCTTTTAAACAAAATTTAATACACACTTCTTATTAAATCATAACCATACAATTTACTTTACTTGGAAGTGATGGTATTTGCTGATTCGATATCACATTTGTGTTGAAGTTCGACAATATTAACAGCCCAAATCGATAATATTAAAAAATTAAAAAAAAAGTATTAAAAGATAAAGTGATGATGTGATATCATGATACAATCAATTCTAGCTCAGCCATTCAAAAAGCCCCAAAAATTGACTTTCTAATAAATCATAAAACTCGTCATATGTTATTTTTGAACTGATAGCTATTGATGATGTGATATCACTTAATAACAACATGTGATATATTTCTTTAATGTGATGAAAAGCAATAACAACCTTCCTCCCTTCCTGGAAACTAAAATAATACTCATGTGATCTGATGTCAATTTCAAAGTGAATATGTGAAAACAACGCGATTTATAACAAAGTGTGTCATATGTGATGTCACCATATGATGTATACAATATATTTTTTTATTTTAATGTAAGAAAAAATAGTTTTTAGAATTTTATAAAATGAAAATATATCATATGATGTCATGTCACATAATATTACAATGATGTGATATCAGTTCCTTTAATTGCGGCTTTAAGAGTGCGCAGCGAAAGTAAAGTAGTTTTCAGATAACTATAAAATAATGATCCAACATCAAAATAAAGACTTATACAGTATTTTATACACATTATGGTCTCATGTTGAGGTGATGTCGTTATTAGTTATTAGTGATTGTTATAGAAACTTGTGATTCACTTATAATGGAAACACTTAAAAAGTTTCAAAGTAAAAGGTGAAAAGTTTTAGAGCTATACTATTTATAAAAAAACGGGACATTTATTTTCAGTTGATATCACTTCATTATCAATATTACGTGTGATGCAATATAAATAAGTTTTTTAATTTAGAAAATGTGTAAACGTAAATAAATTAATTAATATGTAAGAAAAAATGTGGGTGTGTTTATTAAAAATATTGGATTCAAAAATAATTTTGAAATTAAAGAATTCCGAATAAGAGTTGCCTTAATGTGATATGATGTGGTGATGACTAAAATAGTCTTCATTTGAACAAGTACAAGTACAAACTAAAAAATTCATTAATAAGATGTGATGTCGACAAAATCAAAATTATTTTTGCAAATCTTCAAAAATTAAGCTAAAGAAGTAAATTTTTTACAAAAATTCAGATGATGTGATATCACTCGACGAGCTAGTGATGTGATGTTTGTATGTGATTTATATTATCGCAGTATTTTTTCTAACAATCACAAATAAAATCATTGAAAAATATATAAATATATTCGTTACGATTACGAATAATATATGAAGTGATGATGTGATGTCGCATCGAACGATGTGATATGAAAACTTCGTTGCTGAAATAACGTGTTTTTTAAACTAGAGATACTATTTTCGTTGAAGTGATATTATCAGATAGAAGATGATGTGACATCACATTGAAATTATATTTCGAACATAAAAAAAACATTGTTAAAGATAAAATTAATTTGCTGCTTGGCATCACTGCGATGTGATATTTCTTGAAAACTGTTTATCTTACAGTGCAATCTTATGTCACACAAAAAATATGATGTGGTGATGTGATAACACATAAATTCTGTACAACACATTTCTAGTAGAAAAATTAAAATTTTGTAAAAAATATTCAAATTTGCTAACTGTGATGATGCGATGTGACATGTTGTGATGGCGATGTGATATCACTACTAGATTGTTCCTAGTTTTTGTAAGAAATTAAGCAGCTGTACTCACAAACTTATGTACAAAATTCAAAATATATTTGTAAAAAGTGTTATATTTCATATAGATGACCGATACCAAGCATCTGAAAAATAATCAAGTGATAATCACAAAATCATATTTCACCTCCAAATTTACACTTTCAGAATGGCTCACTCTCCAGCTTAGGTCGCATTTGGGATACAGATCAGTACTGCCTAACGCCTTTGGAACACAAGAAAGTCTGGAGCTTGGTGCCACTCACATGCGAACGCTCGGCACATGGCTTCCGTCTTTGGATTTATGCGATCTGTAGGTTTGCTTACTCGTTAATTTCGTTTCTTTATTCATTATTGCTTCACTTGTGTGCCTAGGCTTATTTATGGCTATACTGATTTACGCCTTCATACTGCTCACGTTGGTCTCGATTAAGGCGGTGCGCAATGGAGGTTATGGTGAATCGCTCATCTTTCATCTGGCCTCCACAATTATTGGTTTATCGGCGCTGACATATCTGGCGTTCCGTTCACGCTTAGAGCTCTCAGAAACTGCCTGTCGTAATATTGGTAAGTATGACTGCGCGCTATGACTAACGTAGAAATGTTATCATAACACTTTGTCTTGCAGGTTTCATTGCTTATGTCTTTCTGATATTCTCTTTTTTCCTGCTGACCATCATAAGCTGGAATTTTTGGTACAACTTCAAGACGCGACGCTTGAGCAGCTGGAAGCGCAAGCTAATCTACATGTTCGCCTTCGGTTTGGCGGTGGGTTTGCGATTCCTGCTAAAATTCATACAAGACTCCGATATTTACCAGCCGCTGAAGCCTGGCATTGGCGATGCTTTTTGTTGGTTTGATGGTATGAAAGGCACTTGAGGCTTCTTAAAGAATTGTTTTTAATAACTATTTGTTGTTTCTCATTTCACTAGTTCGCTTGTGGGGTATTCTCTTGTACTTCTACGTACCGATATTGATTTGTTTGGCGTTCAGCATGTTGCTTTATCTAAAGACCTATTTACTGATTTGGAATTTGCCCGAAGACGTCATAAATGTGGCTGGTTACGATATCAAGTTGATAAAAGCGCAGTGAGTATTTTAAAGAACTGGTCAAGGAAGGGCAATGAAATAGTGGTGATTAGCGCTTTGTTGGTTGCCGCTGCTTTTTTATCAACGATAAATATTATAGAAGTAGTTTTGATAAGACTGTTCTAAAAATATTCGCCTCCACGTAGTGATATCGGTCACAGTTAATTAATTCTAAAAGTCGAGTCTACAGTCGATATCGCTAATGTAGGATAAGTAACTGAGAGAGCTTTTAAAATCTTAAACGATTTCTTAAGACACTTAACTAAAATTATGGCCAGACAGCGCTTTTGTCTATGGTATTGACAAGTGGCAAATTAAAGAACGAAGTAAGATAAAAAACTGAGGATATTGAGGCTTTCACATTCACTGATAAGGTCAATCAGTTTGTTGACGGTGGGCTTCAGTCTTTCACATACTACGCTTGATAAGACCTTATATGCGATAAGGCATGCTTTCATCCGACCACAACTTGCAAAGAAGCTGATGCATGTACCTTGACAGTTCTTCACCGCCGCCGCATTTGAATAGCTTGGCCGGAATTCATCGGTTCTGCCGCATTTACTGCCGTTGTTCTTAAGTCGCGTAATTGCTTTTCGAACCTCATCATAGTCAGGCAATGGAACATCTGTTCCACCGTCATCGATTGGGGAATCTGGTTCGCCATGTCCAGATATTACACTTTCACTACCGCTTAGCAGGTTGGAGAAGTATTACATCCATAATTTCAGTATACTTTGAACATCAGCTACTAGATCACCATTTTGGGTCCTAAAAGAGCATGGCTCCTTTCTTGAAACCTTCCTGCATATTCGTTTCACTTCGCTTTTCAGCTCTCGGTATCTATCCCACCCCGCTCATTTGGGTTCGATTGAGCATTGTGAAGATGGCTGTGCAGATGAACGTAAGGTGCTTGAAATGCTGTCCCACAGTTCGTTTATACTGAGTTGCTGATAAGTGACCTCAGAAACCTGGAGTGCAAGTCGAGTAGAAAACCGTTTCGTTGTCGGTTGTGATAGTACCTTCTCTATGTTTGTTGACGTGGACGTGCTTTGCTGATAGTGGTCAGATGGTTCTCGGACGTACGCACGTAAAGAACCCTGAATATATGTCGTCCACCTATTACAAAACGATTGATTTGGTTTCGAACATTTCGATCCGGTGACAGCCAAGCAGCTTGATGATTTTTCTTGTGCTGGAATCTAGTACTGCAGACAACTATATTTCGAGACTCTGTATATGTAATATGTCGGATTGGCTCCGCTGAAGCTTCCTCTCGTCAAGAACCCTGAAGATATGTCGTTCATATATTACAAAACGATGAATTTGGTTTCAAACTTTTCGATCCGGTGACAGCCAAGCAGCTTGATGATTTTTTTTGTGCTGGAATCTAGTACTGCAGACTTATTTCGAGACTCTGTATATGTAATATGTCGGATTGGCTCCGCTGAAGCATCCTCTCTTTTAGCCGTGACCCCTGGCTTCACACGGATTGGCTACTGCATCTTACACAAGGAGTATAACTATAGCCCATAAACCCGGATATGCCTTAGAGAAAAATATGATGAACTTTCCTCCAAAATCCGAAGTTACTTATATGGAGTAAGCATTACAGACGTTCTATAGCGGTCTTTTTCCAACACTTGGCTTGTTAAGTGGCTTTAGGCATAATTTCTTCAAGATATAACCGCTTCTCTCATCGGTTGGGTTATAAGTTCAAAACGGACCGACGCTTGGATCTATATATTCAACATAATCTAAGAAAACTTGTGAAAATATACGGATTATAGTCCGTTCCAAAAAAATATAGAGAAAATAGTTATTTTTACACCTTGAACCTATTAAGTTTGCTTTAAGGAAAACGTTGAATACCCTATAAAGTATATAAATAACTGATTGGCTATACGAGCCGAGTCGATTTAGCCAGCTTCGTCTATCTGTCCGTTTGTATATACGTGAACGATGCTCTCAGTTTTTGAGTTTTGATAGTTGCCATTCAAACTGTCGGATCCGATTCGGAGTAAAGACACTTTTATAATCTTTATGCTATAAAAAATGCACCTGTGTAGGGTATTACAGCTTTGGATCTGCCGAAGTTAAAGTTTTTTCTTGTTTTACGAGTATTGTGCCATAACCATATATCTTCCTTCTTTCTAGTTTCTTTGCATTCTTTGGTTATCTTCTGGGCGTCACTTGTGTTTGGCTACGCGAACTCTTTGTCTATTTGACATTCCGTTGGCGTGGACAATATTATATAATCGACTTCATAACGGGAGTTTGCGTATTCGGCCTGTCCGTGGCGGGACTTATATTTCTCTTATACAAAAATCCTTTGGTGCGAGCCTGGTGGCATGTTAATGTGTAAGTATGCTAAATAAACATTATATATATTGATATATATAATACATATGTATATAAATATATAAAACGCCTGTGGAAAAGATATAGCTTTAGCATATAATTATTTAGGACATTTTACTTGCCTTACAGAGCGGAGGAGAGAACGGAAAACGGCGTCTACTTAACGCAAATTTATCACACGGAGCAAGAGAGAACCGATAAACTCAAAGGTGAAGTTAAAATTTTTTGATAACGGATCTATTCTGATACTGATTTTAAAATTTTTTCTCCACAGAGGGCTATAAGCACGAGATCAAAGAGGAAGATCTCGCCTTAAAATAAGCCATGCCAATAAATATTAGCAATGAAAATCGTTCGACTGAAGTGAGCTTAGATACTTGTGAAATTAATTTGAATCCATGACTTACATTAAAAATATTTTTTTTCTAAAGAAATAAAAAAAATATCTCAAGAAATTTTAAATAAATATTTTTTATGAAAAAAAATATATGCATTAAATATTTGAAGGACATTTTAATGTATCTTAGAATACCCAATAAATTACAAACAATATCACACAATGTTGGTGGGACTATCACGCAATATGTACATATGTATGTTCATAGATTATTAAAAAAATGTCAATTATATTTTATAAACTTAATATAGATCATAATTCCTCGAAAATTTTGTAAATTTGAATAATATTGCAAAGAATATACATATATTTATAAAAAAAAAAGTTTAAATAATTATTTTTCTAAAACATCGATTTTTTTCAATTTCGACGACAATAAAAGTAAATATCGAAAAAAATCGATATGTTATCGATAAATATACATCATAAAATGAAATTTGTTACACTTAACGCACTGAGTAGTAAATCTCTTTTATACTGTCATCAAATTACCGTTTATAGTTTTTGAGGGATTAGAAAAATTTATCGATATCTTAATTCGGATGGCTACAAGAATGTTAATAGCGATAAATTTCAATTACACCTAATGGTATTGATGAACGATACTGACCAATTGTTTAGTTCCGATAATATCGATAACATTCCATATTTCGATAAATATTTTATCGATAAAAATCAATTTGTTAAACTAACTTACTGAGTAATTTTAATAACGCTTTCATTCTGTAATAAAATTAAAGTGTTTGTTAGAAAGATGAGAAAATTTATCGATATCTTAATTCGGATATATACAAGAATGTTTATAATAATAAAATTTCAATTACGCACAATCTTGCTGAAAAATAGCTAACAATTTTTAATATCTGATAATATCGAAAACATTCGATATATCAATAAATATTTTTATCGATAAATATCGATATGGAAATTTAAAATTTTTATACTGTAGCAACATTTTGGCAAAGAATTTAATAGTATTATTCACCAAACGGTTCGTTGAAGACTGAGATAAAAAAGAGTATATGTATAATATATGTATATGTATGTATATATACATACATACATACATATATGTAAGCTCATTGCCACGCCCACAAAATGCGGTTAATCGAAAATCGATAAAATGCCATAATTAAGCCACAAATTATATAAAACACTAAATTAAGGCCAGGGATTGCAGCAGAGGGGTGGCATATGTGGACTGACATTTTTATAAAACGTACGTGTCCTCGCCTTCTAATATGTTTGATGTGTATATCTCACAAATCACTAAAGCTATTTTAACCGAATTTTGCTCGAGATAAATCTTGTGGGCACGTCTTTCGATAGTGCGGATATAGGTGTAATTGGATGATGGGCATGTAACGATTATGTTGAAAATTTACAAAAAAACAAAGCAGCAATCGGAACAAAATGATAGACAAATAATAACTTTAAGGTACATCTCTAAATTTTCGACATCGGACCATAACTTCCCAAGATTCTAGGCACAGAATATGTGGACCACATCGCTTACAGCTGAATTTTTACCCAAAATATCAAGATATATAAGAGATATAGCTGTTGACAGCTAATTAGAAACGCTCCCTTTTTGTAAGGTGCTGATGAGTATAATGATTAAATGTTTTGGTATACCGTTATTTATATTCCTAAAACCTTATTTCGTTTGTGCTGCTCTATGTATTATTAAATACGCTAAGTTTTGTAGTTGCACAGTTGGAGTTCTGTTAATTTTTTCCCAAATGGTAAATGCGTTACGATATAGAAGGTAAATTAAGTGCGACAGCTAATTAGAAGCAGTTGTTTAAAGAATTAAAACTCC
Source organism: Bactrocera neohumeralis (assembly GCF_024586455.1). NCBI lineage: Eukaryota > Metazoa > Arthropoda > Insecta > Diptera > Tephritidae > Bactrocera > Bactrocera neohumeralis. The sequence continues at coordinate 28,360,952 of NC_065923.1, forward strand.
TCAAGGTATTAATTTTTATTAATAATATTATTGACTTCTGATAAGGATGCGTTTCAATGATGTGGTTTAAAATATATTAAAATGTATAATAATTATTCAAGTTTTTTAATGAGAAAATGCTTCAGCTGTACACCTGCTCTACTTAGTTACATTTTTGACCTTCGTCAGTCTGGAAAGACGTACAAAGAAATTTTGAATCAGGACAAAAAAAATATTTTCAATGTCCTAAGCATATACAGAATTTTAAAACTATTTCCAATGTTACATGCAAAGGAAAAGACTTAAGAACTTCAACAGAAATAGACCGCTGAATTATTACCATCGCCCGAAGAGACCCAAAAAAGAGTTCCACTGACATTCTAAATTGAAAAACTGAAGACCAATATAATGTCCAAATATCCAAGAAAACAATTTCCCGTCGTCTGGTCGAATTTGGACTTCACGGTAGGGCAGCACGCAGGAAACCATTGCTGACTAAATTCAAAGTAAACAACGCGTAGACTTTTCCATCTCTTATTGATATTGGATAACACATCAATGGCAGTATGTTGTTTGGAGCGATGTAACCAAAGTTAATCGCATAGATCCTGATGGTCAAAGGTATGTTCGCCGACCAATCTATCAAGAATTTGATCCTCGCTTTGTATCCCGCGTAGTGAAGCTTGGTGGAGGATCAATCATGAAATTTTTTTCCTTGGATGGTGTAGGTCCGCTCCATACGATTGATGTAATTTTAAAAAAGGAAAAATACGTCGGCATTCTAAAAAATGTCATTCTAACATGGACTAAGCAGGAATTTGCCTGTTATATGGAAATTCCAAGAAAATAACAATACAAAGCATACGGGAAAGTTGACACAAAGGTATTTTGTTGAAAATTCCATAAATGTTTTGGAGTAGCCTAAAGAGAACACATCTGGGTTGATGTCTAAAAAGCGGAAGGTACCAAAAATATCACAAATATGGATGTAATTTTTAATGAAATTAAGACGACTTGGCAAGCAACACTAGTGGTGAGCTGTCAGAGTCTTATAACGTCAATTCGCAATCGATGTGAAGTAGTATTAAGGGGGTATTCTGGTCGAGAAGCATGAATTTCAGGTAATTTTTAAAGTGTCGTAAAAAAGGCAATAATATTTTTACTATCCATTTTTTTTATTATTTTCTAATTTTAGAAGAGTACAAAAAAAACTTAAAAACTAAAAAAAGTAAAAAATTTCCAAAATGAAAAACTAAAAAACTAAAAAATTTCAAAAATTATGAGCTGACGAAGTGGGGGATCTCTAAAAATTTCCACGTGACCATACCCATGATTTCAACCCTCCTAGTTATCTGAAACCAAAAAAAAAAGATTATTAATCTAGAATAATGTCGCAATGGCCGAAACTACGGAAAAGTGGGAAAAAATTTTCTCACAAAATGGCGACTGCCGGAAAAAAATTTTTTTTTCGATCACTTTTTCTGACTATTTCGAATTTTTTAAAAATAATAAAAATAAAAATTTGGGGATGGGGCTAGTTCCAACCATTGACAAGCCTATAAAGAAGACTCTATAAAAATTTCAAGTAAATCGGTCCAGTAGAACCTGAGAAATCGTGAGTATCGTTTCGAAAAAGTCAGTTTTGAGAAAACGCGTTTAAAGTTTCGCGTAAAGTCTTTTGTTCGATTAGTTCCGGCCGAACCAGTTTGGATGCCGGGTCAGAAAAATGCCTATATCTCCAAAAATAATTTGAATTTTGAAAAATCCTCTTGTACACATATTCTTGAATAGTTAAACTTTGAAAATATAAAAAAAAGATTTTTTTAAATTTCTAGACCAGAATACCCCCTTAAAGTAAAATTGTTAAGTAAAAAAATACTACCTGAAAGTAAGCAATTCTACACGATTCTACACATTTTTGTTAAAAGCTTCAAAAAAAAATATTTTTTATTAAAATTATTACTATCAGAGTTTAAGTTTAACATAAGTTTTAATAAAATGAGTGAAAAAGCAGTAAAATTACGTGATTTATTGGAAAACAGCATCATTTACTTCAAACTACATACATATGTATGTACCAGTTCTAACTAGCTGTCAACAGCTGTATATAATTAATTGAAATTCGGAAAGAATCCTTTTCTGATGATAATATGACCGGATGTCAAAAATCGGTCAAATCGGGTCAATACTTCCGCTAATATAAACATTTTCGAACTAACGGTTGAGTTAGCTTATCAAATCAGGTTAATGCTCTTCATAGCGTCCTAATACAAAGATTTTGGAACTTTGGTCAGTATATAAGCTACCTTAGCAAAATTATGTGAACGTCTAAAACTAGATATCGTAAAGGGCGATATCGAAGTTCCCTACTTTTTTAAAGCAAAAACACAGAAACTTCGAATTTAATGGGGAATGTTTATTAATATTCGAAACAACATTCTTTGGCATTTATTTTTTGAAGATTATCTTTTTCAAATGTTGGTCGCGGCTCCCAGATGATCCATTCGTTGAATCCAATTTTCGATGACTCGTTCGAACATTTCGATTGGTAACTGGCAAATGACACGCGTGATGTTTTGCTCCAAGGCCTAAAACGAAACAGGATTCTTCGCATGGACCTTAGACTTTACACATCCCCACAAGAAAAAGTCTAACATCAAATAGTTGGTTATTATGGCACCATAACGGTCGCCATTGACGATGATTCCACCGGCCCACAAACCACACCAAAGCGTTTGTTTTTCTGGATGAAATGCCAGCTCTTGAATCTCTTCAGATTACTCCTTACATACCCGTTAAGCCAGAAATGGGCTTCAACGCTGAACAAAATTTGGCTCGAAAATATCGGATCTTCTTGGAACTTTTCAAGACCCCATAGAGCGAAGCGATGTTGCTTGGAAGGGCGAGCGGCTTCAGTTCTTGCACAAGCTTTATTTTGTACGCTTTAATCGATGTAAAATGCGCCAAGTCGTTCCATACGTCAGTCCGGGTTGGTGCGAACGTCGCCGAATCGATTCTTCACGGTCTTTCAGCTACGGCTGCTATATTTCCTTCACTGCGTGCTGGACGTGATATATTCGGTCGAATATTATCTAATAATGAATGCTGGGTCTCAAGTTGGGTGATGGCGCTGTGAATAGTACGCCCAGTAGGGCGATTATGTAGACCATAAGTTGAGCGAAGCTAGAGAAACGCATTCTTTACAGAACGTGAATTGAACGATTTGTAAACATTGTTCAGGCGTAAGTCTTCCCATGATGTAATGCCAAACAATACTGAACAAAAAAAAAAAACATGACAGCTTGCCCCGACTCACCCGAATCAACCGTTAATTTAGTTTAATAACGGAAAAGTGTGAAATCGGTACGCGGGAAGTTAATGTATTGAGTCCAGATCTGCTTTAAGCCCAAATAGACCCAATATAGAGATCATCGACTTTCCACCTGATGTCAATGTTGGTGAAAATGTATGATACTTTATTCACAACAATTTTGAATTGATAACCTCCTCTTTTTTTCCCCCGAAAAACTCAATGTAATCACAAAATGCCAATACCGTTTAATGCCATAACCCATTGTAGGTCAGTTTTCTATAGTAACCATTCGACAAACACTGCCACAGAACAGTTGGTGAATGCCTCCCGCGAGTCCTGTGAGTACATTAGTGGAGCGCGCCAAGGCGGGAGAGTGTCAACTGGCCAAGCAAACAGACAAGCAAATAAGCATGCGGATATGCGATAAAATTATACATAAATAAATAAATATGATGGCACGCGGACAATTAAATGAAGCGCTTGAAACAAAAGGACAACTGAAGAGTGGCATTATTTGTAGGTCTGAGGGAGTGTGTGTATGTGTGGTGGCACTAAAAGGTACTTGCATCGCTACACTATGGGAAATTAAAGCGGAGGAAGCAAAGAGTTGCAAGTTACCGATTCATATACACTTTACTAATTGTGGCCTGTAGGAAATTTAATAAAAATTACCAAAAAAAATATTATTTATAATTTTAATGAAATTTTCTTTTAAATTTATTTTGATGCCACTTTCCAGCGGTGCGCGTTGTATACAGTTACATTTGCATGTAAGTTTGTTTATTTGCTCAGCTGCCATATATAATGTGCCTTATGCCAATGGGAGTCCATTTACCTGCTGTGCCGCATCAACGGCATGACAGCCGCCAAGCAGCACATAGCACGCACAAACACCGCCATAGACAATCGAAAAAATAGATACGTATGCTCACACAAATCGGCGCAATTTTATAAACAAATGTATTTATGGATGTTGTGTCCGAAAGAAATATACATGCCGTTGGTACATAGACACAATTGGATATTTCGCGTATCTTCACCTGTGTGCCCTGTAGGAAATTTTTCGCAAAAATTAAATGAATAAAAAGCAAGAAAAAAATGTGTGCTTATCTTGTCCCCTCAAAGGATTTTTTATGGAGATCTTTACATTGACTTTTACCGTTCAGTTTGTATGGCAGCTATATGTTATAGTGGTCCGATCTGAACAATACGTCCGGAGATTATACCGTTGCCATGAAGAGTAATCTTTCCTAAATTTCGTTAAGATATCTTCTTAAATAAAAAAGTTATCTATACAGGGACTTGATTTGGATCGGTCAGTTTGTACGACAGCTATATCCACTAGGGATCCAATATTGGTGGTTCCGAAAAATAAGCCACTTCCAGGAGAGAAAAGTGCGTTAGCAAATTTCAAGATCGTTATATCAAAAACTGAGGTACCAGTAGGGATAACAAAATTAATTATTCATGTAAGGAACTCACTCGTTAATAATAATTTTAGCAACGGCTCAAGTAGCACTAAAAATGTTGCCTACATTTCGGTGGGCTAATAAACAGCTTGGTTGATATATAAAACAACAGATCGGATTTGAAGAAAAGTTATGTACTAAGATACTCTTATTATTTCATACTAAATATTTTTGAGGTTGCCCACAAAAGACCTGCTTCTAAAAGAAGGTAACTGTGAAAAGAACTAGAAGCTACGGATACGAGTATATGTTTTCACTATACATATATAACAGGTCACTTGAAAAGTCCCTGGCCTATCATAGAATTTTTTTTGGCAAAATTCATTTTTTTTTGTATTCAACATAGTTCCCTTCAAGGGTGATACACTGATTATAGCGATTAACTTTTCGATACCATTTTTGTAGTACGATTTGTTTCTTTGCTTCAAAACAGCTTCTTCATTCGATGATAATTTCTTTACAGCGAGCATTCTTTTGAAATCTGAGAACAGGAAATAGTTGCTGGAGCCATATAAAACTCGGATTTATAAGGCTTAAACATCTCCAAACACTGCTCAGAATCTTTAGTCCTCACTTAGACACGGTCAAAGCTATATAACAAACGTTCGAGTGGCAAACTGTTGAAATGCTGAACTTTAAAAGTGTCTCTCACTCGAGTAGGATCGATTTGGAAAAAAAAATTAAAATTCATTGGCGACTCTTACTCACCCACTTCCCTTATCATTTCATTGAGATTCAGATAACTCACATGTTGGCCGATATATGCGGTATAAAGTCACCCGAAAGTTCGAAAGTCACAATGTTATTCTTTATTGTATGTCATTATGTATGGAACTTATTTTGCATGGCAACTACGGCACGATTGCAGAAGTTCAGACGCTGAACCCGTTTTTCGAAGGTTTTCAAGCATAAATCGGCCGATACTGCTGCAATTTCATGTTGGATTCATACGAAGCCCAACAATCGTCGCTGGTTTGTTGGCATAGACCATAGACTTCACGTAGCCCTACAGGAAATAGTCCAACGGCGTCAAATCGCTCGACCGAGACGTCCAATCGACTGGGCCATTTCGTGAGATAGCACTTTAACCAAACATCCAATTCGGGTTATCATTGTGCGGTAAGGATTCCCATTCACAGTAACGTGCCGGTTTGATGATCATGGAAGAAGTAAAGCCTAATGACGCCGCCGGCCCATAAGCGCACCAAACCGTACTTTTTTCGAGATGCAATGGTGACTAACGGAGTATGTACGAATTTACATCCACAGGAATAAAGAATTTCACTGATATTACAAATCGTTTTTGTTTTACTTAAAAAAAACTTTTGTAGCGCTCTTATTGAAAAACTTGCTCTTAAAGTCTCTGACTCCGAATTTCCGTAGTAAATTTTAATAATTTCTACTCATTGTTGGATCGTATATATTTCCATGATGAAATGGCAAACCTCACTGAAGAGAAATGTCAAAAGAGCAGGAAAAAATATAGCGTCGTTTGCTGTCCCTATCGGTCTACTTTTGTGGCGACCCTATTGGAAAACCAATTATTACCAGAAAGGAATTCTTGAAATTCTGAATTTCAATTATATATATATCTTACATATTGGCCGATATTTTTGGTCAAAAGACAACTATAGGTACTAGGGTCCACATATTCGGTACTTACATAAGAAGTTGAGCCGTTTCGGTTCGATTTTGACCATTTGAACCAAATCGGTGGAGCAGGTTCTGAGATATGTGATTTCACCTGAAGGTGGCCGGTGCCACGCTCACCGTCCAATTTTGACCCCGACTCATTTAAAGCATTCCCATATAATTTCGAGGGTAAAATTAAATATATCTGGTATTTAGTTATTGATTTATAGCGCTTTTAGTAGCTTTTAAGGGTACCGTTATATGGAGAGTGGGTGGGGTTATTATCCAATTTTATTTATTTTGACATTGTACGTAGGAGTTCTTATAGTATTTGCTGTAGGCGTATTTGGTTTAGGAGATATATAGATTAAACTTATTAGAGGGCGAGGCCACGCCCACTTTTTCAAAATTTTCCTCCGAGGAATTTTTACCAAGGAATATGTCTACCAAAGTTCATGAAGATATCTTAATTTTTACTCTAATTACAGCTTGCACGGACGGACAGACAGTCGCCCGTATTTCGTTTGATTTTTTCATCGAATTTCATTGTTTGCTATTACCCAGCACGATTTTCAAACCAACATCTTATAAAGGCAAATTTGCTCATAAATTCAATGATAACCTAAAATGCTATATTTCATATAGAGCAGGTCTCCTCAGAAGAAGCTCCTTAACTCATAGGTCTTTAATTTTTTCCAAGAAAAATGCTTACTCATCATCCCATCTGTCAATGGGTAAATGCCCTGTCTTGCTGATCAATCAAATGCGTTTTATGAGTTTCGACCAGGTGATTGCCTTTCACGTCTGCTATATAATCGTAACTTAAACAAGTGGACAACGAACTCATCCTCCAATGAGTCATGGGCGCATGCAGAGCGTGAACTCGCTCGCTTTATGTACAAAAGTACCTGCAAACAACAATGCCGCCGCCCACAGCATGCCACACGCCTTTCCGACAGGGTCGGCTGTGCTCGTTAAAAACGCGCAAGGTGTGTGTGGGCAACCGCCGACTAGCGGTCATGCCATTGGACTACTGCTCGACAGCAGTTGAGCGCGAGCACGCGGTTCGAGTGGACATTGGCACGGGCAATTGAAGGATTAAGCAGCGCAAAGGCCAAAGCAATTAGCGGCAGCAAAGCCGAACCGGCACTTTACAACTTACAAACACACATATACATATATACACACATACATATACATACACGCATACTTATATGAAACGGCTTTTTACACTAATCTTTCCGGCAAAGGTGTGAAGTGCTGAAATGCAAGTGTCGCGGGCTAAGCGCATCCTTAAGGCGGCGCAGTGAATAACGTCATCGTTGCCGTTATACCGTTATACATACATATGTGGGATATCTCATAGGCGTTGAATGCAGTCATCAACACACAATCAGTGATCTGTTGAGCGCCCAGAGCGCTGCTCGAATTCATTTGCGCTATATTTTCTGCATTTTTTTTTTGTTTTTTTTTGGGGAGGCTTTGTTTGTTGTTGTGAATTTTTGAACAGCGCATAAGACGCCCACGGGTTCTTGGTACGCTTTCTGGAGAATATCGCAGCACTTGTGTTGTAGGAATTGAATGGCGCGGTCGTCTAAACACAATTTTCGCCGACTCGAAATAGCCTACGCGATAGCGAACAACAACAACAAAGATTTATGTATCATTTCAGTGCGTCGGCATGCAGGCACATGTGTGTGTGTGAAAGTGTCTGCCTGTGTTTATGAAATATAAAACAAACAGAATTTGTGAAACAATAAACAATTCCAATAAAAAGGTGATAAAAGAAATAAAAAAAATTAAATTGAAAATATATATATGTATGTATATTGAAAAAATAATAAAAAAAAACAATTTTCAACAAATTGTTAATTGAAAATTTAACGGAAATATAACAATTATGGTACTAATGTGATAGAAAACATTAAAAAAAATTTCAAAAATTTTTCGCTTGAAAAAAAAGTTAAATGTGAAACAATTCTAATTAAGAAGTTAAATAAAAAATTAAAAAAAAATTGAATTGGAATATACAAAAATTAAAAAAAAAAAAACTAATTGGAAATTTAGCGGTAAAAAATAAAATTTAAATTTAAAATTAAAGCAAAACGAAAATTCTGAAAAAATAAACAATTTCAAACAAAAAATATTGAGAAAATAAATAAATAAAAATTTTTAATTGGAAAATTAATAGAAAAAATTTTAAAAACAAATAACAACAGAAAATAAAACAAATATTTGTAAAGTAGTTGATTGGAACAACCGAAAAAAAATTAAAAAAAAAAAACTGTTATTTGGAAAAACCTTATAAAAATGTAAGAAAATATTTTTGAAAAAAAAAATATTTCAAAAAATTTCAAAAATATGTAATGGAAAAAACGATTATGCAATTTATTGAAAAAATAAAATTTGGATACGTCTAAAAAAATAAAAAAAAAATAAAAAAAAAATAAAAAAAAAAGTTGGAAAAAATATTAAAAAAAAATTCAAAAATTTCAAAAATAGGGACTGGGAAAAAAGGATTGAAAAAAATATTTATTGGTCAAAAATAACTTAAAATTGTATTAAAACAATAATAATAATAAGCAATTTTTTAATTGTAAAAGCAAAAAAACAAAAAATTAAATAAAAAAGCGAAAAGTTAAAAAATGTTTTAATTGAAAAAGAAAAAAAAGTTAGTTGAAAGTTCAAAAACAAAAATAAATTGATTGAAAAAAATAATAAAAACATTTAATTGAACAAGTAAAACGAATTAAATTTTACAAAACAATTTTAATTGCAAACACATCACACAATTTAAAAAAAATTTCAAAATTATTAATAAAAATCCTTAAAACATAAAAAAATAATAATAAAACATTTTTAATTGAAAAAGCAAAAAAAAGTTTTAATTGAAAAAAAGGCCTTGATTGAAAACATAATAAAAAAAATTAATTGAGAAAAAAATAAAAGTTTTAATTAAACAGTAAAAAAAAAATATTGAAAAAAATTATTAATAAAAAAATTTAAATTGAAAAGGCAAAAAAATAATAATTTACAAAAAAATTTTAATTAGAAACACATTAAAAAATTTCGGAAAAAAATTTCAAAATATTAATAAAATTCCTAAAACATGTCTGCGCAACGACATCAAGGCGTCAGCCAAATGTGCGCGCCAACATTAGTGAAAGCAATTAAAGATGTTCGTGCTGATGTGGCAACAACACAATATTCATGGTCACTAATAGCCGCTTTCGTCATAATTATTAGCAGTTGTTGTTGTTGTAGCAGCGTAACGGCAGCTGCCAGTAGTGCTGCGGCGGATACGAGATATCATTGTGCCTTCATCGATACAATTAATGTGACGGGTATAGCCTGGGCGTATGAGCAACCTAATGTGACGGCGGGGTTGAATAGCACAAGCAACAACAACAACAACAACAACAACACAAATAACAAAAATTACATTGTTAGTAGTAATAACAGCAGTGCCAGCAGTAACAAAATTTTTACCGACAACAACAGCAATATCAGTGACAGCAGCAACAATAACAACAACAACAACATTATTGCCAGCAAAAACAGTAGTGACACTGATATCCATAACAACAACAATATAACCGATATCAATATCAATAACAACAACAACAGCATCAACGACAACAACAACGACAATGCTGCCTTACTAAGAAGTCTCGGCATCACCCACATACCACCCGAGCTAGTTGCCGCCTACACTTTCATCATTAAAGATGGCATACGCGTGCCGGTGGAGCGTCACATGCGCGCCTGCATTTGTAAGCTGAAACCCTGCATTCGCTTCTGTTGCGCCGAGGGCCACTACTATGATACGCTGAGTAAATCATGCGTTTCCATTGCTAGCGTAATCGATGCTGATATGGTGAATGCTACGCAGCAGCAGCAACAACAACAACAGCAACCACACAGTCTTGCGTTCGCGCTGACGGGCATGGATCATCACGAGGTGGCGGTGCGGCACAGCAACGGCAGCACACGCTTGGTGCGTACCGCGCATCACTTCAATGTAAATATTGGTGTGCCGTGCGCGCGAATGCGTTACGTTCACCGAGACAATCAACTGGTGCATTGGACGCTATTCGAGGTAAAGTTCATTGACATGTCACATATGATTTCTTACGGAAATATCCTATATACTTAAAGTTACTCAATCAATGCACTTGCTGGTTTAAGAAAAATCATAATTCGGGATATTTTTGCTCATGAAATGATGAGCCCATTCTTATTAACCAAGTATTCGGTCGTCAACAGAAGTTCTATAAAACGATCGTCTAGCATGGAAAATTCATTAATAGAATATTGCCTACACTTAGGCTGTTTACATATTTTTAGCCAAGAACAATACATTTAGCCAAGACATATACGAAAAAGATCACAAAAATGTTTATTGTCTTGGATAACAACCTGCGCCAAATATGATATCTGGATATCAGGTCAAATAAAAAAGTTTTCCATACAAGCACTTGATTCCGATCGTTCAGTTTGATGACAGCTGCATGTTATAGTGGTTTGATATCGGCCGGTCAGACAAATGCGCAGCTTTTCATTGACAAAATTACGATTCAGATCGATATCACAGAAAGTGAGGGACTGCTTTGTAAAAAAGGAACTTCTAGCATTGATGGAACGATAATTTTTGGTTAAAAAGTGATCAATTGACCTACCACTGTAAAACACGTTTTTGGCAGAGTTCGTTTTTTTTTTCTTCAGTGTAGATTCCTTCCTTATAGCGACCTTCCAACCTTTCGATACCATTTTCGTGGTACTATTTGTCCTTTGCTTCAAATACGCTTCAGTTTAGGCGATCACCTCTACATTCGACGAAAATTTATTCACAGCGGGCATTCTTTAGAGATCTGAACAGGAAATTGTCGCTGGGGGACAGATCTGGAGAATTCGGAGGATGCAAAGCCTAATTCATCATTGTTTTCACTGATTTGTAAAACGATACATGGCTTGGTTGTGCAGCTCTTTCTTTTTTCTTCAATAACGCTGTGTAATAGTCGCTGTTGATGGTGCCTACTTTTTCGAGGCAGCCAATAAAAAATATTCCGACTGTTGGGTTTTTCCGCTTTGGAGCGGGTTCATCATTTGCAGTCCACAAGGATGACTGTCGATTAGACTTCGGAGTAAACTGATGCAGCAATGTTTCATCTATTGTCACATATCGACGCTAAAATTCGGGTTTATTGCGCTTGAACATCTCCAAACACTGTTCTGAATTATCAACTCGTCGTTGTGTGCGTTCGAAAGTGAGCTTGCGCGGCACCCAATTTGCACAGAGTTTGATATCTTTAGAGTTCCTACTATCTCGAACAACTTCACTGTACGGTTATCCAAAATAATTCTGTGTACTTTTTTGATGTTTTCGTCGCTAACAACCTCTTTTGGGCGTTCACTGCATACACAGATTTCGGAGATTTCACCACGTCTAAACTTAGCATGCGAACTTTTGATGGCTGATTTTGCTGAGGCGACGTCCGGAAATTCGCCACCAAGCCAATTTTTTGTTTCAACTGAATTTTTTTCTTTCAAAACGCAATATTTTATCAACGCACGAAATTTCTTTAAAAAAAACAGAACAAATGTTTTTTTCAGCAAAATCAATTTATTTTATTCAATATAGCCTCCTTCTGCTTCAATACAGTTTTTTGCACGGTCCAAAAGCATGTCGAACGAGTGTTTTAGCTCGTTGGCCGGTATGGCCGCCAGTATGCCGGTGCAAGCCTTTTGAACGGCCTCAACATCTGCATAGCGCTTTCCTCTCATGGGCAAATGCATTTTTCCGAAAAGAAAGAAGTTGCACGGTGCCACATCAGGTGAATACGGGGAGTGGTTAATAGTTAAAATGTGATTTTTGATCAAATAAACCTCTTTAATGATGTCCTTCGAATGTTGGATTCTGAACAATTTTTGGTCGTCAGTCAATTTGTGCGGAACAAACCGTGCCACACCTTTCGTAACCCCAAATGTTGGATCAAAATGCGATAAATCGATGTTTTGGAGATGTTCAATTCCATTTCTATGAATTTCAATGATGATTTCGGCTGATTTTTGATGAATTCACGCACAGTTTCAATGGAATTTCCGGTGATCACGGATTTTGTTTGGCCCACATGTTGATCGTCATTTATGTCCTCACGACCACTTTGAAAACGTTGAAACACTCGTGCACTCTGCTACGGGATAGGCAATCATCGCCATAAACTTATTTCATCAATTGAAACGTTTTGGTAAAAGTTTTACCAATTTTAAAACAAAATTTAATGTTGGCTCTTTGTTCGAAGCTCATTTTCGCACCGATAACACAAACATGCTGACACTTAAAACGCAATAACTTCACTTCCAATCCATGAAATGTCATGAAATTCTCATTGGACAATCGATAAAGATAGCAGTTTCTAACGCACCAGTCGATATATAGATGGCGCCAATGGATTTATTGAGTGATATCACACCGTTAGTCGTTTTTCTGTGGAGATACATAAAGTTTAAAGACTATGCGGACAATCCCATTCGATTCAGGCCTTGGTGCAAAACATCACGCGTGTCATTCGCCAGTTACCAGTCGAAATGCTTGAACGAGTCGTCGAAAATTGAACTCAACTGATGGACCATCTGAGACGTAGCCACGATAAACATTTCCCCATTAAATTTGAAGTTTTTGTGTTTTTTCTTTTAAAAAAAGTAAATAACCTCGAAATGGATCACTTTATATTAAGTCCAGCAGAAGATAACGAACAAATTTAGTTGAAATTTGACGCGTTGTTCCTGAGATATTTTAAATAACTGTTAGAAACTCTCATGACTAAATCCTTTTATTATTTTTCCTTCCAGAATGGTTCCATTGCCCATCGAAATTACTTATTTTCGAACTATTATTGTTATACACCGCACCAATTGGACAATATTACATGGGAGTGGCAACCATTGGCTTGTGTACCCAAGAAATTGCCCTTCGTTCTGACAACCAAAGAGTGGACCTATGCAATTTGTAAGTGAAAAATTCCATTCACATTATTGTATAATTGAAAATGTTGATGTTGTTAGAACAATAGAAAATGAAAATGTACCAAGTTTTATTTCCACAAATATCGTGTAAAGTTCTGTCTAAATGCCGACCTCCCAATGTAGCTTTTGTTAATGTAAAAAAAATTGATAAAAAATTTGTCGGAAAGCATCGGGACCTATACTACAAATAAGTAAAGGACTTGATATACATTCTTCAAATGATCATATACTGTTGTAGTTAGGTAAAACTTCGATCAATTCTTTCATCGATATGCTGCTGCAATAGTCTAATATATCACTTAAGAAGGCGGCAGAAATCTAGGGAGTTAGAGAAATTTTCCGAGGTTATACATAATTCTTTTTCGGGAAGAAAGATTTTAAATTCAGTCGTTAAATTTATCACCACTATAAAAAACAAAAACCGAAAATAGACAATTTGAAAATTTGTTGTTGGTAAGATAGTATAAAACACCTACAAGGTTGTCACCTGTTCAGAAAATATAAGATAATGATATGGGCTTCAAAGTAAAGAGGCGGGCGAAATTATTAATTTTAATTTATTCTTCAAAATCTATATCGTCCTACTGAAAGTAATACCCCTTGGCACCAATACACTTTTTCCAATCCTCGAAAAATTTGATAAAATCAATATCGAATATCGAAACAGACTCCAATGCATCAAGCATTTCACTCTTAATGTCTTCAATTGACTCAAAACGGTTTCCCCGGAGCGGTCGTTTGAGTTTGCTGAATAGCCAGAAGTCACACGGAGCTAAATCAGGCGAATACGGTGGTTGCGGCATGATATTGGTTGAAATTTTGGCGAAAAACTCACGAAGAATCAATGCAGTATGCGGCGGTGCTTTCTCGTGGTGCAAAAACCAAGATCTGTCAGCCTGAAATTCCATCTTCTTTTTACGAATAACTTCGCGCGAATGACGCATAACACTCAAATAGTATTCCTTAGTGACAGTTTGGCTGGTCCGAAGGAATTCTGAGTACACCACACCTCCAGAATCGAAAAAAATGTCAACATAACCATAATTTTTAACTCTTAGACGTGTTTTTTTTTTGTCTTCGGCTCGTATTTGTCTCGATATTCGGCTGATTGATCGTTTGTTTCCGGGTCGTAAGCATAGATCCAAGACTTCTCACCAGTGATAATGACAACCTGGCAGTCGGAAAGCATTGTTTCATAGACGATAACTCGAGGCTGTTTTTCAAAAAAATTTAATGATTTTGGAACAAATCGTGCTTTCACTTTTCTTAGGCCCAAATGATCTTTCAAAATGGTTTTCACTGAGCCTTTCGATATTCCTAAGATGCCAGCAAGATCTCTGATTGTTATTTGTCGATTCTCAAGCATCAATTCCATGATTTCAATGACGTGTTGATCATTAGTTGATGGTGATGGCCTTCCTGGATGTGGTTCATGGTCGACGCGTTCTCGACCCTCTTTGAATACTTTGTACCAATTAAAAACACTTGCTCGCGACAAATAATTATCACCGAAGGTACTTTCTAATATTCTAAACGTTTCGGCACTTGAAATTGGATTTCTCACACAACATTTAAGGGAAGTTTTTTGTTGAATAATTTCACTCATCGTAAAAATCGCCAAATGCACCTTATGTATTTCAGAAAGACAAGCATATACTAAGCACTAATGATTATTTTGTTGAATGATATTGGACAAGATGTCACTGACAGTTATACCAACCTAGAAAAAAAACATTTCGACGTATGGGTGTTCGAGCGAAATTTAAATTAAAAAGTCTTACTATTTTTTGCCCACAGTAGTATGTGATGGGGAAAATATTTATTCGATTTAAGACGTCGTCGGCCATGTCTCCAGCATTTATAATCAATTTATGTCCTATATCTAAATATTGTCTGATACTTAGCTGATGGCTATTAAAGTAATACGCCCACCAGCGTTGATGGGTACGTGCTCGCTGATGCGAACTTAAGGCGAACCGCTAACTATTGGCACTTATGATTAAAATATTTTAAAAATGCTTTTAGTTTTTTATTGGCGATTTCTGCCAAAAATAACTCATTTCAATAAGATATTCATAAAAGAAAATTCCATAACTATTTTTAGAACTTAAAAAACTATATTTAGTTGGAGGCAACTTCTGTATTTTATATATATATGTAAGTATGTAAATGTATTTTATATATACGTACATAAGTATGTATGTATGTGCGTATGTTCCATTTGGTTTGCGCACACAATCATATTTTCCAGCCACGTGTGAATTTGCAATTATTTCCCTTTTTTAGTTAGCGCTACAATATTTTATCGCTAATTATAGACACACACATTCGTACTAAATGTGGATGTGTGTGTGTGTGTGAGTATTTTCATTTAATAATTGCAAGTAGCGCGTCCATTTGCTAACCGTTATTTGCTGTTGATCCAACAAATTGCATTTTGCTCAAAGCACAGATAGAAATAACTACAACAAATCGATTTGCCACAAATTCGAACAACTGATTAAATGTAAACAAAGTTTATTGATTTTGGTTTTGGAAGAAAACACACAAATTTCATATGCCAAAGTAAGCAACGGACCGTGTGAGTTTTCTCATAATTTATTGCGCGCCATGTGAATGTTTGTAGGTATATATGTATGTACATACATACATACATATGTGTGTTGGTATTTGGCGTGGAGTGTGAGCGGTATTGATTTGTAGTTAAATGGGCGTAATGTGCTATTAATTGCACATTAAGGTGGTGCGAAAAAAATGAAATATTAATTGTATAGTATATACATACATACATACAGATGTACATATATGAGTATAGTGTAGCAGTTGATTTTATAATTTGAAAGTTGATTTTGTAGTTTGAAGTTTTATAAGATGGCAACCCTAAAATATGTACATATGCATTCAAAATATTTTTATTTGCAAACATTTTTCTCGCAAAAATTTGGTATTTGAGTACAATAACTGCAAACAACTTATTTTATTTTAAACAGGTGGCAACTCCAAAAAAAAATTTTTTTTTGAGCAATTGGAAATTGATTCTGAAATTACAGTCCTTTTCTAATGATTGATTAATTTTGTCAAATTACCAACCCTAACTTGAAAAAACGTATTTCAACATTTCTCTTTAACACCAAATACAACAAACCTGCTTCTCAATATAATTTTTTTTTATAATATTTGATAATGCAAAGTGTTTTTATTTATTTTAGATAGGTGACAACTCTATTACAATAATTATTTTAATATTTTTTAATAAAAAAAATTTCTACTTTATATCCATTTCCGGAATATTTACTTATGTTGCGCAAAGTGGCAGCCCTAACGGAAAAACTTATATCTCGTGACTCTTTTAACACCAAATACAATGTAATGCTGTTTCAATATCAACATTTTTTATACTGTTTGACGGCTAAAAACATTTTTAGTTTTTGAAAAAGGTGGCAGCTCTATGCAAAACTTTATTTTAGTAATTTTCAGCAAAGAAATCATTCTAACTTATACCCAACTCCACATTATCTACTTTGTTTGCTAAAATTGGCAATTTTTTAATTATGTTGCGCTAAGTGGCAACCCTAACGGAAAAAACTTATATCTCTCTGACTCTTTTTAACACCAAATACAATGTAATGCTTTTTCAATATCAACATTCTTCATATTGTTTGACGATTAAAAGTATTTTCAGTTTTTGAAAAAGGTGGCAGCTCTGTGCAAAACTTTATTTTAGTATTTTTCAGTTAAAAAGTCGTTCTAATTTATACCCATCTCTCAATTATCTACTTTTGTTGTAAAAATTTGCAATTACTTACTTATGTTGCGCAAAGCGGCAACCCTAACTGATAAGAACGTGTTCAAACAAATTTTTTTTTTTTGAAACTTATGTAATACAACGCCAAGCCTTCTCATTTTCAACATCATGAACATTTCTTACGATGTTATGCGGGGCAAAGCATTTATATTTATTGAAACAGGTGGCAACCCTAAGAAAATATCTATTTTAATATTTATCAATTAAGTGGTCGCCCAAACTTACACCCACCTCCCAATTACATACTTATGTTGCTAAAATTGGCAACCCTAATTGAAAAGAACCAGTAAAGTTCCCTCATGGGAAGATTGAAACAAAGCAACTAAACCTTAAAAAAATATTTTTTCTGTAGGCATCGCAATTAAAGTGTTAAGAAGATTTCTGCATAGAACATAACTTTCATCTTGACTTACTCAAAAGAGCAGAGAGTTTAATCTCCATAGAGGCAAAAAAGGAAGACATGTGTTCTGTTATTTACGTGTAAGAGATCTCAGATGAGAACTCCTTTAGATCTCAGTACTTGTAATGTAGCGAAAGCAGATAGTATAGCTTTAAGGTTCATGAAACCCCTTTGAACTTTCTCCGGTAGTACCAAAACCAAAATACCCTACAAGAACTTAATTTTCATTTGTATGGCAGCTTTACTATATGCTATGGTGATTCAATCTCCACAAGTTGTACGGATATTGTAGCATTGGCTTGGCCAAATTTCGTCAATATATCTCGTCAAATACAAGGACATGATTTAGATCGTTCATTTTTTTTTTAACTGAGGACTAGTTCGCGACGAATGGGCGCACGGACAAACGGACATGCTATCTCGACTCAGTTCGCCCTCCTCATCATTTATATACACATTTTATAGTGTCTCCGACGCCCACACAGCTCCAATGTTTTTCATAACTTAACTTCAGCAAAGGCGATTCGACAAAATGGGGAGACTTATACTTATAATAGATCCAATTAAAATTCGTGATTTAATAGGCACAAATCTTTATTATCGCCTGGGATCGCTTTCAGTGCCTCCAGCGAATTTTGTGTTTTCGTTTTCGGCTTCCACTCATTTTTGGAGCACTATTCGTTCGATTACCAGACAGTTTCGAGGTTATAGTCCTGACAGACGGCAGCGTTAATCCGGGTTAACTGCGCACTTAATCAGATCCAAATTTGTAGGTGACAGACGGCAGCTATGCAAGTTTTAAACTCTCGTAAACGGCTAATTGTCATTTTAAAATACTATTTTCAATAAAAATGGATAGAAGATAATCATTGCGGTTGTTAGCCGAACAATTTTTACAAAACCATTTTTTATTACAAAAACATATCAATGCGTTATTTTTAAAACTGCATCATAATATAAAATTTCTTGTTTTATTATTGAAAATTTGAAAAACAGCTGTCAGAGGAGCTTGTTTTTCATTCACAATAGATTAAAATTTAGTATTTTTAACTGTGTTGCCAACGAAAATGCAGCTAACTTTCTAAAATTTTGAGGAGTTAGCAATGGAGTTATCTTCATTAACTCCTGAATTAATCCGGATTAATGCAGTCTAACATTTATATGCATCATACCCATTAACCAAATGTGTGGAGTCGCTTCATAAGAGATGTTGTGATCCTCTGCTTTCTCTGTGATGCTAACACGAAGCTTTTCAAAGCCTGCTTCTTTAATATTATCGATGCATTCGTCATTAAGAGAGGTGACTAGACTTTCGATGTCTTCACGATCTTCACTGAATGCTTTAAGCCACTCAAGTATTTGAGTTCGTGATAAAATAGACTCTCTAAAACAAGTCTGGCCTTAATTTTCTGTTAGTCTAAAATTTTTTTAATGGATCACCCTAATACGTGGGTATTTACCAAAAAATAAATTCAAATAAATATTGAAAATCACATAATTCTCTACAAAATCGAAAAGTTCAAAGTGAGAAGATACAGTTAGTCATTTATCTATTTACAGGTTTTTTATAATTCAAAAAAGCCCGTGATTAATGTTTCTATAGAAAAGCGTTAACAGTATTTAATTTTTATGTTTCCGTTAACATAACAAACATGTGTTTAGACTAGCCGCTAATTTAAACGATTTGACTCGCCCACAGGTTTAATACTGGCTGTCATCTGCATGTTTATCATTCTCTTCATCTACCTATTCGCCAGCAATCTACGTAACACATTCTACGGCGTTGCCATCAAGGTCTACACGCTGTGCATTATCTTCGGTTATTCGATAATGGCGCATCTGACGCTCACCGATCCTGCAGAGTTTATGCCGTGGACTTGCATCAATTTGCGTAAGTTTGTTTTGGCTTTTCTACACTTTGTTCTTGTCTTCCTTTGTTTTAATATTAGTAAATTTTTCGCTCTTTTGCAGCCGCCTGTGTGATCATTTACATGGTGTTATCCTTCTATATACTGAGCTTGATCAGTTTCAACTTTTATATGCATTTCCATGATATTATCATGTCGCGTCTAATGTTTTGGATTATATTCTTTCCGATCGCCCTTTTGACGGTCGGTTGGTCGATATTCGCGGCAAACAATGACTATGATGGAAGGGCCATATTTGGCGGCGGCGACACCTGTTGGTTCGATCGTAAGTTGCCTTATGCCTGTTTGTTTCGTATCTTAATTTCTTATCGAGTATTAGTTTATGTTTTTCCTCAATGTCGTTTCTTCCGACTTTCTTTCAGCTCGCAACTGGTCCATCATGGTCTACTATTATGCGCCCATTTTCATCGCTTGTGTTATCTGCATATTTTTCTATATACTAACCTTGATCCGTATCAGTGAAGGACAGGACTATAATTTTCGTAAGGCTGCGGAAACACTCGACGAGAATCGGTATTTATAAATTGATTCATTTTCATTTCAAACCGCTTACATTTTAACCTCTCAATACTTTTACTACCCATCCTCACAGCTTTAAATCGTTCTTTAAGTTCTTCAGCTATACCTTCATCGTCTTTTTGGTCTGTGTCACTTCGTTCGCCATCAATTATTATCGCGAAGATCCCACGCACATCAACTATGCCGTCTGTTTGTTCATCATTTTCCATGGCTTTGGCGCATTGTACGCTTTGATTGGACAAAATCAGGAGGTTCAAAACTTTCTGCGACGCATCGAGGATGATGTGTAAGTTGAACGGTATTTTTTTAGTGATAGATTGAATTGTGATAGAATTGTATTACTACTTTATTAACTGTGATTGGTGTTCTCCGAGATGCAAATAATATTGTAAGGTAATTAGAGCGGTAAGCTCGAAACTAGTGGCTTCACCTATAATGCAGTTTCAAGGGAGGTTTTATCTTACTAAAAAATATTATTAAATATGATATTATTAAATATTTTTTTCAATTTGAAACTATTTTACAACAACAATTCTACTATAAATATATATCTTTTGCAGCAGCAGCGATGACGATGAGATGACGGACAGCGCCGTGCCCATGTCGGGCTTCTAAGCATTTCGTTTCGACTTTTGCTCAAGATCAGCCGGATCGGCTCGGTTTGCGCAACTGATTATTATAGTTTTTGTTATTGTTTGAGTATAAATAAGTTGTTTTGAGTCGTGTATGTACAAAATATATATTGTAAACTATAAATGTACTTATATAAAATAATAAAGCGTATAGTTCTTATGTAGTTATTATAAAAATATATTGGAGTGATTTTATGCACCAATATTATAGGATACTTTCTTCTGCAGTAGCTTTTTTTCTTCGCCCAAAATAACTTTCCATATCCCAGCAATCCATGAAGAACACAATACTATTAGTTCTAGATATTTGAGACGAACTACCACAGCACCATGATCGACTGCTTAAAGTCTCTAGGATTTCGTTTAGGTCTACCACAGCATCATCATTCTCTGCTTAAGGTCTCTAGGATTTCTTTAAGGTCTACCACAGCACCATCATAAGGTCTCTAGAATTTCTGCTTAAGGTTTCTAGGATTTCTGTTAGGTCTACCACAGCACCATTATCGACTACTTAAGGTTTCTAGGATTTCTTTTAGGTCTACCACAGCACCATTATTGACTGTTTAAGGTCTCTAGGTTTTGTTTTTAATTATACTGCTTAAGGTCTCTAGGATTTCTTTAAGGTCTACCACAGCACCATTATTGACTGCTTAAGGTCTCTAGGTTTTGTTTTTAATTATAACCTCCCCCAAAAGCTATAAATAATCTTACAGAGAGTGGAGCAGACGCTTAAAGATTCATCTATGGAAACTTTCTTTTCTTATTCTCTGGATATATTGGCAGAGCAGCTTAGCTTTCCATTATTCCGAAAGCCTTCTGTTGGTGTTCTGGTCTGTCGTCTATGAAAACTGAAAATCAGATCTCTAAAAGTCTACCTCCCATCTAATCGCATTTCTCATCTAATCGCCATTTATTGCGTAGTGACCTTTCTTGACCACAAATATATTTTTTTGTGAGTTATTATCTTTTATTAAGCTCAAGATATTCTTTCAACTTTTTCCATCACATCATTGACTTTCCTATATAAAATTTAGGACTCTTCTGCGAATTTTTTCGCCAATCCTTCAATGGAACTGGACATTAACAGCTTTATTTTTACCTGTATGCATTAGTGAAAGATCTTTTAGCAAAGATCAAATCTTACTTGAACCATATTACTGTGCAACACTCTCAATAGAATGTGAAACTGCTTCAACTTTAAAACAATGATATGATATGTGATGTGGGCGATCAAAGCTAGAAAAGTGCATCTTTAAGTTCTATCACTAGTTTTAAGAAATATGTAAGCCAAAAGATATAAGACAAATTCAAAGGCTGAAGAGTATTCGAGTAAAAATTAATATTTTTCATTGTTATTCAGATTATTACATTGTGTGTACAACTCTTTATCTTTTATAATAAATTTTGTAAAAAAAATGTTGAAGTATTTTTCTGAATATTAAAAAAACAGCGAAGATCGTTTTTCCGCCCCCAAGACGGTGCGACGGCCCCCTTCTCCCCCCCCTAGCTACGCCACTGCTAAAAGTCTACCTCCTATCTAATCGCATTTCTCATCTAATCGCAGTGTATGACCTTTCTTGACCACTATATTTTTGTATTATTATCTTTTATTAAGTCAATAAACTGTTCTCTTTGCAATTTTTTCCAATCCAAACTACATAACCATTTTTGTATGCTTGTCTTAGCAAAGACACGAACCATATTAAACACTTGCGGGGTTTTACGGCAGATGTCGCCACTGTATGTCAATAAACTGTTCTCTTTTTTGTTTGTATGAAGGTCTCTGATGTTTTGAAAATTCTGTTCCTAACGACTTTTCGAGAAAATATATATGTATGTATGTATATAACCACGTGGATTCGTAATGAAATAGGAGCAATTTTCATTTTGGAAGTTCAGAGTCGAACAAATGCTTGACAAAAGCGAAAAAAAGATATTTTAATAGATTTACTGGTTGGCTGGTTTTATAGTCTGTGCAAAGGCGAGATACTTAATCTCGCCATTCAACAATGCACGTGCCAGTAATTAAAGTCACAGATCAATTGAAAACTACACGGCCTAACACATACATATGTACATAGTATGTATGTATGGTAGATATGTACATCAATCATTCATGCATATTGAGGTATGAGAAAGCTCTGCGCAAAGTGGGTGCTGCGCAATGCGGGCCAAAAACAACGACGAGGTGATGATTCAGCTGATGATTCGGTTTGGAGATGGTCAAGCATCGGTTTTTGCATCGATATGTGACAATGGATGAGACATGGGCTCATAATTTCACTCTGAAGTCTAATCGGCAGGCATCCGAGAACCTGCTCCACGGCCGGCGTTATTGGACCGTTTGAAGAACGAAATCGCCTAAAAACGACCGCACTTGAAGAAGAAGAAAATGCTGTTTCACCAAATTAGTGAAAACGATGACAAAAATCCATGAATGGGCCTTCGAATTGCTTCCACATCCATCTAATTATCCAGATATGATACCCCAGCGACTATTTTCTGTTCTGAGATTTCAAAAGAATGTTCCCTGGGAAGAAATTTTCGTCGAATGAAATGGATGATCGTCGAAACTGAGACCTGTTTTGAAGCAAAGGTCCAATCGTACTACGTGTACCACCCTTGAAGGAATCTATGTTCAATAAAAAAACGAATTTTGCCAAAAACATGTGTTTGACTATGGGGTGCCGAGGACTTTTCAATTGACCTCTTACATGAGAAGAGATCATCTCTCCCTCTCTCGTTTTGATTTCTCACACTAAGCAACATTGGAAGTAGGTTTCATTAATATAGTTATGAAACCGGTAATAATGGTACTAAAACTGATGGAAATCGTTGAATCAAATATTGAACTTTTTGGAGTCCTCGACGCTATTTTTTCTATTTTATGCTTATGCTAACCGATAGTGTGCTCAATTACGGCATATACTATATATGCTAAGTATCCAGTTGCAGCTCCTGATATGAAACTAAATAGCTCAACAATGCTTCTTGTGGAACTAACTTGAAGTATTCAGACGGCCTTAACTTATAAGAGTCCGAGCACGAAGTTATGGGGAATGTATTTATGGACGATTGGCCATTTCAGTTACGCCTCTTAGCCATCCTAAGGAACTCCAAAGAAAACTCCTGTTTTGAAAAAGTCTTAAAGTCCTTCTAAGATTCTAAATTAGTGCTTAGAAAAAGGTCAAGTTGAAAAACTCTATTGAAGTTTAAATAATATAAAGATGCCTCAACGAATGGAACTTCCCTTAATTTTATATATATTTCGACTATATGGAGGAATTAGGAGACAAATGAGGATGTTATGGGCGGGATATTTAACTTTCGACTACAATACTATTGGCGCGTCGTGACCTTGACATGAGCTATACCGACTCACTTCAGAACCTAACTTAATTATAGATTATCTAAGGAAGTATAATACGCATCTTAGATCTTGAAGGTTACAGCCTTCTTTAGACTTGAACTGTTATGCCTGATATACCCGTATTTCTACCGGATACAGAATGGAGAAAAAATTATGAATCGATTTATGTCCAAAGCTTCAGCTGTTTTAGAACTGCACTTGTTTACAGATTTACTGATGAAGGAACGGGTTTCAGCTGATATCTCCAAGGTCACAATCATCTACAAAATGATTTTTTTTTTCGACACAGATGGGGTACCAGACCTCTAAGTCACAGGTCTTAGCTGAGACCTCCAAAGTCACAACCTTCTACAAAATTATTTTTTTTTATTCATAGATTTGGTACCAGACCTTTAAGCTTAGAACCTTTTCTCGCAGAAAAACAAAACAAATTTTCATCAAACAGCTTCAGCACCAGACCATTTAATATCTATCATATACATACATAAAAAGCAGCATAAAGTGATAAAAATCTAACTTTAATTTAAAAACTGCACCGTTCACAAGCTCTAATCTAATGCATTTGAGTTCGTCGCATTGCCAACGAAACGAAATCACCCGCAGCGCCAGCCAAACGACCGAGCGACAGCATCAATGGCAGGCATAATTTCAAATCAAAGAATCGTCAGTGGCATCAGTTGCAGCAGTTTCGCCATAGACGACACTAATACCATGCGCTGGCAACAACAACAACAACAACACCAACAATACTAACTTCAACATCGCAGTCGCCGACGACAACCGTTCACTGCAGTGACAGTTTGATAGGAAAGAGTGGTTGAGCGGCATTGATGTGCGTGCGCATACTCAAACCCGCGACCAAAGTAGACGCGTCTAACTGCAGCCTCAACCCCCAACTATATACTAGCATAGCGTCTTCTATGTATGCAAGTGGTGTGTTGTAGTGGTGAATTCATTTGACATCAAAGGTCATTGCTCTCTCTTGTGTTCGCTGGCATCTGACTGCTGGCTGCTGCTTTATGGCCTTCGATTGGTCGCGACGCAGCTTGCCGAGCTCCAGCACGAGTTTGGCTGCAACACTCGAATGCTTCAGGTAACGACGCGCTCACTTGGACTCGTTTAAGGATACTTTTATATGTATGCATATATGTATTTTTGGATGTGTATAATGTATATGTATATATGCGCTTCTCATGTGGTGGAATGTCGACGATTTCGTTCGCTTTCATGCAGTTAACCTCTCGTGAGCGCGCATTTTGGACCTGCCGCAAGAATCAAGTCAGTTTTGCACATTGTTGTAGCATAGGTGAATGTAACAGTAGCGCAGCATACCAATATGACAACAATAAAAACAACAATGTTGTCATCTGACCACTCCTTGCAATCCACCATCGGCATTGTTATGAAGCTCACCGCTGAAATTGCTCGGCATGTGCGAAGCGAAACTCAAACAGTGCACGGGGAGAGCATAGCGGACGTGGAGGGCTTGAAGGGCAGTGCACAACTCAAAAGCACGGACTTGACTATGTGTGTTTGCTGAGAGTTTTAGTGGAGCTCGAACGCGCTGTGTAAAGCTCTTTTTGTGGTTTGACGTGCAAATGCCAGCGCGAGACCGCAAAATACCAACATACTTTTGAGCGTAAAATGTTTGAAATCTTCTCTGCAGGAAAACTTGATTAATGTTGAATGTTTTTATGTATCTATGATCTTGAAATTTGACAGGAATATGGATTTAGCATTCCGAAATCTGGAAGTTTGTAGACACTTTATGTTCCATTGCTTGGATTCGAGACACATCCAATAAAGTAAGAGAGCCAGGCTTTTGTTACCACCAAGAAGACTTGGAAGACTTGAGAACTAAGAAACCGACACAGCTTTGGGAATATTGAAGCCCTGGTACTCTTGTTTAGTAGAAACATTCCAGAAGGCAGCACACGAACTAACTTCGATATCATTATTAGAGAGATGTAATTGTTGGTAGAAAACTTGGTTTCATCAAAACAAACACACACCACTGTCTTCAACAGATTGCTTCACCAATTCTTTCCTCTCAGCAGTATTAGACAAAGTCTATTTAGCAGTATGTCTTTCATAATCAGGAATGGTCTCTCAGCAGTATTAGACAAATTTTATTTAGCGGCATTTCTCTTCTAATCAGGAGCGGTCTTAAACTAGAATAGATTTTTAGTAGGCAAACCAACTATGGGAACTTGAGTTGTGGCTTAGTGTACCAAATCTTCAAGAGCATTTTTGTCGAAACGCTGATTTCGGAGGCGAAATTTTGGCTAGTCCTTCGAGCATTACATTTATACATCCTACTGGGACAGCTTAGAATGACGGTCCGCTATGTTACTATCGAGATGTTTCAGCTGCAGTCTTGCAAAGGCTGTACTATGGAGGAAAGTGTCTGGATGTTTTCATTTCACCCTTCTCCATACAATGTTCACAACACAAGATTTTTAGCTTTACCACAAGAATGCTTATTGGTCCGAATTCAGAAGAAGAAAAGGATCTCGCAATAGCACAGGTGCTGGTCGTCTAGCGACTTCTTCCATCCACAGCGACTTCTCCGCATCCATAACACCAATACCTTAGCAAAGTAAAACGAGTAGCCTTTACGACGCAGCGATTGAAGTTTGTTTTTTAGGAATACAGTTGAAGGAGGAGTATATTTCCATGTTCGGACCAGCTTCCCTGAGCCTTTAGAACCATTGCAGACGAAGAGCTCGAATTGCCGCGAGAAACGGGAGCGACCCTTGCGCAACTTCGTTCTGAATACTTAGGCAGGTTAAACTCCTACTAATTCTGAATACACCCCGACATATCCAATATATGTCCTGCATGCAATGAGTCTCCGCATGACACTGGCCACCTCTTTGCATTCCCCACCAACCCCACTCATCTGACACCCCTCACCCTTTGGTCCGACCCCGTCGAAACAGCACGTTTCTTTGGCCTTCTGTTGGATGACGTCGACGACAACTTAGATAAACCTTACCATCCTAACGGGGACTATAATATATATATTATATAACATAATACCAA
Source organism: Bactrocera neohumeralis (assembly GCF_024586455.1). Classification (NCBI taxonomy): domain Eukaryota; kingdom Metazoa; phylum Arthropoda; class Insecta; order Diptera; family Tephritidae; genus Bactrocera; species Bactrocera neohumeralis. The sequence continues at coordinate 28,388,070 of NC_065923.1, forward strand.
ATTTTTTGGGTTTTTGGAATTCAGATTCTGTTGGTTCCAGCATGAAAACTCCTTTTTTTAAATACTAAGTGGGCTCCCGGCATCAGTCCAGCCATCAGGCAGTCTTCCCTTCATAAATATATATGTACATATATATATATATAATTGAAGCTCCTGCACTTCTGCCTGCTGCTTGTCGCTACGTCAAACCGTCAACGAATACGCCACCATAAGCCAATTTGGTAATTTGCACAAAGTACAGTTAAATTTGCTCGGTAGTCGGTAAAATATCAATAACGATGCAACGGCGCCATTTTGTTTAGTGCCCTAAACTACTGGGTATGCAGCAGCTAATAGTAAGCGCATAAGCGTACACAGGCTGAGCATAACTGTAAGCAGTATATAAGTATATATAAGCAGTATATATGTAGAAATTTATATACATACATATATGGATGCAGTGTAGTTGGAGCTTATTTGTAGGAAAAAACTAGCACAAAATGGCACTCGCTTTTACGATAGCACTTAAGCAGTCTGAGTATACAACAGCAAATAGTAAATGTATGTAGGTATATATGTACAAATGCATATAGTATGTGTGCGAAAAACTAACACTCATTCATCATACTTGCCATTTGAATACATATGAGTACTTATTTACAGCTTTAAGGCTGTTTGTATATATAAATATATGCAGCTTCCAAAATTGTACATATGTACAAATATATATATGTATGTATATACATATATGTAATATAGTATGTCTCATAGCGCTTCTTTGCAATAGCAAGCATCTCGAAAGTCACATGGACACACTCAACTCTATAAAACATACATATATATATATACATACATAGGCAGTATTGACAAGCTGAGTTCATTTAGTCATGCCCGTCTCTTTGTATATAAGCGAACTAGTCTCCAAATTTTTGATAATTTTTACACAAGTTTTTTTGTCACCAAGAAGGTACTTATTTGTCGTAACCACCGATATCGAAGCACTATAACATATACATAGCTGCCATACAAACTGACCGATCCAAACCAAGTTTTTGTATGGAAAAGTTTTTTATTTGTCAAGATATCGTCACGAAATTTAGCAGAAATTATAGTTCAAAGCAGCGGTACATTTTGCGAATATATTATTCCGATCGGACGACTGTAGCATATAGCTGTCATACAAACTGACCGATCAAAATTAAGCTTTTGTATGGAAAACTTTTTTGCTTGGCAATATATCTTAACGAAATTCGGCACGATTTATTATCCAAAGCAAAAGCATAATATCTGAAGAAATAGTTCAGATCGTACCACTACAGCATATAGCTGCCATACAAACTGAACGTTCAAAAACAAGTTTTTGTAGGAACAACTTCTTTATTTGCCAAGATAATTTCACAAAAATTGGCAACAATTATTACCCAAAGCAACGCTGTAATCTCCGAAAATAGTTTTTCAGATCAGACCACTATAGCATATAGCTGCCATACAAACTGAACATTTAAAATCAAGTTCTTGTATGAACAACTTTTTTATTTGCCGAGATAACTTTACAAAAATTGGCAACAATTATTACCCAAAGCAACGCTGTAATCTCCGTAAATAGTTTTTCAGATCAGACCACTATAGCATATAGCTGCCATACAAACTGAACGTTCAAAAACAAGTTCTTGTAGGAACAACTTCTTTATTTGCCAAGATAATTTCACAAAAAGTGACAACAATTATAACCCAAAGCAACGCTGTAATCTCCGAAAATAGTTTTTCAAATCGGACCACTATAGCATATAGCTGCCATACAAACTGAATGTTTAAAATCAAATTCTTGTAGGAACAACTTCTTTATTTGCCAAGATAATTTCACAAAAAGTGACAACAATTATTACCCAAAGCAACGCTGTAATCTCCGCAAATAGTTTTTCAGATCAGACCACTATAGCATATAGCTGCCATACAAACTGGCTGTTCGAAATCGAAATAAAAATATTTGTATGCCCTTTATGCTGCAAAAAACACACCTGTGAAGGGTATTAAAGCTTCATTGCAGCCATAGTTAACGCATTTCTTCTTATATATACATAAATACATACATTCATATATGTATGGCGTAGAATAAAAATGCTTCACTGGTGCACCACGTCGTATGAGTATTCTACTTCTTCATTGTATGCGTCGAACGCGCCCATTTTCTATGCTCTGCAATGTCGCTTGGCGCGCGCTGCTGTTTGCTGGCAATGCAACGTAAAGCAAATACATGCCATATAGTCAAATAGTATATAATATAGAAGTGTGTGTGTGCGTGTATGTGTGCGTTGCATAAAAATCAATAAAGCGTAGTAAAAATGCGCGCACTCGTAGTAATGGAAACTGGAAGGCAACAACAAATAACGCGCGCAATGCGCTACTTGCAGTACATTATATATATGTATATATAATTATATGTATATAGAGTATACATAGCGTTTACATAAGCTTATGTGCAGCGCGTTGCGTCGTGCGCACTGGAAATATGCGCGAGGTAGGACATGTTTGGCGCTAATTTTGTCCTTATTTTATTGTGAGTTAAGTTGGCGCACGAGCGCACTAACACACACATATGTACATACATACATAAACATATACACCGCTACAATGCAAAATGCTTTGCGTATACAATTTTATATGCCATAAATGTTAATGGTTGCATGTGTGTATGTGTGTGTGTGTAACGGGAATATTTGCTTTTTAGATTGCAGCATAAACTAGGCGTACATATGTGTGAATGGGAGTGTGTGTGTGCCCGCATATATGTGTTATGCAACACTATAAATGTACGCGCTGCGCTCCTTTTCCACGGGTCCATTGCAACTTTTGCTTTCCAATACTATAACGGTAAAGCGTTGACACGCACACACACACACAAATACATAAATATTTATATGCCGTGCATTGTATATGCATAGCTTGCGGACATTTTTCATAAAACCTTGATTAGCCTGAAATCATATACCCTACACACACACATAAACCCATACAAATATAAACAAAATTCTCCTGTTGTATATGAAATTGTGTTTATGTGGCCATTTTCGTGGTGTTGCATGCATTTTCGACATAATTTTTTAGGTCATATGGACACAATGAACGAGTGAAAATTGGGCGAAACACAAGAGAAATGGGCGTGGCACAGGATTAACATTAAATTTTCTTGCGGTTTTTTTTTTAATTTGAAGGTATATTCAAGAAAACCGTATAAAATAGAATTATTCGTCCCAGACAGTGGCCAAGCTGGGATTAACGGCCAGGAAGGTTTTGCTATGTGTTTAGTGGGATTGGAAGAGAATCATCCATTATGAGTTGCCCTCATATGGCCAGACTCTTAATGCTACCATCTACTGCCACACACTTCGTTGATGACTCGTCAGAAGCTACGGGAGCTCGGATGGGAGGTTTTATCGCATCCACCATATAGCCCGGACATAGCGCCAAGTGATTACCATTAGCGAATGTCGTTGTTGGTGTAAAGTTGAACTCGAAATGTGGCTGTGCGAGTTCTTCGAAAAAAGGAGGGAGGCTTCTACGAGGGGGTTATTATGAAGTTGCTTTCTAGACGGAAAGAGATTATCGAACGAAACGGCGCATATTTGAACTAAATCCGATCACTGCAACACTTTTTATAAAGCATTGAATAAAGAGCAAAAAAGCGGAAAGGAGATATTTGACAACCTTATAGTATTTAGCAAAAAATTGTGCAGGCTTGATTGAATCAAGTCAATTTTGAATACGCTGTTCTCATGTACACCTTATTATATTGAGGACGAACGAGATCTAGGCTAAAAAGCGGGTTCGTAACCACTGTTTTCCAAATAGTCTCAAACCGACCTTGCAACATGAAGCCAAACGTTCTCAGGAGAGAAAATTATCGCATGGAAATCGCAAATTTTAGTTTTTTTTAGCAATCGTTGGCCCTATTTGGTGGGTTTTTTGGCGGAAACCTTCCCCCTTAATGGTTTCACCCGAGTTAAGAAGCTCATGCTTCTGCACTTCCTTCTGATTCCACCAAAAACAGACCTCGGAATCATGGATATTCGTCCTTGCCGTTGTTTTACCTGTCCAGGTTTCACATGTGATTTTTTCCATTTGCCTCAGTATATGCAGTAAAAACGTTAACTTAGGTTGCATCAAAGTGTCATCTTCCAAGAATTTTATTTTAATCGGTCAGTTCGTATGTCTGCTATAAACTATAATGATCCGATCTGAACTATTTCTTCAGAGATTGCACTTTGGTCAATAATTCGTGCCAAGTTTTTTGAAGATATCTGGTTGAATGAAAAAATTATCCGTACAAACATTTGATTCCGATGCAAAATTTCAGATCGATATCTAAGATATTCTGAAGACAGACAAAAACGTTTACATTATTATTTATAAAAATCAAAAGTAATTGCAATAGTTTAAATATATTTATTATTTTTTTGGCCTTAATTTTGTTACAATTATTCTTGCCGCGAGCAAGTGTTCTTAATTGGTTTGAATTACTCAAAAAGGGTCATAAACGTGTTGACGAGGAACCACGTCCAGGACGGCGATCAACATCATCTGATGATCAACACGTCAACAGAATATAGAAATGGGTGCTTGAGAATCGACGATTGACAGTCAGAGATCTTACTGGCATCGTTGGAATATCGGAAGGATCAAAATTACTCAACTTTTTCGAAAAAAAACGTCGCGTTAATGTCTATAAAACATTGCTTTACGACAACCAGGATGTCATGAAACGTATTATTACTGGCGATGGATCTTCGATGTATGCCAACGGAGGATCGATCGGCCGTATATCGTGGCAAAGGTGAGCCGAAACCGAAAAAAACCACGTAAAAGGAGGTTTTCAGGATCAAGGATCAGTTTTCTTCGATTATCAAGGCCAAACTGTCAGCAAGGAATACTATTTAAGCATTATGCACGAAGCTATTCATAAAAGGTGGCCGGAATTATGGGCCGATAGCTCTTGGTTTTGCACCAGGATAATGCAACGTCGCAAACTGCATTGATTCTTTGTGAGTTTTTGCCAAATTTTCAACCAATATCGTGCCGCAAAATTCGTATTCGGCTGATTTAGCTCCGTGTGACTCTGGCGAAACCGTGTTGAGTCAACAGAAAACATTAAACCTGAATCGCTACGCGCATTGAGGGCTATTCCGGAAATCGACTGAAATTACCAAAGCTTTCGATAAAATAAATCTCTCGACTCTGACTCGACTTGATCTTATGGGTTTTCAACCAAGATTTTTTCAGTGGGTATCTTCATGTCTTTATAATAGAACACAACGAATGATATTTAAGAGTTAGACATCTTGGTCCGATTCTGTTCTTGTTATTAATTATAGATATCTCTTCTGTCATAGAATTCTCAAAAATTTATTATATGCCGATGATGTAAAACTTTTTAAATCATACACTTCAAATGATGAAAGGTTTCTGTTGGAAACAGACTTGGTGTGGTGTATGATTTTCTATTGAACTTATCTTTCTACAATTTCCATCGCCGCATAAATATATTAGATACGTCGATATTTTTGTTAAAATTTTTGTTAAAACTATACGCCTCCCTCCGATCCGATCCTTTTGATAACTAAAAGAATGCTACTGACTCGATCAATGCAATGAAGTCGACTTCGCTAAAAGTCAAGCGATTAGTGCTAATGTTTAAAGGATTCACTTTAGTGTGCCTCATGAACCTTTAGCTGTCTGCGATTCACCATTTCTCTGCTCGCTCGCGATGCGCTCTTTTCCAAATAATTATATGCGAGAGCAATAAAAGAAGTAGAATTCGTTCATTTTTTGGCATATATTTTTTGAAGATTATCTCTTTCGCGGCTACGTCGCAGGTCTGAATCTAAGTGGGACTATCCGCATATACTTAAGACTATATATATCCCCACAGGAATAGGTCTAAGAGCGTGATATCACACAATTTTGGTGGCCAATCGACCGGCCCAAAACGTGAAATTATTCGCTCTTCGAAGTGTAAATCCATTAATTGATGCGATGTGTGGAAACTGGCACTGCCTTGTTGAAAAAAAATATCGCCGAGATCACGAGCTGCAATTTCAGGCATCAAATATTCGGTTATCATGGCGCGATAATGGTCGCCATCGACAGTTGTTTTTTTGAATGAAATGGCAGCTCTTGAAACTCTTCAGGTTGCTCTACGTCCAAAATGCGGCAAGTTTGCCGTTTTACATATAAATTGAGCCAGAAATGGACCTCATCGCTGAACCAAATTTGGCTCGAAAATATCGGATCTTCTTGGAACTTTTCAAGAGCCCATAGAACGAAGCTACATATATCGCTTGGGAAGATCAAGTCGTTCCAAACGTCAATCCGAGTTTCTGTGAAACGAAACGATTCTGCTCGGTCTTCATGTACGCTATCAGCTACAGCTGCTATATTTTCTTCACTATGTGCTGGACGTTGTCTATTCGGTCGAATATTATTAGTAAGTCGATTAAGTATGTTGACCATAAGTTGAGCGAAGCGCGCGAAACACATTCTTTACAGAACGTGAATTTTCATAATTAATTGAACGATTTGTAAACTTTGTGCAGCCGTAAGTCTTTCCTTAATGAAATGCCAAATGACAGCTTGACACGACTCACGTGTGATCTGTCACAAAACAGGCTATACATAGAAGAAAATACATCTACTTCGATCCGTTATATCATTTTATCTTCTCTTTCTCGGAGACAAGTGGTCCGGGGTGTTCCAATAGATGCGCTCCTTAACGACGATCTCACAATTGGAGATTCCTTCTTGGTCATCACAAAGAAAACACTGTTACAAAACCACTGCATTTTAAGCACTTTGAAATGTCATGCCCACGTACCGTTAAATACGTGTACATTTTCGAATTGACCCACATTTTCGGCCACTGACATGTGTGAGTGTTGCACACACACACTCAAAAAGTGATAAATACTCGAGCATTTCGCTGTGAGCAGGTGTGCGCCCAAACAATTATGCCGAAATAAGCGCCTAAGTATGTACTATAAGTGCGTGAGTAGATGTGGACTACAATGTAAACACTAGACGTTTTCTGTAATAAAAATATTTGATAAGTACTTACGCGTGCAACTTCCGCAGAATGCGCTGCACTTGGTGCGCCGCGCTCGATTATTTATTATTTTTATCTCCACTTTATTTTAGATATTTTTATTCGACAATTTGATAGAGGCGAAACGGCAGTGAGTGCAATACAAAGTTGCCGCTACGCGTTTGCATGTGTGTGTGTGTGTTTGTATGAGTGTGGGAATGACACAAAGTCTCATAATTGAGCACCTCCAACACACACACACAGACACTGATATACCTGTACCTATTTACATTTGCAGTCGTCCCACTGCTCCATGCCGCTGCCTCAGTAAGCACACACACACATATACAATCACACAATCGTTTAAAAGCAGATTTCTTTACCGTTACCATTGCTCCACATTTTGTCAGTGGCCGCAGCTGCTTGAATGGACGCCGCTGGCGGCCTTGCGTGTGGGTAACACTATACACACATGTATGTATATGCGTAAGTGCACATGTGTATATGTGTGTGCGTGTGTGTTGAATGAGTGAATGAATGCGCGTGCAAGTACTTAACATTGTTTTGATTATGATCAGGTTATTAAATTTATCATCACTTTTGCTGTGCCGTATTTGCTTTTCTTTTTATCTTTCATTTCGTTGCGTTTCCAACGAAACGAAAGCTCAAATGGCAATTCATTGTTACAACAACAAATGAAAACTATATGTATTTGTAATTACACATTTAACGGTGCACAATCAAATGTGTGGTTTCTAATCACAACTGAAACTAATTGAAACGGACACACATACATACATACAGAAACATATATGCAAGTGGTACTGTTTATTTAGACTACAAGCCACGTTCGTTATTAACTGATTTTAACCATTTTCCCAGTGTGAATAGATGCTAACCTTCTTCTTCTCTGCAAGTTTGGTTAGTATATTAGACGTTTTGAAGATTCAAGAGACGTGGCCATTTCATCCAAAAAAATTAACCCACAAGTGTTTCCGGTGGAATCATCGATTTTTACCTTAATTTAGTGGTGAGAATAATGGCCTTCCGTTTATTGGTGTTTTGTAGGCGTGGCAGTGGTCCAATACCGCTTATCCGCAATACCAACCTCTCTAGAGAGCCAAGGATTAGGTGTACCAAAGAGTATTCTGGCGAGTCACTATCGATATGTGTGGCCTGACGGCGCATTGATGGAACACAAATCCTCTCCTACTGGCCGAAGGGGACAGTTATTATTTTATCTTTATAACTATATTCATAACAATTGATCAACCAGAGAGTGTTGCATCTTTGACATTAAAATTACCGTACAAAACGAGATTTGCGCGTGTTTGGTTGTTACAATATATGCACCACAAACTCCATTCATATTTTCAGATTTATCGAAAGAAACCGCGGTTATAGTCAAGTTTACAAGAGCACGCCAGCCGTTTCTTCTTTTCGCTATTTGGCGTCAATTGGAGTTTTCAAGTGTAGCCTGATCGTTCTCCATCTAGTCTTTCCAACCGAGTGGAGGTCTTTCTCTTTCTCTATTTCTTCCGGCGAGTACTGCGTTGAATACTCCCAGAGGTGGAGTGTTTTCATCCATTCGGACGACATGACCCAGCCGGCGTTGCCGCTGTCTCTAAGTTCGCTGATATCGAACGGCTCGAAGAGGTCGTTCTCGATCGTGATGGAGTTTTTGGTATTTCTTAACGTCCATTTACACAACGGTATTAGTTTTGCACGGATACCAACTTTAAACATTGCGGCATAAAGGCAGCTTCTTTTTGTGCTGTGAAAAGCAGCTTTGAAATCGACGAAGAGGTTGTGTGTGTCGCTTCTCCTTTCACAGGTCTAGCCCAAAATTTGGCACATGGTGAATATCTGTTCAGTTGTTGATTTTTAGGCCTGAAGCTACATTGATAAGGTCCAGCCAGTTTGTTGACGGCGGGATCCGGTCTTGAAACCTTCTGTTTGTCGCCACATCTTTTCGTAGAATTTTTGAGCGTTACCACTGTCGCCCAGCTTGTCAAGCACTTCGTACTCACCCATTTCGGTCTCTCTTTTTCTTTGTCTGCAACTGCGTGTTTTACTATTTCAAATTTTTCTAATACTTCGTTTATGAATTGTAGGCTATGAGAGAAATTTGTATGACCTATTGAACCCATATTATAAATATACTAAAAAATATAAATAAATAAACACACCAACACAAATATGAAGATTTTTCAAAACTTGTAGACTAGAGGCTCAATTGATCGTGTTTTGTAATGGTGGGCTGCACATATGTATTTCTTGACACCTTTCACTCTTTTCTCGTTTGATATTTTTCAGTTTTATCAATACATTTTTTTCTTTAGGCCGAGTCACACCCTTGTACATACATACTATACAGAAAAATATAGTTAGTAACTGAGGAGTGGTTGCTGTTCTTCGTCGAATGGAAATACACATAGTTTGAATTTTGGACCATGAGACGACAGTTTACATTGAAATACCAAATAGTTATTTTGGATTTCAACTTTTAGTACTTTTTAGAGAAAACGTGACGAAAAGATTCGACAACATGTAGGCATCACTGGAAGGATTTTCAGTCCTCTAGAAGTTATAAATATATTCAGTAAAGTCCGTGTTTGCCATCTTGCCATACTAAACAAGTGCCCGAAAGCTTTGTTACCTCTCCTAATAAGTCTATGTACAAACGAACACACTCTTACGACTGGTTTATTTAGAGAATCACTTTGGGTTTAAGATCCTGACTGATGAATGAATGCTGCTAATCTCTCTAAATCGTTAACGGGTCGGAACGAATTAATTTGCACTGAATTTGGTTACGAAAAGACCAAAGGCTGATCGCTCACGGCGACCAGTAAGGAAATAACAAAATTCTACCGCGACTCGTCCATGGAACCTTAAGTACCAAGCCGAGAATTAGATTATTAACCAAAATCCATATTCTTCGTTTATCCTTGAGCTTTTCTAACAAGCTTCTAAGAAGCCAGCCTTGTACCTCAAAGAGGTTTAGAGCATTTTTCAAGGGTCAGAACTACTTTTACACTACAGCTCGCCTGCCTCAGTAACACATAAACATCTATAAATCAATAATTTATGACACTTTTTATTCTAAAACTTGTTTTGTGCCGCATTACCTCCACACTGCCGGAGAATATGCTCCGGTCAAGCATTGGCAACCAGTTTCTAACAGGCAGAAAAGAAAAAAATAAACAAAAAACGAAACAGCAGAACAAAATTCGATGAAAGTTAGAAATAAATATGTGTATATACATATGTATGTTGTTATTATTGTTGGCGTGCACGTGCCATGTCACCACAGGCTAATCGATCTTCGGCAACAAAAGCTTTCGAAATTTATTCAATGATTTTATGAATGAATTTATGATTTGTATGCACAAGCGGAAGCATATACATACATATACATATATACATACTTATGTGCATACAGCCAAACGCACATAAATATTCATAAATGTGTGCGTGAGCATTTTTTTTGGGTAACCAGCGAGCAAAACGTGTAATGAGTCCGCTGGCAAAGCTGTCGAAAAAATGGTATTTATTAGGCACATAGGTTTGCATATGTGTGTGTTTATGTATGTGTGCGTGTTGATAAAAACTTTGTTTATTCGGCCGCAACTGCCCATTGAATAACTATCGGTGATTAATGCAATATTTCGACTTTACTTTAGTGCTCTTCGCTGACTTACTGCCGTGAGGCGTGCGATTGCATACCAAATGCCCCATAGAAATACGCAAACAAACGCACACATATACATATATGTATGCATACATACACACATACGTATGTACTTACATTGCGTTGCATGCATTCGGGTGTTTCATTCATTGTTTGCCGAAAAGAAATTGATAAATGTTTTTCCATTGAAATAAAACGGCATTTATTTGTGAGCCCCACTTCTCGGACAGCCCAACATGTTTATTTGTTTAAGCCCATAATATTTTATTGCACACTAACTAATAAATGTTTATATGCGCTTACAAGTGTTTTAAAAGCGAGTATGTAAGTATATACCGTTCGTACATACATACATACATAAGTCAGACTTTATTAGTTGAGGAACTACTTCGCACAGAAATACGTGGGCATGTGTGTACCCGTACAGCATGAGGTTATATGTAAGATATTATCATAGATTACCCTCCACAAATATCGAAATTTCCATACAGGCCCTGATTTTTATGGTCCAATTTGTATGACAGTTATATGATATAACGGTCCGATCTGAAAAACTTTTTCACATATATTAGCGTTGTCTTGGACAATAATCCATGCCGAATTTCATGAAGATACCTCAACTAATGAAATAGTTTTCCACACAAGGACAGCTTAAAAGGTGATCCATTTCAAAGTTCCCCACTTTTTTAAAGAAAAAAACACAGCCACTTCAATTTTTATGGGAAATGTTTACTAACATTCAAAAGAACATTATTTGGCACTTATCTTTTGAAAATTATGTTGGTCGCGGCTACGTATCAGATAGTCCATCCATTGAGTCCATTTTTCGATGACTCGTTCGAGCATTTCGACTGGTAACTGGCAAATGACACACGCGATGTTTTACTCCAAGGCATGAACTGAATCGGGGTTGTCCGCATAGACTTTAGACCTAACATATCCCCACATGAAAAAGTCTAATGGTGTGATATAACACGATCTTGGTGGCTAATCGACCACCCCAAATCGTGAAATAATCTGCCCACCGAAGTGTTCTCGCAATAAATCCATTGACTGTTGCGATGTGTGGGAGGTGACGTCATCTTGTTGAAACCAAATGTCGCCGAGATCGCGAGCTTAAATTTCAGGCATCAAATACCAAACTTTTGTTTTTTCTCGATGAAATGACAGCAATTGAGTCTCTTCAGGTTACTCTTCGTATCGAATACGGTAATTTTGCTTGTTTACACACCCATTCAGTGAGAAATGGACCGCTGAACAAAATTTGGCTCGACAACGTCGGATCTTCTTGGAACTTTTCAAGAGCCCATAGAGCGATGCACCTTGAGAAGGTCGAGCGGCTTTAGGTCTTGCATAAGCTGTATTTTGGGTGCTTTCAATTTAAGATTTTGACGTAAAATGCGCCAAGTCGTTTCATACGTCAGTCCGAGTTGCTGCGAGCGATGCCGAATCGACTTTCCATGGTCTTCGTGTACACTCTCGATCAATTTGCATTACAGCTATGTATATGCTTTAGTGAGCCCAAAAAAATTTCAGATCGATATATCAAAAACTAAGGGACTAGATCACATACGTACAGATAGACGGACGCATGGACGGACAGACGGACGCATGGACAAACATATGGACATAGCTAAAACGAAGCAGCTCGACACGTTGTTCATTTATTTATATGTTTGTATATATAATATTTGATAGGGGCTTTCACTTTTCCTGCTTGGCATGACAAACTGCGTCGAAAACTTAATATACCTTGTTCAGGGTATAAAAATTGGATCAAAAGAGTAAGGAAGTGAACCAATTGTTTTAATTTTAGAAATCATTATCAATCAAGCTATAGATCATATGACTAGTTCAACACCTAGAAAGAATGAATATCATCATATAGGTATTTTGAGGTTAAGGAAGGCCTGAACGGTTTTCAATAAGTTTTACGCGTATGTCAAAAATAATTTATCCCACATTGGACATGCATTGGACCTGAATTGATCCTCCTTTTACCCCGCCAAGGGCTGGGCGAGGACGATGGTTTGGATCGGTAAGAATTAAGTTCAGTATGTCCCCTTGGTGTAACATCTTCCATTTCCTTTCGATCCGTGGTAGTATTGAGTCCAACCAAAGCCCGTATGAATCTTTAAGCTGCATTTTGCGCCAAACGCCAACTTTAATAGATGTAATACATGCAATTAAGAGAGTCGTCTGAAGGCGACACACAAGAGTAGACCACAAGTTATGTAGCCCAATGCTGCCAAGAAAGTTGCGACGCTAGCCGCTACTCCAGTCGAGTGAACAACACGAAACTTTTACGTTTTCAAGGAGCTCAACGAGGTATGATCAGATCCGTCCTTACCCTTATCTTGCTCCAATGCTGCTGCGAACACTTTAACGCATCACCTGATTCCTCGCACAGTCCGTTCCTAGTCTGAGACAGCCTTACGTCGGAACATGACATCAGTCAAGTGCAATTCGTGCACTGATTGCTGTCATTTTTAATAATACCCAACGATTACCCTCCTCCCGACCAACCGAGTCATAAAAGGCAAGGCAAGAGAGTTTCGATCTAGATCTTCTAAATTGCATCGGTTTTATCGTTTTACGTAAAGATCGCGAGCGAGTGATGGCATTCCAACTTGTATACTGCACAACGCTGTGCAATTTCCGCTTATCGATGGCGACATCGACCGTAGGCATACTAACATAGGATGTCAGGTTATAACTAACCGTTTAGGAGATGTCGATCTTGATATTATCATAATATGCATTCCCCGAATTACATGGTGCTCAACAGGATTTCACTTCACGCGCTTAAGGAACTTTATCATTCCTGTTTGTCGGAGCCTTTTAGCACTCTGCACAATAACACCCTCATGACACTAACCATTCCTATGGACGCAATCGTCAAAGCAATTCAGTTTTGAGCCAATGAGCCTGACAAAAACAAATCGCAGATACACAAAGTCGATCCTCTTGAACTTCGCACATGGTATCTCAAATAAAATAATAATAATAGTAAAATAACATAAACATAACATACATATGTATATACAAATGTATATAGTATGTAGGTGGAGCACTTGAAGTCTTGTAACCACTCCACCCTTCTAGCCACAAGTTCGTCTCTTCTATGACCAAACCTAGCTATTATTAGTCAAAAACTCAAGTTACAATAGAATTAAAAATAAATTATTTTCATATTAGTATATTTGTATGTGAATTTATAAAATTTCTTCGAAAAACCACACACATGCTCACACGCTCCCCCACCACAGCGGCAGTGCAACGAATTATTTGCAAAGAAAAAATATTATATTATTAATTTCGAAATAAATCAACAGTCGGTCAATGACATTTCTAAGCAAATCAACAAATAAACAAATATTAAATGAAATATGCAACGTCAAGCCACTTTTTTCTCATGCGCCACAGCCAATCGCCGACTAACTGACTGAGTGGCAAACGGGCGGACGGAGGGGCTGCTGATTGTATGTACGATTAGACGCAGCAGCGCAGTCGTTTGTCCAGCTGCAGCTGTGTGTTCGATTGTATGCATATAAGCGCATACATAACTACATATACATATGTATATGTGGGTATATATGTATGTATGTAAATTTCTTTCATCTCATCCGCTCTCCAATAGACGATCATTCACCTCCCCGTCGCATATTATATTTAATTCTTGTTGTTGCCAATCTACCGGCAAAAGCAGAATTCGTTATTATTGTTGTTGTTGTTGTTCTTGCTTATATTATTTTTCATTTTGCATATGTATTTTATTATTGTTGTTGACGCTGATGGTTACGATTAGCTTGCTAATGATGTTATTGCTGGTCACTACAGAGCATAAAGTTGCACACACTCACCCACACAAACATGCAAACAAACCGATGTGCATATGTGCACATGCGTTTATATGTGTGTGTGTGTGTGCCTGATTATATGAGCAATAAACAGAATGTTATGATTTTTCGGCGCATTTAATATGGAAAGTGAGTTGTTTCTTTTATTGTTGTTTTTTTTTTATTGTTGCATTAGCTGTTGCTGTTGTTTTGTCAGTGGCGACCCGCGTTTGGGTTCAATGAAATCTTCGAATTTCTTGTTAAATTATCAAGGACAATAAAGCGAAAGTTCTTAGCTTGCGAATGCACAAACACAGGCACACAGATACACATGCATATACATATGTACATATACTCACACTGTACATATGAATGTGTTTGCTTATAAATATAGACAAAGAGATATTTTCGTATATTAAGAGGGGTCGATTTGTATGGTATTGCATATGGATGACTACAAGCTTCCAACGCTATTGTCAAAAAAACATTAACAGCGAAATTTCATTCAGTAACTTCATTAAATAATGAGGGATTAGATAGTAGGGTTACATTACTGTTATATATTCTCAAAGAAGACTCTGTGCTTATTTTTTATAGAAAGTATTGCTCAAAATACTCTAATTTTTTTGTTTTGGTAGGTGGCAACTCTATTCGAATTTATTTTCTATTCTTATTTTTTTGTACAATGCTCTAACGCACATCACAGTCCAGTCTAACCCACTTAAAAAGTTTGCTTCAAGTAATATATTTTCTTGTAGATGGCAACCCTATTCGATTTTATTACCGAACATTTTCAATCGCAAATAGATTTTTTCAAAATATATTCCATTAACGCACTTCAAATATTTTTTTCTATTATATTGCTTTAAGAAAGTATTGCACCAAATATTCTAATTGTTTTTTGGTAGGTGGCAACTCTTTTGGAATTTATTTCTTATTACATTTTTTCTATTATAGTGCTTCAACACACATCACAGTCCAGTCTAACCCACTTAAAAATTTTGCTTTAAGTAACATGTTTTCTTGTAGGTGGCAACCCTCTTCGAATTTATTACTTTGAAAAATTGAAAATCGTGTATATTAAAATATTTTTCTAATATTCTGCTCTAACGCACATCAAAGACTTGTTCAAAATGTCTTGATATTTTTTCGTAGCTGGCAACGCTGTTCGAATTTATAACTTAAACAAATTTAACCGCAAACACATTTTTTTTCCAAATATATTCATTAACACATTTCAAATATATGCCGAATATAGAAGGCAATTTCTTTGAATGTGGTAACACTGTGTTCGAATTTATTTCTTGAAAAATTCTGCCAGTTATTATATGTATGTATGTATATTTTTTTCAAATATATTTTTCCAAGCATATGAGGATTTTGCTCAAAATAATAATTTATTAAATAAATAATAAATAAAATATTTTTTTTAGCGTGGCCACCATATTCGAATTTATTACCGAAAATGTTCAAAAATATATTCCAAATAATATATGTATATTTATTTTCACATTTTTTAAACCCACTTAAGCATTTTGCTCATACTATTTTTTGTAAATTTATAAACATTTATATAGGGAGTACCAGTACCGTTATATGGGGAGTAAGTCGGGGGATCATCCGATTTCATCCAGTTTTACACTGTCGGTAGGAGTTTTATAATATTTATGTTAGGCGAGTTTGGTTGTTGTAGCTTTAGTGGTTTAAGAGATATACTATCTACATTAAACTTAATAGAGGGCGGGGCCACGCCCATTTTGTGAAATTTTTTCGCACACAAAACGAATTAGAGTTTTTTAGTTTAGTCCTTGGTTATGGCACTTTACACGTTTTCGGTTAATGTCGTTTTGTGGGCGTGGCAGTGGTTCGATTACGCCCATTTACGAACTACGCCTTACTTTCATGTATAAATTTCATAAAGATAACGTAATTTTTACTGTTACAGCGAACACGGACGGACAGACAAACAGTCGGATTCTTTGTTATTAGACCGGGTACTTCCGAATCTCAAAACCAGTGAAAAAAGTCAAAATCTTTGATTAAAAATCAATATTGATATAGAGATTTTAAGTATTCACTTTTATTCGCGAAAGGTTGGTAACAGCATATAAAAATATAACTGTAATTAAACATTTTGAAAAATAGCGTCAATATTATTCTAACTTATTTTACCGAAATCTGATGATTTTTTAAATTAGTTTATAAATAAAAGCGATATTATTTGGAAAAAATGGCAACCAAACCGGAAGCACAAAAACTAAAAATCAAGAAGTTATAAACCTAACCGATGTATGTATATTTGGCTGTATATTTTACGATGTTTATTAATGGCTCTGATGGTTCTGCCATATTTCTGCGTCGCTTGCAGTTTTATTGATGTCTTCTGCTCCACAAGCAACAAATAATATTGAAAGACAAGAAATTTCTTCGAATTAATTTAGCCATATGCATAAAAGAACTTAAATATACTTACATACATATGTTTATCGGTATGTGGCACTTTTCAGCGAAAAACCTAACCACATTGCGCTTTTGTAGGGTCAGTGAACGCGAGTAAATTCATTTCAGAAATTGAATTCTGAGGAAGTCAAAGTTTTATGACTCAGCAGCCTAAGGCTAGATTAATCTTAATGTTTAGATTTTATGGTACTATTTATTACTGATAGAGTTAGCTCTGGTATACTCTCTATAGCTTCGCCATGCAACGAGGTTGGAGAGAAGGTTTTACAACTCTCCGCAAACTGAAGATCGAGAGATTGCTGAGGGATTATTCTACGCTTAATTTACCATTTGAAAAAATAAAATCGGAGACTTACTTGTATGTCAAAATCACAACTTTCTCGTATACTTTTACTGCTTTGATAGGAAGTAAGCTCGCTCCTGAACCTTTCTCGCCAAGTTATATTATTCGATAGCATTAGGATGAGGAAGAACGCTATTTATAATTAAACCCAAAAATTAAAATAATAAGAGCAACGGTTCTCCGAGATACATGGAATTCTGTGCCCCAGCTCGCGAGTGGAGAGCAACGCTTGGATGAATATTTTCAGTAGATACTCCACTGAAAACCATTCACTAAAACAATTATGGATCTAAACTTTAACCACATGGTTCAAGTATTCAAATTAGGGTCTCTCATCCACGGCTGTTTTGATCCTTTCACTGGAGGTGTTTTTTTACGTCGCGGCTCCCTAGCTCAGCGCACAACCCTAAAGAGGGATGATTCGGCTTCTCACCTAGAGAGTAGAGCCATATGTAAAAGAATCGTTTGTGGCCACTCCCAAGTGAATTGCGCTCAGAGAACTTTCCTCACTTGCGTGAACTTCTAATATGGCTCCATCCTCCAAGGTACAATATTATAAGAGTGTATAACTTCTGGCGTACACCGATGACTTCATTATCATTGTCCATAACAACCGCGCCGTTAGTTCTGTTTTATCGAGATTGGACAAAGAAGCGAAGCAAATGGGTCTCGTTATGAACGAGGACAAGACGAAATATCTCCTGTCAGCAAACAAACAGTCGTTGCATTCGGGACCTGGCTCACACGTCATCACTTCGAAATCGGTCGGGTTATCCTGAAACAAGCATTAACACCGACAACAACGTCAGCCTCGCAGAAAAACTCTTGCCAACAGACCAAAGACCGAATTCTTCAAATCACTTATCATCCCCGTTCAGCAAACTATGTCAAGTTGTCCGGATGGAAGAGAACACTCCAGCCCCGAGAGAATTCCTCGCAGTACCAGCCGGGAGAAGCAGAGGAAGACCTCTACTCCGTTGAAAAAAACCAGGTGGAGAAGGACCTGGCCACCCGCTTTAGTATCGACCTTTTCTTCAATCATAGTAGACAGTAGAAATAAGGCTACTATGGAAAAAGTCCACTTATTTATCTGTTGTCTATTTAAATTTAGGCACATTGTTTCCAAAAATAACCGTATGAATTCAGATTTTACCCATTTATGTATGTATGTATGTACATACATATTTAAATTCATTCTCCGAGAATCGGCAAATATCTTTTCGCTATTGTTAAGTAAGTAAACAGGATGTCTGTTGTCTGGCGCTATGTTTGCCCGGTAATTTTTAGATTTTGTGTGAACTTAACTCATCTTCATTACTTTACGGTCGCACTGTGGGACTAAGGTGAATAAGCGACAGCTATATTCTTTAGCTTAATCTTGTAAAAAGAGAATCCAATTTTGTAAGTCAACGGACTAGACTTAATAAAGGTATAAAAAAGGATGAGCACACTCAAGAGAAAGGTGATCATGGAATTTGACACCAGAAATAGAGACTAAGTCTGGCATCGTGTACTTAAACGACCAACGAAAAACGACATTTCTCCTTCAAAAGGGACTCCAAATCTAAGATTACATACAAGTGTTTATATATTGTATATCATTTCTATTGGAGCTCTCATAAGCTGCTAGTAGTCACCAGAAAAAGCTATTGAGCTTTTGATTGATCTGAAATTCAGAAACATAGAAATAAAGACACTACCATAGTAAACTACGGCATGACTACAGTTGGATATTAAAGCCAACTGAACCACTGTGCGTCACATTATCGATAGATCTGTCCGACAGCCGCTTGTTTGCGACGTTGACCTACACGCCCCGACACTTTGTCGACGTCAATCGTCTGCCGACTCAATTCCAATGCAATTTCTCCTCGAAGCTTATAAAGCGTTGTATTCACAAGTGTGTGTATGTGAGTCTTCACAGAGATATTGACATCGTCTCCGATACTTTTTATTGCATTTGTAAAAATAAACTGTCGCGTTTTGCACTACACAACTCTCGCTGTCGGCCAGTCCGAACGTCCGTCCGTCCGGCTGTCTGTCTATCACGTTAGCGCAGTCATTCCGCACACGATCAATGAGAATCAATGCATGATCGTATCAGACGCTTTGCAATATTAGACAAACCAACAGCGGGCGCTGAGGCAAACTGACTGCACACTACTAAAAGTCAGTACAACAACAAAAGACGTCACGAAAAAAAAACGAAAGCGAAATCAAAAATGCTAAAAATTCCGTCTGAGTTCCAATGCGGACATTGCCAGACGCAACAAGGCAACAAGACAAGCGCCGCGTCCAACATGCTGTACTCCAAAGACATCCCTCGTGCCCGCAACATGCCGACAGTGTTGTCTGTCTGGCGACGGTGTCTGCGGCATAACCGTAAACAGGGGTTCAATGGAACCAATTTAAATTTGGCGGGAATTGGCAATGAGCGAGACACTTGCATATACAAATATGTATGTATATAGTTATGTACATACAGTGGATACGAGTGATTTAGTTGGCCCAAAAGCGAGAGAGAGTGTTTACAGACTGTTGATACAACATTTTTGGGCAACTAATAAATCACTGTCGGTTCAAGTCACGAATTCTAATTCGAATTTATTTTATTTACAAGTTTGTTAAGCATATGTACATATCCA
Source organism: Bactrocera neohumeralis (assembly GCF_024586455.1). Taxonomy (NCBI): domain Eukaryota; kingdom Metazoa; phylum Arthropoda; class Insecta; order Diptera; family Tephritidae; genus Bactrocera; species Bactrocera neohumeralis. Next base: position 28,408,105 of record NC_065923.1, read on the forward strand.
CATATGTATATATATGTATGTATATTTGTATACATATGTATGTATATCATATGTAAGCTTTCATTGAAAATTAAAAACAGGTAATATCAGTGGTGGCGCCATCGGGACTTAAGCTCAGTACGTGTGTCTCAAAAAGTCTCAAATCCATGTGTGCAATAAAATTATAGCAGAAATTGTCTTCGCATTCCAAAAATGAAAGATTATCAATCTAGTAGCTAGTCCTTTCCACAAAAAATGATGAGAAGATGGAAGACTGAAGGCAGAGAGTAGTGCCTTTCTACAAAAGATGGTGAGTAACCAATTTTTCTTCGACTCCCCATAGTCAGTATTGACTAAACATTTTATTTATTCTTCTTCTTCTTCTTTGGCACTACAAGCGTGGTTCGCTCTGAACCTAGCGGACAAAAGTTCGACAGTTCTCTCTATTCTATGTGCGAGGTCATGTCAGTTGTGCGGCTCATCTCCCAATGCACATGGTTCTTCCATGGGATACGTGGGCGCCCTTTTTTCCGTTGTCTACCCATGGGTCTCGAATCGAAGGTACTTTTCGTTGAAGTATCATGTTTCCTGTGTTCGACTAGCAGATTTATTGACTTTTTATGCGCTTAAAATATTCATTTCGCCGTAGAGGTCGTACCAGTTTGTGGTACCAAATCTTCTTCAACATCATCTTTTCTGCGGAGGGCAAAAGATCTTGCAAAAACAAATGAGAGATTTATAGAACGTAGTTTTTGTTCGTCGAGAGAGGGTCAGCTTCTCAATTGCCTACCGATTCCAAAGGATGGGTTAGGTTAATCTGGTAGGCCAATAAGTCACGCATAGACCAACTTTGGTCCTTTGCGATACCAGATAGAGTTTAGTTACTCGGTCCATGAGGAGTAGTCAATCTTTAGGATGCCTGCGCTTGACGCGCAGACTCTGTGGCTACGCTATCTATACGTCTTTCTGTGGGGACCCCATATGCTCCCGGGTAGTCTTGCCAATGCGGGACAAGTGCACAATCAATGCGCTATTGTTTCCCTGTTGTCTTCCTTTAGACATTTCCTGCAGTGTTCTCGATCAGTCAGCCCCATTCTGCGGGTGTGTGTCGCCACCCAAAAAATCATCCTTCGCCCTTGTTCTTCAGGCCTAGATTTTTGATTGAATTTATTCTGGTACCGAGAAGAAAAAGTCATTTAAGTGCTTTCCTCGTTCCTTAATCGGCTTCGCTTCTTTTTCTAGGATGGAAAAGGCTGACGGCTCTGCAATCCCAGTAGCAAGACAGAAAAATATTGAAGAAGTCTCAATTCTCGTCTGGTATAAAACGACGCTAAGAGCTTTTTTCCGATTTTGACGAAACTGATGAATATGCTCAACGTCAATCTTAATAACCGTATGAGTTTCGCAAGGATCCCAAATTTAGCTCCCTCCTGTCAGTACTGTCTAAAACGGGTTTGAGAGGTTCGAGAGTCTTTACTAGGATTTGACGTATTATAAAAGTGTCGAAATATTTTGATCTCTAATCACCCAAGTATTATGAGTATTTTAAGCCTTAAGGAAATCGATGATTCCAACGGTCCACAATTCACACCAAATCGTTGTTTTTTCTGGATGAAACGGCACCTCATGAATCTCTTCAAGTTGCTCTTCGCACCAAATCCAGCAATTTTGCTTGTTTACATACCCTATGAGCTAGAATAGGGCCTAATCACTGAACCAAATTTGGCTCGAAAACGTCGGATTTTATTGGAACTATTCAAGAGCCCACAGAGCCAATCTCAGATCGAATTGTATTTTGCACTCTTTCAATTTAAGATCTCGACATAAAATGCGCTAAGTTGTTCCATACGTCTGCCGGAGTTGCTGCGAACGGCGCCATGGTCTTCACATTCTCAGCTACGGCTGTGATATTTTCTTCACTGCGTGCTGGACGTGGTCTATTCGGTTGAATATTATCCAGTAATGAATGCGGGCTCTCAAGATGGGTGATGGTATTGCGAATAGTACGAAACTTAAATAACTGAGACTTTTTGAAGGCTGTGATGGCTGATTATTACTTTGAGAATGAATTTAAGGGATTTATCTGGCAACTACTACATGCTTCCCCTAATTTTAATACAAACACTGCACTTTATCGTACAAATTTCTTGCAGAATCTTAAAGAAAAGTGTTTAGTACGAAAAACTACGAAAAACACGCAAAAGCACAAGCTTCTCTCTACAACTAAGCAAGCACATTAGTAAAACCAAATTAATCTTTCAAAGAAGTTTCAAGTTTAAAGTTTTGCTTTCATAAGACGCTTATGCATTTCAAATGAGATCATTTCAGCGTGCTTACACACCCTACTCCATAAGATTGTTAGCCGATGTGCTAACATCATTAAAGGCGAAACTTCAAAGATCCTACAACCAAACACTGAACAAACATGCTTTGTTAGACACTCAAAGAAGCGGACCAAAAACAAAAAATAATAAAAAAAAAGTAAACGCTTTGCATATATTTGCTTTGCGCATTCAACCCTACCTCAAACGCTTAGAAGCCCAACATGTTAGCAGAACGCATATCAACAGCGGACTGCAGTTTCGCGGGGCGAGAGGGTGAAAAGCTGAAAAAATAGACGCACAAAAAGTGAGTTTTCTTTCTTAACTCTTACTTTTGATATGCAAAGCACATCCTTAACTCTATTCGCATCACTTTTAGTGCAGGTTGAAGGCTAAGCATCATCATTGCAGCATAATAAACGTCATTATCAACATCATCATCATACTACGACTCAGTTGGCGCAGCGTATTTTCATTCTTCCGTGGCCGCTGGCTGCCCAACCCAAATTACAACGATCTGCAGGAACTTTCGAGTTTTTTCTTCTCGTCTTATGTACATACATATGTACATAAGCGCCACCGAAGCAACTCTGCCTCTTGTTATAAAGCGTACTGCTGAGGCGCCAGAAGCACGAAAGGACACTACTTCTTCTTCGTTCGTGGCGCACACAGCGCTTGTGCAAGTGTGAGGCAACTCGTAGAATGGCGCGAGAAAAGTCAACTCGGTGCTGGCGCCAAAGCTTGGAAGCGCTCGTAGCGAAAACTCATACACGGCTATGGATAAATGTTGTACTCGTAGCTTGCATTGTGTTGAGGCATCGTAAAAACACTTCGTTGCATTAAGCGCTCACGAGCGTTCACACTGCCGTTTCAGCGGTTGGGGGTTGGCGCTAAAATATTGCATGAATGAATGCCGAACCAAGTGCAGCCCGCCAAGAAGTGACTTAAACGTAAACGTTTTGCTGAGAATACCTAGGCGCCCAGTAGGTGCTGGGGGGTGTGAGTGCTTTTGTAGTCACATAAAAATATTGTTTGTACATATGTCGGCGTGTAGTTCGTAGTAACTAAGCCTTTCGTGGAAACTTACTCATTCGTTTGCATTCGCAGCACTGGAAGGATTCTTACCGGCACTGGAAGTACCGCTGTACATAATAGTAGGAGCCAGATTCTACAAGTACAACAAATACATATAAAAATTTACATATGTAGTCAGCTCGTCGTAGTGGAAATAAAAGTTTAGCTGCAATTTTCTACGTTTTTTCTTTTTTTTGATTATTTTTTTGTGAGAACTTGAGTAGGTACACACTCGAGTAGCAACTTCATATTAAAAATGTCCTTAAAAGATGCTTTAAAACTCTTTCAGAAGTGGACTTTCGTATGCAAATTGGGCTAACAAGATTTATACGAAGGTCTCTGACGCTTAAAGTCGGTATTTAGCTACGCAGGGATGATTGAAGATCTTCTTTAAGGCAGCTGCAATGCAAATGTAGTCGTTCTATGTGCAAGCAAAGCAATACCGGCTGAATTCTAAAAAGAAAGATTTTTCGTCCATCAGAAGTTCGCCACCTAAAACATGTTTATCCAGTGCTTTGGTATAGATGGCATCTTATTTGGTGGTTCTATTATGCAATCTTTTTCTTTGTTGGCGTAGGCACCGCTTACGCGGTTATAGTCGAGTTTACAACAGCCCGCCAATTTTTTCTTCTTTTCTCTATTTGGCGCTAATGCAAGATTTCAATTGTAGCCAGGTCCTTCTCCACCTGATCTCTCCAACGGAGTGAAGGTCTTCCTCTACCTCTGCTTCCAACGGCGGGTACTAAATCGAAAACCTTCAACGCTGAAGTGTTCTCTTTCATTCGGACAATATGACTTAGCCAGCGCAGCCGATTTGTCTTAATTCCCTGAACTATGTCCAAGATGCCGTATATCTCGTTCAGCCCACCGCTCCGTCGACTGCAGTACTCGCCATTGTCAATGCGCAAAGGACCATAAATTTTCCGTAAAATCTTTCTCTCGAAAACTCTTAACCCCGACTCATCAGATGTTGTCATAGTCTATGCCTCTGCACCACATAGCAGGACGGGAAAGATGAGAAATTTGTAGAGTTTGGTGTTTGTTCGTGGAGAGAGGACTTTACTTCTCAATGGTCTACCCAGTCCGAAGTAGCACCCGTTGGCAAGAGAAATTGTACCTTCTCTATTCAGCTGTGTAGTTCGAATTAATAATAATGCACTCTAGTGCAGACAAATAAAGACCATTAATGTGATAAATTCCCCCCGTGCCTCCAAAGGTCATATTCCTTAAGAACTTTCTTCCTACACGGTAAAGACGTATTTTTCTCCAGTGGCTTGGTAGTCTGGCTTCCCATAAGGTCAAAATCCAAGGAAAACAATACTATTTTAGAATTATGTTTCTCGACTAGGAAGGGCTTAGGAGCTTGCTTTGAAGGTATTGTCGTACAATCTTTTTTTTTGGTGATTATTGACCTTCGAAATCGTACGAGCTGGTTCATTCTTTTTAGACCATGATCTCTTGCGATTAACATTCTTGTAAACAAACCGCTTTTAATCGCCAATAACAATGCGTTTAAAAAATGGATTACTTCTTTAACGTTAGCCAAGCAATTCACAGTCGTTAAGAAACCCATATGTCAAGCCTTTGAAAGTAATCCTAAATGTTTCATGAACTTGTGAACGGTGGCTTTAGACAAATTCAATCTTTTAGCAATATCGCGAATTATTATTCGAAGATTTGCATCGGTCAACGACTTTATTTTATCCAGATAGGCTTCAAAAGTCTTTCCAGAACTCAGGATCGAAATTGCCGGAACGAACTTTTGCTAACCAATTTTGTCATTAGCGTTCGGTCAACACATCTTTTCCGTACACATCACATAATGTAAAACAGTAAAATATACCCAAAAAGCAATACGGTACCAAACCAAATCTGTGGTTCGACTTTAATCAAGCTACTTTACTGGCTTACCGATGTGAATATTTAAAAACCAATTTGCCGAGAAAGATGGCAAATTTTCTATCAGATATTCAAGGCAATGGTAACTTTCTAAAAATTATAGGAAACACTGAACAGACCGCTTATCTATTTTTAGCAAATGATTTTTGAAAGAAGTGAGTGCGTAAATTATTATAAAAGAGAGTACCGGAGTCATTGTGCAAATATCGTACGAATCTCTGGTATTCCTACAAAGATTCCCAGATGCAGAGAGTATCATGTTCATATTTGTCCTACTGGAAAACGAAATCGAAGTTGCAAGTCAAGCTTCTTTGCTAGGCTAACGAAGTGAATACAGTTTGAAGTGTCAGATTTCTTAAGTTGTTGGCACTTTTCAAGTCGGTTTAAGGAACTTCTACGAATACTTCATACCAGCACACTCATAGCAGCTTCGCCTTCGAGTCCGTGAATTGAATGTGAGTGCGTCTGAGTATCACTTGTAGTGCAAAACGAATGGCTAAAAGAAGCCACAATACTGCTTTAATTACACATCACCAGAAACTATCATTACTTTTATTCAACTAACCGATCAGAGGCACTCAATTCTTCACCCTCCCATTTCATTGCATTTCCATATTTAATTGCGGCACGCTTCAATCGGCACAGAGTTCTTTAATTTAACCACACACACCAAAAAAAAAAAATAAAAATATTGCACAATAAATCCCATTGAAATGCAATGCAAAGCGAGTATTGAAGTGGTATTCAGCGCAATTATTAGACTCGATGCGGGTCGTGGGGTAAGGTAAAAGACGACAGGGTGGAGCAAAGAAGAACACAAGTGCTGCCGTGCGATGAGGTCAGCATATAATATCCTGAACTATGAATGCGAATATTTCCGCAATCAAATATGAAAAATATGAAGAGCACAACAACAAGCACAGCAAATAATAACAACAATACCGAGTAGTAGTAGCAGTAAAGGCAGCAGGCTGCGAGAGCAACGCAGAGCAAAAGGAAAATCAAGCCACTTAACGGTGCTCATTACTTTTCAATCATCACAAAAATGCAACGAACAGCCATCGTTACGATGTCTACAAATGAAAATGGAAATGGAAATCCTTAATCGCTACAACAGACACCGACTTGCCGACGAGAGAGTGTAGGCGGGAGAGTAAGAGCGGTAAAGGCGGCAGGGCGGGTGCGCGTGTTTAATAAAAACTGCGGATGCAAAGTGCAGTCATCAGCATCAGCGCAAAATGAAGCCGCCTCTGCTTGTCTTCCGTTTTCTAGAGCAGCTGAAGAGCGCGCAAGACGTTCGCGTAAAATTCACCTTAAGACATTAAAGCACTTGTTGAGGTATGAGCGTATTCTCAGGCAAGCTAAGACAACTGACAGTGTGTGTGTGAGTGTGCGTGCTGCCGATTAAGATTAATTCGCGCAGTACTATGAATTCTTCGGCAGTCATTTCCACTAGTTTAGGTTTAGGTATACATTTTCAGATTGCTTTGAACCATTTGTGGAAGCACTTTTGCCACTGGGATCCCCAAAACATAAGTTCTAAACGCACCAACCGCCTCTTCAGGTGTCGAAAAATGTTGAGCTCTCAGTTTATTTCTTTCGTGCGGGCATAAAAAGAAGTGATTCGGTTTCAAGTCTGGCTTATACAGAGGATGATTCATGAAATCGATGTTTCGAGTACTTAAAAATGAGGTTGTTCCAACCGAAACTTGAGAACACGTATTGTCGTTGTGATGAGCGATCCGTCTTCGGCGGTTGGTTTACCTAATTTCTTGAAAGACTACTGGCAAACAAATAGTTGTGTACCACTCAGAATTTATTGTTATGCTGGTGGTATGGTTGCGATATATCCAGTAGTTCCAAACAAACAGGCAACCATTTGCTTTGAAGCAACCTTTGCTGGTTTCGGCTTATCTTGAAACACCCATGCAGTCGGCTGATCTCAAACATTTAGCATATCTATCATTCTGAACAGAAAGGAACAAAGTAACGTTTTTGGAAACATACCAGGCAATCGGCCGGCCGGTCCTTAACTACGCCGCTCCAATATGTTCGCATGAATACAGTGACAGACGAAGGAGGGCCAGAACACTGCCCTCCATACTATAACGGGATGCCTATTGATGTCACTGATGGAATATCCACACAGTGAGGCCCGTATGGTAGCGGTTATGGAACATAATGTTTTGTAGAAAAGGACCGTTCAGTCCCCTACTTGAAGGAACCGCCTCCTAGGAGCATCAAAACGTCTTTCCTTTTCCACATTTACCACATAAGACAATACGCCGACCAGAGTTCGCAGGCAACAAACTTCAGACATGCACTGACCGCCATTCACAGTGGAGCCATAAACACCTTCACCTACTGCCTCTCAGTGAATGGCGTACTTGGAATCAAACCACCACCCATTGCAGACGGCGAACTTGAGTTGCCGCGAGAATCAAGAGTAATCCTTGCGCAGCTTCGTTCTGGATATTGTAAAAGGTTAAGCTCCTGCTTATCCAGAATCGACCCTGGCATACCAAATATATTTTCGAGGACTATTTATTAAACAATTATGGTGAATAGTCGCAGCCTAAGCTCCAGCTAGTGAAATTACACTTCTGCAATCTTAAGATAGGTTCTAGTGGCGAATGTCAGACCAAGCAAACTTGAAAACATAACTAATCCTTTTTTTACAGTAGCATTTCGAAAATAGTTGAAAATAAGTTAGATGTCGTTTCTTCAATCAGCCGCAGAGACTGTTCAAAAAAACCGGAAGAGTACAGGTCAGTTTCAAAGCCAAGATCTAACAAAACTCCCAACTGAAATGAATGGAAGATGATTGAAAGGAAAGTACAATATCAAACCTTGTCTACAAGAAGTTCGCCTTTAAAGAATACCTATTACTTGTATTTTCTTTATTAGGAAAGGCAAGAAATAGCAAATACTGACTGGTGCTACATAGATTCTTTTAGACATCAAACTTAAGCAATATACTATGGTAACATATTTAACGAAGACGTTAGATCTGCGTTGCATTGAAACCGGAAGAAGATGCTGGGCTTGCAGATGCCCATCTTCTCTGGAGCGGGAAGAAGATGTCTGCCAACTTCTGCAACGCTATTAATATACATAATGTGTCTTCGTTTGAGCAAATATTCTCGTAAAATACTTATCACTGAGAGGTTTCGCCTTCTAAGAAACTCTTTAAAGAAAAAGGACTCACTTCATTCTTTAAGGAACCTTTAACTTCGAATCCTGGAACTCCCACCGATCAAACTTTAATTGAATCTAAACGAATTATATTAAATTTGTTGTAGCCAGTAAACGAAGTAAGGCGAAACAACAAGTGGAAATTATATAGCCTACCTTAGTGGATCCACCAAATATTGAATAAAAGAAGAGACGATGGAAAATTTACTTAAGTACAATAACCAGTAGACCGCATTGTTATTATTATTATTATTTGAAGCATAACAAAAGCATTCAAGCTGCCGTAGAAATAACGCATGCCACAACTACGGAACAATCGGACAAGTGTTGCCTCCTGTAGGAATATTTTATCAGAAGCTTCCACACAATCTACATTGAAAAGCTTAGCCTGAGGTTTCGATTCTCACACGCACGCATACTTATGTCTACCAGTTGTGGGCTTTCTAAACATTCAAAGCGAACTTGTCGCATTGGCCTAATCCCTTTCGGTCGCATTATTCGTCTCGGATGCTGCTATCGCTGCTACTACGAACCATACATATCTGAACATATCTGACCGCCTGTTCCACCCTCCTCAAGTGCCGCAGTGGTCTCTGGAGTACATGTATGCCACTGATAATGCGGCCAGTGATAAGAACGTACAGTTTACACCAGTCAAGGATGCGTACAACTTGCGGCCGTATGGAGTGTGGGCGGGTAGCGGTTGTAGTATACATACATATATATATGAGTGGCGCTGTGGCACACCCATAATTTCGTTGTGCCGAATATATTTGCATCTACACATAGTAGAAGATGTGTACATACCTAAATCATAGCAATAAAGACGTCTAAATGAGGGTCTCTCTACACGATACTAAGCCAGCCAACTCCACTCGACTCACAGCTCAGCCCCTCAGCTTCACACAGCGTCCCGTTTATTGTACTGTGCCGTGCATTGAAGATAGGTCTCGGCATTGCTGCGGTCACTTCTTGCCCTATTTGATGACACTCGGCTCTCTCCGACTCAAAATCGTTAACAAATTGTACGCAGACGAAAAGCGAGTGTGATTGTGTGTGTGAGAGAGAAAAAGAGAAATAATGTTCGTTGGGAAGCGCAAACACAAGACGAGGGTAAAATAGGTTAACACAGGCACTTTCGTGAAACGAAGCTGCCGGTGCGCGGGGTCGTGTCGGTAGTAGTGTCGAGATTGCACAGCGCGGTACAGGGATGCTTGCAGTAAAGCAGGGCATTGCACCCGAATGCTTTCACATCCTAAATTCATTTGGCGCACTTGTGCTGTGCCGTAAAGTTGTACGAGAGCAAAGCTTTTATGCTGTTTACATACAGAGTACATACATATGTACACGATATGTACGTATGTATGTCCTGCGAGCTTAGTTGTTTCTATTGTTGCTGTTGCTTGCCTTTTTTGTTATGCCCTTACATGCTGATACATAGAGATGTGTATACGAGTATACAAGTATGTAATGTATATATGTACATATATACTATATAATGATTTATTGATGTGCTCGCTATCGTAGGCAGCGGATAAAATGGATCGATGAAGTGCATAGGGTTGCCAAATGTCACGAAATCTAATAAAAAATATCTATTCTGGCAATGAGCTGCGAGTGCATTCGCACATCCATCAAAAATATAGCAATTCTCAACAAGTTTATGAAAATGAAATCTTGCCTCTCTTTTCAGTCTCAAAGTCAACAATATGGTACTTTTACTTGAAGAGTTATGGACAAAGCGAAATTCTGAAGCAGCAAGGAACTAATATAAATAAACCAGACAGTATCTTCCTAAAGTTGGACTTCAATGGGAACTTTCAGGTGAGAATACCCTCTAGACGTGAATATAGAAGAGGTTAAGAAGGGAAAAACAATACTAGCTTATTCTATATGTACGGCTCCAAAATGGACTGCGGTGTACTTACAGGGCTAGACATCTCATTATTTAACCGTCTACCTAACTTAGCTAGCATCTTCCAAGCGGAAGTACTGGGCATATAAAAGGCCAGTGAAGTTCTATTCTACAACTGCAAGAGAATGCAGAAGGCAACAGCCAGGCGACACTACTAGCCTTATCGCCGCCAAAGATCAACTCCAACGTAGGGAGGTCAACTTGACTTGAGTTCCCGGTCATAGAAACATTTTCGGCAACGAAAAACTGACGAGTTGGCTAGGTCAGGAGCCTATCTAGACGAATCCGAGGCAGAGACAATACCGTGTCTGCCAGGAACGATGAAGAGTGAGCTCAATAGGCAAATTGAACAAACAGCACAGAATATATTCAGATTTACAACCAAATGCAGGATAACGAAACAGATATGGCCAAACTATGACAAAACAAAAACCAAGGACTCTTCACATAGGTCCAGGAAAAGTATATACAGACTTACAGCTAACATAACGGGGCACTGGCCATTCGGACTGCATGCGTTAAAAATGGGAATGCGCCACAATAGCACGGTCGTAGCCGTTCTTCATTTCCTCTGTGAGTGCCCTGCTTTATCATATACCAAACATCGACATTTTGCAATCCATCAGATACGAAACCTTGCATGTCTATCTACAAAAAGCATAACGGAGATATGTAGTTTCATTGAGGACACCAAAGGGTTTGAACACCTCAATGGGACGTGATAAGGTCTTAGATAGTGTATCAAAATGGCGCTACTTAAGCCCAAAAGCCAGCACTCTTACTAACCTATCTACCCATATCCTTGAATCTTTGGTGATTTCTTTGTTGCGTTTTCAGATTGAAATGGATTGTATTTCCAGATAATCCGAACTTCGCCTCAATCGAGATGACCTTTTAGAATGGTACCAGAATTATTCTATAACATTTTTATAAAGCAAATATTGTCCGAATCTACTCTTCACCAAGTACCTCAGATAGGTAAGGTTTTTCCTAGACAATTCGAAGTTTTCCAAAGTTGAGAAGACTTCTTAAAATAGTACCAGAACCATTCTATAAAATATAACCAACGGTCAACCTAATACCTTGGATAAATGTGTCTTTTCTTGACAATTGGAAGCTTGCCTCAATCAAGGAGACTCCCTAAAAGGGGACCAGAACTATTCTATAATAGGTTTTTACAACAAATATGGTCCTAACCTTCCGTTTACTATGTACCTCAGTTGAATATGATTTTGTGGGCAATCGAAAGTTTTCTACAGTTGAAAATACATTTTAAAATGATTCTCAAATAATTCCATAACATGTTTGTAAGACATACATACATAAGTACATACTAACGTTGACTTAGCACCTTTGATTGTTATGGAATTTCCTAGATAATCCGAAGCTTGCCTCAATCAAGGAGACTTCTTAAAATAGTATCAGAACCATTCAATAGCCTATTTTTACGTCAGCCAACCTTTCACCAGATAAAAGAGATTCTATATTGTGGCAACTCTGTCAATTTGAGCGCGAAAAGCCAACCAAGGCACAGCCACGACTCCCCAAAAACATTCGACATTTAGGACAGCGCTTCACATTGAGGCAGTCCAAACCGAGTTAAAACTTACTTCATACCAATTTCGCGCGCTTTGTCTGCCAACGGCAGCTGTGGGCGGGGGTGTGGCTGCTGCAGCCTGTGCAAGCTCCTGTGAACAAGAGTGTACAAAAACAACCACCATAGAAAACATAGGAACACAGACGTTGCTAGGGATGGACGACTGATTGTTTCTCTGGTTTGGGAGTTTGGGACGCGCTGTGGCTGCTGCGGCTGGCAGGCTGATGGGCTGATGGTAAGTTTGCTTTAGCGCCGCATCAAAAACCAATATAAATGGAGTAATACATGCGCACACATGTACATATATGTATGCATACAGACTCGTGTAGTTCGAAAGCTGAAAGCAAAATAATGTTGCAGAAGAAAAAAATCAACCAAAAAGTTCGAACCGAGCGAAAAGTTCGGGTGACGGACGCAGTGCGCAGCACGCGGAGAAAGTGAGTGTGGGGGGGCGCTGCAGACACAAGAACCTTTCGTTGTGCGCAAATGTAATTTAATGGAATGATACTGTCGGCAGCATTGCGGTACATAGAACAAAAACAACAATAGTAGCGAAAAAGTTGCCATTTATCGATCGATGATTTTAGGCGCGTACGAAATTTCGACTTCTCAATTGCAACGAGGGCGCTGCCGTCGCTTATTGGTGAGCTTGTGTGTGTGTATATACATACATATACAATATACATATGTATGTATATTCACGATTGTATGAATTTTGGCACATCCGCAGGCAGGCAAGCAATATTTGCGTGTAAATACTTATGTATATATATTTATATCGATTCATTTGTAATATATACATACATATGTATGTATTCGTGTGTACATTTCCAATTTGCTGCTGTTCAGGCATTTTGCTGGCAGCTTTGGCGCGAATTTTCGATTCATGAAAATCGTATTCGGTCGTATTGGCGCGCAAAAGCTCTCCCACTGCAGCCAAAGTGGCGCGTGGATCAAAAACAAACATACCGCGTAGTCGTACATACATAAATATTTACATACATATACATATTTGCTTTGCGGGCCTGCTTTGTTTATGCTTTATATACTCACACACGTCGATTTTGTACGTATTTAAGTCCGCTTGGGCGCCAATATAAACAACGCCCTGTAGCAGGTCGCACGACCCACCTCTTCGCTTTGAGCGTACACAAATGCAAATAATACGCGCCAATGCATCCCTGCAGTGCAGTAAGGAAATTACGGTTAGTTTGTATATATGTATGTGCGTGACACATAATATTTTAGGAACTGCAGTTTACCCGGAAAAGTTTTTCCTTCAAAATATCGTTATAAAGCTGCGATATTTTCCGATCACTGCTGAATCTAGAATTTAGGAGCAAGTTTCATGAAAATCCTTAACTCAATCCTAAGCTCAGCTGAATTAAAATGAGCACGACAGGAAACCAAGTATTATCCAACAAGGGGGTTCTTCTTCTTTATTGGCGTAGTCACCGATTATAGCCTAGTTTACAACAGCGCGCCAGACGTTCTTCCTTTTCGCTGTTTGGCGCCAATTGGAGATTACACCAGGTCTTTCCAACGGAGTGGAGGTCTTCCTCTTCCTCTGCTTGCCCCGTCGACTACTCAGAGCTGGAGTGTTTTCATCCATCCGGTCAACTTTACCTAGCCAGCGTAGTCGCTGTCTCTTCATTTGCTGAATTGTGTCAATGTCGTCGTACAAGTATATCTCGTACAACTTATCTTTCTATTGTCTACAGTATTCGGCATTGCCAGTGCGCAAAGTATTAGAACCGCAGAACCTTTCTTTCGAAAACTCGTAACGCCGACTCATCAGATGTTGTCATCGTCCATGTCTCTGCACCATATAGCAGAACGGGGATGATGAGTGACTTATAGAGTTTAGTCTTAGTTCGTCGAGAGAGGACTTTACTTCTCAATTACCTAGTTAGTCTGTTAGTTTTGACTGTCACCAGAGACGAGTGTTAGTTGTGCAAACTTTATGCTACCTTTGAGCGGTACAACAAGTACTATGCTCAAAATTTGTATTCCAAAACATACATTAATGTTTGGTAAGTAGTCTGTTCTTTCGGAAGTTGTTGCGTCTCATGCGCTTAGCGATGAGCTGTTCCCGTGCAACTGTGAGCATCTTTTGGCCAAGAATAGAACGCGGTAGATCTACAGAACTCTTATCCTTTGCGCACTTGCTCTAAACATAAGTGGAAACATCCATCCACTTTCTCCTTCTCTCAAGAGTAAGATTGAAACATTTCGGCAACCCTACCAGGAGACTAAGCCGAAACTAACATTAGTTGTCTCAACAAATTTGCGACAGGCTCAAAGCGCTTTGTCGATTAAGGAGGGTCTCGCGATCAATTCATAGGAGTTTTAATTACAACAACAGGCCGGTGTTCTAAGCAGTCCAAGTGAAATCCTGTTAGCATAGACCTCGTAACCTAACCTAACCGAACCTATTCTATAGTGGGTCGGTCTGTGCGGCCTGTGAATTCCAGTTGATAACCTAGCGATGATCCAGACGATATCGTCCCAGAACGAGAATAAATCAGCTCTATTTTCATTTGAGAATTTCGGTGCTTTGTCGATTAGTGAGGGTCCTAAGACCAATTAATAGGAGTTTTCCAAGTGAGAACCCTGTTAGGATCGACCTCATAACTAACCTAACCTAATCTAGAGTGAGTCGGCCTTTCCGTCGGCTGGTTGTGGATTCCAGTTGATAACCTTGCGATGATCCAGACGATATCGTCCCAGAACGAGAATAAATCAGCTCTATTTTCATTTGAGAACTCCAGGCCGTAGGAGTGTTTGGTTTATGCATGACCATAACTCCGTGTTGGAGACGATGAAGAGCCACAAAAAGTGCCAAATAGTGCAAAGACATCGATTTGAGAAAACTTAGAGATTTTAGTTGTTACAGCTTATGTGTGAGGTGTGCACTTAACATTGGAGTTGAATATTTTTATTTTGCCACGCCGCAAAGTGATTGAGGGCGCCAGAAGTTTGCTTGGCCTTCTGTATGCAATTGGTGATTTCTTCTTTTGATGACAGTCTTTGATATAAGTATGTATGTACATATATAAATCCGTGTCGATTCTAATTCCAAACCCAAAACCCATATCAAACTTCAAATCTCTTGGATTTGGATTTTTAAACGTTTTTCCAGTTCGCGTTGAAGACTTGGATTAGTTGAGTTGGAGTTAGAGTTACATAAATCGGTAGATGGCAGGTTTATAAGCTGACAATATTATTAGCGCTCCAACTAACTCTGGTGGCCACCCTCTATACCACTCGTTGCCTACGCGTGAACTGACAACTTAAATGTGGGAGAAAGGGATGACATATCCGTAAATCCGTTTCCTCTAGCTGTCAACATATTTACCGTTTCCAATACGCGCGAACATATGGACTTGTTTAAATACATAACTACATGGTCACATGCAAACAGTACCGTTATTTTTTAATGCCCTTGTAGGCAAGTGTGTATGTGTATGTGTGCTTGCATTGTCTTGTTCGATTGCGTTGTCACGGATGTCAGATGACAGCTTTGGTTTTAATGCAAAATTTATCAACTCACACCACACTTACACACACACAGTTATGCATATATGTATGTATATAAGTATGTGGCGTGAATTCTGTCTTCTTAAGCCTACAACATGTGCTCAGAAATTCACTTTAGGCTTTACGCATATAAATATTGAGGGCATAAATGTCCAACTGTTATCTAAAATTAGAATGACCCTGAAGTGACCTTACAAAAATATGGATGGTCTCAAATTATTTTATTAAATTTATTTAAGACTTTTTTTCATTAAGAGACAAAGTTTTCTTGCGCTACCATGGAATTTTTGTTTTTTCGTAAATTGGAAGAAATACCGTTAACCATCAGTTAAAAAATTGCCGGTTAACTAACCAAAGGTAGTGATTATAATATCTTCAATAATTTACAGAAATCTTGCCAAAAATAGGATAACAGCCGACTAACAACATTTCGAAACCACTAACCGGTGGTTAAAGTGTTGATAAGTTTTGAATAAACCATTGCAAGTGTTTAGTTTTGGGTAAAATAATCGAATTTTTCATAAAAACTATTGGAAGTGAAATTAGTCTTTTTTAACCAGTGGTTAAAGTGGTGATTAAGACTTAATCAATCATAGAAACGGTATCTTATACATTATTTGGAAAACTGTAGTTGAAATTAATTTTTATATTTTAACCAGCGGTTAAAGTGGCGGTTAAGTTTCAATAAGCTATTGAAATTACCGTTTCTCTATGCAATCGGTGGTGGCAATGAATATTGAACTGATGTAGAAAAATAAGTATCACTAACCAGTGATTAAAGTGGTGATTAAGACTCAATCAATCGTAGAAGCGGTATCTTACACATTACTTGGAAAACTGTAGTTGAAATTCACTTTTATATTCTAACCAGCGGTTAAAGTTCAATAAGCTATTGAAATGACCGTTTCTCTATGCAAATAGTAGTGACAACGAAAATTGAAGGGATGTAGAAAAATAAATATCACTAACCACTACTTAAAGTGGTGATTAGTGATTGAATGAACAAATGACAGGAAACTCTTGAACTCTTAGGTAGTAGCTTCATACTATTCTCCCCAATAAATTGGCTGTTTTTAGATACCTTGAACTGATTATATCTAAATTGTTGGTGACAGATTAGTAAAAAAAAACAGGAAAAAAAATTTTGTGAAGAGTGTGTGAAATCGTCTCTGCTCGCTATACATTTCTTAGAGCTAACAAAGCACTGTCCTTGCCACTTACGGTACTGACTGCTTTTCTGCTTTTAAGCCTGGGAATTGGTGGGTGGAACTCGCACGAACATATAAGTATATTAGCCGTCTTACTGACAGTTTGTTGTGTAGCGTCAGCAATAAGTAAACGAAGTAATATTTCTAAAATGGTATTACAACGCATTTGTTGTTTTCTAATTTTCTTGTTTGATTCATCTTTTGGGAAGCCTCATACCGTGGACCACTCAATGACGCAAGTTCGTAAAAATTCTGACTACTCTAACTTCATTCAGTTTGTAGTATGAAAAGTAGTTATTTTGCCTTTTTTGTCAGAACTTATTTTTAATCTTTAAGAAAACTGCGATTATGTTGAAGATACTGCCTTACGAAGATTTCTATACAGAGCATCAAGGATTGGTATGCAAAGTTTAAACTGGGTGAAATGACAATTTTCGACATAGCAGGCACTCCAAAGATAACAACTGAAGGTGCACATCATATCATCCATGAATATTTGGGTGTGAGAAAGCTCTGAGCAAAGTGGGTTCCGCGCGAACTCACTTTTGATCTAAAACAACGACGACTCGATGATTCGGAGCAGTGTTTGGATAGCTTCATCATTTCATTTCAAAGTGCTATCAACAGTCATCCGAGTGGACTGCACCCGATGAACCCGCTCCAAAGCGTGAAAAAACGCAACAGTCGGGTGGCAAGGTTATGGCGTCTGTATTTTGGGATGCGCATTGAATAATTTTTATTGACTACATTGTAAATAGAGGACCATCAATATCGACTATTACTTAGCGTATGAAGGACGAAAACGCCAAAAAACGGCCGCATTTGAAGAAAAAGAAAGTGCTGTTTTCCAACCCAATGAAAATGAATGCAAAAATCCATGGATTGGGCTACTAATTGCTTCCGCATCCACCGTATTATCCAAAACGGGCCCCCAGCTACTATTTTCTGTTCACAGAACTCAAAAGAATGCCCGCTGCGAAGAAATTCTCGTCGAATGAAGAGGAGATCGCCGAAACTGAGGTCTATTTGGAAGCAAAGATCAAATCATTTTATCAAAAGTGGTATCGAGAAGGTGGAGGTTCGCTGTATTTAGGGAACTATGTTTTCAATTGAGTTGTTATGGTCGTGAAAATCTTTTGCAACCAGCCTCAAATCATATTATAGGCTCTTTTAAAGATTAATATCAAGGAAGAAGAATTCCTCAAGAAGTTTTCAAGTGTAGTAGGTTAAAGTTCCCTCCTCGTCATCACAGAAGTACATCTTTCTCAAAAATATAGCATTTCTTCCTACAGTAAAGGATTATCTTCTGTATTTACTGTGATTTTCGGTTTCCAATGCTCACCCGACGATGCCTGAAAACAATGCTATCTAATTTCTAAGCGAATCAGCTTCATGGGCCCTTTTATATCTAAGTTTACATAAAGACACTACAAAATATGTCTTCATAATTCCCTATATGCTGTTATTGGCACCTTGTTTGTATATTATTCAAGTATCGATGATATCTACTTACGAAAACCTGTCCTATCCTGGCGAAGAAAATTAAGTTGTGGTGATGAGCGCAACTCAAGTGGAAACGCACATTCTCTGCGGCTCTGCTAACGAGTGACCAATGAAAAAAACAACAACGAACACTTTGATGTTTCAACGACTTATTGGAATATTGGACCATTCACAGAATCAGAAAACTCTCTCTTCGTCACCAGCAATAACTGCAAGACGTTTTTGTGCTGTGGCCAGAGACAAACTGCAGAAGCTCGGAACTAATGGGACTCCACAAAGCTATACCCCCACAAAGCTATACCACAGAGTTGTCAAATAGATCTTTATATTTATGATAATCGAAGACTCAACAAAGCTAATAAGAATAGGCCACGTCTAGCGCGCAGTGAAGAAAGACCAAGAAGAGTCGATTGGGCGCCATTTGGGACGAAGACCAACCTGAAGAGATTCAAGAGCTACTATTTCATCCAGAAAAACAACAACGGTTTGGTGTGATTTGTGGACCGATGGAACCAACGTAACCTCAACGGCGATCACCGACAATTTGATGGCTGAAATTGAAGCTCGTGATATCGCATCAATCAATGGATTTATTGAGAAAATAATTCGATGAGCAGATAATTTCACGTTTTGGGTCGGTCGATGGCCATCAAGATCGTTTGATATCACACCTTTAAACTTTTTCCTTTCCCCAAGTCTAAAGTCGATGCTGACAATACCGCTTCGATTCAGGCCATGAAGCTCGAACGAATCATCAAACATTCTCCCATACAATAAAATAAGTATGTGGATTCGTTAGAATCAGTAAACAAAAAGATCTCCTCTACATAATCTGTCCATAATCTGTAAAAATTAAATCACAAATTTCAGCATCAAAAGACTATTAATTCTCTGTCTAAAGATCATCTCTTAGATCTTACATACATATGTATGTACCTATCAAACAACGGCACAAGACACGAATGACTACAAAACAGAAGAAACTTCGATCAGCAGCGGCGCGAACGTGTAAAGGTGAGTGACAACTGGCACGTGAATCCAAAGAGCGACGACTCATTTAGGCGCATTTGTCTACTAAACATTCGAAACGTTTGAAACGTTCACACTTCCAACTTCGAAACGCTTGTCTGGCAGCGCGCACATCTAAGCGGCCGACGTGAGTAATCACTCTGTGAGGGCGGGCACGCACAACATGGACTTAATTCACGTATACGGCGAACGTGCGCCATCGCTGACACTCCACCGCAGCCGCTGGGCCAGCTGTTGCTGTAGCAGCAGCCTCGGTGGACAGCGCACGGCCGCTGTTGCACGTACGCACTGGCGCTTTTTGCTGGAGTGTCGCGTTTCTGCTTTGTTGTTTTGTTCGTTTGTTGTTTTGGCGCAAAGCAGCTCAGTGCCACACAGAGTTAGCGCTAGAAAATACCAGAAAGCCCGCTTGCTCGCTCGCGAATCTCGTTTGCTTTCATATTTACTTGACTGCCAAGTGACGAGCATTCGCTCGCACCAAATATGCGATGAATAACAGTTGTTTTGCTCAATGTTGCAGCTGCGCGTTTGTTTTAATATTGTTGTATTGTATTTTGTTTTGTTTTGTTTTACTGCAACAACTGCAGCGTAGCGTACAAAAACAGCTGTGTTGCGGTAAAGGTGTAATGGAAGCAGAGGGTGCGCTTTAACGTTGTAAACAAAATATGATCAATTAGGACCGACGATTGGGGGAGTGAAACGGCAAACACTGTATGCATTAAATACAATAATAAAAACAATACTTCGGCTTTCTCGCTTTCGTTCTGAGGTAACGATTTAAACTCGGTTTGACTTCGGTCAATCATCGACTCTAGTTTAATGATCACTGTAGTGATCCCGAGATAGAAAACATATTCCTATTAGAAAAATATTGGATGACCATAAAGTGAAGTTATTCGAGGTATCAGGCACACTAAAAATATCAACTGGACATGTATGTATGTACATCATATCATTCACGAAATTTTGGGTATGAGAAGGCTCTCTGGAAAGTGGGTGCCGCGCGAGCTCACTTTTGACCAAACACAACGACGAGTTGATGATTCAGAGCAGTGTTTGGAGATGTTTAAGCGTAATAAACCCGCGTTTTCGTATCGATATGTCAGAATGGATGAAACATGTCTCCATCATTTGGACTGCAAACGATGAACCCGCGCCAAAGCGTAGAAAAATGCGTCGGATGGCAAGGTTATGCCGCCTGTATACGTATTTTAGGATGCGCATTGATTTAATTTTATTGACTACCTTGAAAGAGGACCATCAACAACGACTATTACATACCGTTATTGCATCGTTTAAAGGACGAAATCGCCCAAAACGATGGTAAAAAAACAGAAATCGGGGTTCGAATTGCTTCTGCATCAACAATGTTCTCTAGATACTTATAGCCCCAAGCGACTATTTTTTTTTCAGATCTTAAAAGAATGCTCTCTGGGAAGCAGTTGTCGTGGAATGAAGAGGCGATCGCTAAAACTGAGACCAAATCGACAAATCGTTTTGCAAAAATGGTATTGAAAAGTTAGAGGGTCGCTATAATCAGCGTATCAATTTCTATTTTACTATTCACTACCAAAATAATGCATGATGTTCTTCATATATTTTGGATATGCAAATGAGATCTCAGTGATAATGATGATGCTTGAAAAATATGAAATTTTTTTGTCGAATTGCGTTCACATATTTCGATATGAAATATTTTGTTAAAGCGTGATATATTTTTCTGAAGTAGCGTTACCATAGTTAAAATGTGCTGATGATAACGCTGGCAATAAACAACACCAGCTTGAAAATCTGAAAAAAAGGTCTGAAATCAGTTCCCCACTTAATGGAAATACATAAGTATATATTATAAGACCTCATTAAGAGAAATTCATTATTTCTTAAAAGAAAGCGTAAACGCAAACCAGACGGCTGAATAGTGTTTATGATCCCGATACTGTTTCATCGATTCTGTTCCGATAACTTTGAAGTCAAAGATGCACCACACTTTGGAGGGCCAGTTGTAGAAAATATCAATGAAATAATGGAAGTCGACGAGTTAACGCAAAAAAACCTCGTATGCCGAATTTCCATCTCTGCTGAATCGTAACAAAATCGATCTATTTCTGATTTGGATGGTTATTGGTGATGAAACTAATTACAAAGTTAAGAGAAAACGTTCGTGAGGCGGTGGCCTAGCCATGGTTAACGGACAGGAAGGTTATCTATGTGTTTGGTGGGATTGACAGCAAATCTGCTATGAGCTGCTCTCCTAGGACCTCAGACCTATACTATCAGCAATTGGCCGTTTGTGGAAAGCAGGCGCCCAGAAAAGATCAGTTTTGGCCAGTAGGGGAGAATTTGTGTTTCATCAGTATAACAACAGGTCATATCGATACTGATGCGGCAGCTCCTGAAACGTGGTTGTGAGGTTTTATGCATCCAGCTTCGAAATTAAACGAATGATTTTGCTGGCGAAAAATTCAAAATAAAAAATAGAGCTACTTGACGTAACAGATAACTAACAACCGCTTCAGACTAAGTAGGCAGTTAATAATCCTGTAAAGTTCTCTCTGAGTCGAGCAAAGACCAATAAGTTCGATACAAGTCACAAGTCATCCCGCAAAATAACTATAACGGATGGTGCAAAGGCATGGACGAGACAGCATCTGATGAGTCGGCGACGAAAGCGATAATTTGACTTTCATTTACTCGGAACGGAAATTGCAGGACGGTAAATTTGGGTTGCATTGTATAGAGTTTGGCGGAGTTTGCTTCATACCTGAAACATCAACTTAAAGGGTATTGAGGCGAACCAAAAAAGTTGCTGGGATTATATTTGATTGATAAAATAAATTGGTTGATAGAGAAAGAAATATGGAACACAGACCATGAAATGTATTGGTCTAGAGTGTAAAGTTCGTACTTGCAGTAAACAATTAATATATGTATGTATATACTTATGACAAAGGCTGGCCAGAAGGAAAGATCGGAGAGTATATAAAGTACATACAAGGTGGGTTCCAAAGTAAACAGGACTTTTTGAATCTAACGCCCCCCGGTGGCGCCATCTATATGTCCACTGGTGCGTTGGAATCTGCTATCCTTCTCGATTGTCCAGTGAGACATTTTATCGATTGGAATTGAAGTTATTGCGTTTTAAGTGTCAGTATGCTTGTGTTATCGGAGCTTCGAACAAAGAGCCAACATTAATTTTTGTTTTCAAAATTGGTAAAATGTTTACCGAAACATTTCAATTGATGAAACAAGTTTATGGCGATGATTGCCTATCCCGTAGCAGAGTGTACGAGTAGTTTCAACGTTGTCAAAGTGGTCGTGAAGACATAAATGACGATCAACATGTGGGCCAAACAAAATACGTCATCACCGGAAATTCCATCGAAACTGTGAGTGAATTCATCAAAAATCAGCCGAAATCATCATTGAAATTAATGGAAATGGAATTGAACATCTCCAAAACATCGATTTATCGCATTTTGATCCAACATTTGGGCTTACGAAAGGTGTGGCACGGTTTGTTCCGCACAAATTGACTGACGACCAAAAATTGCTCAGAATCCAACATTCGAAGGACATCATTAAAGAGGTTTATTTGACCAAAAATCACATTTTAACCATTAACCACTCCCCGTATTCACCTGATGTGGCACCGTGCGACTTCTTTCTTTTCGGAAAAATGCATTTGCCCATGAAAGGAAAGCGCTATGCAGACGTTGAGGCCGTTCAAAAGGCTTGCACCGGCATACTGGCGGCCATACCGGCCAACAAGCTAAAACACTCGTTCGACATGCTTTTGGACCGTGCAAAAAGCAGAAGGAGACTATTTTCAATAAAATAAATTGATTTTGCCGAAAAAAACCATTTGTTCTGTTTCTTTTTTTAAGTCCTGTTTACTTTGGAACACACCTTGTATATACCTAATGATCAGCATGATGAGGCGAAACGATTTAGCCATGACCGTCTGGCTGTCTATTTATGCGCGCATTAGGCTCTCAATTTTTAATATGAAATTAATTAGTAAAAATCAGAAATTTTGCACACGCTCTTTTCTCCGAAAATATATAGCTGCTCATTTCTCAGAATCGCCGATATTGAACTATTACAGTATATAGTCGTCTTTCAAACTGACCAATCAAAATCAATTTCATGTATGGAAAATTATTTTATTTGACAAATGATTTTCACAATCCTACAATAACCCTCGGACCACTATTTCATATACATACATATGTACATATGTATGTACATACTTATGTATCTACCATTCAAATTCATAAATTCAAATCAATATACATATGTATGTATGTACATATGTATGTATGTAAATATCTTTTATGCTATAAGAATCGCACCTGTGAAGGGTATTTTACATTTTTTCATGTTTTTCATCACTATCTACATGCATACATACATATGTACATACATGTACATACATACACAGTATCTAGCAATAGCATGTTAGCAATTTTATTACGCGAAATTGCTTGGGTGCGCCTGATAATTATAAGATGATCGATAATTAAATAAATAATAATTAAATTGTGCACTTGTGCCAGTAATTTGTTATTGTAGGGCAAACAAATTATATGCTTTCATTTGTAAATAGTATCCGCATAAATACATACATACTTATATGCATGCGTTATAAACATCTTCACACGCAGTCGCTAGTGCACGCCAGCGCCACTCAGCATTTACGCGCCTATAATTCTTACGATGCGTGCAAACGCCACACCACGTTGTCCTCAAATTTAATTGCAGCAAATGCACTACGCCTACACACATGCAAACATACATACATACATATGTATGTACATGCGCTGCCAATCCTTTTTACGCTGCCTACCCATTCCCATTCATCAATTGCTTCGGCGCGCGTAGACATCGGCAGCAGCATCGTTGTCGTGTGCGCCATCGCCATCGTGTGCCACTGCAGCGCTTTCGCGTGCGCCTGGTTGTTGGCGCCGTAAATGCAAAACTATGCAGTACATTATGTACATATACATATATGTACGTATAGCTATAGTGTATGTACATATGTATGTATGTGTGTAAATAAATAATTTAATCGCTCGCATTCGTCTTCGCATTTTTTCAGCGCCCACTGCCTCAACGCCAGCAATCGCTGGCATCTTGCTTTCATCTTAATGTCCATCTGCCTACAAAAACATATTAACATGTACACATCTATGTACTTGTAAAAATATGTATGTATGTATGCTTATATGTACGTATTTGCGTGTGTATTTAGTAGTTTTCCTTGTTTTCATTTCGTTCGCTTTGGCTTTTTTATCTGCGCCTTCGTTGCAGTTTTCATCGACCCATTCTTCTGCGTTTCTGCTTTGATTTGGTGCTTCGCATTGTTGGCGCAGTGTCGCCGCTAGCAATTCGGCAACACGCGCCTACATACATACACACACACACACACATGCAAGCCTACAAATTTATGTGTGTAGAAGAGATTACAAAACAGCGCCAACAGCCAACAATTGCGGGTTGTTGTGAAATCGAAATTCCATTTTCCTACAGTTTTGTGGCTTTTCCACCGCACCTCGCAAGCAATCTGCTCTTTTCGTTATATTTTTTCCATACACACAACACAAACAAACACACACACAAGCATATGTATGCATGGCTTGCGCTGCCTTTCAAATTATTATTGTTTGTTATTCTTTTGTCTCGCTCGGACTCGCGATTTCAACGCATCACTTGCGCTCTCTCACACTTACACACATTTTTTTGTTTTGTATGGAGGAAGTTTCGCACCGGATTTCATCATAACCAGCGCGCTCACTAAATCAATTTGGCAGAGTGGCTCTCGAGAGAGCGTGCGGAGGCATAAAATCGATTAAACGAGGGGAAATGCGCTGATGAATTGTGGATGCTAAGAGCGCGCGCGTTCCGTTTTCATGCGTTTCCCTTCTAGTTGTTGTTGCTCTCATTTTTTGTCCGCACGTTCGCTGTTACCCCTTCGTTAGTTGTGCGCTCTCTCGGTCGCTCGCAGCGCAGTTGGCGCGCTTCTCTGCTCTTGGCTTTCCCACGTTATTTTCAGTTTCTCTGTTTTTATGCCGCTTTGCCTTCCCACACTGCTTCATAACAACGCCAAATAATAATAACGCCTAGCAGCTTCATGTTTGTTATGAATTTCTGTTGTTGTTGTTGCTTTTGGTATTGGATTGTTGTTGATGTGGCAGACGCTGACGAGCGCGCTTCGTTTACAACACTCTCCTATTGCGCAAGGCAGCAAACCAACCAACAACTTTTATAGGTTTTTTTATGCGAAGGGACTTTTGGGGGGTCAAATGGGGACGAAGAAGACCTGCAGTTGAAGCAGCTTCTCGATAAAGCGTACAACAAAGCGTGCTCTCCAACTAAACTCCCTGAAGAAAAAATGTGCAGCTAAAAAAATAAAAACGATTACAACTTCGCTGCCGACGTCTTCTGCCAGCAGTGACTGCGTTTTGCTCTTCGACTTCTTGGGCGTACTTCGTTTTCTGTTGCATGTTTGTATTTGGTTTGTTGCTGCCACGCCACGAAGGTTGTTGCTACAGTTGTGTGCTAATGCAGCTAAATGCTCGTACTGTTGTTTTTGTTGCTCTTTAGTGGCTGTTGCCTTTTAAACATCGCTTGGAATGCAATTTGCTTTGTGGAATGGGAGCGAACGAAGCGGCAACAAACACAACAAACTGCATGTACACACACATAATCCTATGCATATGTATGTATGATTGTATATAAAATCGTAAGTTTGTCTATTTGGCGCGGTGGCGTAGTAAAACCAAGCGAACCACGCCAGCAAAACAAAATAAAAGCGACAGGGTTGCCAGTCATCAGCTGTGAAAGGTGGCCTTTCGTGTTGCAAATATTGGAGGTTGTGTCTGATGCAATTTGTAGGTATGCAACCATCAGACACTAGTCACTTCTAGAGTGCTGAAAATTAACACTTTGAGACCAGTTCGTGTTGAAATGGTGACCAAAACTATTTCTGTTTGACTTTACTTTATTAAATCATAATCGATTTGGGAGATTAAATAATTCTCAAAAAACTTGTTGTCAGTGTCCCAAAAATATTTTTGGATTTGTAGCGCCTTATAAATTGTATAAGGGCTTCTGAGAATATTAAAAATGATGTATGGACACACAAAACTATAAAAAATTTTAATAAAATTTATTGTTACAACTAATTTATTGGAGAAACAAGCGAAAAATCATAAAATAAAGAGGTGAGGAGGATGTAGGCGAGCTAAAGTGAGAAGGCGAATCATCTCTTTCCAGGTTTGTACGCTG
The DNA here is from genome assembly GCF_024586455.1 of Bactrocera neohumeralis. NCBI lineage: Eukaryota > Metazoa > Arthropoda > Insecta > Diptera > Tephritidae > Bactrocera > Bactrocera neohumeralis. The sequence continues at coordinate 28,434,649 of NC_065923.1, forward strand.
GGTTTGGGACCCGCCATATAAAAAAAACCAATGCTAAGGACACAACAGACTCGGCTGAGAGACCGCAGTTGATGGAGCTGCACGAGATACACGACGAAATTGACATAGAAGCCGAATTAAGAGAAGCCGTCTATGCTGGCTAGGTCAAGTCATCCGAATGGACGAAAACACTCCAGCTCTGAGAATATTCAACGCAGTACCCGCCGGGGGAAGCAAAGGAAGAAAAAGACCCCTACTCCGTTGGAAAGACCAGGAGGAGAAGGACACTTATAGCATTGACAGACGGCAGCGTTAAACCAGATTAATTGCATTTTTCGGGATTAATTCAGGAGTTACCACAGCTAACTCCGTTGCTGAATCCAAAAATAACTCTCAAAATTTTAGGGAGTTTGTGAGATTTTCGTTGGCAACATTGTTAAAAATGGCCAATTTTCATCTATTGTGAATGAAATACAAGCAACCCTGACAGCTGTTTATCAAATTCTCAATATAATATCAATAAAACTTCTTTGTTATGATGCAGTTTTAAAAATAATGTGTTGATATGTTTTTGTAATAAAAAATGGTTTGGGTCGGCTAAAACCGTAATGTTTATAATAGGACAATGAGCTGTTTATGGGAGTTTCAAACTCGCATAGCTGCCGTCTGTCACCTACAAATTTGGATCTGATTAAGTGCGCAGTTAATCCGGATTAACTCTGCCGTCTGTCAAGGCTATTACAATCTACAATTGGCGCAAAAACAGCGAAAAGGAAAAACGATTGGCGCACTGCTAAAAAGAAGGATGAGGAATTTGCGCTAAAAAATCCTATACTTTAGTTTAGAATCGGATTCTTCATTTCTGTTTCAAGCATACATATGTATATGTATGTATACATTCATATGTGTTTCAAACAATGACATATGCCAAATTTACGAAGGCAAAACCATAGGTAATGAAAGGCATACCGAAGACGTTATTTAAAATTATATTTGCCCCAGACCTAACTGCTGAAAATTTAAAATAGACTTTTAATTCGATCTTCGAAATAACCTCCAAATTATTAAAGCCGAAATAGCCAGAGAACAATATTTCTAGAACGACGACTTTGACGACTAGCACTCTACGGGGCGGAATCAGAGACAAACAATGTATGCTGAACATTACTAAGGTATGAATGTTATTCAAGTATTCTCTCGATGCAATTGACGGTGGTACCTGGAGGATCGGTACTTGGAAGTAAAATTTTTAATTTGGTTTAAAGTTCCTCACATGGAATTCATTCTAAGAAAAAATAAATTTAGCTAATGACGAAACAGCAAGAGCTATAATTGAGTCAATAAAATGAAATTTCTCGACTTAATTTGCCCTCGTAACACCTGTAAAATAAAATATTTAAACAAAAAAATATGAACTTTAAATTTTATTTATTAATTTTTTCATTATAAAAAAATATTATATTTGAAAAATATATTATTCGTAGGAAAATTATATATATTTTAATGTACACACTATAAATTATTGATACTTGAAATAAAAGTTTTTGAATTCCTTAGTTTTTTTTATTTCAACTGCAACATTTTAGCCTATGTCGTTCTAGGTGTGGCCACCCAACTATGTGAATATGTATTTGTTTTTGTTTCATAACCAAGCTTTGTAAAATTTGTTAAAATACCATGAACCATGGGGTTGTCATCTAAAACCCCGCAAGTATTTAAATTTCGTGACACTTCATTAAAAGCCGAATATGCAGTTCCTCAACAACGACATACATACTTATGTAATTACATTTCGAGAATATATCATCTCTGGGCGGAACATAAATAATTTCTGAGGGTTAAGGGGTTAGAGGTAGTCAGAATTTTCAAAAAATTAATTTTTTTTTGTATTTTCGTTAAGTGTAATATCTTAAAAATATTCTCTGAAAATTTCACGTTGATCCAATAATTAGTTTTTGAGTTATTCGACAAATAACAAACTCTAAACGCATTTTTCTCAAAACCATATTTTTTGAACTGGTGACAACTGTAATCGAAAATTTATACAGCTTTTAGGATACATAATAAACTCGGGCCTGATCGAAGCATTTTTTTTTTTCAAAAATTTCGATTTTTTAAGACCAAGTCTGTTGACTTTTTCCCAAAAATTTAGACAAAATTTTCCTGAGGCCGCCATTTTATTAATTAAAAAAAAATCCTTCGATTAGGCCAAGGATTATCTATTTATAAAACTAATTTTTTTGTCCAATTGATTTTGGATGAATCTCCAAGGACTTATGGTTGTCACCGCAGTACCTTTTTTTGGAACTGGGTCAACACAAACAACTATAACTTTAAAAATTAAATATTTTTTATTTGAAATTTTCGTGACTTCAAGTCAACACATTTTATAATAATGCCATAAAACTTTTGTAAAATAGCACGATTTGATGGCAAAAAAAAAAATACAGAAAATTCTCATTTTTTCGTGCCTCTGACTACTCCTAACCCCTTAATAAATAAAAGCGCAATAATCTTCTGAACACCACAGTTATAACTTTTAGAATTGGTTTTAAAAATCAATATTTTATGGTTTTGAATGAAAGATAAATATTTTTAAAGCAATTAAACACATTTTATTACTCTTGAATCAATTTGAATAAGCATTATTTTAAAAAACTCCTAATATGAGATATTTTGAATTGACAAAAAAATTTTTTGAGGGACATTTTTTTGGAAATTATATGCTCTACAAGAATCTGCCATTTAATAATGTTTATCCTAAACGGTTAAAAAGTAATGGTATTTTTATGACTTTAAAAATTTATATTAAGCTAAAAAGTCCTGATTTGCTGCAAATCTTATTGAGATTTTTAATTTTATTTTATATTAAAAATATTGCTAATTTGAACTAAATTCCAATGTTATAATATTATATAAAAAACCTTATAGAAACTTGTGAACCTTTTTATGATGTTATTTTCTGCTGCATCATTAAAATAATACAAAATTGTTGCGAACTTACCTTAAGAAGAAATATTCCATACTTTACAAATCCTTCCTTACATAGTTTGTACCTGGCCGTATGCACGTATGTATGGGTATGTTCATATCACTCATTCACATAGCCGCTAGCATGAATTAATAAACCCTTTCTACTAATTTAAGAAATTAAAAAAAAATGGCAGCACTGCCACACTTCCATTACTTTACATTATTTAGACACACTGCCTACACACACACGTTCTTTTTACATCGCCGATATGAAGTCATTCGCTTGTCACACGATTGATGCTGCCCACTCACAGCCATCATTTACTTGCACTTTTCTCACAATTTTTGCAGCTTTTCACTTATTAAACACTTCACTTTGACACAAAAGACATTCAGACACAATATTTCACCAAATTTTTTGCACAATAACCGATTTAAATAATTAAAATTAATATTTTACGAGGATCACTAAAATTTTTGCACAACACGACCGAATTCAGACCACGAACTGAAGTGGCGAGTTGGTGTGGGCGATGAACCAGAAGGGGCGATCGGCAAATTAACGGCTAATTATATGCAAATGGCAGAAGTTTGTATGTAGATGTTCTCTTTGTTGCAGTCATTACTAAGATAAAAGGGGTGATCAGGTGCTGACGCATACATACGTATGTATAAAGAGTTGTTAGGAGTTTTAAATCTTAGTAGAACCATTTGGAATAGTGAGAGTAGCACATGAGGGGAAACATGCAACAGTGTTATTTGTATTTAAGCAGCAAGAATGATAGATGATATGCACATTTCTTATTTAGGAAGAGAACTAAGAGACAATGCTCTTTTTTTTTTGTTTGGTCTATTTGTAGTTGTTGAGAAATTCATAGCCAGAAGTATGTATGTATGTATTTGGGACATGTTTTGAAAGTGTTTTACATTTGTGCATACATACATATGTATGTATGTAAATACAAACTTAGTCAAAATATCTTTTTGCTCTTAATAAGAGTTCGTGTGATATGCATTTTGTGTTTCCATTGTGCATAGCTGACACAGAACTGATCTTTTAATATGTAGACTTTATTGGGATGACTGTATATATGGGATTTGTTTGCAGATGCTTTGTAGATGGTGTGAAAAGGGGTGCTATTAGCAAATTGAAGTAAGTGGCGGAAGTGGATGTTTTGTTGTTGTAATTTTAGCGGAAACTACTGAGCCATTCAAATTTGTGCAAATTTTATAAGGTTGCCATAACGATAAAATTAAATAAAAATAATATTCTAACTTTCAAAACTCCAATAACTCATTACGACCTTAAAAATAACTACCTATGAAAATATCCACTAATTCAATCAATAAAGTAATTATAAAACCAAAGTATGATTTATGAATATTACATTTTAATTGAAAACTTTACGGCAGTTTATGCTCACCCTCGACACCGTTTTATTTGCTGTTGGGGCGCAAAGTAGACACACACTTATCTTCTTCCTGTCTGCGCTAAATTTAGGTCAAATCCAATGGCAACAACTAAACGCCACGTCAGACGATGCTAAAGCCTATGTGGTGGCGAGAAGTTGCATTGTTTACTTCTGCTATCTTGGAAGGTAGGAACGAAGTGGCTTGCGTGCGGGCGAACATGAAGACAGACAGTCATTCAGCCAGCTTGGGTGGACTTGCGACGCTTCTAGTGGAGTCATTGAAGCACAATTCGTGCGTGCCGCATTGCGTGTGCCACTTGTGTTAGTGTGGTGAGCCGTGGGTGCGCTACCTATACATATGTGTATGTACATATGTATATCTAAAACTCTAATCAAAAAACTGTACATCAAGTTCGCTGACTGAGCAACACTGGAACGAATTGCTTTGAGGAAGAATATTTTCGAAGTTTCACAATTCTTCTGTATTCTTACTTCAATATATGTATGTACATATGTATACATTATGTTTATGTTAAATTATGTACCTACCTTTTAAATTAGAACTTTTTTATTTTAAAAGATATAATTTTAACGACTTCAGCTTATTTGGATATTTACGTACTTATGACCAGAATATCATTCAATTTGATACGATTATTAACAGTTAATTTTACAAACCTATGGTATTAGAAATATCGAAAATTTGTGTATATTGTAATTTTACTCAAAAATTAATAATATTTTTTCTTTAAAAACATACCTTTCTATGGATTCTACATTCAAATCCCGTGAAAGAAAAAATCCTAAGTTATACTTATATTGCGTTTTTATTTTTAAGAAGAATCGCCTTTCAGTAGACAATATCATTTTTAAAAATATATCTAAGTGTTAGCAACATATTTTGCATATTCCTCCTCTGGATAAGCTCCTTTATCAGTACATACCCCATTTATACCGAAATTCGTTTTCAGTACCCGACCGCCAAAGTAATCGGAATCGTGCCCCCAAATATAAAACACTATCAAAAACTTACAAAGCACACATACACACATACTTCTTACTAAGAACTCTTCAACAATTACAAATAATAAATAGAAACACAAAAAAAAGCATTATCTCTTAGTTCTCTTCCTAAATAAGAAATGTGCGTATCATCATCTGTTGCATGTTTCCCCTCATGTGCTACTCTCACTATTCCAAATGGTTCTACTAAGATTTAAAACTCCTAACAACAACTCTTTTTATGTATGTATGCGTCAGCACCTGATCACCCCTTTTATCTTAGTAATCACTGCAACAAAAGAACATCTGCATACATACTTCTGCCATTTGCATATAATTAGCCGTTAATTTGCCGATCGCCCCTTCTGGTTCATCGCCCACACCAACTCGCCACTTCAGTTCGTGGTTTGAATTCGTCGTGTTGTGCAAAAATTTTAGTGATCCTCGTAAAATATTAATTTTAATTATTTAAATCGGTTATTGTGCAATAAATTTAGTGAAATATTGTGTGTGAATGTCTTCTGTGTCAAAGTGAAGTGTTTAATAAGTGAAAAGCTGCAAAAATTGTGAGAAAAATGCAAGTAAATGATGGCTGTGAGTGCGCAGCATAATCGTATGAAAAGCGAGCGGCTTAGGTTCGGTGATGTGAAAAGTGTGACATGTAGTGTCGTTAGAAAAGGGTGGTTCGTTAGTTTTGTAAATGATTTAGGTCGTGCATTTATTTAAATAATCTTAGTGCAAATATTAAAACAAGCTTTTTTATGAAGCATTGTTATTGTGCGGGAGTGCAACAAAATGTACAAAATATATGAATATACCAAAACTAATGTGTTTGTACAAATGTATTTTGCGACTTTATGACTTTGCGAGGGATATCAAATACTTTGTTCATGAATCAACATTATACTATATTATGGTAAGTTTTCATTTATTGTAGCTCGTAGTAATATTAATAAATATTCGCATACAAAGTTCTGCATTAATATTCCTATTATATTTCTCAGTTTTTTTAATTAATTAAAATTTAACGAAGAAGAATAATTTATTGCTTAAAATTTTCGTATAAATTTCCAAATTAGAAAATATTGGCCGCTCTCTTTTTTTGATTTTTGGAATGTAATCTATTAATCTATAAATATGTACATTGATTAAGAATTTAGTAATCAAAAATAAATATAAAAAATTAATCAAAAATAAATAAATTTTGCTTGTATTTAATTTGAATTATACTTCTATGTATTAAAATTATTATATATTTACCTTTTTTGTATCATTTTATATAGTCTATAATCTAATACCTGCTTACATTCAAAAATAGGTATTTAAATCCGGAAATTAAAAATAAATAAATGTATTTCTCATATATCGTTAGATAAAATATTCAAGAAGAGCTTATGCTAAAGCTGTAGGTGAATTTTTCCCGAAACTACTTTTCAATTTTTAAAAAACTTTTATAAAATGATTTAAAACGTGATTAAAAATATATTTGATATAAAAAATAATTCCTAAAATTAAAAAAAATTACTCAAACAATAAAAAAAATACAATAATTTGGTAAAAAATAAAAAATAAATTTAATAAGTAATTTAATTCTAATCACTCGATTTACTTCTTATTTGGCATGAGTTTTCTTTATATATGCATATGTGTGTATGTACATACATATGTATATATTTTTTATAGTGTTAATTGACAAAAAATTAAAACAATTAAATCGTAATATTTCAAAAAATTCGGATAAGATGAACAATGACTAAAAAAATTAACAAATATATATGTATGTATGTATTTCATATCTAAATATGAAATCTAAATCTATCATATTCCAAGCATTAAAAAATTACTAAAGAAATAAAAAAAACCTTAAAGAATTTTGGAAAAAAAATAAAACCCAATGTAGTAAGTAATTTAACTATGAAATAAATAATTTATAAACTTTTCGCTAAAAAAATTTTTAAGCTCTTAATATGTTAATAAATAATTAATAAAAACTGGATGGAAAAAATTATTTTTAGGCCTATAAAATACCGAAAAGTAAATAATTACTAACAATACAAAAAAAAACTTATAAGAATTTTGTAAAAAAACAGAAAACAAATGTAATAAGTAATTTAATTATACAACTAATATATAATTTTCTGAAAAATTTTTTTAACACTTAATATTTTACCACTTAATACTTTAATAAATAATTGGTAAAAACTCGGTGGTAAAAAATTATTATTTTTTTATTTCTTTAGACTGAATACGCGCTTATAAATAAATATGGAAGTCTGGTCTTAAATTTTTTGAATTTCTTTATGCACTTTTATATGTACATACATTGTACATATGTACGTATAACATTCTTTTAATAATTTTCAAAAATATTTACATATATTTTGTTGGATGGCTAACTCTCTTTATTTTTCAAAAAACTTCAAGTATCAAAGCTAACCAACTAGATTTATATATGTATGTATCTATGTATATAAAAGTATACATGTATGGTATCCCAATATTATATAAATACATATGTTCTTATGTATGTATATTTGCTTACAAATACTAAAATTTCCTAGTGACTTATATTCTGCATGCTCTCTATAGTGATACACCTGCTCACATATTGTTTACCAACACCTAAATAACTAGTACATATACATACATATGTGTGCATATAAGTATATACATATATATATATGTATAAGAAAAAATAGGCTGGCTTTTAGTTATTCCTTCATCCAGTGCATCATTTAATTGCATGCAACACATACATACATATATGCATCCAAGCACACGAATTGCGCCCTCTTTTCTTCTTCCACTACTAAACTCTCCTTCCTCTAATTCCTCCTCCTATCGACTTCCAATTACCCCTTCTTACTAACAACAACAATACTTTAGGTTATTATCCACTTCCGCTATTTACACTCAATTAGCCGGTAAACCACTAATCGTTTATTATGTTCCATCTCCCACACCAACTCGCCGCTGCAGTTCGTGGTTTGAATTCCGTCGTGTTGTGCAAAATTTTAAGTGATCATCGTAAAATATTAATTTAAATTGTTTAAATCAGTTATTGTGCAATAAATTTAGTGAAATATTGTGTGTGAATGTCTTTTGTGTCAAAGTGAAGTGTTTAATAAGTGAAAAGCTGCAAAAGTTGTGAGAAAAGTGCAAGTAAATGATGGCTGTGAGTGGGCAGCATCAATCGTGTGACAAGTGAATGACTTCATTTCGGCGATGTAAAAAGAACGTATGTATGTGTGTAGAGGCAGAGTGTGTTAATGATGTAAAATAATGGAAGTGCAAAAGCGTAGCAAGAAAGTTAGTGATGATAGGGTGCATAGTTATGTAGAAAAATTTGTAGGGTTTATGAAAATAATATTTTTTTATGTCAAAGCAAGTGTCAAATAAAATAGTGTTAATAAGTGATGGTGTTCTAAAGTGTATACATAAATATTTTGAAGTATGTGAACTATGTGTGTATGTTTGCTGGTGTAATATTAAGGTAAGCCTAAAATATGAGCTGCGTTTTATTTTAAGGGATTATATCCACTTGCGAATGTAAAAAACTCACGTTTTTCCCAAACGCTGATATCAGTGTTTCTAGGGAAAATTTCTATGAATGACTCAACCGATCTACATACTATATGTATATGATATTCTCCCGAGACCTTCTCAGAAAAAATTTTCAGGCAATGATCGAAGGAATGCTATTTTTGATAATAATTTCGGTTTGTTAAGCAACTTTAAAATTTAAATATTTTCACAAAAAATATAATAAAATAAAATGTCCTTAAAAAACAAAAAAACGCGATTTTTCTGCCTTACAAGTGGATTTTATACTTCATATGAACTTACAATCAATAAATATAATTTTTATATAATTATAATATAAAACTTTTATATGTTTTAAATGTACATGTATATTTATAACTTTTTGTAGGGATAAAAATTGTTTCGTATAAAATTCAAATTGAAAACAATATTTTTTTAAATGAATTTGTTCTTACAGAAGGTATTTTTTCATAATTTTCTTTTAATATGTTTATTCTAGTATAAATTATATCTAATATAAATGCTAACTTTTTCCATGAAAATAAGGATGCATTATAATTTTCAAATTTAATTGAAAAATTTGAAAAAATCTTTCGTACAACAAATCTTCTTTTAATTAATTATCTGGAGAACTCTTAGCCATATCATAAATTTGTATGAATTTATGTATGTATGTATCTAGCAAAAGTTGTTTGAAAATGCAGACTAATGCTGGGCGTGGGCACCGGTGTCAGTGATATTTAATGTGTAAAACACCTTCTAATAAAATCTTCTAAAATATGATATTATATCATTTTCTTGTTTAGTGTTGAAGTAAGTTTTAACATAATACCAAGTTTTCAATAATGAAATGCACTTATAAAGAAAGCAATTGATTGCTAATGCATATTACACACCTTTAAAAATTAATTTAATGCAAGACAATAAATCTATTAATTTGTTGACCTACCTAAAATATATGAAATACTGAGGTTTTATTATAACTATGAAACTTAACTTTAGTGCCCTTTTATTTGTTAAAGGAAACTCCAATAAATGCATGATTTGTAGTTTAAATCGAGTATCAGACAAATATTTCGATATTTTTCTCTTTAAAAGAAGTTGTAAGAAGGGCAATTATTTCTGAGCTCCTTATTAAGCCTTTACCTCAGTTGAGAAGTCAACGAAAAATTCGATGAAATTGATTATCGTTGCAAATTCCGAAAAATATTCAATTCAATTTAAATTTTATCAAAATATAGTGAGGTGTGCTCTGTTTGATAATCTTTAACAGCAAAAATGTTAATGGAAATCAACTAAGAAAGCGCTAAGTCGGACGTAACCCAACATTTTATACTCTTGTATCTTGCAAGATTCAAATCCCGAGAGATTCCTTCAGGCATGGAAAAACTTTATATCAAAAATGTTGCGAAAGAATTCAAGATTCATTATTCGACGAAATCATGAATGTATTACAATCAAATTTGGTATTTTATTGAATTGTATAACAGGTCATTTAGTTTAATAACTATATTTTACTTCCCGTCAGCGAAAATTATAGCAAATTCCTCCTCAAATGAGATACTTTTATCTGACATAATCTTAATCGAAGAGGCTAAATTGATGATATTGGCCATTAATACGGTATAAAGCCAACCGGGAGTTTGAAAATCTTTTAATCGGTGTATGGGTGATAGCTGTAATATTGAGTCGATTTTATCTATTTTTGCAAGTTTTTTCCAATTCAGGCACAGAGTTGCTTCGTTAGGAGAAAAATACGTCTAATAATTTTAATTAAAATAATACAAATATTGGCCGATTTATGGGGTTTAAAGTCAGCCGGAAATTTGAAAATTTTTCTATTAGGTATATGGGGGCTCAGGGAACCCATTTTTGATACCCAGAAATACTATTATCAGGAAAAGATTATGCCTGAATTTCAATTATATATATCCTACAAATTGACCGATATTTTCGGCAAAAAGTCAGCTATAGGCTGTGAGGTCCCCATTTTCGGTATCTGTGGGCTTGAATGGTTATAGTTTGATTTGGACAATTTTTAGTCGTAAGGTGACACACCTTTGGACAAAGTTTTATCCGGATATATTGATTCATTCTTGATTTGTATACTGGAAAGTGAATGAATCACATAATAATTAAAATAGTGTTATATGGGAAGTAGGCGTGTTTTTTTCACCAATTTTGGCCATTTATGCACTATATCAAAAGAATGTTACATATCGAAATTGGTTGAAATCGATCGAACAGGTTCCGAGATATGTATGTGGTTTCACCTAAAAGTGGGCGGTGCCACGCCCATCGTCAAATTTTGACCCAGGCTTATTTAAAGCGCTCCCATACCTATCGGCATACCATTTAATGTCTCTGGTGTATTTAGTGCTTGCTTTATCGCTATTTTAGTAGTTTTTAACAGTACCGTTATATGGGGATTCACACTATCTAACCATAAGCTTTTGTATAAAGCAGAAATATCAACATACTTTGTATTTTTGATGTAAACTGATAATTTTTCAATTTTGTTTTTTATTTTTGCCACTTTTGCTCGAAAGAATTTCTTTAAATATTTTTTCCAGAGCCCTGAACTACCATGAAGCATTATATGACTCTCTGATTCTCTGACTTCTCATCTTTGCTCTGGACTCACAAAAACACCATTTTCACGTATTTTTATACAAATGTTAATTAAAGTCTTGAAAATAGGCCTTCTTGAGCTAATAAAAGTGTCAGCTGGGATGCCCTTCAATGCCTTTAGCAAATAAATTTTTCTGGGTTTAATGGATTCATATTTCGAACCGTGGGCGAATTTTTCAGTTTGGAAAACATTCTCACAAATTCAAAATTTTCTGAATCAAATTTTATCAGTTAACTTCATTGATTTCTCTTTCTTCCTCAGTTTTGTTAAGTTCGGGGTCTTGTTATATGAAATGTTCAATTAAGTAACGGATATTTTTGCGGTAAATATTGTAAACGAAAATTATTAATTTTCTGGTTATAACTATGTAAATGCTTAAAATAATAATTGTTTCATTTGATTGCGAAAATATCTACCACAAAAACAGTGAAATAGAATAAATATCCAGTTCATCCGGAGAACCTTTCACTTGTTCTGCCTAAAACAAAATTACCGCCCCTTTTTGAACGTTTCTTTCAATTCCGCAACATTTAACACTTTTTGGCATTAAGATTTCTGCTTTGTTTGCTTTTTTATTCTCAATTTCTTGCTTTTTCCTTTTGTTTTGCTAAAAATCCTCATCATAACTGTATAACTGTATTACTTACGAAGGTCATGCATATAACGGTAGTGCAAAGTAACCAAACCATGGTAATAACGGTATGTAAAAGCGAAGCAACAATCAGCACAAATCCAGCAAACAACAAAGTCAAGTTGTGAGCTTCACAGCTGGCATTTGTGACGCACCGTTTTGCTTACAGGTACAACCACAAAGCTACTTGTAGCAGAGATTCTGCCAACTTTTCACATTGACTTCATCGCACATTTACGCATCGTGGTACATACTTACATTGTATTTACATTTAGTCCAATAAATCTCTTCGCGCAAATTTGCCTTTGTATGCAGATAACGCACTCTTCTGTCTGTCTTTCATAAAATAAATAAATATGTATGTATGTAGACAATGCATATAAACACACTGCAGAGGCGATCGTGGCACCCAGCCATCATAAATGTGAAATTATTTTAAAAGTTGTTTGTTTACAACGCATTTACCGTCATTTATTTTGTGTAATTTTTCGTTTGTTTTGCTGCGCTTTTCTCATCCAACACTGTTTATTTTTAGCTTGCCATAAGCAACCATTACAGGTATTACTTATTATGTGCTTAAATACATGTGCACAGTGGCGGAGCAAGGTAAACGGCGGGTGGTGTAGCTAGAAAGATATTTGTATTTGTATTTAGAGAGATAAAGCCTTGAGCTTATCGGTTTTTTTGGAATAATCTACCGCTTCAAGCCGTAGTTTGAACAGATCTAACAATACTTCTTTAACTCAAACCCTCTTGAATACCGAGCTTCGTCTTTAAAGTGCTGTGTCGTTAGAATCCCTATAACGATGTGTCATATTCAGTTAGACTCAGAACGTAAAGAAAAAATAGTCATGATCTTGTATATATACCTCTTCCTTGTATCATGTAACTGAGTTTATGTCCTTTATTCTTCTCGCGATTTGGCGCCAATTCGAGATACCAAGTCAGCTCCTTCTCCACATGATATCCCCAAAAGAGCGGAGGTCTTCCTCCCCCGGCTGGTACTACATCGAATACTTTCAGAGCTGGAGTGCTTTCATCCATACCGATGACATGGCCTAGCGAGCGCAGCCGCTGTCTCTTAATTCGCTGAACTAGGTATGTCAATGGCGTCGTGTAACTCGTACAGCTCCTCGTTTCATCGAATACGATATTCGAAGTTGCCAATGCGCAAAGGACCATAAATTTTCCCCAGAACCTTTTTCTCGAAAACTCGTAACGCCGCCTCATCAGATGTTGTCGTCGTCCACGCTTCTGTACCATATAGCAGAACGGGGATGATAAGTGACTTGTAGAGTTTGGTCTTTGTTCGTCGAGAGAGGACTTTACTTCACCATTGCCTACTCAGCACCTATTTTAGCAAGAGAGCGACGAATGTTTGTTTAATGACAGGAGATATTTCGTCTTGCCCTCGTTCACTTCCAGACTAATTTGCTTCGCTTCTTTTTCCAACCTGGAGAAAGAGGAACTAACGACGCGGATGGTAGTTGGCCCAGATTGTGGGGTCTCCCTTTTTGTGGGTTGAGCAGAGCACACTTAAACTCCAATCGTCGGGGATTCTTTCGTCCGTCTATATTCTACAAAGATGGTGAAGTGGTCAATAATTACATGTATGAAATACAGCAAAAGATCGAGAGACTAGTAAGCTTATTGGGAACCAATTGAAATCTGTATGGTTCACATTTTCTACCGATAGTACTGTTTCGGAAACCTCTTTAGAGCGACTTTCGTCTAATATGTCATATACTGTCATTTTGACTCAACAGTTCTATAATGAACCAAAATATAACGTTCCGCCCCGTAAAAGTTTGGGCCACAAAGCGCATGTACTGACTGTTTTCGCTTATTATTTCGCCTATCTCATCTACTTATATTTGAGTGTTTTCTAATTCTCCAAGCACCGTTTACGCAGTCTGTGCGCCTGTCTACTAGCCAGACAGCTGTCTGTATGCCTGCTTGTTGGCACAGTTATAATTTTACACAGCAGGTATGTCAGTATATTAGCTTTGGTTACATGGTTACATTCATATTTGGTGTTTTGCTTATTTATTAGGCGTTCCAACTTAAATAATACCGCATATATGTTTGTATCTTCCGTTAACCACTGCGGTTTGCATTTCAGTTTGAATCGCACTAATGTAGACCCGCCCATTCATTTGTAGTCCGGTTTCTTTTACCCACTTTGCTTTCTTTGCAGCTTGTCAGCTTTGTTTTTATGCCAATTTTCTGCTTGAATTATTTTGAGTGCAAAATTTTGCATTACATAAACGTTATTACTCCATTTAAATTGTAATTAAACATTTTTCTATGAAAGTATGATTATTGTATGAGAAATAAAGCCAGGTGTTGTAATTGTTAAAGGTATTACATGTATTTGGAAACTTTATAGAGCGGTGAAACAATCTGAAATAAGGCTATTGACGGATCAAAAGATTACTACACTAGTTTCTTCTCAGAAGTTTATTCTACACGTTGTGTTTGGTCCCATATAATTTTTTATCAGCAAGGTATACAAGTATGATGTGAAGAATGGTGAGGTGAATTATTTTCAAGGCTTCTTCCTATGCACTATGACTAACTTCTTCCAGCTTGATTCGTTCTTGAACCGCAAACCCACAAACAAACTTCCAAAGACTGATTAAATTTCTGATTAGATTTGAGTCGGACTTGATCAACATCTCATTTTTATGTACTCAACGTATTTTGGTTAATATGTTGGATATAAATTTTGGGTAGGCCTAACTCTTTTGCAAAAACGACGTCGAGTAGACGTCAAAAAATGCTTGATAGCGGAATTAAGGAACCTACATTCAACAAACATATCATTACTGATAGTGAGACGAGGGTTTATGAATATGACGTCGAAACAATCCAACAATCTAGCGAATTTCAGCTAAAACTGGGCCGAAATTGAAGAAGAAAGTCGTTCAAAAATAACTTTGATTACAGTAGTTCTGTTTAATATAAATTCGTTCCAAAGGGTTAAGCGGTGATTAAGGAATACCACTTTTCGTCGTAAAGGACCGTATTTCTAGGCAGAAAATTCTTGGATATTCCATCACGATAATGTGATTGAGCCACCGTGTTTATAAGATTTGACTCCTATAACTCTTTTTGCTTTTAAATTTGAAAGACCCGCTTTTGGAGGCAAATCTGCTGAACACGGTAGCTGCGCCATGAGTTCATTGAAGCTATTAAGTCATTCGCTGAAGGTACTAAATACCATCCCAGTCGAGTCTTCTAACAAGTGACTTCACTTTTCAAAGTCGCAAAAATTAATTCACTTTTTATGACCGAACCAATTTCTTCTTAACTTAATATTGCAAATAATTCTTCCACCAAAATTATCAACCTAAAATTAACAGTTAAAAATTTCGTGAACAGTTTAACCATCAACAACGAACGAAAATACAACATTAACATTTTATTAACGTAATATCGCATCAAACTCTCCCGAAAGTCATCTAATAAAGCTCCTAAATGGTACTGCAAGGCAGAAAATTCCCTCCAATTTCAATCACGCATTTCGTAGCATACATAACGGCTAGACAGCCGGCATATGCCAAGAAGCTTTAAGCTACAGGGCATGACTCTGAGCTTATAAATCAAATGCTTTGTCAAACAATTGCAGCGACATCTAGCGCCAGCTTAAGCTCGACATACTATATGTAAGCGCAGGCCCTGACCAACCTCAATTTGCATTACGACATTCGCAAATAAACGAATATAGAAAAAAAAAACAACAAGGAATGTGTAGATAACAGCTGTGAAATTATCAAAGGCCGTTCGTTCGTTCGTTTGATGAAAAGGAAAGTTGCGGCGGTTCGGTGTAGTGCAATGTGCTGAATGAAGAAAATTTAATGGAGTATCAGGTGGTTGATCGATTTTAAAGCAATTTTAAGGTCGAGTAGACTTCAAGTTCAAGGCTGCAAGTGCTTATTTTGAACAGCAAATATTTATTATGAAAGTTGCTGTCGTGAATATGCGAAAAGTTGGTGGAAAACGCAAATTATGTTAGTGTGACGCAGTGAAAATTATGATGAAGTGTCTTAAATTCTGTGTAATGCTCGAATATTGAATATTTATCGATTGAGTACTCAAACTATTGGTTTTTTTTAGGAGTCGTTTTAAATTACTTTTGATTTTATTACGCCTTTTTTGTATGTTCTTGAGCGCTTCCATGGAAATGCCTGCCATATTTAAACGTATACACTGGAAAAAAGTTCTCAAAGTGGTGCTTACTTAGTCAATACTTCGGAATTAAATAAGCGGTGTTCGTACATGTGTTCCATATATACATATAGGTATAAGTATATATATATTATAACTTAAACGAAAAAAATTTATAAATTATAATCGAAGTAAAACAAATCAAAAATTATATAATAATTAAAAAAATACTAAGAGAAAAATATTTTAATACAAAATTAAAAATTTTAACCAAAACAAAGCTAAGTAGATCTCATATTCATTCAAACACAACGAAATTCCCATAGCCAAAGCTCATTAAAAAGTAGTGAAAATTCACATTTTTACGTTATGGGTTAAAATTATGTATATGAACCGGCTACCTATGAGTAATGGTTAGTGTCTTTCGAGGTAAGTCGCTTCCTCATTGTAAGCTTTAAAGTCGTCTTTAATATAGTATATCTCACAGCTCTTTAGCAATTTCACTTAAACAATAATTTCACTCGCTTATTAAAAACGAACCGATTATGTGCGGCTTTAAAAAATGTCTTAACATCTGTTTTCATACATAAGTTTTTACTTATTCGCGGCTCATAAAACTTAGTGAAAAACGTCGGTTGGGAAATAAAATTAATTTGCACTTTCGTTTAGCGCTGGCAATGCCCCTTTATGACATGCGCAGTGTCAAGCAAGTGAGCGCCGACATTATACCATATGTAATGATTAACTTAACGGTAAACTGTTGTAAGCAATTAAAGAGAATCTCAAACTCTTTCAAATCTATAAGAATTACGAACTCTGCTCCCTTGTCCACTTATTATTACATACATACATATGTACGTACAAACAAGCCGCCAGTCATAATTAAGAAGAATGGATCGAAGAATATTATTCATATATTAGAAAATTGAAATAAAAAAATCAACTTTTTTCTTAACATTATATTACGATAGGTTATAAAGGTTGCCATTTCGAGATTCCCTACTTTTTTAAACAAAAAACACAGAAATATTGGGAATATTTATTATCATTCGAAACAACATTTTTTGGCATTTATTTTTTGGGGACTATTTCTTTCAAATATTGGTCGCGGCTACGTCACAGATGGTCCATCCGTTGAGTCCAATTTTCGATCACTCCTTCGAGCATTTCGACTGGTAACTGGCGAATGACACGAACGATGTTTGCTTAAAGGTCTGAATCAAAGCGGTGTACACTTAAGGCTTTACATATTTCCACAGGAAAAATTCTAACGGTGTGATATCAGATGGGCTTTGTGGCAAATTAAATCTGCTCACCGAAATGTAATAAACCGAAGATATATGGACTGATGATGTATTCGGCACTGGGCCACTAACCGCACCAAACCGTTGTTTTTTCTGCTTTAAA
This sequence comes from Bactrocera neohumeralis, assembly GCF_024586455.1. Lineage (NCBI taxonomy): Eukaryota > Metazoa > Arthropoda > Insecta > Diptera > Tephritidae > Bactrocera > Bactrocera neohumeralis. Next base: position 28,452,398 of record NC_065923.1, read on the forward strand.
TGGTAGCTCTTGAATCTCTTCAGAATGCGCTTCGTAGAAAAGATTGTTAAGATGACGCAATTCGCAGGGATTGGTTAGCAGCCACCTGGCAAAAAAAAAGTTATTTACCAAAACACAGTTAAGTTAACCACGACTTAACCGATAATTGACCAGATATTGAGAAAATTGCCCTTAAAATGCCTGTATTTTACAATGATTGGTTCGATTCTAGTAGAAGTTTCTTTTTTGTCTTGCCGATGTCACGCAATCCAACCTCAAGGATCAGCCATCATACGTTATTTATTCATAACCATTATGCTTGAGTAAATAAATCAATAATACAGGCGATAATAATCGGTGGAAAATCTATAGATCTTTATCTGTGTGTGTTGTTGATGCTGAAATGGCCCTAAAAGTCACTTATCACTGCCACACATTTTAGCATGTAGCAATCTTTCTTCTTCCCTACACACAAATCTAAGGAACGTGGGCGCCCCCAAAGAAATCCATTTCCGCATTACAAGAATATTTGCGTCTTAACATTTGGGGTGCTAATTGCTTAAAAATGTATGAGCTTCAAGTGTGTTGAATGCCACATGCGTATGTATATATGAACTAGTGTTGCAACTTTGTAGATGTTGTAAATGAATACTGATGTAAATAAAGGGTGTTTTGTGATGTACACAATTGCAAGCGTACAAAACACAGCTTGTGACAGAACTGAAGCCGCTCGCCCTTCCTTGGCGACATCGCTTCGCTCTTGAAAAGTTCCAAGAAGATCCGACGTTTTCGAGCCAAACTTTGTCCAGCGATGAGGATAATTACTGGCTCAATGGGTAAGTATGTAAACAAGCATAATTGCCGCATTTCGGAGGAAGAGCAACCTGAAGAGATTCCAGAGCTGCCATTTCACCCAGAAAAAAAAACTGTTTGGTATGGTTCGTGGGCCGGTGGAATCGTCGTTCCATATTTCTTCAAAAATTATACCGACTATTTGATGCCTAAAATTGAAGCTCGTGATCTCCACTTCCCACACATCGCATCAATCAATAGATTTATTGAGAGAAGACTTTGGTGAGCAGATAATTTTACGTTACACCGTTAGAATTTTTTCAGTGGGGATATGTAAAGTCTAAAGTCTATGCGGACAATCCCGATTCAGGCATTGGAGTAAAACATCACGAATGTCATTCGCCAGTTACAAGTCAAATTCGTGAACGAGTCATCGAAAATTGGACTCATCGAATGGATCATCTGAGACGTAGCCGCAGCCAACATTTATTTCAAAAAATAAATGTCAAAGCATGTTCTTTCGAATGATAATAAACATTCCTAATTAAATTTAAAATTTCAGTGTTTTTTTTTTTAGAAAGGCAGGGAGCCTCGAAATGAATCACCCTTTATATAGTGCCATATTAGCATGTTCTTCTAAATTACAATACGTGTCTTGCGTGTGCTTCATCCATCATAAAATGTACTATGCAACGTCGGTTGCACGAAATTTCTTTGAAGCGAGAATTTTGAAATGACACTTCATATTTGTCAACATCATTTCATCATCTATGTATGTATGTATGCATGCATAAAGTTTTGTTATTTGTTTGTTTTAACTAAAAATTTCATTTAATTTTTGTTGAGCGTTTTGGGCTTTCAAGTCTGCCGACTGACAAATGCGCAGTTTAAGTGAAATCATATTAATGGGAAATGTTGGAATTACATATATTATATATTAATGTGTAAACATATGTACATATGTATATAAGTATATAAATTAGTCATACATGCTAATCTTAAATATTCTATACATAATATTATATACTATACATATGTATGTATGTATGTATGGAAATGAATTTTTGTAATTGCTTCTTAATCGCAACCGATGATTCAAGTATTACCTACATCTGATCAAAATTGACCCGGACTACATTCTCTCACACTTTAATACTAATTTTTCGTATAATCTTCAAATAGGCTACTATTACTAGTATATATTTCATCTGATCAAAATTGACCCGGACTACATTCTCTCACATTTTAATAATAATTTTTCTTATCATCTTCAAATAGGCTATTATTACTAGTATATATTTCATCTGATCAAATTTGAACCGGACTACGTTTTCACACTTTATAATACAAATCTTTATTATCGCCTTCAAAATAGACTCCTGAGCTAATATAGGTATGGTAAGGCTCATTTCAAGTTTCCATACATTTGCTGTTAGCCTCGGCTGGCATGCCTTTCAGTACCTTTACCAAATTTTTTTCACTTTCGGCTCATTTTTGGAACTGCATTCGCTATATTGTTGAACAGTTTCGACATCTTACTCACAAACCCACGTCTAGTCATTAGTGCATTTGATGTAAGTAGGGTCGTCAGCCATATTGCCAAGCATCTCTTGTGTGCTCTACGCGACGTTGTTTTTGCAAAAGATTGTGGTTTTTTTGGTACCTTTGATACCCTTAAACCCAAATCATTAGCTGAAAAAAGTCTTTGATGCCAATATTCGTCAAATATTTGGTCTCTGCTAATTTTTTGTCATTATTGCCTGTGTTTACTAAAATGTGAGATCGAAGCATCCGAATTTTAGCCGTAAGTAGGGATATAGTGTTTCAGATCAAATCAGGCGAAATTTTCTTGCCTCTTCCGATAACTTTGTTATTGAATCTACTTCGATTTCCATCGAAAAACGACTGTTTTTTTATCCATATAGACCTAAAGAGGGCTTTCAGGATCTTTAAGATCGAAATTGGCGGCACGAAATTTATGGCATTGGCGTTCGGGCTACATATCTCCGTAATTTTGGCCTTGCTTGTACTGCATTTTTATCCTTTTGATAGCAAAACAGTAAAATATGCCGAAAGTGGTGTTCCTTCCATCTTCGATAGAACATCAAACAAAAGCTATTTCAAAAAATTCTAGAAAATTGTTTATAAACAAGCCTTTCTATATCAGCTGTTCAAATATAATGTATAACGGCGGTTAAGTGTGAAGTTGGCTGCGAAAAAGATCAAAAAGATCAGCTGTTGCCATCAAACGAGCGTACATAGTGTACAATCAATTTATGTAAACGAATTTAGTTGAGAGTGCAAAAGAAAATAATATGGAGGTTCTAGAAAAAAATTGTTTTCATGTCTTTTTCTTCTTTATTGACGTAGACAGCGCTTACGCGGTAATGTTTGTTTTGTAGTATTATCAAAAAAAAGTCCTGCTCTAAAGACTCTATGGTAATGGCCTGATTCTTACTACATCGCAGGTATGGGGTTACTGATAATACCACCAGATTGACTCCCTGATCCAATAATAAGTGCTGGTATGAAGTCAAAGCATGAGTCCAAAGTTAACGAGTGTTCAGACCCGCATTTAGAAACCCAGATTTTCTGAGACTGACTATGCAGAATGACATTAAGCGCCATGGTTGGTGCACTACATATGCTGATGAACGCCGCTTGTTGAATACCTTCGAGCATACATACAGATATCCTACATATAGCACATACTGGGCTTGACTGTGGTATCGTAGAGCCAAGAGAGTTGAGAGATCTCAACTTTTACCAATGGCCATTATTGGAATTATGACAAATGACGTTATCTCCTGAGCTAGAGGTGAGCCTATTTACTTTTCCAACGTAGCAGACACAACTTCAAATAATATTCACCACAAAATTGTAACAAGAAATTGTTTTCAAATACTTACAACGGTAAATATTCAGAGAAAGAAAATAATATTTAGAAAAATATCACTGAAAACGTTAGTTATATGTGCTGTAAATTAATTTTGGAACAAAAAATTATTATTGAGTAATATTGAGTTATGTTGTTTTTATTACAACGAGCGATATAATTTAGAAAAATCTCACTGAAACAGTTAGTTATACATACATATGTGCTGTAAATTAATTTTTGAACAAAAAATTATTATTGAGTAATTTTGAGTTATGTTGTTTTTATAGCAGCGAGCGATATAATTTAGAAAAATCTCACTGAAACAGTTAGTTACACTTACATGTGTGCTGTAAATTAATTTTTGAACAAAAAATTATTAGTGAGTAATTTTGAGTTATGTTGTTTTTATTGCAGCGAGCGATATAATTTAGAAAAATCTCACTGAAACAGTTAGTTATATGTGCTGTAAATTAATTTTTGAGAAAAAAAATCATTATTGAGTAATTTTAAGTTATGTTGTTTTTGTTGTCAACGATAAAATTTTTATTGAAAAAAGTTAAAATTAAGAAAAAAATACCTGACACTTTCTATACATTTATTTTTCAACAAAATCATTATTGAAAAATTTGGAGTTATGTTGTTTTTGTTGTCAACGAGCCATATAAAGACTGATAAGGGCCTTAAAATAATGTTTTTGGTACTCAAACCCCTCTCTTTTCATTTATATAGAATTATTTAATTAATATACAAAATTTTAGTCCAATAAGTACAGTTTCGCCTCGGCTTTATTGGCCACGAATGACATTCGGAAGTTTGGTGATTTGCTAATTACTTATTTGCATAAAAAATAAGTCGCGTGCGTTGCGTTACAACGTAACGGCATATTTGCGCACGTGGAAAACGCAAATTGTCTCAAGTTGTAAACAGCTTTTGCACACACAAATACACATTTATACACACACCCATGCATGTATACGGATCGGTTGCAAATATTACCGCATAGAAGTTAATTTTTGCAGCCAATTGGAATGCATAAACAAAATAGAAAGCACGTAAACACAAAAACCAACAATAATAATAGCAACAACAACACCAACAACAACAAGATATCGAAACATTCCAGCGTGCACGCGCACAAATATTGCGTATACGTTGCGTCACCCAGAACATGGGTGGCCCGATAGAGTCCGTGCCTTTTGGCCTCTCTCTATGTGCACATACTTGCATACATAAAAATGTTCATAGATTCATACATATGCATCAATACATGCGCACTCATCGCATGCGTGACGGTCAATGTACATACCTATGAATTATGGAATATTTCAGCGTTGCATCGGCAGCTTTTGATTTATTGCACATGTGGCGTGTGCGAAACTATAACACGTGTCCATATATACAAACATTTTGCACGAGCATGCAATGTATGTATGTGCGCCTAGAATTTTCGCACACTTTAAGCTTATGCTATTTAAATAGTTTGAATTAAGTTTTCTTTAAATTATGCATTTTGAGGAGGCACCTTGCTCCTGGATAAATATTTACATTACTAAGACTAAGGAGTTTGATAATTGTTTTCTTCGAATTCAATGGGGAATGTTTATTATCATTCGAAAGAACATTATTTCGCATTTATTTTTTTTAAGATTATCTCTTTCAAATGGTGGCGGCGGCTACGTCTCAGATGGTTCAATTTTCGATGACTCATTCGAGTTTTTGGACCGGTAACTGGCGAATGGCACACTGAATCGAAGCGGGATTGTCCACAGAGACTTCTGACTTTACCTATCCAGGAAAATGTCTAACGGTGTGATATTGGTGGCCAATCGACCGACCCAAATCGTGAAATTATCTGCTCACCTATGTATTCTCTCAATAAATCCATTGATTGATGCGATGTGTAGGAAGTGGCGCCGTCTTGTTGAAACCAAAAGTCGCCAAGATCACGAGCTTCAATTGCAGGCATCAAATAGTTGGTTATCGTGGTGAGTTACGGTCGCCGTTGACGGTTACGTTCTCAACGGCATCATTTTTAAAGAAATGATTCCACGGGCCCACAAACCACACCAAATCGTTGTTTTTTGGATGAAATGGCAGCTTTTAAATCTCTTCACAATGCTTTTCGTTCCAAATGCGACAATTTTACTTGTTTACGTACCCATTGAGCCAGAAATGGGCCTCATCGCTAAACAAAATTTGGCTTGAAAACGTCGGATCTTCTTGGAAGAGCGAAGCGATGTCGCTTGGAAAGGTCGCGCAGCTTTAGTTCTTTCACAAGCTTTATTCTGTAGGCTTTCAGTTTAAGATCTCGACGTAAAATCCGTCCAAAGTCGTGCCATACGTCAGTCTGAGTTGCTGCGAACGGCGCCGAATCGATCCTCAACGATCTTCGTGTACACTTGCAGCTACGGCTGCTATATTTTCTTCACTGGTGAAACCTGAGTTAAAACACCTAGGATGAAGAGACTCTCGCAAAGTACTTTTTATTGACAAAAGTCGCTTGGAGAACGGAGACTGAAATTTAAAAAGTTTGCTTAAACAGATCTTTGGAATAATAGATGAGTCCCTGGTTCTAAATCTACATGTAAGTGTCTAATAAACCTTTGGCGAAATGTTTCTCGGTCTTATTTGCCTAATGATTGATGTCATTAAGTGTTTATAATTTGACGCTGAAAGGCTGCTAGATGCTACAGGAAGCTTTTTCCTGTCAGAAATTAAGTCGAAGACTTGACGACTACTAAAGGGCTGCGATCGTAGACAGATACTAAACTCTTGTTGTTATTTGAAAACTTGTCTCAGGTGGCATTTGAATTATCCCCTACAGAAAAAGTTCTACTGCGTCATTCGTGAACATCAGGGAATTTCAAACACTGATTTTTTATATTTGTATCGAGACTTCGGCTAAAATGATCAGTTATTTGCTTTTGAAAAGATTACAACAATTATTATTATTGTCTCATTTACAATAATATTGCCTCAGTGTAGCTGATATGCCGGTGTCATTGCCCACAAAACTAATCATTACGATGACAACAATAATTATGGATATTATTCAAGAGCACACTACAAAAATAAAAAAACAACAACTACAAATTGAACTTGAAATGTACGCAAATAAACAAGCCATAAAGCTCATAAAAACAACACACACATACAGCCATACATAAATAGTCATTCATACATCTGTAACGAGTAGGCCTTTTCTCAGCGGCAGCGGGAGAGCGCCAACCGCACAGAGACCGAATAGGAAATTACGCAGAAAATCGGCAAATTAAAAGGTGAAAAACTGAAATTTCTTAAGTTTACTAGAATTTTGCGCGCAAAAAGAACATAAACTATAGGCTGCAGAACAATTGTCAAGAGACCAACCACTTAGCTGCTTACCCCTAACCCCACACCTCCTTACCCGTCTCATGATTTGCGTGTATTCAGCGCTTGTTGTGATCGGGTTCGTGGGTACCTTGGTTAATAGAAATATATATAAACATATGTATGTATGCGTGTAGTTGTTGTATTCTTGTTGTTTTGTTAGTTGGCTAGTTGATGGTTACTTCGGTGCGGCCTTGGCTAGGTTTATTAACCCCATTACGTGTATGATAACAAAAAAAAGCACCTTCTGTTTGGCCATAAAAAGTTGTAGTGTTTTGACAACAACAACAACAGTCAAGTGTGTAGCTTATTTAGCGGAAAAATTAACTTACTGCAAATATATGTACATACATATATTGTATATATGCTTGGTTATCTCTGTAACTATCCGCGTACGCGTGTATAATTGCTGGCTAAATTGTCAAGTTCATTAACTCGTTGGCCACACATGTGGCTTGTTGGCTGGGAAAATGGCAGGTGGGTGTGCTTTGGCAATGAATAAGCCCGTTTGAGGGTCTATATGTATGCTTATATAAGTAGTATGTATGTATATAAGTATCTCTGATTATATATATATATATGTATATAAGTATGCCTGGATTTATACTCATCAATGTTATATAACCGAGTTCTTCACAGCCTAGTCGCCGCCAGGTTGTTTCAGGGTTGTATTTTGGGTACTTATTCCTCTTTATTGGCGAAGAAAAAGCTAAAAACAATGCGCTAGTCGTTCTTCTTTTTCGATGTTTGGCGCAAATTGGAGATTCCAAGTGTAGCCATGTTCTTCTCCACCTGGTCTTTCTAAGCGAGTGAGGTCGTCCTCTTGCTTTCAGAGCTGGAGTGATTTCATCCATTCGGGCGACATGGGCTAAAGTAGCTGCTGTCTCTCATTCGTTGAACTATGTCAATGTCGTCGAATATCTTATACAGCTCATCATTCCATCTCCTGTATTTGCCACTGCCAATGCGCAAAGGACCATAAATCATCCGCAGATAACTCGAAAACTCGTAAAGCCGACTCATCAGATGTTGTCATTGTCCATGCCTCTGCAGCATATAGCAGGATTCATAGAGTTTGGTCTGTGTCCGTCGAGAGAGGACTTCATTTCTCAATTGCCTATTCAGTCCAAGCAGCACCTATTTTAGCAAGATTTATTCTGGGTTAGATTTTAAGACTGAAGTTGTTGTTGGTGTTAATGCCAAGATAGACGAAATTGTCTACGACTTCGAAGTTATGACTGTCAACAGTAACGTGGGAGGCAAGTCGCGAGTGCGACGAATGTTTGTTTATCTGGTCGGTTGTTGATTTGACTAAAGCCACACTGATAAGAATCAGTTTGTTTGACGTTGGGCTTTAATCTGTCACACAATACGCTAGATAGAACTCGCTCACAAAAGCGGACTAATTTGCTTCGCTTCTTTGTCGAACCTGGAGAACTAACGGCGCGGTTGTTTATATCAATATCATATAAACTCTTGTAGAAGATTGTACCTCCTCTATTCAGCTCTGCAGCTGCGATCTTTAATCTTTCACACAATCGGATTATCATTTTTGGACTATTGAAGTTATGACCTAGGTGTTGCTGGTAACTAAAGACAAATGTAGGTTAGTAAACTTATTCCACTGTGTAAGTTATGGTTTCCGTTTCCGTCTTGCTATCATGGCCGAAAAATTACGAATAATTTCATTCTGTGTTTGCTGAGGTCCTCGAAAAATCAAAATACAAGTATGTTGAAAAATTGACGATTGGGCAGGAAAAAAATAAGCACTGGAATAAGGGTGATCGATAGGTCTTTGACGAATGCTGTTAAAAAGATCACGTCCATTTCACATATCGTGTTATACACCATCTTCAAAACGTTGATTGAGTTCAGGAATATAAGTCTCGACCTTTCATGGTCTTACATAGTAAGTTACCGTCAGAAACTGTTGTCAAGGTCGGTCTTCCAAAACTGTGCTAACCTTCTCATATCACAAACTGTTTAGACAGACAATCTAGCGATATTTCTTTGCAATATTTCCCATGTGACGACCTGTTTTTTGGGGATTTTTTAGGATTTTTCTACCAACGTAAAATAGTCATAAACTTAAGTAGTCTTCCTTTATTTGGCTTCGAGATACCAATACAATCTATTGGTTAAAAATTATACATCAATTTTTTATATTGAGAACCAGTTTTTTCATACAGATTTTTAGCCTGTAGGTTTGCTAAATGCCAAGTTTCTGCAAATAAAATGATAAAAAATCTTGTAACTCCGCGCTCATTTCATTTCATACTTTAGCCAACTTGTCTGAGCTATTTATAGTAAAATCTTTATTGGCGTCATTATTAATTCTTGTAAATTTGCGGTGATTTTTTAAATTTGCCAGATCTGGTTGTAGTTTGCATAAAGTCATTTGTCATTCACCGAAGTCGCACCGGCGGCTGGAAGCAAATATTCATTGAAGAATTACTAGCCGGTTTGACGCTAACCTTTGTTTTGTCCTCTTATAAATTAAATGTGTGTAAATTTACTCCTAGGCAAAAGTCTTTTAAAAAATTGCTAGCTTGTCTATTCTGCGCCTGTATCGCCACGTGTCAATCCATCAACCGCTGATCAGCAGTAATTAAATTAACTAATTGATCGATAGAAGTCTTATGGCATGGACATAAGTATGCGTAAATCACAGCTATTAGCCGCTTCTCAACGCTTTAAATAAACTTTGTAATTAGATATCCTGAAGCTATTGGAAAAAACTCGGCTCTTATAGTAATTATTAACACACGCTAGGTGTTCATATTTGCACAAATTTACTGTGAAATGTGGTTGCCTGCTAAAAATGTAGAAGTTATACTTTAGCGGAAAGTTATCTCGCTCACTGTGTAGAGTAAGGGTATTCTTGTAGGCCTCCTTAAACTTTAATTTTTGTGATAGGAGTGTTTTGATTACTAAAATACTTAGATTCCTTTGAAACCAATCATGTTCTAGGAAGCTTTTAAAGAAAAGCAAAAATAATCTTGAAAAAGAACCTCTTCGAGGCGTTCGATACCAAAGGAGGATTCTGACAAGGCAACTCCCTATCGTGCGACTTCTTCAAACTATTCGTCACTCTTGACATTCATAACTTCGAAGTCGTAGATAATTTCGTCTATCTTGAAACCAGTATGGTCCTTTGCGCATTGGCAACGGTGACTACGGCAGTCGATGGAACGATGAGCTCAAAGAGATACATATATGACGACGCTGACTAGGTCATGTTTTCCGAATGGATGAAAATACTCCAGCTCTAAGAGTATTCGACGCACTACCCGCCGGGGAAACAGAGGAAGAGGAAGACCTCCACTCCGTTGGAAAAACTAGATCGTGAAGTACCTGGCTACACTTGGAATCTCTAATTGGCACCAAACTGCGAAAATAAAGAACGACTGGTGCGGTGTTTATCCTTTTTCTTAATACCAATCGGGGTGGGTTATCTGGTTTAGATTATTTCATTCACTTGGGGGTCTGAAATTCATTATATACATATAGTCAAATCTCTAAACCAACTAATTTTGATTTAACCTGTGAAGCTGTAAAAACTAAAGCCTTTTAAGTATAGGAGTGGCTATATTGTTTTCTTGTTTACATAAGGAATAAGGCTAACAAGTCGGATAAAACACTGGATCTATTGTCGAAATTAAAGAAGCCTTCGCTAGAAAATTTAAATCTCTAGGCCAAAAACCGCCCAAAAAATGGAGCTATTACCTTTCTGAAGCTTTCGTTGGCTTGATTATAAGTAATACGCCGGAGAGAAGGATTCTGAGTTTCCGACCTACACAAAAAGTGTATATTAGCGGCAAGGCACTCATATCTTGAAAAAGTCGACTAAACATTCAGAGCTCCCTTCAGCTTGCCAGATTTCGGCAAGGCTTTCAAACACAAAATAGTGTAGAAGATCGGTCCAAGCTATTTATAAGTATTATTTCGATGAATCATGTGTATTGTTTCCTTCTTCATTTGATGATATTATCGCTGAGTTGGTCCATTGTTTTTCTCGCATATATCGGGTGATTTTTTAAGAGCTTGATAACTTTTTTTTAAAAAAAAAAACGCATAAAATTTGCAAAATCTCATCGGTTCTTTATTTGAAACGTTAGATTGGTTCATGACATTTACTTTTTGAAGATAATTTCATTTAAATGTTGACCGCGGCTGCGTCTTAGGTGGTCCATTCGGAAAGTCCAATTTTGGGCAACTTTTTCGAGCATTTCGGCCGGAATAGCCCGAATTTCTTCGGAAATGTTGTCTTCCAAAGCTGGAATAGTTGCTGGCTTATTTCTGTAGACTTTAGACTTGACGTAGCCCCACAAAAAATAGTCTAAAGGCGTTAAATCGCATGATCTTGGTGGCCAACTTACGGGTCCATTTCTTGAGATGAATTGTTCTCCGAAGTTTTCCCTCAAAATGGCCATAGAATCGCGAGCTGTGTGGCATGTAGCGCCATCTTGTTGAAACCACATGTCAACCAAGTTCAGTTCTTCCATTTTTGGCAACAAAAAGTTTGTTAGCATCGAACGATAGCGATCGCCATTCACCGTAACGTTGCGTCCAACAGCATCTTTGAAAAAATACCGTCCAATGATTCCACCAGCGTACAAACCATACCAAACAGTGCATTTTTCGGGATGCATGGGCAGTTCTTGAACGGCTTCTGGTTGCTCTTCACCCCAAATGCGGCAATTTTGCTTATTTACGTAGCCATTCAACCAGAAATGAGCCTCATCGCTGAACAAAAATAAATCGGACGTAAAGCGCGAAACACATTTCGAACCGAACACTGATTTTGGTAATAAAATTCAATGATTTGCAAGCGTTGCTCGTTAGTAAGTCTATTCATGATGAAATGTCAAAGCATACTGAGCATCTTTCTCTTTGACACCATGTCTGAAATCCCACGTGATCTGTCAAATACTAATGCATGAAAATCCTAACCTCAAAAAAATCACCCGATAGTAAATCATTTTTCCTTTTCATAAGGATTTAAAGTCATGTGAATCGGTAGTATGAATGCTAAAGCTCTACAAAATATCTATAGATCCAAAATTTCAAAAGAAACCTTCAACAAATTGGCTGAAATAGAATTCTTTCTTTAAGAAGGTTGGTCTTATCTGGTGTAATTTCCTTTCCAAAAACTCCTAAAAATGGATCACCAGATCACCAAAAATTTGTTGAAGTGGATGCTACCAATACCAGCCACTTTGATAGGTTAGGATATTTCAATCTCATTCTGGCAAAAGCTGGGCAATAAAGGGGAAAGTGAGAAGATGCCTTCCTCCATACAGCCTTCTATGAACCTATTAGACAGTGTCTAGTCAGAACACATACAATTGCGTTGAGATTGACTTTGCTAAGAGCAAGTAGTTCAGAGAACTTCTTACGATACACTCGGTCCAATGTTCGGTGTGTTTAACGTGGGTACCTGCTGACGAGAACCTTACCCCTCTCCCCATAGTATCAGAATTATGTCACCCGTCAGAAACTACTACCGGTTGAATTTTCATACTGCTCTGGATGGTTGACCAGGGGTTGGACCCCATACACAGATTACACGCATAGACCATTCACACAAGAAGCTAACCCTAATACCCAATAGATAGAGTTCGTTGCCTAAACAATTCACACACAAACGACCCTAATTGTTCGGCATTCCGACTATCAGAGATCACACCGCTAACATATAAATGTCCATCAATTCAGGTAATCCCCATACAACCCAGATCTGTAATGTCCGAGTACACCGAGCATTCTGCAATAACAGACACTCAAACCTCGACTCGCGCCCCAGACAAACAAATCGAACTATCAGATAGGCGCCTCTAATACAAAACTGCATTCAGAGGCCTATGCCGGTTCAGTAAGCAGAAAACGCAGACTAAGGCAGAATGTCTGGGTTACCATCAACAAACCTAACGTGCCGGATGTATTCGTAAGTCATCCGATGGTTAGGGCTATTGTCCCAACGGTCTTGCCACCTATACCTGACCATAGCATCTGGAACAATCTTGCTCTCAAGATATCTCTCCCTTTCCAAGTCATCATTGAAAATGTAATTATTCCGCAGCAATGACACACTCAAGTCCCTTCTTAGCCTAAATGCAACAGCACGCTGTATGACGATCTATTCTTGAGGGGGTGCATCTAACGAAACATGCATCGCATCCGTCGAAACGGTGTGACTTACAGGTAAACATGTAATCATCATAAATGTTGCCTTGAGAGGACTTTTTGGCAACTCGAGACCTTCATTGCTGTTTTCGCTGTTCCATAAGTGCGCTCCATAAGTGGCACATGCCACAAAGACGCCACGAAATATGGTGTGAACAGCGCGGCGTCTGAGGCCCCAATTACTCCGCAAAATGCAGACACCACGACACTCGGTGCCAGTAGAACCTTGTTCAAGGTTACACAAGTTCAAATTGTTGACCAGCGCTTGCCGATCTTACGGGAGGCCCATAATTACAGTGCTAAAACGCGGAGTGCCGACTCGCTTCCCATCGCACCAAATTAGTTTATAGTAGCAATGGACTCTGGGAGTAAATCTCTTAAGGAATTGAAAGAAATCGTTATGGCATTGCCATGGGTACTGAACTTCGGGCCACAAAAAAACTAATGTAAATAAATGAATAATACGTGGTGACAGTGTCATATGTGTGCTCAAGCACGTCTGAATACGATCGCACTTGCAAACTCTTTAAGCGATTTCATCAGCCACGAATTGGCCAAAAGCATATCATGGCCGTAGTAAGCCAAGAATTGGCAAAAAAAAACTTTATTGTTAAATTAGTATACAAAAAAGAAACAACGAAGCAAGAGCAAAAAGCGTAGCGAAAAAAAAGAAAAATATACAATCTTTTTCGCAAGGCTTCCGAGAGGCAAAAAAGAAGCCGAAACACGCACAAAAAAGGGTTGAATGAAACTTTTCAAAATATTATCTTTTTTGGTGCCACAAAAAGTTGTTGCTTTTTTTATTTTTATGCGCCTTTTATTATGAGATTTTTTTTGTTTTTGTTCTTTTTTACATTTGTTGTTTTTATTTTATTATTTGCCTTGCCTTGTTTGCAAATATTTTATTCGAATGCCGAGATTGCTTCTTAACCGAAAACTGGTTCCACACTTTTTTCATTTCATTTCAATATTATTGTTGCGCGTTTGCTTTGTTTTCATTCTAATCGCATTTTGTTGTTTTCTCGTATTTTGGTTGTACGTTAAGTGTGTTGTAGTTGGGCGGGCGGCGCGGGTTGTTGGCGGTTTTTGGGGTTATTGTCTCTCAAACGAGCAGTCATGCTCGGCAGGCTTTCAAGACGGCGTAGTAGCCTCGTTTACGACGCGCAACACGTGAACCTCAAGCGCTTTGTGCCAAAGTCCGTTGTCAGAATTTGGCGCGTTTTGTGTTGTACTCGTTTGTATTCCGAGTTCTTCGACTTGTCGCCGCACAGCGCGCTGAATGTGCGTAATCTCTTTTGTAAGTCCCGATTTAGTTGCGTTTGTGTGTGTGTGTGGTTAATGGCTTACGCATGATATCAAGTGTTTTAGAAAGGCATCGCTATGTGTGTAACTCCCGTACAAGTACACTCGTACTTACTACAACTGCTTGAAATCTATGCTCGGTCGGTCGCTGGAGTCCATGCATGAGCCTGTGGAGGTTCTTAGCCTCTAATAGCATGATTTGTGTGGGTTTTTCGCTGCGCCGCGTGATTGCTTGTTGCCTCTCTTACAAGTTCCTTGTATTCTTAATTGTTGTAGTTTTTTGTGCTTTCGTTTTCGCGCTTCAAGTGAAATACTATTTTAGTGGGAATGGGCGAGTCTATTTTTAGCTGAATGGTTTGGCGTATTTGATTTATGGTCGGTAGTGAAATCATTTGCAAACCGAGTAAGACAGATCTGTAGGAACTTAAGAGACACACCAAAGTTCGCTCCTTAGAAGTTATGAAGTATCAGTTAACATTTTCATCCAAAACTAGAAGTTACAGATTAGTAAAGCTAATTCTTTATTTCCCTCGAATCAGATCGGCTTCCCCAAGTCAGTCTTTAAAGTCTACATTCACCTGATGGATATGATATGTCACTGTCTGAAGGATTTTCAGATTTGTTTAGACAAAGTTCAACACTATTAGTCCTAACAAAATATGAAGACGAAATTGAGTATCACAAATTCGGAAGAAACTTCGTTTTCCTACAATGTGAAATGGTATTCATTAGAAGATAACAATTTGTAATTTGGAACTCCTTGACCAACCCTGAAGCACTGTTAATGTGTTCAAAGTTAGTATCGCCGCCCTGCTATCTGAATGGATGGTCACTTCTCTGAAGGAGGATGCACTCCGGAGCAGTAAATTTTCTGCTACCTTAATGGCTGCAACCTCGGCTTGGAAAGCACTGCAATAGTCAGGAAGTCTGAAGCTGAAGTTGATAGAGAGCTGCTGACAGTAAACCCCTTCCCCACAAGTTTTGACCCATCCGTAAAGAAGCTCACTGCCCCTTTCCTCTAACGGCTTCTTCTCACCCACAACACCCTCGCCGGTATATCGGCAGAGAAGGAGCCGCAAGAGTTTGCTTGGTCGACTCCATTAGCCAAGTGATCCGAACCCAGATTTTCTGAGTCTCATAGTAACTATCGAAGCCATACACCTTCCGACGATGTCTAAGGGTAGTATGTGCAAGATGGCGTTTAAGGCCATGGTTGGAGTGGGCCTTAGTGCAACACATATGCTGATGAGCGCCGTCCGTTGAACGCCAACTTGTCAACAGTGACGGTTTCGTCGCCCTAGGAGCAGCACATCCATCCTGGACAGATCTGAGCAACAGTTTCGACATCCCTTCACTTTCCTTCCACACCTTTATGTCAACGTTTATATTTTTTGTCCATGCAAATCGCGCCCCCACTCGAAGCCGCTATCCGTCCCCAAAAACGTGTCAAACGTGGTTTGCTCGATATAAAAGTGGTGATTTTGGCTTGGAAGACGAGGAACGTCCTGGGCAGACATAGAAGTTCGAAGATGAGGGAATGTAAGCATTACTCGCTGAAGATTGTTGCCAAACATAAAAAGAGCTCGCAGAGTCATTAAGAGTCACTAAAGCAGCCTTATTCACTCAAACGCATGGAAACTGGATGTCATTTAAATTGCAACCAAGAAACGTTGAAGTTAAATCGGATTGTAACTAGTGAAGAAAAATGGATCCCTTATGACGACCCTTAATAACACGAGCTGAACGAACAAAGCCAAATATCCATAACTCCAACGTAATGCTCTTTATTATTTGGGCTCAGAAGGTCGTGCTGAACAATGAGCTTCTAAAAGCAGATGAAACCATTAATGGGAATGCTCCGGAGTTGGCGTTTAGGCAAGAATGCTCAGCCTCATATTACAAGATCGGTTAAAAACTGTTTGGTAACCAACAGCTAGGTAGTTTTGCCTCACCCGCTTTATAGTTTAAATCTTGTCCCTTCTGACAAATCATTTGTACATGTCGATGCAGAACGCCTTCACAGAAATATGGTAGCACCAGAGCGGAGTATCAAAAATTGGCTTGATTCCATCTTGGCCGCCGAACCGGTGCGGTTCTTTTGGGGGTGGATCCACAAATTGCCAACAAGTTAGGGAAGTTTTATAATTTCAATGTTCAAGAAGAAGCGTAAGCGGTGTCTACTCCAATAAAGAAGAAGAAGAAGAAACTCAGCAGTCTCTGCCGATCAGTGCTTTTCATAATAACGAAGACCCCTGCACTTGAATAGAAATACCTGGTTCTGAATTTTCTTGACCAACCCGGTAACCAATTACAAATATACAATTCCTAAATAATATTCTCATGAGATTATCGAGCTAACGACTTCATCCACTTGTTGCTGTTGGCGTCGCTGATTGTTACCCTCTCTTGCTCTTCAGCTACACATGTTACGACGCCATCGAACTACGTGTATAAACATTCTCCAATTTCATTGACGTCTTTTTCTTGTATGTAGTATGTAGTAATTCGCCGAAGTGCGCCAAAACTGGTAAAAGACGCTTCTCTAAGCAGTCGTCGTCGCACCGCCGCTCGGTCTAACTCACCAACACCCGCTGCGCGCTGAGCTGTTCGACTCATTCGCGTTACGCTGGCTT
Organism: Bactrocera neohumeralis; assembly: GCF_024586455.1. Lineage (NCBI taxonomy): Eukaryota > Metazoa > Arthropoda > Insecta > Diptera > Tephritidae > Bactrocera > Bactrocera neohumeralis. The sequence goes on from NC_065923.1 coordinate 28,469,537, forward strand.
TTTGCTATGTACACGTTCGCGTGTGTCGCTGCGACTCGTGTCAATAACCTGTGGAATTTTTCGAATTTTTTGCGGATTTTCGTTACTCGCTGTCGCTGATCGCATTCTGTTTTGATTGCCGGTTATTTTACAATATACATACATATATTTCCCGCGCTCCCTTTCCCCTCGCTCTTGCAGTTGTTCGCGTTGCTTTGTCTTTTAGGGGCGCGCATATACAAACTTCTTTCTTTGATACACCATATAAGCGTTGTTCGCTTTTCCCCCAACTTCGCTACTCTACATACATATCTACCAAAAGACATCAATTTTGGGCTTCGTGCGGTTTGTTTTGATTGCGCGCGCTGCCGCGGAACTTAAATCTAAACACATGTGTTTTGCAATTATGAACTCAGTTCTCAGTTCCCATATGTTCGTACAACGACCAACTACGCCCCACTTGTGCACTTGTATCGTCACAACGCCACCAGCCGCTGTCGCCGCACCCCACCGTCCATGCACTTGTGGGCCTTGTAGGAGCGCCGCACCGCGCGGTATGCCGTTGCATGGCGTTCTTTTGGCTAAGCGCACGCGAAATGCCCATCCAGCCGTTCAACCACTTATCCAGTGGCTAAATTTACTGCGCAATTCCGCAATTATCGCAAACTTTCATTGGCGTTCGCGGCGTCGAAGGCGTGCGCCGCAGTGTCACTGAACCTGCGCGGCGTCAACTAAATCAGCGTGCGCCCAAAATAATGTTTACAAGCTGTGCAATGCAATGACCGGCTAGCTGCCAGATCGACGCGCGACCATCGTTTCAATGGTATAGCACCGAAAAATGTCATTGCGCCGTTAGTACTTTGCACTGACAGCGCGTGGCGGTTAAGTTGGCGTCAGCGCTTTGGTGGGAGTGTTGTTGTTTTAGGCAAGATATGCTGAGAAGGCTTTTTGTGCGAAAATGTATGGGTTCACAAATTTTTTTACCATGAAACATAATATCAAGTACAAGTTGTGAGGTGTCAAAATAATGTCTTGTCATTAAAATATTAAGCGCTTAGTTGGTATAGCGGAATTGGCTATAAGTGGGGTCATGTTTGGTTCTGGCATTTCTCTCACTAGCGGTTTATTTCAAAACTCAGTCAACAATTTTGAAGAGTTCTTTGCATAAGAAGTTCACCTAAAAAGGGCTAGTGGGTTACAAGCTAACTTTTTATAAACTCAGTAAAGTCTTGGTGTTACTGTATCAAAATCATCCTTTAGAGTAGATCTTCTCAGCAACAGAAGAAACTCTTTAATTGCTGGGCTTCTCATATTCTCAGTGATCGTTTGGTGACAAGTACTCAAAACCCCCCGATAGCTTAAAAATACGAAATCTGGCTAACCAAGTTACAGGCTTCTCCATTTGGGGGCCAAGCGTCCGGTTTGGAATTAAAGAAATTCGTATCAAGAATCAAGCTCAGGCTAACAGAATATAGGACGTCTTGTTTTGGAGGACAGGCGTGTTCTTTGGAGCTAAAATTGTATCTGACGAAGCCATCGAGCTTCTAAGCTTAACGAAATTGAATCGGTTATCTTTTACTTAGAATTGAAGCTAGCATTTTGGGAATTATGTACCTTGAATCTAGCGAAATATTGTGTGTTGGAAAAGAACTGCATTGTCGGTCCAACATTTTCCATGTCAGAAAAGGTCTCATTATCGAATCTCAGTTTATCCCACCTTCTATTATTTAATTTTTTATCAATTGTAAAGCTTTTTTATAGGTGGGGGTGGGTATAAGACAACCCTAGACTTCGTTATTACTTCGTATTTCGTTTTCTGACCGGTCCAGGTTAGGTCAGATGATTTTTCACCTGGATTACCCGCATCATGGCATTAATCCCGATCGGACAGTGTCCAGTTAGAGCTCCTACTACCATTGAGAGGTAGATTTTGCCGAAAGCGAAGAGTTCACTAGATCGCTTAGGATCAGAAGGGCCTTCTGTCTGCCCAGCTGCTGGTAGTTGACCGAAGCTTGTTGAGCTGATCTGACAACCAACATTCCAGTAGTGAACCGCTAGAAGCCCACTAAGCTCCAGCCCTACCTTTTCTAGCAGGCTCAACAGCCTTAGAGTTTCCTGTGGTCTGGCAACTTAACTGATTTGACGGGTCCAATTAGTTCTAAATATAAGCCAGAGAGAGTAAAACATGTTAATCAAAGGCGATGATATTTCAGTTTCCAGGCAAGTCATAAGACAACCCTTTAAAAACTTCCTGCTTATTATTGTCAGGTCGAAAGATTTACGTATGTACTTTCCGTGAGATCGAAGTGAGAGCCAGCATAATCAACTTTTCTCTTTATAATCAGGTTAGAACGTTTTTATTTACTATCGCTTTAGACAAATTCTTCGTTCATTTGGTCTTAAGCGGAACGATGAAACAGGTTTGTTTAAAAGAGACCAAGACAACTTCTGTGTAGTCCTCCAACTGGCTGTATTTCCTGTCCAGAGTCTCACCTAAAGCTATGTATATGGTTGCAAAAACTTCTGTATGTTACAGTTCTGCCTCTTTCTAATGTTTACTGTTGATATTCTGAGGAAAACTTCGTCTTGATATTATCAAATTATTATATTTCTTCTTCCAAAGAAGTCTTAAATGTAAAATCGTTCATACTCCGAACCTTATTTTACTACGATACCAGATTGATTCTTACACTTTTCTGTCGAACTGTTGAGCTCCTTCTCTAAGTTGTTATAAAATATGTATTTAGAGGGACTTTCAAATTGTAAGACGAAACTAAGGAGCTTACCCAGTGAGATTTCGCTGTACTAGTCGAACGAAATGGGCCAGAATACCGGAGTATTATTTGCCCCCTAATCTGATTTACACTTTTATAAACACTTGTTTCGAAATATTCTTCACATTCAATTTTTAAATGTCAAAGGGTTTCTTTACATTTATTTACATAAAATAATTTCATTCTTCAAACAAATAACAAATCGTAAAAATTTCGAGAACATTTGAGTTTTCTCAAAATGTGCATAGTTCCTTCAGTGCTCCGCAATGCGTTAGCAACAAGCCGAAAGAATATCCCACTAAAAGCAATACGTCAGTACGCGGACTACAACAAGACGAGGGTGAACCTCAAGCTGACCGCCGAATCGACACTCATATGTCAAGGCTTCACCGGCAAACAGGCGACATTTCATTGTCAGGAGACGCTGAAATATGGCACGAAATTGGTAGGCGGTGTTTCGCCCAAGAAAGGTGGCACTAAACACCTCGACAAGCCCGTCTTTGCCACCGTCGAGGAGGCCAAGAAAGCCTTAAATCCGCACGCGACAGTGCTCTATGTACCCGCACCGGGTGCGTTCAAGGCAGTTGAGGACGCACTCAAAGCGGAAATACCGCTGATCGTCATCATTACCGAGGGTATACCACAGCATGATATGGTGCGTGTGAAGGATGCGCTAATGCAGCAGGAGAAAAGTCGCATAGTTGGACCCAACTGTCCGGGCATTATAGCACCGGAGTGGTGTAAGATCGGCATTATGCCGGGTAATATACATAAGCGCGGTTGTGTGGGGGTCGTTTCGCGTTCGGGCACACTGACTTACGAAGCGGTCAATCAGACTACTCAGCATGGACTCGGTCAAACACTGTGCGTGGGTATAGGCGGTGATCCCTTCAACGGCACCAATTTTATTGATTGCATCGACATTTTTCTCAAAGACCCCGATACAAAGGCTATTGTGATGATTGGCGAAATTGGCGGCAACGCCGAGGAGGATGCGGCTGAGTATTTGAAGCAACACAATTCCGGTGATAAGGCTAAGCCGGTTGCTGCCTTCATCGCTGGAAGAACCGCGCCACCGGGCCGGCGTATGGGCCATGCGGGCGCTATAATATCCGGTGGCAAAGGCAAGGCCATCGACAAAGTGAAGGCTTTAGAAAAGGCAGATGTTTTGGTTACAGCTAATCCAACTTTGATGGGCAAGGTGCTGGCGGATGAGATGAAGTGTCGCAAATTGATTTGAGATGTTCGGTGATGGAAGTATTATTTTGAGATAATTGCAACTGTTATTTGTGTTGTTGTGGAATCGAAACGCTGATAAATATATATTTTTGTAATAAAGAAATTATATGTTCGTAATTAACTTCATATTTATTACTGATTTACTATTTTATTTTAAATCACGTTAATATTTCATTATTTTAATAACTTAATTATGCAAAAAAAGTTATAGGTGGCAACGCCAATTCTGAACCGATTAATGAAACGATTAAAATGAATTTCAGCAGCCAATTTCCTACATCCAAACAATATCCCTTGTTGAAGATGAACTTCTTAAAGCATGAAATTTTGATTTGCAAATGTATAGGTGGCAACCCTTTACAAAAATATTTTTTATTTTTGGTATTTCAAAATATCTTTTTTATAGCCTTATTGTAGTATTTAAATTTATTTTATTCAACCTATCTTTTATTAAATTTTTCTAAATAGGTGGCAACACTTTTTCTGAATAAAATTTTTTAAACTTCTTTTATTTTAATGCCTTAATGATTATATTTAAGCCGTGATGTCGCTTTGTTAAAAAAATTATTTTCAAACAGGTGGCAACATTTAAAAAAAATCCAGAATTTTCTGTTTAATTTTTTTTAATGTTATTTTCGGATATTTTAGTTTAATATAGTGGAAAATATAAACAGGTGGCAAGCCTTTTTCTTGTTATTTGTTTTCTTTACTAGGAATATTGCACAATCAATTATATACAATATCAATATTTCTAAAACCTATAATGCCGTCACCCAATTCCTAATTAGTTCGTTGCGTAGACACCAATAAAGGTTCAAGCTTGTTTTCAATACCGACAGAGGAAATCTCTTCTTATACGTCAAACGTTGTTTGTTCTTCCTATGTAACGCTACAAAAAACAACTTTATTAATAACCAGGTGTGAATTACATAAATATGTCAAATATGAAGCAATCAGTGGTGGAAAACAACAATATTGTTTACTTCGATCGCGGTTAGTTAGCGCGCCATTTGGGCGTGAAGGTGTTAATATGAAGTTGTTGCAAGCAGACAACAATATTCGGTTACAACAGCTAAGAGAAAAGTACAGTTTTGCTGCGCATAAAGCGCTTGATACTGTTAGAAATTGAATATGGATGCGGTTTTAATGCAACTGGTGTCTACAGATTTGTTTTTTTGTTATTCTACAATGAGAGTTTTTGTTGTAAGATTCCTTTATTTCCGCTGTATGGAGATACTGGTGATTATAGTGTATCTGGAGACCTTGGCACTAAACAGGCTGCAAAAAATTTTTCGAAATGTTTCAGATATTAAAATTTAAGGCAGTTGAAATTTCGAAATCCCGAAAATTTTCAATATTTCTAGGACGCTAAAAAAATTTATTCAGAAGTAAAGTAATTCTGTTTAACTAAATTGTTAAAAAGGAAATTTCGGGATGATAAAAGTTTTCGGGACTGAAAAGTGAAAAGTGAAACGAAATGTTTAATTTAATTAAACAGTGTCTCAAAATATTGAAATTTAAGGCAGTTGAAATTTCGGGATCCCGTAACATTTCGGGTTTTCTAATACACTTAATAAAGTATTTCGCTTTTGCTAATATTTTGTAATTGAACAGTGGTTCAAAATATTAAAATTTGCGTCAGTTGAAATTTCGGGATCCCGAAAATTTTTGATATTTCTAGGACCAAAAAAAAAAAAAATTTTTCAAAAGTAAAAAAATCTGTTTAACTTAATTGTTAAAGTGAGAATTTCGGGATGCCGAAAGTTTTCGGGACTACTCAGCCTGAATACAATTTTTATTTCTACGAAGATTTTAATTCAATTAAACAGTGCCTCAAAATATAAACATTTAAAGCAGATGTAATTTCGGGATCCCATAACATTTCCGGTTTTCTGATACACCAAAAATAAATCTTGTGTATAAATAAATTATTTCGATTTTGCTAATTTTTTTTAATAATCTTAAAGAATCTTATTTAAGTATATTGCTGAAAGCTTTCGGGACTGCTGAAGAAAAAATGTGTTTAAAATGCAGAGTTTCATTTAATTGAGCGTTACTTCAAAATATGCAAATTTATGATAGTCCAAATTTCGGGACTGTTTGCCACTATATGGCTGTTGAAATTTCGGGATCCCGTAGATTTGTAGGGTGCAATTAAATATTTTTCTAAAAAATAAAATAGAGAAAATTACTACATAATGTAAATTTTTAGCAAAATTCAGTATTCGGGATCCCGAATTTTTTTCGGGACTTAGATTATATAACAATTTACTTTATAGCCGCAATTTTAGCAATACATTTTACCCTTTCTAACGCAATTTTACACAATTTTTCTTTACCATGTCTGAGTCTTTGAGAGGGTAAATGAGAACAACGGCAGCTGCGGTAATGACAATTCTTTTTCGCACTTACACCAAATTTTTCTTTACTCAATAGGCATACATGAATATGCATAGTACATACAATAATACATATATGATATACTTGTATGTGTATGTATATGAATGTGTTAGGTATATAACATTGAGCGCAATCTCCCCTATTTGTCTTGCAACAATCAACAGGTGATGGCTCAAGCCCCTGTAAGCCAGGAGCGCGTCTGTGAGTATTCTTACCTGAGCATGCATCTTAGCTGCGCGTAATTAATGCTTGACTGCAACAGATGTTGCCCTCGCAATGCATTTGCTCGCTCGTTGCAGTTTGTTTACATTTCCGTCCGTCTTTGCTTACTTTGCGAAGAGGATTAAGGAACTGCGCAGTTGTAAACGCGCGCAATGCCCAGCAGTAATGCTTTGTCATATCAAGGTGTCCTTTAAAAGGGATCCTCTGAGGCAAAAGGTACGAAGCAGACTTGAGCTGCTTGTGAAATGAAGCAGGTGGCATGGTTAGCGCGTGCAACAAGTCATTTACATTACCTCTAGGGGTCACACAATCGTCCTGGCAGATGTTCGAGCGTTTGTTCTTGTTGTAGCCGTCGCGCTACTTTGTCATTAATGCAACAACAGCAACAGAGAATGGCAAACTCCAGCTGCAATTGAACCTTTTGTGTGGCTCCAACTCGTGGCAAGTTGACAGAGGAATAAATGTTGCAGCTGCTTTGTTTTTACGGTGGTATATATGTACTTACGTTGTTTTGGCAGTTGCACGGCGAATGTGTAGACTGTACTTAAAGGATCGTTGACTGCAAGAAGCATTTATTAGACGGAGAAGATATTTGCAGCTATCACACTTTAATTTAGTTGGAAGCCGTAGAAGAGGAGAACTCCCGTGTTCGAACTTATAAATTGGCAACACGCTTGGTAGCCGTACACTCCCGTCAGTTCGGTGAGATGTCTGATCGTATGCGCTCCCAAGTGTCTAAGACTTGAACTCCCAAACGCACTACAGTCAAGAATAGATGTTGAGTTGTTTCATTCCTAACCTTACAGCATGGACGCCAACAGGACAATGACCTGTTAAAAGCCTCACAACTAGGAAGAAACTAGCATTACTGAGGGTAAACACTAGATCTCTTGCGATTGATCTTGGGCCGAAAGGCCTTTGCGATAGTTAAATATACCGATAGCGCTAGCCAAGCTCCCGTGAAGCATGAGCACCGACCCGCTCCCATTCTACCGATAGCGGTTCTGTGGTATCTTTCCTTGTTAGCTCATCAGCTGTGCAATTTCCTGCGATTCCGCTATGGCCTGGCACCCATACCAGTTTTATCACAAATATGCTATTGATAGCGATGTTACGCCCTCCTCGACCAACCCTGAATGCACTGCTAATGAGTTCGAGGCTAGTATCGCCACTCTGCTATCTGAATGAATGATCACTTCTTTGAAGGAGGTTTTACTCCGAAGCAGTAGATCTGCTGCTACATGGCTAACCTGGCTGAAGACGGCAGTAGTCAAGAAGATGGAGTTGATAGAGAGCGCCCTCTCGCGCTTGAGCAGTAGTCAACCCAAGTTTGTAAAATGATGGAGTTGATGGAGATACGTGTTTCTTTAAGAATCATGATTCTCTGATAATAAACCCTCAAAGAAAAACTGCAAGGATTTATCGTATCAGCAAACATATCATTAGAGAAAAAACTGTTTCCAAAGTGGTCCAGAGAAAGGCGAAGTAGATACTATGCGAGTAATACTTCCGTCGAACCGGATGATTTTGTTGGCATCAACATTTATAGTTGTAGCCATTACAACAAATCGTTGATAAGTTCAAATCGCTTCGTCGATACATGATTCAGCACAGTGTTTGTAATTTCTAAGTGGAATCCCCGGTGTGTTCGCCGAAGAAATCCGCATCGAAACCTAACCGAATCTAATCTAAGAATCTGAGTAGAAAAAAAGGCATCAAACCTTACAAAATTCTGTCTGAAGAAATCGTCTTTCAATCAAATTTTACAGATGATTGAAAGGTGGTTTTCAACTACTACTACCGCTAAGTGGAAACTAAGAAACAAAATGTTAATTTTTATGACTAATAATATAGAAATTATTAATAAAGGGTGATCTATATAGAGGTTCCCTACTTTTTTTAAAGAAAAAACATAGAAACTTCAATGGGAAATGTTTATTATCCTTCGAAAGAACTTTTTGTGGCATTTATTCTTTTGAATATTATCTCTTTCAAATGTTGGCGGCGGCTACGTCTCAGATGGTCCATCCGTTGAGTCCAATTTTCGATGACGCGTTCGAGCTGTTGGACCGGTAACTGGCGAATGACACGCGTGATGTTTTTCTGCAAACCCTGAATCGAAGTGGGATTGTCCGCATAGACTTTAGTCTTTACATATCCCCACATGAAAAAATCTAACGGTGTGACATCACCTGATCTTGGTGGCCAATCGACCGACCCAAAACGTCAAATTATCTGTTCACTGTAGTGTTATCTCAATAAATCCATTGGTTGATGCGATATGTGGGAAGTAGCACCGTCTTGTTGAAACCAAATGTCGCCGATATCACGAGCTTCAATTTCAGGCATCAAATAGTCGGTTATCATGGCGCGATAACGGTCGCCATTGACGGTTACGTTCTCACCGGCATCATTTTTAAAGAAATATGGACCGGTGATTCCCCCGGCTCACAAACCACACCAAACCGTAATTTTTTCTGGATGAAATGACAGTTCTTGTATCTCTTCAGGTTGCTCTTTGTTCACAATGCGTAAAGTTTGCTTCTTTACAGACCCATAGAGCCAGAAATGGGCCTCATCGTTGAAGAAAATTTGGCTCAAAAACGTCGGATCTTCTTGGAACTTTTCAAGAACCCATGGAGCGAGACTTTGTCGCTTGTGAAGGTTGAGCGGTTTCAAATCTAAAAAAAAAAACACAAAATATATTCATCATATTATAGAACAGGGTTTATCTAAATTTTACTGGTTCATTATACATATGTATATATTTTGCAGAAATCTGCTTACATACCCACACAAACACATCTATGTACATATGTGTGGGTATGTCGAAACATTTGCTTCTTCCTTGCTGTCTCTTTAAAAGCATGAAATTGCCATCCATCAAATACGTTGCTTGCGAAATGGAATTAACTGTGTGTAGAAGGAAAGAAAATGAGAGAAAGCAAACAAAATATTTTCACAAACTCGTGACGCACATGTTGATATATACCTACATATAGCATGTATATAACGTGAATTTAAGCATGTGGCAGAAGCTAACACAATGCCATGTCACAACAATAATGTGATGAACAACAACAACAACAAAAACATAAAAAACAAAAGTGACAAGACAACAAATTCCATATATTCGCTTCCGCATTCCTAATTAATAACTCATGCCGCACAACAATGCCACAAGGCGCGTGCAACCAAGTGACGTGCACATGGCAATCTTTGCCTCTGCAAGCGTGTATGACTTAATGTGCTTGTGTGTGTGTGGCACGAAACTAGCGAAATAACGTAAACAAACTAGTCAACTAGCTGAGGTGCGAGTGAGGGGGAGGAGGCGGTGAAGATGGTAGTCGGCGTTGTGTAGCCAGCGTTGCATGATGTGTTGCAAGCTGCAAATATTTCACAGGTTTGCGTCATAAATTACAGCAGATGAGTTATTTCGAGCTGAGCCACAAATATATCTCGTAAACATTTTGCTCATACATATGTATGTACCGTTATATGTAATATTTCTGTCTAATTTGGGTTTAAGTTTATCTGAGAATGAATGAAGATTTTTAATATTTTTCACAATTGTACTTGCGTTTCACCTCCTCAAGTCCATTGATGCTATAAAATATCGATAAGGTGGCAACCTTCATCATCTTCGGCATGCTATCTGATACCTAAGATCTTATTGAATCTGCTAAACTGACAAATCTTATAGAGGGCCTAATAACAGGTGACCCTAGTGCTTGTTCAAGAACTGAAGCCGCGCGACCTTCCCAAGCGAGATCGCTTCGCTCTATGGTCTCGATGAAGCCCATTTCTGGCTTAGTGGGTATATAAACAAGCAAAATTGCCCCTTTTGGGGGGACGAAGAGCCACTTGAAGAGATTCAAGAGTTGTCATTTCATCCAGAAAAAACAAGGTTTGGCGTGGTTTGAGGGCCCGTGGAATCATCGGTCCATATTTCTTCAAAAATGATGCCGGTGAGAACGTAACCGTCAATGGCGGCAGTTATTGTGTCATGGTAACCGACTATTTGATGGCTGAAATTGAAGCTCATGATCTCGGCGTAATTTAGTTTCAACAAAACGGCGCCACTTCCCCGCATATCGCATCAATCAATGGATTTATTGAGATAACACTTCAGTGAGCAGATAATTTCATGTTTAGGGTCGGTCTATTGACCACTAAGATTGTGTGATATCACACTATTCGACTTTTTCCTGTGGGGATATGTAAAGTATAAGGTCTGTGCGGAAAATACCGCTTTAATTCATGCCTTGGAGCAAAGCATCAAGCGTGTCATTCGCCAGTTATCAGTCGAAATGCTCGAACGAGTCATCGAAAATTGGACTCAACGGATGGACCATCTGAGACGTAGCCGCGGCCAACATTTGAAAGAGATAATCTTCAAAAAATAAATACCAAAGAATGGCCTTTCGAATGATAGTAAACATTCGCCATTAAATTTGAAGTTTCTGTGGTTTTTCGTTAAAAAAAAGCAGGGAACCTCGGAATGGATCGTCCGATTCGAGAAATTATAGATTAAAGTGTCTGCTGAAACTATATTGTACGGATATATAAACGATGTATTAAAGCTCCTCAACCATATTTTTAATGCGAAGGATTGGCCGGACTCAGGAAATCGACTAATTCCACAATAAGCACGTGTCCTGAGATATTTTAAATAGGCGCCAGATTTATTTTTGAAAATTTCATTCCCTGAAGCTCAAAGCGTTGAAAGGTTAATGGCTGTCGTCAATCATTGATGGTCACATTATTGTTGGTCTAAATTTAACAATTTGAAGGCGTCAAATACCTGTAGATTCTTGAAAGTCATACATACATACATATGTATGTAGACGAAGGCAACAGTTGTATAACGAAAGAATGAAAGCAAAAGTTGAGTCAGCGCTTTCGACAGCAACAACAACAATGACAACAACCACTGCGTGGGTTTATTCGCTGCCATAGATTAGAGAGAAATGTCGTAAGACAAATCCGGAAGACACAAGCATCTAACACACACGCATTCTCGCTTGTCGATAGGAAAATTCATTTGTCTCTTTTAATTTCTTGGCTTTCTGGCTTTCTTTAATTTGTATAAATAAATGAATGAACTATCGTTTATGACACCACAAATCAACAAAAGTCACGGACAAAAACAAAAATGATGTCAAATTGTTGGCGTTCGAACGAAAACAACTTTCCTTCGGCCAAGCGTTTCACACATTATGACGTGTGTGTATGTTTATTTGTGGGTGTGGGTGAGTGCGTCTGTGTGCACTTTGCTAATTGTTTTTCTTTCAACACCTAACCCAGCAGGTAAATATCATACTTGCAGGAATTTTGAAAAATAAATATTTTTTATTTCGAAAATTTTCATAATTATTTTTACTTTTCAAAAATGACCAAGTAAGAGTAAATACCTATTTGTTATGGCGAGCGCTATAAATACTTGGTTTATGGAACAAAACAAAGATTATAATTTTTTTTTTGTAAAATGTAGTATTTGATCTTTGTTTCTTGAGAGAGAGAGGACTTAACTTCTCAATTTCTACTCAGTTCAAAGTAGCACCTGTTGGCAAGAGTTATTCTGCGTTGGATTTCGAGGCTGACTATCATATATCTCTATACTCTATTCTAGGATTTTATCTAAGTTAAGTCCTGGTTTTGTTAATAATTGTATTGCCTAAAAATCTCGTAGATACGGTAAGATACCTTCCTGATTCATCTGCAACCGTGGGTAGGTCGTCTGAGCCAAGTTTAGGTTAGATTTAGTTCGGTTAGGTTAGGTTAAATGGTTGATCATAACAGAGATCTTACTTGAACAGCTTTTAGTGCTAGTCCATAGTGTTGGTTTGGGCCAAGAACACAAAACTTCGCCAGTTGCCTCTATACTTTGCGTGGTCCCGTCAGTTGTACAATCCAAGTACAGGCAGGTCCGTATGTAGTTGGTACTTCCATTGAATGTGTGTGAGCTCTTGCTTCTGTTGTCCATGCAAAGTTGAAGGACCACTAGAAACACCTTCTATGCGTACTCTACGTCGCCGTAGAGCTCATATAGTTCGTGATTCCATCTAACTTCGTTACGACTCCAAAGACTTTATGGAGAACAGTTGTCCTGAATGCCATGAGTGCTTCCTTAACTTAACATACAGACCGTAGAGAGAGAAGCACCCTGTCTAAAAGCTAGTCTGGTATTGAACGTCTTGGAGAGATTCTTCCTGATTTTGATTGTGCTCTATGTAGTTCTGATTAACCGTAGGCAGGTCTAGTCAGTACTATCGAAAAGGATTTTGAAGTGTTCGAGGTTATTCCCTAGTATTTGACGTTTTGTAAAAATCTGGCCCATGATTATGATATTTGCCAGGTCTAAATCTACTCTGACAAGACCCAATTAGTTTATTTAAATTGAACAAAAGATCCATCAACTACTGCTACTGTTGATATCTCCAAAAGCTCAAAAATTTAGAAAAGTCTTGAACCCATTTTCTTTTTGTTGATATCTTCTTTTTAATCAAGACGATGGAAATGTCGAATTTACGCTCATTTGGACGGATCTTAGTTGGGTGGATGATCACTGACTCACTTATCAATTGTGTAAAAAAGACTATTCAAACAACAAAAAATCTGGTTAAATGTTTAGGAGGATTACAAGTATAAGGAGACTCTGATTCAAAAATTTGTGTCTCAATAGTCTCATAGAGCTCTTATTTACCAATAGCACTGACTTATCCAACCGATCTCGTATTTAAAGTTCAGATAATTTGTGTTTGGCAATTTTGGTTTATGATTATGACTTTCGGTGAGCCAACCAACCAACCAACCAATTGTCGGTATCTATTATATTCAACTAGATACAAGTATTAGTACGAGTTTTTTCATAAAACAAAAACATATCTATGAAAAAACAAATAGTATGTACTTGAACATTTTATTATTTTCCGGTGCGGTGAGCGCTGATTGATTTGTCCATTGCGTAATTGCTGACCCAGTTTTAGAAAATTATATGGCATCACAAACGTACATATGCTTATTTTTAGCGACAATTATTTCACAGTGCGCCATCATGCCATTTTCTCCCTTTGTTGCGGGTAAATGTGGAAAGAGAGAGCTCTCAGTTCTTCCGGCCGCATTCGTGAGTATTTGAAAACAGCTTTCGTTTGAGTTGCCTAATGGTTTTTATTTCATGGATGTCATAAAATTTTGTTGAAGAATACTAGAAGATATTCCGCTTTGGAGTTTCCAAACCACTCTTAACATCTATTCGGATGGTTCGAAAATGGATAATGGAGTTGGTGCGGGAATATACTGACAAGAATATGGCAGAAGGTACCCTTTCAAGTTGCCGGTCCACTGCTGTATATTTCAAGCTGAGGCCTTTGCTATAGCGATAGCCGCGGAGCTGGCCTTTAATGCACCTTCAGGCAATTCTGCAGTCAACATCTACGTAGCCAGCCAACATCAAGCAGCAATCAAGGCAAGAACCTTGTTTTGCATATCGGCCAGAAGTGTCTTGGGAAGCAGGACAGCAGTGGAAAGTGTTGCCAGAAACAAGCAAATTCATTTCTACTTGGTGCTAGGCCACAAAGGCATCGAGGGCAATGAAATAGTGGACGAGATTGCCAAGGACGTGTACGGCTAACGCCCGAAAACGTGATCAAAATTGGGAAAGCCATGCATTGTTCTTTACGACGATCTGGGGAAAAGCATGGTAAAGAAAATCAAAAGCCGGTGAAACCACCTATCTGCGTGCAAAACTGCAAAAGTTATGTGCAGAACGGTAGATTTAAATTACACAAAATCCTATAGGATCGGATACTAATTGGTCACAGTCTTATGGCGACACACACCCGCAGAATGGGGATGACAGAACGAGAAGACTGTAGGAAATGCCTAGAGTAGGGTATCAGGGAAATAAAAGAGCATCTCTTGTGCAATTGCCTCGCATTGGCTAGATTGCGCTATAAGCATATGGGGTCCCCGCGGTATGATTCAATGAAGGAGGTATGGAGGTAAGGGTAGTGATGTCACAGAGTCTGTTAAAATTCGCGTCAAGCTCAGGCCTCCTTAAGGATGACTACTCCAGGTCCATGACCTAGTAACTGAACTCAAACTGGTATCGCAAAGGACCAAAACTGGTCTATGTGTGGCCCATTGCTCTACCAGATTAATCTAACTTAACCTAAAAGTTGAGATATTTATCTCGCAAACCTTCCAAACGTCAAAATTTGCTTGCAAAATATTAACTGTTCGTTGCTATCTCTATCGTACCTGTTGAAATGTTTCCTAGATTGTTTTAAAACTGATAGTCAATACTCCGACCTCTATTTCGAAACTAATTTATTTCTTGTACCAGTTTTTCCTTCCAAAACTATCGCTATCCTTCGAACGTCTCACCAACATCAAATTTGTATTTCAAAACCCGTCTTGTCTGGACATAATTTTACCTCTCCTTCCTACAACATCCAAGGAATCTTAGACCTCTGACATCTTAAAGAGCTCCGGTACAATTGATTAGCCTAACCTGGGCTCCTCTGGATGTTTGTATTCGCTTTTAAGATGACTTTTTTTTACAATAAAAGATAAACTTTTTTCTTTGGAAATGTTAAGTGAAGTCTCAAATCTATCTATCTAAATCTAATGAGGAAATTTCATTACTACCTTTCTCCTAAGAAAAAATTAATATCGAAAAGGCTCCCAGATGTGCGAAGAATCGATCCAAACGGTAACAGAAACCCTTTTCTGCGACCGTTTGGTTACAAGTCCATAATCAGTTTTTAGGTTAGATGTGCGACAATTAGTCTGTTTAGCAGCTGAAGAATTGCAATGGAAAGAACCACCAACTGCATTTTTCTGGTTGTAGACTCCAACTCCACAACTTACACTAGGTATAAAAACTATGATATCCCAACAGAAATTAAGGAAATTAGAAGTTTGTATATCACAACTGGGAAAAGAAGCCGTGGGAGGAGACCCAAAAGTATAACATTGAAGCATTAATTATCAGAAAACTTCGTGCTTCAGGGCTCCCGTTCTGCCAAAGGAAAATATACGACTTCAAAAAGTGAATTAGGTGAGATTAATCTCTGACATTTAGCGGCTCGAATAGCTTCCTAAACAAAATTCAAAATAATCGCTTAAGTTCGCTGGGAGCTTTGCGTCTTTTGCGTTTTGAATTTGGAAAGAAAGCATAAAATATGTAAATCTCCAACTGTGCGTTCCCTCCAATGGTTTTAGTTTCTGAGAAAATTTCTCCAGCTGCTCGTACATATTCATCAAGTTGTCAGCAATTAATTGTAAGTGAAAGCTACGACGGGGTGGCTGGTGGCCTAGAGGGTGACGGCACACCGCAGCGTGGTGCTATCCACCTATCTATGGACGTATGTTAGATGCTATGGACACATAAGACATATACTTAAGTTGCATTAGCACGCATTTGTCAAGCTGTGGGGGATTTCGGTAGACGCGTCATTTCTTTGCGCCGACACTTTGATATTCTAATAATGCGTATGGGTGGGTGTGGGTGCGGAAATGAGGCGGTGGCGATGGCGTTAAGCGGCAACAACAAAATAAGGTCACGCAACACTAAGGTGCTTAATATGATTTATTTCTGGTCACATGGCGCGAATAATATATGTAACGGCATATACTTATTTATAGTTTTGGCGTAAGCGAGTCAGGAGTAGTGAGAGCGGAGTAGAAAGCAATGGAGTGATTGGTGTGCAACTTCATCAACGAAGAAAATCACGTACCGCTTGCTTTCTACCAACTTCAAGGTTTCTACTTGCTACTGTGTGGTGCAGTTACTTGCGAAAACTACCGAATGCGACCCTGTGCTGTATGAAGGAAGAGAAATGAGAGAAGAGGGTGAGAGGGAGGTAAGAATCCCTACCGTAATGTCGAACTCAAAATTTAATTTACTTGATGAAATTAATCAGAAACGGACACTTGATACCTTCAGTTATTGTATCTTAGTAGGGGAGAGGATGAAAAATAAGGTAGAAAATAAAGGAGCCTTCGAGTATGAAGGTGTATTTTGTGCTGCCTGGAAGATGAAAGTCTCACACGAAGAACTGATGAATTACGTATGCTTTCAGTCCTCGGTAGATAAATGCTTGCTGGGGATTACTGACTCGTTTAAAAATATCTCTACGACTCGTTGAAAACTATATCTAAAGAGGTCTAGAAAATAATTTTTGACAACCTGGCAATCACCATTCCAGTGAAGAACCAGGCAACATGTCTTCTAGGATATTTGAATAGAAATCGTAGTCTCTATATATGCAATATCTCAGGCCGGATATGTGATTCAGAAAAGCTGATAGCCTGTTGGAAGACGAAAGCTGTTTTACCCTTCCCAAGTATTTAGGACGAAAACACTCCAGCTCACAAAGTATTTGACGCAGTACCCGCCGGGGGAAGCAGACGAAGAGCTCCGCTCCGTTGAAAGGACCAGGT
Source organism: Bactrocera neohumeralis (assembly GCF_024586455.1). Lineage (NCBI taxonomy): Eukaryota > Metazoa > Arthropoda > Insecta > Diptera > Tephritidae > Bactrocera > Bactrocera neohumeralis. The sequence continues at coordinate 28,486,600 of NC_065923.1, forward strand.
GGAGAAGGACCTGGCTTCGCTTGGAATCTCCAATTAGCGCCACGCAGCGAAAAGAAGAAACGACTGCCGCGTTGTTGTTAACTCGGCTATAATCGCGTAAGCGGTGTTCTACGCCAGTAAAGAAGAAGAAATATTTATGATTGTGTCAAAGTGTCCTCGACTTTCATTACAATGGATGATATGAAAGTCCTGCTAGATAAAAGTCTTAGACCAGAGTCCAATAACCAAGCAACATAAGCATCAAAGATCCTGCAATAGCTGTCTGTCTTCGATAGATAAATGCTTGTTGGAAATCCCAGACTTGTTGAGAATGACATACTTATGTCTTGAAAGTCAAGCGACCAATTAATATTCCAGTCGGGGATTAGCCTGCATGTCATTTTAAAAATCTATCCTGCTTGGACCAAAATCGAACCTCTGTGAGTGCAATATATTTTAGATCGGTCATGTGAACATTAGTGTTGGTAGCTTGGTAGAACAGGGAAACTGTTCTTTCTCGACTGATTTTTTTTAAGTCTTTGGAGACGAACCGTACGGAATACCTTGTATGGGTAGGATCAGTGGCGTCCGATCGATGACTTGTTGACGTGTAGTAGCCACAAATTTGTTCTTCAATTAAAAATCTATTAACCCATTTTTCTAATGTCCAATAAAATATTCCCTCTCCAAAGAGGAACAATGAGTCACGCAGCTATGCCTTATGAAAATCTTTCTAATAGGGCTGCTTGATATATCCGTGAAGTTTTGAGTTTCCCAATCTACAAAAAACACCCGCAGAATAATTTCGACTACCAAACTTCAAAATTTGGCACAATTTCGGGGCAGCATAAGTAAGCATAGAAAAAAGTGATCTTCAACACTCGGTTAGGTGTGTAAGTAAGCCAAAATCCCGAAGTTGATAATTTTTAGTTTCAAAACTATTATCTCACTTCGAGGTCTCGAAAAAGATACCATTTTTCAATGACGAAAATGTATTAATTTACCGTTGACTTATCAAACAACCCGCGTTTAAATTGCATTCCAATATTATTTTCCGAAAAATCTGCTAACAAACGGTAGTAAAATATTTAATAGCACGACTGATTTTTATAGCGAACGCATATCTAAATGCTTTCAAAAGACACCAACCAATAGCGTGATTTTGAAAAGAAAGAGGAAAATAAATAAAAGCACATTTTTACCAACACTACTTTGTCACATCTATTTTTGTTGTTCTTAAACTTTATGTATTTGTTTATCCGCTATTGCAGCTGGCCCTTGATCGTCGATGCCAGACGATACGTCACGCTTCTGCCAAAGATTGATGAGCGACATGTGTGACGGTGTATTTAGCCATCGGAATATCGGACGAGACACTTACAAATTTAGCTGAAACAGATTTCTTGTTCTAAATTTAAAAGTACTAATCTCATTGAGGCCGAACCGGTAGGAATTTTTTGGGTACAAAAGCGCTTTTGTCTAACATTAGCGAAGGTTAGGATTCCGAGACTATTTAACAGTAGCACCTTGTGTAGATATTAGATATTATTATAGGGATCTGTGGTGCTTAGGATCTGAGTCATCTCCTTTTAAAGCAGGGAAGGAGTAATATGGGACCGGATATGTGATTATGAAAAATCGGTAACTTGTTGGAAGGCGGAAATTTTTTTCCATTCCAATTAATTTTTATTGGGCCAAAGTGTCATCCAGTTATTTTATAATGATGAGATATAAGAGTTCAACTAGATAAAAGCCTTGAAGTACATAAGCTTCTATAGACTTATAATAGATATCAGTCTTCGATAGATAAATGCTTTTTGGGAATCTTTAATAGAGGATTAAGAGTACTTGGATATGACACTAAGATTCCAGTTTAAGGTTTCTAGAACTCTATAGATCACTACATGTGGAATTGCGGGTGGGAAACTCCTCTCTTTTCTCTTATAGTAGTGATTTGAGGTCAAAGTTTATAACTTCTTTTTGAAAGTATCGATGGCTTGCCTGAGATCGCCCGCTTAATCTGGTTTTCAGTATCCAAGGTCTTTTTGTACTGCATTTATTTCCTTTATTGGATATGACACTAAGATTCCCGTTTAAAGCTCCCTAAATCACTTCAAGTGGAATCCGGGATAGGAAACCTCTCTTTGCTCTTATAGTTGAGGTAAGAGGTCACAGTTTATAACTTCTTTATAAAACTTTTGCAGTAAATGTATCGATAACTAGACTGAGTTCGTCCGTTTAGAACGCTTAACCGGGTTTTCATTTTATGAATGAGTATCTAAGCTCTTTTTGTACTGCATTTATTTTCTTTCTGAAGATACTGTCGCCTACAAGATTCCAGTGTTATTTATAAAAAACAGGAAAGTTTTTTCACATTCCTTATTAAAAATAGGAGCCACATTATTGCAATCTCAAACAATTTATTATAAATGAAGAAAATCTAGAATTTGTCTCCAGATAGCCAGTTCTTACTCGAAGCTTTATTTAGTTATTCCAAAATTCCAAATTTATGTCAAACAAGATCTATTGGATTATATTGAAATCAGTAGGTTACTAATGAGACAACCTGGGATCCAAACTTCAAAACGTATACTATCAGCTCTTTTCAGCAAACTGGGGGCCGGTTCATTTAGCTTTTAAATAGTTTATGTTAGTTCGCGTTTCTTGCGAATATCTTGCAGTAAATCTACACCATACTACAATAACAACATTTTAAAGGTTATTACTCGCTAAACAAGACTTGGAAGTCATTCAGCCATAGATGACTAGTCTTTGAGTAGACTTTGAGTAGTCTTGTTTTTAAAAAAATTTAAGCTTTAGCGTGATTTGTGGACCATTTACATTCAGAAAACTTAGCTGAAATGACTCTCAAAAACAAAAAAAAAGAGGGAAGACAGTTATTATGAATACCTCGATCAGCTTCATTAGTCTGACCTGATATATATAAGGAATATTGTATTTTTTATAAGTTAAAATTACCCAAATGTTTTACCAGAAAATAACTTAACTACTTAAATTCCAACTTTAATTTATCAAGACCAAAATAATTGAAGCAATATGCTGCCTACAATTAGGAGTTATGTAAAGTTTAGCGAAGTCGCACACCGCAAATTTCAACTTGAACATTTAGATAAATGCCTAGATTAGGCGAAAAGGGCTATCCAGTGACAGGGGCTGATAAGGAAGTAAATAATTTATAAGTTTAGCGCAGTCGCACACCGTAAGTTGCAATAAGGATATACCTAAAAATCCTAAATATGGCTCTTAAATACCCCTTTAAATCGACAAAGCGCAAATTTGCTGTCGCGGCTAACTGCCGAGATGTTTCAACATCGAACTTGTTAACGCTGGGCAATGGTGGAAAAAATTCCTAGATGTTTTCACTTCGACTACCTCCATACAACTTTAGTAATTTGCGTTGGACAATTGCTTTAGCCATACCGCATGAAAACCTATTGGACAATGTTGACTAGGAACTCTTACGATTCAGGGATCTCCAGCGTACAACTGTAGGACAGAAGGATTTCGCAGTCGCACAAACGCTAATTGTTGTTCAACGCTTGCTAAGCTCAAGAGAGATCGAAAGGTTCAGTATTACTCTCAACTCAACAGGATAAGGGAGATCAAGCTCATTACCAATTCCCAATCTGATGTAATTGGAAAAAGGTGGAAGGACCGCTTTTTCAAGCTCATTAGATTTTCAGTCTGCAGCGATTTTGCTTTAACAAAACTATGGCCAATAAAGGACTAGCCCATTGCTTTTGATAGCGAGGTCACGCACTCGATGATCTGAAGAAAACTTTACTTTCATTAAAAAAAAAAAAAAAAATTAATTGCAGTAGTTCAATTTTGTTAATTGATCAATGTTTTATTAAGTTTTGAATAATGTCTGACCCCCATAAGTAGTAGAGTAGTAATAAGAGTACCAAGAGTCGCTTAGTTTTTGCAATATCCATCTGAAATTTGACACACGTTCTTTTCCGCCTAAGAAGTTGCTCACTTGTCGAAACAGCTAATATCGGACCACTATAAGTCTATAGCTGTCATAAAAACTGAACGATCAAAATCAAGTCTGAGTCAAGTGAAGAGAAAACTTTTATATTTGAGAAGATATCTGCATGAATTTTGGTATGGATTATTATCCAAGACTGTAATATAATATCTGAAGAAATGGTTCAGATCGGACCACTACACCATATAACTAGCTGACATACAAACTGAACAATCAAAATATAGCCTTTGTATGGAAAACTCTTTTCTTTGACAAGATATCTTCACGAAAAATGGTATGAATTATTATCCAAGACAGTAATATAATCTCTGAATAAATGATTCAAATCGGACCACTATAACATATAGCTGCCATACAAACTGACCTCTAAAAATTAAGTACTTGTATGGAAAACTCTTTTATTTGATGTGGTAACTTCTCAAAATTTGGTAAAGATTAATACCCAAGATAGCGATATAATATCTGAAGAAATTGTTCAGATCGGTATACTATAACATCTAGCAACCATACAAACTGACTGATCAAAATCAAGTTTTTATATAGAAAACTTTTCATACAACAAGATATCTGAAAATGATCAAAATCAAGTAATTTTATATGATAAATACAAACTGACCTTTCAAGTATTTGTTTGGAAAACTCTTTTATTTGACGAGGTATCTTCTCGAAATTTGGCACGTATTATTATACAAAGCAACAATACAATATACGGAAAAAATTGTCATATTAGAAAACTATAGCGTAAAGTCACCATACAAACTGAACGATCAAACTCAGTTTTCTGTTGGGAAATCATCTTTTTTTAGTTTGTGAAGGGTATTATTGCATTGGTGCTACCGAAATTAACAGCTTTTCTTGTTCTATTTAACATAATAATAAAAAAAATTTCCGTTTACATAATTTCAGCCTATTCCAATAAACTTAATTAGTACCTTGCCACCTCAGTGATTTTTTGAAATTTTTAGACTATTTTTAGATTTCAAAAAAAGCGTTTTTCCACAGCTTTTCTATACAATGTATTTTCGGTTAAAATTTGTATTATCAATTATGCTATTATTTTTGTATCTCATAAAAAGACACTTAGCACATTCACATTTAGCGCACGCTGCTCCGCGCTCTGCTGGGTCCATTTGAGATTCATTTGTGCGTAACATTTAGTGCGTATGCGCAACATAAATTTGGATAATCCCCAAACAAGCTATAAATAAGCGAACTTTCAAAGCCGTAAAGTGGCTAAAAGCGTACACAAGAAGCGACTATTAATGTTGAATTCCACAATTTACGACATTTAAATGAGCAATTACGCTAATCGAGTTGTAGCGCAAATAACTGTACGCGGAGGCATACATCAAAAAATAGAAATATATATGTGAAATTAAGTTCTAGTGAATGGCGGTTGCATAAGTCACAAAAAAAAATAAAAAAAAAAAATTAAAATAAATTAAAAAAATATAAAAAAAATTAAAAAAAAATTAAAAAATTGTAAAAATACTTATTTTATTCTTCATGTGTTGCATGTGGCAAGTGCTTTGATAAAAAGCGGAAATTTGCATATATTTAATCATACTTATGCCCTAATCACGACTACAATTTTCCACCTCTGAATAATTTTAGCTAAATTACGCTGCCAACAACACTTTGATTTCCTTGCAATTTAGAAAAAAATTCCAGCAAAAAGATAATTATTTTCAATAATAGCAAAAGGCAACCGCGAGGCTTTCAGTTATATTAAACATTTCCATTAAAAATCTAAAAATAAACTGCTGTGCTATGCAAGTAATTTCCTATAAAAATTTTATTTAATCATTCATAATGGATTTTTTTAGCCGCTCATTACTGCTTTGCTTAATTCTATTGCATTCACTAAGTTGCCACAAACACTAGGAAAAAAAAACTAAAAAAATATATAAAAAATGTTCATAAAGAAATTAAACAGCAACTATACGTGTACTTAGTATTTAGTGAATGGAAAACCGCTCGAACAAAAATTCATTAACAATTCGCCTTCATGCAACACTGCTCAATGAAATGCTGGCCACTTTGTGTACACCGCCGCCAGTGTGAACAGTGTTACCGCACTAAAGGCAATTAATTGTTTGCAGTTGACTTGTTACACTCTATTTATTGATGTAACGGCGATACAGCGGAGCTGAGCTTTAAATAATGAGCTGCTTTTTAAGTAAACCAAATGCTTTTAAAACCATTAGATATGAAAAATAAAAAAAAAAAACAGAGGAGTTAAGTTCGGGTCTAATCGACCACCCAATCCTGTAGCCAACAGCCACTTAAATACACCAAAACAAAGACCAAACTCAACAAGTTTCTCATCTTTCCCGTCGCGCTTTTTGTTGCAGAGGCTTGGACTATGACTTCTGATAAGTAGGCTTTAGGTATGTTCGAGAGAAAGGTTCTGCGGAAGACTTATGGTCCTTTGCAACTTGGCAACGGAGAGTACCGCCAAGATAGAACGATGAGCTGTACGAGATATACGGCGATATTGACATAGTTCAGCGAATCAAGAGACAGAGGCTGCGCTGGCAAGGTCATGTTGTCCGCATGGAAAGGAACACTCAAGGTATGAAATTTTTCGATTCAGTACCCGCCGGTGGAAGCAGAGAAAGAGGAAGACCTCCACTCTGTTGGAGAGATCGGGTGGAGAAGGACTTATCTGCACTTGGTATCTCGAATTGGCTCCAAATAGCGAAAAACTGCTGCACTGTTGTTAAGTCGGCTATAAACACGTAAGCTTTGTCTACGTCAATAAAGTAGAGGAAGAAGAAAAGAAGATGCCAAATCACTTGAACGATTTAAAAGCGACGATTTTGGCTTTGAAGACGAAGTAAATCCTGAGCTTTCTTTCGAAGATTAGGAGGATAAACATTACGCAATGAATATTGCTGATAAATACACAAAAGTACGCAGAATCTTTGGCACTCACTAAAACAGCTACTTATTTCCAACTTAAAAAAACAGCTGGATGTATTCAAAAGCAAAGAGTTGAAGCCAAAACACATTGAGAGACGACTTTGCATGTCGAAGAGTTGTTTGCACGCTACAAAAATAAGTAATTTTTGCATCGGTTTATGACCGGTGATGAAATATGGATACATTACGACATCCCTTAACACAAAAAACATATGTGAAACCCGACCAACTTGCCGAATCAACGGAAAAGCCGAATATCCATAACTCGAACGTAATGCTCTAAACCCGCTTTCGGACTACTATAAGTTCTGGTCAGTGCAGAATGCCCTAATTGGAATCTGCTTCACATCCGAACAGGGTATTGAATGTTGTTTCAGAGTTCCTCGAGCGTTGCTGGTTCATTGGCGTAAACCTTTGATTTAACGCAAGAAAAGCACGCCACAGAGAAAATAATCTAGATGCTTTAAGTCGCATGATCTTGACGATCATTTGACTGGGCTATATCTCGAGATTAACGAGTCACGAACCTTTGCACGCAATGTTTCCATGTTTAGACGTAAAACATGTAGCGGCGCAGCGTCTTGTTTGAGATTGAGATCAGCCTTGACGATTTCATCAAATTGCGAGAAATAAGTCGGTAAACATCGTGTTATAACGCTTGCTATTGATGGTAACGACATTTCCTGCCTTCCTATTCATTTCGAAAGAAATAAGGTCCCATGTTACCACTATGCCACAAAACTTTCAATTTTTGGGGCTGCAATTGGGTTTCCTGAACCGATTTGGATTTGTCTCGCCACAATAGCGAACATTTTTTTGTTGACAGCCTCTAAGCCAGATATGGACCTTATCTGAGCAGATGATTTTGCAATGAAAAGCGTCGTTGCCTTCCATTATTGCCAGCGCCCAACCGGCAAAGCTTGGACGCTTCAAATGGTCTGTCGGCATTAGTTATTCTACCAAAAACAAGCTTATACAGATGCAGCATCACATCTAAAATTCGCTATGTTGTCATCGGGAAGAGACCCAACTGTGTACGATCCTGTACCGACTGATTCTAATTAACCTCAACACTGGCCTGAACGGCAGCGCTATTTCCTTCAGCACGAGCTTTTCTTTAACGCGAAGGTGGCACACTGTCGTGGAGATTGTAATCGTTTTCGAATTTTGGACTTGTGGATGGAATAGAGCGCTTAGAAGTAACAGGGTCGCTATATTTTTCGCGAAGGACTTTTTTCAGTAGTAACCGGAGAACGTGAGTTTGAAGTAATCCTGTACCAAATACTAAATTTGGTTGAAATTGGTGCAATAGGTCCGGAGATTTGTGATTCCACATAAAGTTGGGCAGTGTCACGCCCATTGTCTAATTTTTCACACCGGCTCATATAAAGCACTCTTGTATCACCCTGGAATCAAGTCTCTGGCTTAATTAGGTATCGATTTATCGCACTTTTAATAGTTTTTAACAAAACCGTTATATGGGGAGTGGGTGTGGTTATCATCAGATTTCACCTATTTTCACGTTTGCGCAAGAACTGCCGAAAAGATTTGTCTTTTTGCTTGCATGATTTGTGAGATATGTATATAAATAAAATCTATTAGGGACCACGCCCACTTTTTAAACATTTTCAAGCCACAGGTGCTTCTCGTTTTTGTGACAAATTACATCTTAATTTCGGCTTGGTTATTGAAATTTATAGGTTTTCGCAATTTATAGGCCTTGTGGGCGTGGCCGTTGTCCGAATACGCCCATCTACGAACTCCTAAATTTCGATTTCAGCTTTTTTTTTTCATCCTGATCATGTATATAAACATAACCCTTATTTATCTCGCTTAGGTTTAGGTGATACATACAACCGTTAGGTGAACTAGACTGTTATTTTCGCTACAATATTAAATATTTCTCATAATAATGAAATTTTTTTCTTAATTTCAGAAACTCTACGGAGCCACATCGCGTTAATAATGGTAAGCAAAACATTAATTTTTTCTTATAACAAATTATTAACTATTGGCAATCCTAACCGCCGGCCAAAATTGTTATTGTTTTTGTTACCAACTCATTTGCTTTGTGCAACACTCACGTCTCTCTCACTCCCTCTCATTCTCTCTCTCGCTGAACAATTTTCCAAAGCATCGCTAATAAATTGGCTGCACCGCATTCCAAGCAAGGCTTTTCCACCGCTGCCATGTCCGTTGTTGCAACAACAGCGCGCGCCACAACCACAAACACCGCTGCCACCACAAACACAGCTGCAACGATAATTGCTGCATTGTTGCAATCGCAATGACTTTTCATTTGGTTGGCTTTTGTTTTGATTTTTCTCTTCAAATGCTTTTGATTTGCCATTTGCAAGCATTTGCGTGTGTATGTATGGGTGTGTGTAAAGTGATACTCACCCGTTGCCTTTGTGTTTTGGTGCTTTTTATGATTGCTGCTGATCGCTGATTGTGTTTGCAATGTTTCAGCAATCAAAATTACATATTTGTCATTGACACAAATAACTTTCAAATTGCATAGTTTTCCTCGTCTCTTTTGCTCTGGCGAATGCCGCTGCGAAGTCACATGTTGTTGTTGCTCTTTTGTTTTTCCAAGCACTCGAGTAGGAATTTTATATACGCTTAATTACGAACACATTGGGGTATGTGCACTTAAAGATTTTATGTGTTTATGGACTTTTGGGAGATACTGTATGCTTGAGAGTTGAAATTATGCTGTTGTTTTTGTGAAAGTAAGGAATTTTAAATCCTACTATGGAACTCATTTCGACATACTGTTGTGAACTGGAATGATTTTCTAAAGCTAAAAGAATTAAACAGAGATAAATACATCTACATAGTTCGTATGGGTCTTGATCATTGAGGTTCGTAAGAAGGAGCCGAGGGAGCTCAGGAATCCGATCTTGAACAAAAGCTCCGTAATAGTGTGAGATGATTTGGTTTTAAAGAAATATTAGGTGTTTGTTAGGGACATAAAGATTATTTGCATCTGAAATATACAAGCTTAGATCACTTTTTGTTAATGCCGTAACTAAACCTAGGCTCTTGAGAAGTGCCAAGAAGATCCGACGTTTTCGAGCCAAACTTTGTTCAGCGATTAGGCCCGTTTCTGGCCAAATTGTTTGGAAACAAACAAAAATGCCGCATTTGAAGAGATTCAAGAGCTGTCATTTCATCCAGAAAAACCAACGGTTTAGCATGGTTTGTGAGCCGGTGGAATCATCGGTCCATATTTCTTCAAAAATGATGCTGGTGAGAACGTAAGAGTTAATGGAAACCGTAAACACGCCATTACAACCGACTATTTGATATCTGAATCGTGATCTCGGCGACATTTGGTTTCAACAAGACGGCGCCACTTCCCACACATCGCATCAATCAATGGGTTTAGGAAGAGAACACTCGGTGAGTATATAATTTCACGTTTTGAACCGGTCGATTGGGCACCAAGATCGTGTGTTATCACACCGTTATACCTCTTCGTGTGGGGATATGTAAAGTCTAAAGTCTATGCGTACAATCATGTTTCGAATCAGGCCTTGGAGAAACACAACGCGCGTGACATTCGCCAATTACCAGTCGAAATGCTCGAAGGAGTAATCGAAAATTGAACTCAACGGATGGATCATCTGAGGCGTAGCCGCGACCAACATTTGAATGAGATAATCTTAAAAAAATAAATGCCAAAGAATGTACTTTCGAATGATAATAAACATTCCCAATTGAATTTGAATTTCTGTGCTTTTTCTTTAAAAGAAAAGGATGAAACCTAGAAATGGCTGACACTTTACGTAGTTCTTATGTCATTTCTTTTGATTCTTAATAGTCGGCAAATGTACTCATTATTGCTTATTGAGCAAGTCAGGGATTGACTCCACCGAAGTTCAGCATTTCTATAACATATTTGTCCAAAAAATACATATCTACAAGTAGCCAGAGGCACATACTATATATTTCCACTGAGTCTACTTTAAGGCTGTTCTGGCTAGTTCATCTGCTTCACAGTTTCCAAGGATGTCACAATGCCATTAAATCCATTGAAGGTTTATCGGGAAATATGATGTTATAGCTATTAAGAGATCAAGGCATTATTTCACTATCTTCGATAAAACCTTAAGATACGTTAGCGACCACAGCCGGTTGGCTGTCTGAATCGGGTTTTATCTAACACAACTTTATAATTTTGCTGGTCCAATTCATCTTCTCGTGAGACTTTTGGTCCTTTAGCTCAGCAATTCTCTAAAATATAGAAATATTTGAAAATAATGAAAGATTAGGGATTAGTACGTACCTGTTTGCTTTATTTGAGACTCGAAGTAAACAACTATTAAAACCAGACAGTGAGATTATGTAAGTGCCCACTAATTGCAAAGGCACACTGTTAAATTGTTTCTTCTGAGAGATAAAACCAGATCTAGAAGGACGAAAAATTCATTAACCGCTATGAGGCAGCATATATTAATGTTACTGTTAGCTCCTCGAAACTAAAGTATAACTGAAACCTCAAATCTGAAAACACATGAAAACTCTTTGAATGATCGTTCACTCACTTTACTGAACCTTACTAATATGCCAGATTTTTTTATATCTAAGGCAAGACGATCAACCACAGAGCAAGTTGAGAACAGCTAGACAAGCTAATTGTTAAGAGGCCTTTGCCTGGGTGGTTGATACTCCTGTAAAGCAAAGACGGATATCACCACCTGACAAGAAAAGCGATAGACAGGACTACTCGTTAAAGGCAAAGCCTTTGGAAATCCAGTGGACGAGGCGAAGGAAAAAATGATCTTTAAATGCTTGACATCCAGCTATTAGCAAATTAGAAAAGGAAATTTGTACTCGACGAAAAAAATTAGTCTGTATATATATTTCGGGAGAATGGATTATAATAGGTATCACAAAGACATTTGTTTTATGTTCGAAAGAAAGAATTAAGGTCTTTCGGTAAATAAAATTATGATCTTCGGCAGAACTCTTTCCATTGCAACAGTTTTTCACTGTCTGTAAATCCGGGTTCGTGATAATGAAAAAGTGGACTTGTACGGACATTAAATTCAGTTCATGAAGACTACAGATAGAGTACCGAAAGGAGTGCCACAAAGAAACGACGTTTTTTTGCAGAATCGATTGGATGGCTACAGGCTGCTCAAATATAAGAGAGTGAACTCATTTCTTAGCATTTTGGAAAAAAGGTTCCGGTGACAGTATTCTGTTAAAGGTAACAAAAGTTAGTTCCACGAATAAAAATACTTTCACGAGGTAGTAAAATAACCAATTGCTGTAAAGGACTTCAATCAACGTGATTTTGAAGGAAGAGTGTTAGTCGACATTGTACATAGATTCTTTGGGGAGATAAATCTTTTTGAACCATCAGCTGAATTTCGCTTTAACCGCTTATTTGAAAGTTAATTGAGAAATTGAGCGGACAACTGTTCGAATATCGCAATAGAACGCGCGAAAATCTTCTAATGCCGACTTCGCTAGTAGCTTCGGGAATTCGTTCTTTAGCACCGTAATAAACATACATATATGTCACCTACTATTTTAGAACCCTTGCTGAATACGGAGGTTCGGTTCAGAGATAAAAAGAAGATATAAAGAGTTTAGAAAGCAGTCAAATAAGATTCTTCGATATGCCAAGTATATTTCATACAGATACAAATTGGTGTAATTCTCACCTAGCTTATTGGAAAGTTAGTATGGCATTATACAACCTACCCTCAGAGTAAAGCTTTAGGTGTAGTCAAATTCAATGGTTTACTCCCAACAAGTGCTCACATTTGGAGGAACATCGTCATTGCTCTGCCAGCGTCATATTTACAACTTCATTCGTTCATCGCTGTTGGTGTTGTTGTTGCCGATGCCATCACTACTATTATTGACTTTATTGTCTTATCTATCGTCATACGGCACTTTGCTTGCTGTGATTCATATATACATATCTACATACAACCGAATGTCTACGCCGGAATGTACTCGACGCTTCGTACGCTCGTTCGTTCATTCAGCTAACGCTCGTGTTGCGTCGCGTCACATCGCATACGCTTACAATGACCCACATTTTCGTTGGATGTAAACAAAGATGACCTGGAAAAGCTTTGTTTGTAAACAACGATTTTCGTGTGAAACGTCGACGGCACTGTCACCGTCGGCCCCGCTGCGTTGTCATCGCTTGCGCTCGCGGCTGGCCGACAGTCAGCGTTCGCTCGCAACTTTGCCGTTTGGTGTTGCGTGGAATGTCGTCGCTGCTTGCTTGCTGCTAATGGAAGACGGCACGCAGCGCGGCGGCCAATTCAATTTTAGCTTATACGCTTAATTAAGGTGCAACGCTGCGCGGTGACTGGCGGTGAGGTGCGCTCGGTCGATAAACCCCTCTCGCGTTAATGGCGGGTTTTCCAACGTCGTTAATGCGTCGTTTTTCATGTTTTTCGTTGGCTGAGTGCACTTAGCGGCATTGTCTGCCATAGATGCATGCGTCGATAGCCACATTAAACAGCATATACATATGTACATATGTATGTACATATATGTGTATGCAGTTAAATACAGCCATCATTGGGTTGCAATTTTCCAACGCATCGCCGTAAAAACATTGAAAACAATGAATTGCTGAAAAATATTGTTTGTAATTGCGGCGAAAACGTCATTCCGACAATTATGAGACAATAACAAGGTGCTTACAGTCGACAACGAAAGTTGGTGTACACAAATTTTATACATATTTTCAGTAAGGAATGTTACCCTACTAGATCGTTTGTTGGCGGGAAACTCACTAAAAGATACGAGCTCTTGAAGGCGGTAAAGTCAAGCGGTGATCAAGTTTCCATAAGTTTTCATGAGAGCTTTGTCGAAACCAGGGAGTGTTCTTGCCAAATTGGAACTTTTTTTTTACATAGTTGCCACGTATCTGACTGATAGTACGATTGACTTTAATATGAAAATGAAGTATTAGTGAAGGCCTTTCTCTTCTTCTGCTTCACCCAGCGGTTATTTGGTCGAATACTCTCAGAACGGGATTGGGTTGTTTTATCCGTTCGGCCGACATGACCTAGCCAGCGTTGCCGCTATCATCGTTCCATCGATTGCGGTATTCGCTGTTGCCAATGTGCAAAAAACCACAAATCTTCCGCAGAACCTTTTTCTCGAAAACTCATAACGCCGACTCATCAAATGTTGTCATCGTCTACACCTCTGCACCACATAGCAGGACGTGGTTGAAGAGTGACTTACATAATTTGGTCTTCGTTCGTCGAGAGAGGACTTTACTTCTCAATTGCCTGCTCAGTCCGAAGTAGCACCTGTTGGCAAGAGTTATCCTGCGTTGGATTTCGAGGCTGACATTGTTGCTGGTGTAAATGCTGGTTCTCAGATAGATGGAATTATCCACGATTTCGAAGTTATGACTGTCAACAATGACGTGGGAGCAAAGTCGCGAGTGCGACGACTGTTTGTTTGATGACAGGAGATATTTCATCTTGCTCTCGTTCACTACTAGACCCATTCGCTTCGCTTCCCTATCCATTCTGGGGAAAGCAGAAATAACGGTGCGGTTGTTGAAGCCAATGACAGATAGTTGATTGAAGACGTCGCACGAAAGGGAGTCGCGTTGTCTGAAACCTCGTTTGGTATCAAACGGCTGGGAGAGGTCCTTCCCTATCCTGACGGAGCTTTTGTTATTGATCAAAGTCAGATTACACAGCCGTATTTGTTTTTCCGGGATACCTTTTTGTAAGCAGCTTTGAAATCGTCGAAGAGGTGTATGTATCGCTCCTCTCTTAACGGGTATTTTCCAAGATTTGGCGCGCGGTGAATATCTGTTCTGTTGTTGATTTCCCAGGCTTAAATCCCCACTGATAAGGTCCAATCAGTTTGTTGACGGTGGACTTCAATCTTTCACACAATACGCTCGATAGAACCTTTTATGCGATATTAAGGAGGCTTATCCCCACAATAATTGGCACAGATTGTGGTGTCTCCCTTTGTGTGGATTGAGCAGAGCATACATAATCAATTTATGTGTACTGGTAATTGCTATTCGAACTTCTTCATGGTCGGGCAATGGACCGTCCGCTTTATCGTCATCGATTGGGGAATCGGTTTCACCATCTCCAAGTGTTATGCTTTCACTGCCATTCAGCAGGCTGGAGAACTGTTCCCTCTATAATTTCAGTATGCCCACATCAGACACTAGATCACATTTGGGGTTTCTATAAGAGTATTCTCCGGTCCTGAAACCTTCATCGGAAAGGATATAGTGATTCAAAATAAACAAATCTTCGGCAAAATTGACTTTAGTTGACAGACTGTACGAAAAGCCACTCAAGGCATAAAATGAAGTCACATTACACTAGTATTCACTCGCATACGTCTACACTGGAAAGCTGTCAGTTTTTCGTCAGAACTTAGAGAGTGGCGAAACGATCAAACAATTGTTAGAATTACATAATATAGATCACTTCAATCCAAGAGAGCGAAAATTTCAGGCAAATACAACACTTTAATGAAGTGTTTACATCCTCTTTTGTAATACTATTAAATGGAAAGAGTTATGACTAACTTTTATATGGCCAAAGTGCAGTCGTTACCTTGTCATAGACTACTGAGCGGCGCAGATAAGTTCTACGCACCACTAAACTCTCTGTACACTACTGTTGACCATAGAGTTGTACTTCACCAAATTTAAACTACATTTATAAATAATTTCATATATTGCCATTACCTCCATATAAAAGAAACTTAGTGGCCTTACTCGAATGGAGTCCTTTTTAAAAGGTAAGTACCGGGTGTAGCAAATGTGTAATTCCTTAAGCGCTCATTCTTACTGTGTCAAGGTGTACCAACAATTCGTTTTCTGTTTATTGACTTTGCATCGACTGCCATTATGTGGCATACAGCTATACACATATACATATGTATGAATATGTACGTGTATATGTACATACATACTGGTGCTTAAAGCGGCCATGAGTTGAGGTATTTGTGGCAATGCATGGCCACTCGATTTTTCGCGATTTATTTTTAGCTTTTTCACATTTGCGATTTACATCAATTTAATACATTTAATGTGATTTTTACGCCGTTTTGTTTTGATATGTATTTTTAGTGTGATTTTCGATTTGCAAATTTATTTGCTGCAATATGTTTCTAAGTTCATTAGGGTGGACCTACATCTATTGTACATCAAAAACTTAAGTGTTTGCGGGGATTTAAGAGAGTGAAGTGGATAATGTTTACTTTGTATTTTTAACCATTAAAAATAATTTTGTTGTTCTTTTTTAATTATTAATTGTACAAATATCTGGACACCTTGAAAAAATATATTGTATATAATTGTGCTAAAACTTATTTTATGTTTTTAGATAGTTTTTAGTGAAATTTCTTTTAAATAACTAATTTTTTGAAATTTTTTTCAATTTTAATATTTAGATGGCAACTCCATTGACAAATATGATTTACTAAATTCAGTACAAGTTACCAAACTTTTGTTATAAAATTGTGTTCTGCCTGTTTGGCGAATGAGTGAACCTTTTGGAGTAGTCCTAAACATAGATGTTTAGACATTAGATTTGTAAGTGTGGCAACTCTGCTTAACAATCTTGATTTCATTGAAGTATACTTAACTAAGACTCGATATTGTAAATAAAATATTCAATTATTTATATTAGCTAGCTTTAAATGGGTTTGTAGACAATTTATTATCGATAATTGAAGTTATCGATAAATGTCAGCTTGAGTTTTTAAATGAATTTTCGTTATTATATGATTTTTTTTAATTTTTAATGAAATTTTTGTAAAATTGCTCCTAACTCCAAAAGTTAAATTCAAAATATTTATCGATAAGGAAATATATCGATAACAAATACTTAAAGTTTTTGTTTTTAAATGATTTTTACTTTTTTTATAAACCCTTCATGACAATTTTCTTAGCTCCAAAATATGAATTTCTTAACATTTTTCGATAACGAAATATATCGATAACATGGACTCAAGGTTTTATCTTAAATTATTTTTGTTTTTTATACAACTTTTTAAGACAAATTTCCTAATGCTAAATGAAAAATGTTAGAAAATTTATCGATAACGAAATATTTCGATAACATAGATTTATGGTTTTTGTTTTTAAATGTTCTGTTTTATTTAAAAAACTTTTTAAGAAAATTTCCTTAGCACTAAATGATAAATGTTTAGAAAATTTATCGATAACGAAATATATCGATAACATAGATTTATAGTTTTTGTTTTTAAATGTTCTATTTTATTTAAAAAACTTTTTAAGAAAATTTTCTTAGCACTAAATGTTAAATGTTTAAATATTTATCGATTACGACCTATGTCGGTAACATATACTTTAAGTTTTAGTTTTTAAATGATTCTAAGTTTTTTACAAAAGTTTTTGCAAAAATTTTTTTAGCTCTAAGTGATAAATTTCTTAAAATCTATCGATAACGAATTATATCGATAGCATAGTCTCTAATTCTTTTTTGGTTTTAAATTATTCCATTTTTTATAAAACTTTTTGAGAAAATTTTTTAGCTCTAAATGAAAAATTTTTAAACATTAATCGATAACGAAAATATATCGATAGCATAGATTCTATGTTTTTTTTTTAAATATTCTATTTTTTTATAAAACTTTTGAGATAATATTCTTAGCTCTAAATGATAAATTTCTAAACAATTATCGATAACTTGGTATATCGATAACAAAGATTCCATGTTTTTTGTTTTTAAATGATTCTAATTTCATTATAAAATTTTGTAAGAAAATTTTCTTAACTCTAAATGATAAATTTGTAAACATTTATCGATAACGAAATATATCGATAACATAGACTTTTTGTTTTAATTTTAAATTATTCTAATTTTTTTTATAAAACTTTTCACGAAAATTTATTGGCTCTAAATGATACATTTTTAAATATTTATCGATAACTGAATGCTTCAATAATAATTTTTAAATTATTATTATTTTTTTTTTTTTTATGAATTTGCTTGCTAAAAATTTCGATAATTTTTAAAGCATATTAAGCTTGTGCCATTGTAGTACCACCCTAGTGCTTGCATATATTTGCTAATAAGTAAACCGTTTGCAGCCGCTGCTTTGGCGTCTATTTAGCTAATGTAGTTTGTTGTTGTTGTTGCCCTGAAAACCAAATTGTGAATTGACTGACATACTTTAGCGCACTTCCACGTTGTATACACACACACACATACACCTATTGCCACCTACTTTTGTTTCGCATTTGTTGTCATTATTATTATTGTTTTTGTTGTTGTTGTTGTTGACGTTATTATGATTGTTTTGCCGCCGCTTCTATTTGCTATAACTATTATATTTAATGTTTTGCCCCGCTATTTTCATGCCATTCATTGATGGCTGAAGCACTTCAGAAAATAGTACAACCATACAACAACAACAACAACAACAATGCCAACCAAATGAACAACAGCAAAATTAGCAACAACTACAGTGCGAAATTTGTCAATATATTTGCAACATGCAAAGTGGCAAATTCGGTACACTCGCTCGCTGGCTGTCGGCTGCCGGCTGCCTTGACTCGCCCACCGCCACCTCATTCACCACAATCGCGTCACCACACCACCGCCCCACCGCGCCTCACCATGCACCAGCGATTCGACACTGCGTAGTTATGTGACCCAAATTTAATTGTTGTTTTCATGTCTTTGAACTGCTTTTGCGATACATTTTCGTTACAACGTAGTAGTCTTTGTTTGGCTGCAAGTATGTGTGTGTGTGTGTTGTCGATTTGTTTTTGGTAAATTGGTGTTATTGCGGTGTAAATTTCTGTATTTCTGAGTAATACTGACAGCGCACAGATAAATGTACGACCGCATAACAACAACATATGGCCAATTGGTGCCGCCAACTTTTGTTGCCAAATTTGGTCTGCGATTTTGTTTGGCATTTTTGTTGTTGTTTTTTCTTACTTTGTCGCTGTTGTGTTGCGCGCAAATGGCAGGCAAGCGGACTTTTTGAGATTTCACACGTGAGTCACCCACCTGAAGTGACACAGCCGTGGCGAAATGGACAGTTTGCAAGCGGCTGAAAATAATTAACAAATCTAAATGAATTAGTGGGTAGGCTGCAAATAGCGTTGCCATATTCATACCACAACGTAAACATGTAAGTATATACAAGTCTGTAGTACATCTGTGTGAATGTACTAAATTTGGTTGGTAAACAAAGGCATGAGCAATGAAGACGAAAACAAATTATAACTCAGTGAAAATCTCATCTCTGTTCTTGCCAGTGCCTATTCTTAATTGACTTTTGAATCAATCAAAAATTCATAAAATAATTTTTTTTAAGTTACATTTATATAAATTATAGTTCTGGTCAAGACTTTAGCTTTACTATTAAGATAAGGGCTTGTCATTAGGTTTTAGAAATGATTTCGAACAAATAACCGCCGCGGCTGGCTCGAATGAATGAAGAGGCTTAATTTTCGACTAACTTTTAGAGCAATAGCGACCATATGCCAGTAGTAATGCGTCGAATATTCTTTTTCTGGGTCGGATGAAAGCATGCCCGGCGATTGGAACCTACTTAAGTGTGCTCTGACCAATCCAAAAAAAGGGGGCACCACAATCTGCAGCAACTGCCGTGGGGTAAGCCTCCTTAATATCGTAGTGAGTGAAGGAGTGAAGCTCACCATCAACAAACTTATTGGACCTTATCAGTGTGGCTTCAGAATTTGAAAATCTACAATCGACCAGATTTTCACTAAGTGCCAAATCTTGGAAAAGACTCGTGAAAGGAAGATCGACACACACCACCTTTTCATCGATTTTAACTCTGGACGTGCTTTCTTAGTCGATTCGACAAACAATCATTGTGATTTGCAAACAGCAGCAAAATAACGATGCCCTTCCAAGGTTAAGGCCGCCTTCGATAGAACGAAAAGAAACTGCCACTAAGCCGCTGATGTAGAGCAACACCAAAAGCTCCATTAGGATCGGGAAAGATCTCACCAAGCCGTTCGATACCAAACGAGGTTTCAGACAAAGTGACTCCCCATCGCACGACTTCTTCAATCTACGCCTGGAGAAAATGATTCGAGCTGGAGAACTAAATAGAGAAGGCTCCATCTTCTATAAAAGTGTACAGCTGCTGGCGTACGTCGGAGACATTGATATCATTGGCCTCAACTACCGCGCCGGTGGTATTGCTTTCTCCAGACTAGATAAGAAAGCGAAGCGTATGTGCTTGGTTGTGCACGAGAACAAGACGAAATATCTCCGGTAAGCAAACCAACAATCATCGCATTCGGGACTTGGCTCGCACGTCATGGTTGGCCGTCATAACTTCGAAGTCGTTGATAGTTTCGTCTATCTTGAAACCAACATCAACACCAACAACAAATTCAGTCTTGACATCCAACTTCGGACTGAGTAGGCAAGGGAATAGTAAAGTCACCTCTCGACGAACAAAAACCAAACTCTACAAGTCCTTCATCATTCCCGTCCTGCTAAATGGAGCGGAGGCATGGATAATGAGATCCGCACATCATCTGATGAGTCGGCCTTAGGAGTGTTTTGTTGAAGAATTTATGGACTTTGCGACGAATACCGCAGTCAATGGAACGATGAGCTGTACGAGACCTCCACTACCAACTACGTCCAACCACGTCCAAGTAAAGAACAACAAACAACAGATCTATAGTTGCTAGCTTATTCACAGATTAGCATCGTTCAGGGTTCTGCATCGTACATATTTGTATTCGATTGAGCACAATTGGATACTTTCAAGGCCGCTTTTGCCTCAAGATACATACATATGTTTAATATAGCACGGGAAACAAGATCCAAATACATTGTTGGCTGCAGTATTTCAAACATCCACAGATGAGATTTTTGGTTTGAATTTCAATTGAAAGGTTCGACTTTAGTTGAAGTAGCTGGGAATATTGGGCTCTTTGAAGTGTGAATAGAGCACACTTAAATTTCACTCGACAGGCTTCACTTTGATCGACCATATTTTACATAATAGCTGATGTCCGCACTCTGTCCACTCAGCACCACTGTGTCTAAACTGTAATCTATTAAGATCTACTAATATTAATTATAACTTTTTAACCAGATAAATATCGTACGAATTGTTCCCATTCTTCATAGTCAGGTTAGGGATAGCAATGCAGTTACATATGATTAGAGAAGAAAGTGGAACTTATAAACTGATGTCAAGTGAAAGTAATTAGTGAAAGATATCTAGTATTTCTTTAAGTTAGTCAATATTTATTCATTTGTACTACAAGACCTATTAGAGAGTATTGGACAATCTCAACAGTCCAGTAATGAACCAACTGGAAGAAACAAACGGAGCTCCTGATCGTTCCCAATTCGAAGTTATTGAGGCTGAGGTACCTGCGCTAGCCAATACCGCTGGGGTTAGGCACCCAAACCAGTCTAATCACAAAATAGCCCGATGCTAGAGATTGATAAGGAGTCTAGACATCCTTTTACTAGTCTTGAGCTCACAGTCAGCGAACTCAAGGCTAATATTGCTGCCCAACTATCTGAGGGGATAGTCTGAAAGAGGCTGCGCTCCGGACGCTCTCGAATAGTAGATCTACTGCTACAGTTAGGGTGGCCACCTCCGCTTGGAAGGCGCTGCAGTGGTCAGGAAACCTAAAACTGGAGCTAATGGATATTTTCCAACAGTTTATTCGTCCACCAATCTTCCCCTCTCTATTTCTAGAGAAAATCTAATAAATCCTATCCTTTTTCTCACATATCCAAAGCTAAGCTGTCAACTATATCTTGAGATACTCCACTCCAATGAACAATACAATATGATGACTCCATTTAATAATGTCACCAAAAGATTAAGGTTACGATACTCAATTGGAAAGCTTATGACCTCGAACAACACTTAAACAAGCAATTCATAGCCGATTCCTGGCTTTTCACTCCGCAATTTGGCACGGCTTCATTTTCATTTGATTTCTATCGCCGATTTCTAAACTACAAAGCCATATACATCCCAATAACAACATATTATTACTTACTTCTCAATTTCACTATCGATACCGTTATTTGCATATTTTATTATTATTATTCGGCTTATTTTACAAGCAATCTAAAGCCTCCATATAATACAAACACCAACAATGTGGAAACATACGGTGCGCCGGCTTATGAACACGAGTGAAACCCACACAGCGGTATATGTATGTATGCATGTAGGCATATCTGCCTGAACGCCAGAGGCGCGAATGAACCCGAAAAACTTTGTTGGATAATAAAATTTTATTTGGTTTTCGATTGGCCAAACAACGTTGATCGCTTCCTCTATGCATTGTTGATAACTTATTGAACCCTCGAGTGGAGTGGAATGGAGTTGCCGCACTTTGTTGCAAGCCGATGCAAGAGATTTGTGCTACAATGTTGCAAATGCAACTGCTTTGATGTTGTTGTAGCGGCTGCAGCAGCAGCGTTGGTGGCACTTTTTCACAAGCCTAGTTGTTTTCGGTTCGTCGACAGATCGAGTACAATAGTAGACTATAACGAGTGCGGCATTAGAGAGGTACATGAAGAGTGGAGCTTTGTAGAGAATCGCACTCCTGGCGATCGTTTTGAGGAGTGTTCACCAAGAAATGCTGTTAAAAATGTGAATATATGAATTCCGTATGTGAAAGAAAAATATTCAATGGAAATTAGTTGAATTATCGATTACACTACACTTGGTCTTCTAAATTAGAGCTTTTATTTAAATTTCTATTTCTCTCAATAAGTAATAAAATTGCGGGTTCTAAGTCATTAAAAAGTTCTTCCGAAATTGCGAGCTTTTGTAAGCTCCATAGAACTTTAAAAGCTTTTCGGTTAATTATTGCAGACAATTTTTAATTAACACCTATGTATATAGGTAAGTGAAGAATACAAAATGGTAATTTGAGCAAGCCGCTAGTATATAGGGAAAGCTTTTGTGAAAAACATCTTAAGTACACCGATAGATCTTAACTATTAGCCTATCATTAATATTATTAAAAAGCTCCCAATTAATACCATGAGCTTTCTCAAAAGGTTTAAAAAGTCTATTTATCAACACTAAAAAAGCTTCTGATTTAACTTTTCGGAGCTCAGTAAAAGCTTTTGAGAAATTTTGCTTAAATTTTTGTTGACTGACTTCATTGTTTATACATTACTAATAGTATATAATAGTATATTTTAGTATTGGTGAGTTTAGAAAGCTTATTAAAGCTTTTCAAATGAAATGATAATATTGCACAGCATTTCATTATTTGATGAATTCCAAGCAATCTTGTTATCCTTTTCGATTTTCTATCATAAATTTAATATTGATAAGCTTATAGAGCTTTTTAAAGCTTTTCAGTTTTTTATAAATTTATCTGCCTAGGATCAAACTTATGTTAGGACTGATTATTTGTCTAAAATTAACTAATAAACATACTTTCTGATTTTCTATCTTCACTTTTTTAAGCTTATAAAGCTTTTGATAGTTTTGTTATTGATTTAAAGTAAAATTTTAAGCAATAAACTGTTTGCAAATTCTAATTGCTTGCATTATGTTTATTATTAGCGATTCCTGATTACAGTATTGGTAAGTTAAGAAAGCTTTCAAAAGCTTTCCAACAGAAATTGTCTGTTAAGCATTAAACTGTCTGATGATGTCGTTTTCTACATTCTTATTGATTTTATACTATCAGTTTAATTCTATATTATCAGTATAATATTACGGTATTGGTAAGTTAAAGAAGCTTTTAAAAGCTTTCCGGCTGAAACTGTCCCTTAAGCATTAAACTGTCTGCTGATGTCGTTGTCTACATCCTTATTGATTTTGTGTTATCAGTTTTACATCGGTAAGCTTATAGAGCTTTTGAAAGCTTTAAAATAGAATAGATAGTATCACTTTTGCTTAAAAAATATATTAAATTTTGAGTAGTTCCTTGCTGGTTTTATTTCCTTTTTTAATTATTAAAAACTTAAGAGTGCTTCTAAAAGCTTTTTAAATAATAAAAGAATTATATTTTGTACATATTATATTATCATAGATTAAAATTTTGTTATATCTGATACAAATATTCCAAATAGTTAAGTTATTTGTACGCATTTTAGTTTCCTTTCTTTATTATAATGATATCAATAATTATTGATAAGCTCTGAGAGCTTTTTTAAATTTTTTTACCGATGTCAGCTAATCTTTTAAGCATTAAGCTGTTTGAAAATGGCTATCGTTATTTACATTATTACCGATTTTTTTCCTGGAACACATTTTAGTTTCCCTTCTTCATTATTGGTAGGCTCCGAGAACTTTTGAATTTTTTTTTACCGATGTCTAGTAAACTTATAAGCATTAAACTGTTTGAAAATTGCAAATTTTATTGTTATTTACATTATTTCCGATATTTTTTCTGGAACACAGTAAGTAAGCTTAGAGAGCTTTGGAAAGCTTTCTTATTGTTAACAAGTAAGTAATCTTTGCATCAAACTTGAAATAAATCGTAATTACTTTCATTACGTACACAATCTCAGTAAGCTTATAAAGCTTTCTGTCTGACGACAAAGAAATAAGTTGTTACTAAAGATACTTGATAAATTGCGTGTGGCTTCTTTATTTACTGAAATAAATGTTTAAAATAATGTGAGCTTTTGAAAGCTTTCAAAATCTGTTTGAAAAAAATTTAATTTTTCAGTTTATTAGTGACTTAATGATATGTAAAATTAGATACTTGCATACAATTCATGCAGCAAGAGTGTGAAACATTTTCATTAATCTGCATTTTTGCAGACCTTGTAAAGCCCGCGCCATTCATTATGTGGTATTTAATAATATTTCTTCCGCACCACTGATAACTCCCCTTACAATGTCGCCAAAAAGCAAAGGTATTTCTCATTTAAGTACGGAAATATTTTACGGTCGTTGGCTGGCTGTCGTCCGTCCCCCATGTCATCAGCGCAACGGCCAACTCTTAGACGCGCTCTAAAGCCATCTGCATTCTGCGGGCAATTAAATTTTAATGGGTCGAAATATTAAAGGAATTTCAAGTCTGCTCACAAATCGTTTGATGGCAGCGCTGCCGCAGCGAAAAGTTGATAGGTGACGCTTGGGAGCGCTGCCACCCCGTGATCGCTCATCCGCCGAACGACGCGGTGCGGCACGGTGCCGTAGTGGCATGCAGCTTGGCATGTGAATTGGCGAAAGTTGCAAATTTAATTTCACAGAAAATATGGTTTTCGCGGCAGACGGCCGATGGCGTGTAACTAACACATGCACACACACAAACTTTATTGCTTTATATACATATTTCGGTCTTGTTGTTGGTTTCATTGTTCTTTTTATCTAAGGTTATTAACAAGCTTCATTTATGGAAATCACTTACAAACTTTGCACCATTCACACACAATCACACACTTTATGTTGATAAATGTCATTCATATTTGCTCGCTTTTTTTAAGTTTGTTTGTATGTGTGTGTGTGTGTGTATTTATGCGTAGGTACTTAAACAAGCTTAAGTGGCGTAAGAAAGACCAAGTAGACTCATTCACAAAACCATTGAGGAAATCATAATAAGAGTGTCGTTGGTGAAAGTTGAACAATTAAAGCGTAGTCGGCGAGTTAGGGTTGTTAAATTAGCGGGATGGCAAATAATTAACAATGCGACTACAATGTTTTTACCGCCTACCATATATGTACATACATATGTATGTATGTACAATGACTTCAATATTTTCCAACAAAAAAAAAATGGAAAAACGTTAACTTTGGTTGCATTGAAGTTAAAATACAGTTTGCATGTAAAGATATGGATCGTACAGTTTGTATGGCAGCTATATATTATAGAAGTCAGATTCGAACAATATGTTGGGAGATTATAGCGTTGCCTTGGATAATAACCCATGCCAAATTTCGGGAAGATATCTCGTGAAATAAAAAAGTTTTTTTACTAAGGCTTGATTTTGACTGGTGAGTTTATATGACAGCTAGATGCTATAGTGATTCGATCTGAACAATATTATGGGAGATTTTATGGTTGACTTAGATAATAACCTATGCTAAATTTTATCGCGGTATCTTTGCAAATAAAAAGGCTCTTCATACAAGGACTTGATTTTGAACGGTCACTTTGTATGACAGGTATATGCTATAGTAATTCGATCTAAACAATATTTAAGGGGATTATACTGTTGCCTAAAATAATAATCTATACCAAATTTCGAGAAGATATCTTGTCATATAAAAAAGCTTTCCATACGCGAACTTCATTTTGATCGGTCAATTTGTATGGCAGCTGTATGCTATAGTGGTCCGATCTGAACAGTATTTTGGGAGATTATACTGTTGCCTCGGATAATAATCTGTGCCAAATTTCGTAAATGTATATTTTCAAATAAAAAAGCACTCCATATAAAGACTAGGCAATTCCAGAGTCAACATCTGCGTAGACAGCCAGAAGTGTCTTGGGAAGCAATCGCCAGTGGAAAGCGTTGCCAGAAGGAAGAAACTTCACGAGGGCAATGAAATACTGGACGAGATTGCCAAGAACGGTGTACGGCTAACACCCGAAAACGTGATCAAAATTCGGAAACCCATCCATCGACGATCTGGACAGTAGCATGATAAAGAAAATCAAAACCCGATGGAACGAGCTACTTGGGTGCAAAACTGAAAAAGTCATTTGCAAAACGGTGGATCGGAAGTACACAAAATTCCTGTCGGCACTCGATAGAAGAGACTGTAGAAACATGATGGGAATACTAACTGGTCACTGTTCGGAGGGGAGACACGCTCGCAGAATGGGACTGACAGAGCGAGAAGACTGCAAGAAATGTCTAGAGCAGGCATCAGAGAAAAAATGAGGCCGCAGTGTCTTTTAAAATTCACGTCAAGCCCAGGCATCCAAAATGATGACTACTCCAGATGGACCTAGCTACTGAACTAGATCTGGTAAAGCAAAGGACCAGAACTTGTATATGCTGGCTTACTGGCCTATTCGATTAATCTAACCTTTATAAGTCTACGACGTTTCCTTCTATGTATCACAAATTTTGCGGAAAACTTAATATAATATGTTCCGTGTATAAAAATCCAGCAGTATTCGTGGTACAACCTCTTTTTATATTTAACTTCTCAGCTCTTCGCATCTCAGCAGACTTTAACTTTGTAATATCAAAAAAAAAACTTAACATTAGCTAGAGACCGCTCAACAATCCGTTTGAATTTTGCGAAAGCCGACAATCCTAGCAGCTTCTATTCAAGATTTCGTATTCTTCATCTGCATTGAATTCATTTAACCCCACGGCAAATTCATCCGTTATAATCGAATTGTAAGGTAATACTAAATTAACTAAGATATATTGGTTTGAGTTCGACTTGTTCTCAACGTTCGGTTACTTTCCTTGGTTCCTTGGATTGATGTTGCTAATGGATATATGCCAAATAAGGTTCAATTCCCAGTTAGCTTTAAGCACTGCTGTTTTACATATTTCTAAACCATTTACGTCATTTAGTTAATTTTAGACTATAGGTCTTCAGAATATAGTAAAATAATGATTTATGGTTTGTTAGAACTAGCTCTATTAGCACCTTGTTCTCTGCTAGGAAGTTACCTTGATAATAGTCAATAAACGTAACTGTTTGGAATACAGACTTTGAATACGACCTCGCCCAAGACCTTGGGATCACCTTTGATAAATCTAAATTATTTGTGAATATTCAGAAAATAGCTTTTCTTCAGTCAAACTGGTGGATTACTGCCAAAATGCTTTCAAACCATTTATTCACTTATGACGTCGTTTCCAATTAAGTTTTTTACAAAATGAAAGCGGTTCCTTGGTAGAAAATGTATGAAGCTATTCCCAAAGACCGATAAATTGCATGAACGCTTGGAATATAAAAATGGCTCGTTTCACCGCGATGGATCCAAGCCTAAGCTTACCTTATCTAACCCCAAGATGTTTGGTAATACTTGTATTGAGCGCCGCCTTTTATTTCCCAGCGTCCATACTTCTTCACTATTCCACTCAGCCTACAACACTGTTTTTTTGTCCCACAACCTCAGCAAATACTTAACAGTAGACTTGAATGCAAGCCTAGTTATTGTAATTTTCCGGTTAACTGCAATTATAAAAGCAAAATTACTATATTTTTCCTTGCCGCATGCGGCAAACAACAAACCACAGCAAAACTCGCTGCAAAAACACAACAAAAACATTTGTTTTTTCATTTGTTGTCACGGCCGTTGCGGCCCACACTTACTTCGTCTAAATATGCCGGCTTCTCACTGAGCGACTTGCAGGGCTGAGGTACGTCCATCAACGATCGCCCCGGCACGAGCTGTGCGCCCAGCCGACGGCGGCGATGTCATTAAAGACTGTGAGTCTCCACTGTGGGTTTTCTTGTAGTTTTTACTTTGCCACTCAAGCAGATCGTGCCCAATCTATTGGCGTACACAATTCTGGATTTACATAAGTATGTAGAAATGTACTTGCAACAATATGCCACTCATCTGCAACAATGTTGCAAATTTCGACTTAACGGGTTCGCAACTGGGGCGAAGAAACCATTCCATACATCTACTTATGTATGACTTCATTTTTGTAGCGACGGTAAGACGTCGTGTTTCATGGAACACTGCTTGTATATCACGTCGGTGCCCAGATAAGTAAGCCAATGGACAAATTGGCTGTTGAGCGGGCAGAGCGGGTCACGTGGCGTTTGAGATGTATGGAGCTAGCGGGTACTTTGGCTGCTTTGTGGACTTCTGAAGGCTTTATGGCAGAATTGCGGCAGCAAGCGTTGCAAACGTTCGGTCGCCCCTCTAGCCAATGGTTGGTAATTCATTCTTCTGGTCTATTAGTCGATCAAGGCGTTGGTTGTTGCTGAGGTCCGCACCAGCCGGCGCAAGTGGAGCTCAGCTCAGCGTCAGTAAATCGTCACGGAATGACTGGCCACCAAATGACATGACGCAAATTTGTATATACTTACGTATGTATATATTCGTAGACATATATATGTATGTATGTTCTTTTCGTTCGGCTTAGTCGCTGGCTTGGGCTTGTGCCTTCTGGTGCGCATGCGTGCAACAAGCAAAGCTATGGCGTGCAAGTAATTACGACAAAGTCAAGTTTAAATATGGGCATTTCAAATAAGATTTTTACATTTCCGTTATTATTTTTAATGTCTTTTAGTAGTGGCGGCAGCGATTTGTTTGCCCGTGGTAAAGTGAACTCAGTTCTGTGAACTAATATCCACGTGTGAGTAGAGAGCTTCAGAGGCTCGGCTCAGTTTTGGTTCTCGGATATGGAAATTTTTATTAATTTTCTTCTTCTTCTTCTTTCTCTTCTTCTTAAATTACTCTTAAATGGTTGAAAGGAATTGACTGGGCCTTTCTGTTAGGTTTACGACTGAAAGCAATAAGCTTTGCATGTGATAATTTTCAGCGGACTCAGTTCTACTATCGGAAGGTCTCAGTGTCAGTAGTTCATATTGCTCAGTTTACATAACTCCCATTAGATTTTTAAATCAGAATTATTTTTTATTCAACAATTTCATAGAAAAATATGGTTGGCGTAAAGGTTTGTGAGCTATGCGCTACCCTCTAAACATTTATACGGATGGCTCGAAAATGGACAATAGAGTTGGTGCGGGAGTATACTGTCCAGATTTAGGTATAATTCAGCCTTTTAAGTTGCCGGACCACTGCAGTATCTTTCAAGCTGAGGCCTTTTCTATTGCAAAAATCGCGGCGCTGGCCTCTACTGCACCTGCAGAGCCAATATCTACGCAGACATCCAAGCATCCAAGTGTTGTTAGAAGCAAACAACTTCACTTCTACAGGTTGCCAGGCCACAAAGGCACCGAGGGTAATGAAATAGTGGACGAAAATACAAGAATGGTGTACAGATTAGACCCAAAAACGTGATAAACAGTGCGAAACCCAATGTTTAGAGCAAGGCATCAGAGAAACAATGGAGCACCTCTTGTCCCATATTGGCTAGACTACGCTGTAAGCATCTGGGATCCTTATGATACACTGAAGGATACCGAAAGTGAGGCCACAAAGTCTGTTAAAATTCGCGTCAAGCGCAGGCATCCTAAAGGATGACTACTCCTCATGGACTTAGTAACTGAACTCCATCTGATTAAACTAATCTAACCTACTTTTTCCTCAATATTATCATGAGACCAAAAATAAATTCGTGCTTCAGTGTTTGGTGCTTAGCAGGTTGGGATAAGGATCCTTCACTTTACTAATATATCCAGGGGAGAAAAAGGCTACGTCTCAGATGATCCATCGTTTGAGTCCAATTTTCAATGACTCATTCAAGTATTTCGACTGGTAACTGGCGAATGACACGCTTGGTGTTTTGCTCTAAGGCCTGAATCGAAGCGGAATGGTCTGTATAAACTTTACACTTTACATATACCCATACGAAAAATTCTAACGATGTGATATCACAATTTCTTGGTGGTCAATTGACCGGCCCAAAACGTGAACTTATCTGCTCACCGAAGTGTTCTCTCAATAAATCGATAGATTGATGCGATGTGTGAGAAGTAGCGCCGTCTTGTTGAAACCAAATGTCGCCGAGATCACGAGCTTCAATTTCAGGCACCAAATAGTTGGTTATCATGGCGCGATAGCGGTCCCACCGACATCATTTTTCAAAAAATATGAACCCATAATTCCATCCGCCCCCAAACTACAGCAAACCGTTGTTTTTTCTGTATAAAATTTGTCACAAATGCCGCAGTTCTGCTTGTTGACATATCAATTGAGCCAGAAATGAGCCTCATCGCTGAACAAAATTTGGCTCGAAAAGAAAGAAAAGAGCCCTTAGAGCGAAGCGATGTCGCTTGGAAAGGACGAGTGGCTTCAATTTTTGTACAAACTGTATTTTGTAAGCTTTCAAGTTAAGATCTCGACGTAAAACGCGCCAGTCGTTCCATACGCCAGTGCGAGTTGCTGCCATCCGACCCGAATCGACTCTCCACGGTCTTCGTGTATATTCTCAAGCTCTACGGTTGCCATATTTTCTTCACTGCGTGCCGGACGTGGTCTATTCGGTCGAATATTATTCAATAATGAATGCTCAGCTCAAGCTGGGTGATACTGTTGCGAATAGTACGCTCAGTGATTCATGGTTTCGATTTAGCACTGGGCAAACATTCGAGAGGTGGTCTGAATGCTATGATTTTGTCCAGAGTCAAAATTCTTGCTTGAAGTGCAGCTCTGAACTCCTCTTCAACAATTCAACGAGATATCTTCACGAAATTTAACATGGAATATTTCAATATTATATTCAAGGCAACACTGCGATATCTGCAGAAACCTTCCAGATCGGACTATTATGGTATATAGCTGTCATACAAACAGAACATCGAAATAAAGTGCTGGTAAGGAACATTTTTTCGTTTGACAAGACATCTTCAATAAATTTGGCATGGGTTATCGTCTTAGGTCTTTGAATATAGCCATACCAATTGGCCCATCAAAATCAAGTTCTTGCATGGAAACATTTTTATTTGTGTAGGGTATTCTAGCTTCAGTGCAACCTCATCCAACGTTTGTTTTTTTTTTTATTTTTGTTTTCACCGCACAATTGCTTTTTCCTTGAAAATTTTAATAAACAAATAATTCAGTGATTAATCATACACCAATGCTTTGTTGCTTTTGTTGCTTTGGATGACAGTAAATAAAGTGATGTCACAGAAGCGGCGAGTGCAATGACAATAAGCCAACACAGCGGCAAAAACAACAACATGAACGACCTAGAATCCATAGAGACAGCTCATCGATGACTTAATCAATGTTTGTTTGTATATAAACGTAAATTTATTTATAGATATGCATATGTATGTGTTTTTATATGTATGCATGTGTCAGCTTAACGGCAGCTTGCAACAGCTGTGAGGCATTTGCATGAATTGTTAATTAAATGCTGCGCGCAAAGCAGCATGAATGGGCAGCTTACATATGTATGTCTATATATACAAATATGACTGAATACATACATACAGACAGACATATATAGGCATTTCTATTTTTGTAGTTTACAACAAAATGCCATTTTGTAAATGTTTTCACGCTTTGTTATTATTATTTTTTTGTTTTGGGGCAAATTGCCTGTTGGCGTCATAACAAACGAGCGGACGGACACATATTATTTACATACATACATATCTACATATGTATGTCCATATAAAGTTATAATGCATTTATTTAAGTCTGCTTAATGCATGTCATAGCTAGCACACACACACACACACACAACTAGGTGAGTGCCGCATTTATCTGCCATCTCTGCTGTGAGTTGGGCGTGCGGCAGCGATCGTGTTGCGTGGGCGCTCTTGTGGGTGCCTTAACTACGCGTCCGCTCAGTTGGCACCAATTCACGAATACACGAAATTTTACAAAATTCATACCGCCAAACCTACATATGTTTGTGTGTGTGTGTACGCGCTCACGTTGATCGTATCTCGTGCGCCAAATCGTTCAATGACAGGAAATGAAGTTGTTGCATCCGTCGCATGCAATTTATTTTCGTAAGTCAAATAGTGGGTGTCAACAACGAAAACATGTACTCATATGCTTACACTGGATGATATATGTATGTACATATGTATGTATGTGTGTATGTTTATATTTTTAGTTGGGCAATAAATAATTAACTTGTCATGAAATATATATGAGTCTATACTCCACTGGGAACCAGCGTGTTAGTAGGGTCACTCTGGTCATAAATGCCAACCAATGTGAGCTGCTGGGCTCACATAACACCATCGTACCTGCTTTTTCAGGGAAGCTAGATCTTGTTTAAGCTCAAAGTATTTCCGCTCAAGGAATAGTAAAAAGAAATCCAAGCTCCTATTGAGTATAATCGTATCAGTTTGGTGGCATAAAATGCCTAAAGATTACGTCCAACTCTCTATCAATGAAAAAACTAGTCGGTACTCCGTTGTCCTCTTGCGTTCTAGCGCTGAATCTATGAATCTCACATAAACTCGTCAAGCGCTGACCAATAACTAGAACTTGTGCGTCTGCGAGATCCTACTGACCCAGATGGAACCGTAAGATGTCCTCCGAACTACCAGATCTTAGCAAGGTAGAGACAATAAATTCACACTCAATTATTTTGTCGGACGCTTCTTGCATAATCTGCATGAAAGTAAACGAGGAGCGATTATGTTGGCAGTGTGTCCGCTATTACTCGGCTTTTGCCATACTGAGCCTAAAATATCTCGGTTTGCACACATTCGGTGGAACCTACCGAAGAGTTGCGATTGATATTGACCGTCTTAATCAATTTTTGGTAAGCTCATAAAGATTCGTTGACCTATAAGTGTCTGGAGATCTATTTTAAGGAGTTTTGACTGTTACAAAGTACCAACTATGACAGCTATCCAAGTGAGATCCATCGATAAAATCAACCCTGTGACCCAACTGAATCTCTACCAATGTTGCGAAACGGTCCAATCCAAACAAAACTATAAACTAGGCGGCTAAACCTTCAAGATGGGGATCACACTTATTCTGCTAAGTACAGTGCTTTATGAAGCCTGATTTCTGTATTTGAATATCTCCACAAACAATCTTGAACCTGTTACAAATTGGTATCTTTTTTTAATTGCTGCTATTTCGTCTGGTTGACAAAAGATGTGAGATCCGCTGTATTTTAGCCTTGATCTGGCAAAGGCAGGACATTCGAAAAGGTAGGGTTGGGATGATTCTTTCGCGTTCTCTTCCAAGCCGCTGATACAACTGACATCCGGTTAGCTAGACCATTAGACATTTTACTTACATCACTATCTTGTGTCAAAAGAATCTGGCGCTTGCCGAACTCGCCTGCTATCTAACCATTTAGTATTGAACAGCAAGAATCCAGTGGACCACGATTTGGAATTCTGCAACTAGTGAAAAAGAAATACCCAAACTAGGAGCTCATCAGCCTTGTTTTCTTGCAAGTCCGCTATGGCTAGACACGTAAAGCAGTCTAACCATGAGTCCACTTGATGCTAGTGGTTAGGAGTCGAGACTTTCCTTTACTAGTCTCGAACTTAAGGCTAGTAACGCCGACCTAGTATCGGAAGAGGATTTGCTCCGAAGAAGTAGATCTACTGCTAGCTTAATGCAGCTACTTCCGGTTGGCATACGGTGCAATGATCGGTAAGCCTGAACCTGGAGTTGATAGATAGCTCCTCTACCTAACCTGTCCGCAAACTTTGATCCATCTATTGGAAAGCTCACTAACTCTTTCCTCCAGCGACTCCACACCTCCCTCGAAAGTAAGTGAACAGAGAAAAGACTGCCAGAGTCAGGCTCGGCGACCTGCTAATCCAATTATTTTGTAATGAAATTAAAGTGTAAGAAGTCTAAAGCTTCTTGAAGTCTGTGCGCAACTTTTGCGGCCAAGTACCTTCCAGTTGTTGAGGGCCATAGTTGCTGTAGTTCGTTTGATATCTCCTAAGTCAAGAGTGGTTTTGTACACCCGATTGTGGTGTTTCTGAGCTACGGATTTTGAAACGAATATAACGCTGGCGAATTGAGCTTTACCGTTGACATTATTTTACTGCGTGTTTTTGGTAAATAGAAGATATAACGCTTTCTCTCTCAGTTCTATAATGAAACCATAGTTGGATATTGACCCAAATGGTCAGCGGAAATTTTTTACTGCATTTTTGTGGTAAAAACAAAATTTTGTTGTTTATTTGTAGTGAGATTTCGAGCGTGAAGCTCTAAAAACACTTTGGCTCCGACAAAAAGCTACGTTAAGCGACATTAACGAGGTGTTGTTGGTCGCTCGAGTGAATGTCAAACAAATTTTGTTGGTGTGAAAATTATGTCAAGCGTTCATTTCCAAAAAATTCCTGTAAGTCAGTCTGTAAATAAGCGCCACGCAAAAGCGAAAATTCCAAAAAAATTTTAACGACTTGAAAATATTTACAAAGCATTAACTACCCGCTCCACACTCCGCCCACCAAACACATACATACATACATACATATATGTATGTACCAGAGTATATGACTAGTCAATCTCACCTAACCGATCGTGCGGCAGTAACGGGCGGATGCCATTTTGCATGCCAAGTGCTTTGGCGCTTTTTTCAGCATTTTGTCACAGGTAAACAAGTGACAAGGTAGGTAGAAAGCAACAACAACTAGGCGCAAACAATTACAATAATGCTCATTGAGAAAAATACGAAAACAAATAAACAAATTTATGTCTGTACTTGGGCAAAAATTTCCATGAATGAAAAGGGCAACGACTATTGACGGACGCCAGTGGCGTCACTAAGGCAAAATAATCGCAAATGTGGTTATAAATTGGATGTATGTATGTACATATGTTTTTACTTAGTGGGGTGACCGCGTTTGAAGCAAGTAGATTTTATTTATTTTTTATTGCTTCAACGACTTTTGGATACATAAAAAGTAAAATTACCGAAACAAGTGAGTTTTTAAAGCTCATCACTTTTTAAAAAGAAAATCTGTATTCTCCGGGGCTAACGACAGTTTCTTGTTGCCAGACCTCAAGCTAATATTTCCTGGAATGTAATTTGACGGCAATGAATTGAAACACTGAGACAGAGATTTGTTTTGGAATAGAAAATCAATCGTACTTTAAAAACGTTTGCGAAAAGCTGGTGGATCACTATACTCACGGAGTTTTGTGTAACCTAAGATTAAATGATCGATCGTAACAGGGATCTTACTTGCAGAGCTCATAGCCGAACCGTTGTGGTGCCTAGAATTCCTAAAAAATTGAGCATAAAGACGCTCTTTGAACCAATCACTAATTTCTTGAGGCGGCTAATGTCAGTCGTCGGCTATGTCTCCTGGTACGCCGAACGTATGACAGCCAAGATATTTCAGCCTCAGTCTTGCAATACTGAACAATGGAGGAGAATCCAGAAGTATCTCGCAATCGCGCAGAGCCTTTGCATGAATGCCTATTGGACAATGTCAAGTGAGAATTCCTACAATTGCGGTAAGATGAACGTTGCTAAAGGCAAACAGTTCTCCTACATTCTACTTAAAGCCAGAAGTATGCCGCAGTCGCGCAGAAGCTTTTAATCAAGCAACGCCTTTTAAGCGCACGTGAGGTTCACAGGTATCGGGCTAGAACGCAACTCGAAACCAACTCGTTCTCACTGCGATGCGAGTGGGGTATGGGTGCCTCTCTTGCTACCTCATCGACTACGCAGTTTCAAGCGGATCCGCTATGATCAGACACCCAAGCGATCTGATAATGAAAAATGCTCTGCTGTTGGACTGAATGCTCACATCCCTGATAGAAACTGCTCCTCGGAACTAGCGGTAAATGTATTGCTTTTTAAAAACAATCACTTTTGGTGTAAAGACACTACGTAAAAGGCTTTGTTTACAATTATTTGACAGTTCCATGCAACCTTGTCTCTCTTATTCTTGGATATCAGAATTTTTATCATCGAATTATATTAGGCTTGTTTGGTTAAGTTACTGATATATGCATTAGACGTAGGTACCTTTTATATTTTTGGATTAGAGAGTTGAAACGAATATTCTCCAATAAAACCTCTACACATTTGCATGCGTTTGTACCAATTTTCGAACACCTTTTGCAACTCTGAATGCGGTATCTCCAAAACATGTTCAGCGAACGCTCTTTCTGAACGCATCAACCGCCTCGGCAGATGTCGAAAACGTCCAGTTTTTCCAAAAAAAACGCTGGTGGAATTTTGTGAGGGATCGACAAATTGTGAAGGCTCCAACGTGAGTAAATATTTTTTACACTCATTTTGGACGACCTTCACAAAATCCGTCCTGGACTGATTAACGACCTCGATTGAACTCACCATACCACCAATAAACACTGGCCCCTGATGGAGTTACATCGCCGAAAACTAAATTAAGTTCGTGGATGCTTTGTTGCTGAGTTAATCAGCGATGAACTCTGTTAAACCTGATCGCGCAAAAATACTCGCAATCTAATTCCATTTTTTGGCCGAGATGAATATTTCCAGTTACTGTAAAGAAGACAAATGAATACGCGTTGAAATGATCTACCTTCTTTCTTATTTTCTCATAATTTAGGGTATTCTGAAAATTTGAATACCAAGAAACCCTAACTATTTTCAAGGGTCCAAAATAATCATAATAAAAGATAAATATCGGTTTGGGGACGTACTGAACTACGTAGTAAATTATTATCTGTCATTAAGATGCTTAAAGAAATGAGCTAAGTATGCATGTAGAACGTGGGTCTCCAATTTTTATCAACAGTTTGAAAAGATGTTCAATTTCCGATAATATTAAATAACACTTCTCACACATTCGAAGACCCATTTGTTTTAAAGTTTATTTCGATAAATACATACATATGTACTATATGGTTTGATTTCTCTATAGTAAAGTGAGAAAATCTGAAGTGTGGGCGTGGCTGTAAGCCAATATTGACGCAAAGCAAATGTTAAGAACCGCATATGCTGAATAATTTATAAATTAATAAAAAGATTTTAATGTTAATTAAAAAATTAAATAAAAGTCGTTAATCAAAATTAATAATGTGATTTATTTTTTAAATTAATTAGTAATTAAAATCGGTTAATTATTAATTAAAAATAATTAAATTAAATATTTAAATACTCAAAATTGTATAATCAAAATTGTTTAATTTTTTAAATTTTATTTAAAATTAAGTAAACTGAAATTAAATTATTTTATAATTAAACATTTATTAAACAATTAATGAAAAATAAATTCATTGAATTAAATTTATGAAAATCCTTTTTAAATAATTTAAAAAATGAAATGTTAATTAAAAACATTGAGGAAATTTAGTTAATTAATAATTCAAAATAGTTTTAATTTATAAGTTAATAAGTTTATTAATAATTCAATTCCGTTAATTAAAAGTAATTAAATTAATTTATGAAATTTTTTATTAAAATACTCAAAAATTAGTAAACTAAATTAAATTAAAATTTAATCAAATCACAATTAAACATTTAATAAAAAACTAATTAATAAATAATTTAAAATAAATTAATTTAATTAAATTTATGAAAATCATTTTTAAATAATTGAAAAAATTAAATGTTAATTAAAAACATTAAGGAAATTTAGTTAATTAATAATTAAAAATAGTTTTAATTAATAAGTTAATAAGTGTATTAATAATTCCATTCCGTTAATTAAAAGTAATTAAATTAATTTTTGAAATTTTTTATTAAAATACTCAAAATTTAGTAAACTAAATTAAATTAAAATTTAGTGTTTTTATAATTAAACATTTAATAAAAAACTAATTAATGAATAATTTAAAATAAATTAATTGAATTAATTTTATGAAAATCTTTTTTAAATAATTGAAAAAATTAAATGTTAATTAAAAACATTAAGGAAATTTAGTTAATTAATAATGAAAATATTTTTAATTAATAGTTAAGTTTATTAATAATTCAATTCCCTTAATTAAAAGTAATTAAATTAATTTATAAATTTTTTTATTAAAATACTCAAAATTTAGTAAACTAAATTAAATTAAAATTTAGTGTTTTTATAATTAAACATTTAATACAAAACTTCTTAATGAATAATTTAATATAAATTAATTGAATTAAATTTATGAAAATTATTTTTAATAAATAAAAAAATTAAAGAAAATTAGTTAATTAATAATTAAAATTAAATTTAATTATAAGTTAATTAGTAATTCAATTCGGATAAATTAATGATTAAAAATAATTAAATTAATTATTAAAATACTCAAAATTATTTATTTAACTAATTTTCAGTTAATAATTTGTAAACTAAATTAAATTAAAATTTAATGATTTAATAATTTAACATTTAATTATAAACTAACTAGTGAAAAATTAATTGAATGAAACTTATGAGAATTTTTTTCTTAGAATTTTTACTAATTTTAAGGTTTTAAATAATTAACTATAAAATTTTTTTATTATTAAAAATATTTTTAACAATTTACTAGCAACAAAAAACATAATTGCACATTAATATATAGCTACTTACATACAACAAACAGTACAATAACAATGACTATGAAAATTTGTAAAAATGCGATAATCACTGATCGACGATGGAGTGAAGGAATGTTGGAACGTGAGCGGAATTTTTGCACTTTCCTACAATAAACCTTACTCATGGATACACGTTTATATACACACAAACATATATGTATGTATGTACATATACATATGTCTGTACATATGTATGTATGTATAGCGATCAGCAGTAGTAATAAAAATAACAATAGCTTTCAGCAGACAATACTCCCGATTGCATGGCACTCGCACCCCACCATGCACCCACGCCCAAATCCACTAGCGCCCTCACCGCCACCACCAAGCGATCACTTAAAGCGGGGCACGTACACTCATTGAATGGTGGCTTTGCTTTCATTTAAACTGCCAAGTGCGCTTGCAAGCGCTTGTTGTGGCTTATGCACATTATTGTTGTTTGTAGTGTTCGCCATCGTTTTCATGAATGGCAACGATCCGTACTCGCATCGCCATCCACCCGCGTCATCCGCGCATCGCCGCTTGGCCGAAGTGAATGGTTGCCCGCTGGTCACGCCAACGCCTCTGCTGTGCATGCCATCTAAATGCTATTGTTATTGTTGTTCTGTTGGTGTTGCAGTGTGTGTGCAACGAGTGAAATTCCAATTGATAAATGCAGAAAATTCAAAAGGAAGGAGACTGAGAGGCAAAGCTAATGAATTCAGTCAATTTGTGGATAAATTTGTTTATACTTACGCTAGTAAAATACAAGCTTCGTAGCTAAGGCATTATATGTACTACATTACTTACCTATCTGTGGTCTATATTTTAGCTTAGTAATTCTATTTTAATGAAGATAGGAGAGTCGTTCTTCCAAAAATTAAGCTATTTTGGCACGAGTCGAGCATTGGCATACTTCATACCGAAAACATTAACCAAAATTTGTTCAGTCGATACAAAAATGATCTTAAAATCCTCTGCTTTCTCTCTGCTGCCAACACTATGATTTTCAAGCACTGATTCTTTAAGTTTTTCGATGTTTTCGTCATTAACAGAGTCGTATGTACGAAACTCATGAGGCAAGTTTTCAATGACTTTACGACCTACACTGAACTGACTTCGTGTTCCTCAAATAGTTGTGTTCCCCATAAAGAAAACTTCCCGAAACACTTTCATAATATATTCCATGATTCCAAAGCCGTGATTCCATTGAAAATATAAAATTGTAAGCAAATCCATCATTTAGTTTTTTTTTTTAATTTTTTTTTAAAGTTCATTTGAGCGACTTATGTGGACCAGTCCTGGTCAAATTTGATCAGATGGTGGAACGACCATTGCGCCTTTAACGGTTGTTATCGTTGTTGTAGTTCTGCCGATTTGACGGTCCTTGATCGGATAAAAATCTGGGTCCGTTCCGGTTACGTAAAGCCGACTACCGTGGGAACGGCGTTTTTATCATGAAACTTGCCTAACCCACCACTTTTAAGCTGCCTTTAACATAATTCTCTTCCCCACAATTTTGAAGCAGCATCTTTACATTAACAATTATACTCTTAACAGAGATCGTTATCTAGTCTAATCGTTCGTCTTAAAGACTTTGATTCCTTAATCAAAATCTTTGCAATGTATTCTTACAGATTCAAGAAGCCCTATTCATGTACTTATCCGTCTAATATCGAAAAAAAGTTTTAGAAAAGTTTTTATCTTCTTAGTTTTAATAAAAAGTATTTGTAATTGGGTAAATTTTCCATAGAAAGCATTAGAGATCCTT
Organism: Bactrocera neohumeralis; assembly: GCF_024586455.1. Classification (NCBI taxonomy): domain Eukaryota; kingdom Metazoa; phylum Arthropoda; class Insecta; order Diptera; family Tephritidae; genus Bactrocera; species Bactrocera neohumeralis. The sequence goes on from NC_065923.1 coordinate 28,527,272, forward strand.
ACTTTCTTTGCCGTTATACGCTGAGGAATCATATTTAAGATAAATTGCGCTATAACTCATAAGGCATAATATGCTATATACATATGAATGTATCTTTCTATGGAATCAGTCCAGATAGAGCTTGCCATCGTAGCATTTATACAGTCGAACCAAAACTGGCTAATGGAATGGGAGCCGGAATCTATTGCACGGAATTGGAGCTCAAGCAACCCTTAAATATTTCTGAATACTGCAGTATTTTGCAGTCGAAAGTATTTGCGGTCAGAGAAGTGGCTGAAATAGCTTACAACGTCAGAGAATGTCTTTAGAAGCAGAGAGGCAGTGGTGGCTGCCAGAAAGCGACAGCATATACTTACATACATAGCTTACACTGGGTTCCAAGCCACAATATATTAGCATCACATTCGAGCCGGCTGGGCATAGGTAACACCGAGAAGTAGGCAAGATAGAGACAATGTGTCGATCTTCTCTACTTCTGTTCAGCCTTACCTAGAAGTCTTGTACTACAACTAGAAACTTTGAAGTTCAAAGGGTTACCTGAAGTATCAAAATTAAATATATATCAATTAAATGTATTCAAATATTTGGAAACTGTAGCCGAGTTGCCAACTTTATTTATTTTATATTGTTTATAAAGTAAAAATGGCAATATGGTTACGAAATTAGTAATATTTAAGAAAGTAATGTTACCCAACAAGTCAGGGCTACCGAAAATCCAATATATTGACAGAATTAGCGAGGAAACTGACTCATACACAACGTGCAACTCATAAGGCCTGTGGGTAAAAAAGGAATATTTCACAAGTTTTTGGTAACGCTGTTGGGTGGATAACGAGTGATTTAACCGATAGATGGGTCATAAGGTAAAAATGGATAAATGTACATACATATGTATACATATATGATATAAATGTATGTACATATGACAAGTTTTTGGTAGCGCTGTGGGGTAGTTAACCTGTTATTTAACCGATAGTTGCCTTGAAGGGTGCAATTTAAATATTGCAGTGTTGCCAGCTGATTTGAAACAATAATTCCAATTCCATGGAATTTCTCCCAAAAAGTTTTCTACAAAAATTGAGTTATTTCCGTGGTCTTGAACACGCATATGCGCTCGATTGGCGTTAAAATTTTTTAATCAAAATTTTATTTCGCTTGAAAAAATTACCAAAAATATTTTATGCTGAAAATTCCTATTTTCATAAGTTTGGTTTTCACTTATTAAAATCGCGTTTCAAATATCAACAAATATCAAAACTAAAATAAGTACATTTCTATTTATAAACAAATCACAAACACACACACACACATACACTATATTCATCACTGCATTTGCATAGCGGCCACAGAGTGCACTGAGTCGACATAAAACTAACCTCTCGCATTGTTGTTTTTGCTACAACTTGTTTACTACTTTGCATGCCAATCAACTCGGGAATTCCCGGCATATGTCGGTATGTACTTATGAATGTATGTATGTATGTGTGTTTGTGTGCACAAGCGAATGCTTTATGGCGGCCGCATAATTTATTGAAGCTTTCGACGAAACTTCCACCAAAAGCGACATTATTTTTATCAACAACAACAAGCATGCCGGTTTAAATAATAAATAATACTTTTTTGCAATCAATTCTGTGGAAAATTGAAAAATACGTTTCGCTCAAAATGCGATTTCCAAGAAGTCAAATACGTGTTTACAATTCAGCTTTGCTGCCAAGTTACGATAAGTTGCGTTATTTTCGAAACGAAAGCGCTTGTTTTCGTTTGAATTTTATTTTTGTTTTTTTGTAATGTGAAATACCTAAAACAAAAACGGATGGACAACATTTTGAAATGTACTCATTGTGGTTTAATTATAATTTTGGCGCACTGAAATTTCTATCATCTGTTTTGTGAAAGTCCCCAGCCTACAATAGTAAAATAAATTTGTTTGTCACTTTTCGATATACTTACATACTTTTCGTACTACGATTTGCCTTTTGTTTTAAAATATGTCTCAGTTTTGGCGATCACCCCTCATTTGACGAAAATTTCTTCCCAGCGAGCAATCTCTCACGGATTTGTGGCACTGTGGATTGGCTTGGTGAAACAGCACTTTCTTTTTCTTTAAATGCAGCCGTTTTTTAGAGATTTCGTCTTAGAAACGGTTAACTAACGCTATGTAACAGTACCTTTGTTGGTCTTTCCTTTTCAAGATAGTCAATCAAAAGTATTCCATGCGCATCCTAAAATACAGACCCCATAACCTTGCCAGCCAAATGTTGCGCTTTTCCATGCTTTGGAGCGAGTTCATGGTGTGCACTCCACACGGTTGACTGTCGATTGGACTTCAGAATGAGACGATGGAGCCATATTTAATTCATTGTCATATATCGACGCAAAAACTCAACTCGTGTTTATTATGCTTGAACATCTAGAAACACTGCTTCGAATCAAATACTTGTATATTGACAACTCGTCACATTTGGTCATATACAAGTATTTACAGATATATACATACATATACATACATGGGTATATCGAACTCCGAGGTGAACTTACTATAATGACTTGACTATTAACACTTTAGGGTCATCCGAAACTACTTTTGTTGACTTTTTTGACGTTTTTGTCAGTAAGAACCACTTTTAGACGTCATAATCCAAATATTCGAGAATGTCGTTTTAAAATAGTTATGATTCTTATAGATCGACTCAATACATTTGGGTTAAAATTATTTTGAAGCGAGTCAATACTACAGATACTAAAATATCTTATCTTTTCCAAAAACGTTGTGTAGATGTCAAAAGAGATGCTTCCAAAGTAGTTGAGGACCTTACTCTTATTAAAGACAAAATTACTGTTGACGAGACGTTGAATTACCAATTAGACGTCGAGTCGATCTAAGAATCTAACAAATTGCATTCCGAAAGTGAGACGGTATCGAAAAAACCAAAAAGGTACTGAACGCCATCTCAGCCGAGGCTAATAACAAGTGTATGTAAACTTTAATTAAGCATTGTAGTGCCTGCGTTAATAAATATTTCTCCATAAACCATGCCGGGTTTGAATCCACGATCTTTTAAGAAACAGTTACTCTGTGTCTGATGTGATATAAGAGGTATTTGCTATGGCAGAATTCGCACTCATCAGACTTCGTCTTCTTTGGCATTACAATAGTGAGTCGGTCTAGGCCGAGTGCACTAAACTTCGCCAGTTCCTCTATCCTTTGTGAGGTCACGCCAGTTGCACATCGCAACTGCAGACAGGTCGCCATTCACTTGGTCCTTCCATCAGATGCGTACCTTGCTTCCGTTGTCCACCCGTGGGTTGAAGGATCTTTTTGCTGGAGCAAAAACGAGTTGAATTTGTTTAACTAAGTATATCCATGTCGCCGTGTAGATAATTCAGTTCGTAGTTCCATCTTCTTCGATGCTCATCGCCCAAGACTACGGCTCCAAAGATCTTGCGAAGAACAGTTCGCGTCAAAATTCCACTTGCTTTCTCATCTCGGGTCGTCTGTGTCCACGTTTCTGCGCCGTATAATAGGACGGGAATAATGAGAGATTTAAAGAGTGTAACTTTTGTTTGTCGAGTGAGTGAGCCGAGTCAAAGATCTGCTTTTAAATCCGATCCCAAGTTGCACTTATTAGCAAGAGTTATATTGCGTTTGATCTCTAGGCTTTGATTATTGATGGAATTTATACTGATCCCGAGATGTACAAAGACTGACTGAAAGTCAGTTTACACAGCCGTATTAGCTTTACAGGGATACCAAGTTCAGACAAAGCGACATAGAGGCAATGCCTTTGTTGCTGTTTAAGGCGGCTTTAAAATCAGTGATGTGTGTCGATCTTGCTTTCACGAATCTTTGGCGCATGGTGAAAATCTGGCCGATTGTAAATTTTCCAGGTCTACTGTCACAGTGGTAAAGATCAATCAGTTTGTCGACGGTGAGCTTTAAGCTTTCACAGAGTGTGCTTGATAGAACCTTACATGTGATGTGGAGGAGGCTTATGCCACGGTAGTTGGCGCAGATTGTGGGGTCTCCCTTTTCGTGGATTGGGCAGACCAGACTTAAACGCCAATCGTCGGGCAAGCTTTCGTCTGTCCATATTCTACAAAGAAGCTGCAGCTGATGCATGCTCATTATCAGCTCTTCGCCGCCGTATTTGAATAGCTCGGCTGGAAATCCATCGGCTGCTAATCGAACTTCTTCATGGTCGGACAATAGAACGTCTGCTCCATCGTCATAGATTGGGGAATCGGGTTCACCGTCTCCTGGTGTTATGCTTTCACTGTCATTCAGCAGACTGGAGAAGTGTTCCCTCCATAATTTCAGTATGCTTTGGAGATAAGTCACTAGATCATCTCGGAATTCTACAAGAGTATGTTCCGGTCTTGAAACCTTTTGTTAGGCGCTGCATTTTATTTGTAGAATTTTCGAGTATTACCCTTATTGGCCAGCTTGTGATGATCTTCATACTCAAGCATTTCGGCCTCTTCATTTTGTGTCTGCAAATACGTCTCGCTTCCGTCTTCATAACCATGACCTAAATCGATTGAGCTTCAGACCATATAACCTCAAAACTCCACTATTTGTAGAACCAAACACACGACATTCTTTATCCTAACGCAAATAGCCGTAAAAAAATTCAACTCGGAAGCTTTCCGAGCCTCCAAAGCTTTCATAACTTTAAAGCTCATCCACCTAAATTGGATTTAAGCTGTTTAACATTACAAGATTTCCAATATCGTTTAAAAAATTTTATTATATAGCAATTATCGCCACGTCGTAAGTCGGTAGGCAGCACACGAATACACTGTGTTGAAAAAGTAATGGGAAATGTGAACACTTTTTAAACTTCCTCTAATTAAAATTAACACCGCGCTGTGGTGAGAAGCTCCATCTGTGTGGCATTAACAATTATTATTAATTTTCATTTCCAAATTAATTTCGTTCCGTATTTATTAATTGCAGTATAACCAATTTATAACTGTACATACACATTCGGTAGATTCGTCTTTTCATTTACACAACACCAGCTTTCATTCAGCGGGTCTTCCCACCTTGCATTGCATTTCGGAATTATAATTTGCACAGTGGGCTGGCCCAAAGTGTGAAAGTCATTACAATACGACTTCTTTCTTTCATCACCCGCCGCCGCCCGCCGGTGTACTACATTACACTTTATATACAGTTTCACATCGATAGTTTCCGGTTTCTAATGCTGTTACTGTTGGCTAAATTTGGCTCACACGTGGCTTGGTCGTTAACCGCAAAGCACAGCGCCCAGCTTAGACCCACAACCGCAGCGGCGACGACAACGGCGGCGGACAGCAGTGATAAACCGCGAATTTGGCGACGCTGGGGGCGGCCGAAAGGACGGTAGAGCGGATATATGGAAATAGGTGTTTGGATGTATGTATGTATGTAGGTATGTACATATGTATGTAGGTATGTATGTACATATATAACTGTGTACTTGCGTTTAACTACCTTTGGAGTGGACTACGTGGTCTAAGTCACGTTGGGAAGCCACAATTTACGAGTTCAAATTAAGTCACACTTACACACACACACACACATGTGGCACATATCAACTTCTTCAAAATGCTGAAATTTATATGCTTAGTTTTATTACACCTCAGCACTTTTATTTTTATCGCCATTACATACATACATACTAAGCATAGATACATATGTACATACATACATATGTACATATATACATCTGCAAGTAGTTTTGGGCTGTGACTTTTTTTCTTACTTTTAATACGATTCATTGTTGTTGTTGTTAACAAGTTACAATGGTTGTTGTTGTAAAAAATGTGTTTGTTTTTAAAAAAAAACTTTGTTGTTGTAAAAAAAGTTTTTTATTGTTGTCAAAAAAATTGTTGTAAAAAATTCATTTGTTGTTTGTTATTGTTGTTGTAAACAAAAATGTTTTTTTGTTGTAAAAAGAATTGTTGTTGTAAAAAAAATCCAATTATTATTTGTTATTACCAAAAAAAAAACCCTCAAAATATGTTTTTGTTGTTGTCAAAAAAAGTAAATTTCTTGTTGTTGTTGTCAAAAAAGGTAAATTTCTTGTGGTTGTTGTGCATGTCGCGTTGTAATTGTAGCGTTCCCATTGTCATTGACACTTGCCGGTGGCGTTGACCATTTTACGATCCACGTGTCTTCCTCGTCGTCACGCACACAAATCTTCCCCTCGCTCCTCTTGCAGTCGAATTAAGGTGTATGAACTTTATTTGTAAGTATGTTATTCAGAAACTTGAGGTCGCTTATATATATTTATATCAAGCTATAGCTGTTTGCTATGTGTGTTGTTGTTCTACTTGCGAACCTAGAAGCTATGCTAGTACTTGTTGACCCACAAACTGCGCACAGCGCTTACGCCAGCCGAGCTCGCGCTGAGTTGTGGAGGCTCGATCTTCTGTGGCGTACGTTATGCTCTTGTTCTTACTCTACTTTTGTATGTTCTATTTTTCATACGCAATATCGGGTTCAACGTCTTTTGTAGCGCCGTCAAAGTCGTTCATGCGTTGTTTTGGCTTTTTGGCGGTCTTCTATTTGCAATTGTGTTTCTTTTCTGTAATTTTGCTGAATTTTTAGCGGCGGTCATGAGCGTGGTAATTTTCTCGCAAGTATAGATTCAAATATGTTTGCTTTCATATTTGGCGTCTTGATTAATTTTTAAGTATTAATTAAGATCAAGGAATGGGGTCAAAGGATTTATGAACAACTTTAGGTTCTAGAACCTGTTTAAATCAACTTTGAATAATTTATAGTATCAGGCTCTATTTTGAATTGAACTCAAAAAGCTACAAGATCCAGACTATCTTTAATCAGTGATTTAGGTACGAGGACTAAACTGATTTCGAAAAGCAAAAGGATCTAATATCTTATCGACTTTGAAAACTAAAAAAATTCAGGATCATCTTTAAAGTAACTTCGAACAAACAGCTGGTAGAGGCTTAGCTTTGAATAGACTGCAAACAAACAACAAGAGTCTTATTAGAAAAGTTCTTATTCCAAAAGTGCATAGAAAGATTCGAAATTCCCCACAAAGGCAACAACTCTTGTTAAAACATCATTTACTTGATATGTCTAATTTCGAGCTTCGAGTTGCCCCGACGATTCATCTGAGGTAATTTCGCTTTCCAAAAGATCAACCTCGGTAATCACCTCAGTGATGTCTTCTGAGTGGGCAGGACCTAGATTCTAAAGATAAAATAATTTCCGTTCTGAACAATTTGTTCGGAGATTGTAACGTTGGCTTCGATAATAATCTATGCCTTATTTCAAGAAGATATCTTGTCAAATAAAACAAGCTTTCCCTACATGAACAAGATTTGTTTACATGACAGCTATATGATGTACGTAGTAGTCCGATATCGGCATTTTCGACAAATGAGCCCCTCTTTGGGTAGAAAAAGAGTTGTGCAACAAATCAACTCAGCCTCGATGATTATTACAATAAATGACTACAATTCAGTCTTTCAGCTCGAAATGTTTGCAGCCAGTAACATAATTCCCCTAAGCTGCCGAAGACCCTTCAGTTCCTTCGAGGATTGTTTCAAGCAGTGGACCCCAGAGGAACACATCAGCTGTTGGTTCACTAGTATATCACAAATGTACTTTGGGGTGGTGTTGATGGTGAAAAGACCAAAAAGCTTAGTAACGTTGTTAGGGTTAAAGGCACCTTCCTTTAAGATCTCGTGTTCAGAAAATTGACGAAAGTATTGCAGAGCATGCGTGGAAGATGATGAAACGTTGGCACATTAGCTCTCTGAATACCTTCCTTCTCTTTTCAACTAACCAATTAACCACAGACAATAAGCAGCTAAAAAATAAATCGCTTCATATGCTTCTTAATGGATATTCTATTGTCAACGTATTTATAATTCAAATACGATTACTACAGGACAATGTTAGCTTCTCGGTCAAGCAAAGAAAAAACATTTTTCGCACCGATCAGCAATCGGCAGACTCTTTCAAATCTACTCCTCTACGTTTTCGTTGAAAAAAGCGGCATGAAAGTTTTTCATATATTTTAAGATGGCTGAGAAGTTGTTGAGTCGCAAGCTGCTGTGCGATGATGTCAAGACATACTACAAATAAAAATATCGTTTGTTTCAAAATCGCTGATGTTGCTCGCCCACGTTGGCACGTTCTATTCTCCAACAAGTGAACAGAATGAAGTATGTATTTGGGGCTTATCATGGATGGGAAGCGCTCATGAAAGCCAAATATCGAGCAAAGATGAAGGCGACTTATGCCTTCTTTATATACAACATTGAAACACCAAGTAAAGTCAAGTCTAACTGATGGACAGTCAGTGGAAATTTTTAGAGATTGTGTTAGCTAATATTAATAATAGTACTGGGATCGGCTGGGAAGTCGACCAAATTGCATACCAAAAATATTTTACTACGCTCCTGAGAGACGGCACATAATATAGTTACTATAGGGACATTTTTATCACAATTAAAATTTATTTTGTCATCTCATAAATATTATATTTTCTCAGCTTGTAATGAACTGCTTTCGGTAACAAAATCGTCAACTTTGTGTAAACTTCCGTCCCATTACTGTCGACCGAAGTTATTCGATACTTTTTGAGTACACTTAGCGACGAGTGCGACATTAATTAGACTACTTTTTAGCTTATACTATGTGTATATTAGTCTAATTTAGGCGCTAGTAAGAAAAAGTCACTATGCCCCAAGCCTTTTGTGTTGATGTAAACCCTTCATTTACCCACGTGAGGCAGCCACATATGATTAATGCAGGGAAGATGCTTAGAGAAAAGTTATATGAAGACAGTTGATGAAGGGCGGAAAGTAATTAGAAAAGTAATGGTTAGTACTTGCTCACACTTATGTTCCTAATTAACAGCACATGTGTTTATATAAATATTAATAGCGATTTTTAGGCTCAGAAAAATATTAAATTTCCGTGGTGTGCCCACTTGGTAAAGGTTTGAAGTAGATATGCATGAGTTTCATATGAATAAATATATACATACACAAATGTATATATGTACAAATCATATATGTATGGATTTGTGTACTCGCATGTAAAGTTAGCTGCGAAAAAAAACTGTAAACCTATTCTATTGTTGAAAAGTATAAAATTTGAGATGGTGGGAGGGCGCTTACCACTAATGTGCTAATGTAAGCCTGTCATAAAAGTTACTTGACACTCGCTGTCCCCATGTACTTGTCGGTGTAGGTATATGAAAAAGTGCAGACAGGCATGAAACAATGTAAATAACTTTTGAAAAAAACTTTCGAAAGAATATTCCCTAGACTCAGGAGAGAGAGAATTATAGGGAGGGCAAACCAACTTATATTAAAACTTTTTTAACCGAGCTTCTACTACTTTTTCGTAGCAAACGGAGTGTTCTATTAAACATTGCAGTATTTAAAGGACTAAAAGGCTGCTAGAAGCTTTTTCGTGTCAAAAATATATTTGAAAATGTTATATTAAGAGACACGCTCTTAATGAGAAAAAAGCTTTTTTTTGCCTCTTTCATTTCTTCGATTCACATATGTAGACGATGGCAGACTCTCAGCGCTCCATACTTCCATATTGGCTCGAAGTATCTATCTTTTGATTTTATTCATATACTGTTATTAGAAGTAGGAGCTGAGCTTAAAAGCTGACACTCGCTGTATTGGATCATTACTAAGATGATTGGATCTGTGTAAAGAAGAGATATTGAGTGCAAGACTCTACCGCTTGCTCGGCATCTTCCAATAGCTTGAAACATGACATTGCCTAAGTTAAAATCGGTATGCAAAGAGCAAAGTGAAGAACTCTTTGTTATATGTTTGCTATTATGAGTAGATAATTCTAAAGAGATAGCCATGAAACTCGATTCGTGAGCTTTTTGAGGCTTTTTCCACCTTATGTAGTTGAATCTGAACGGGAATGTCTCGAGCTCTCACACGCATGTTGAAACCAATTTTCATCTTCTTTTGACAAATTCATCACATTTGCTTTTAACTAAACTCCATAACCTGCTTTAAACATAGTTTTGCAGCTTTAAATTCTTGAGCAACTAACGATAATTTGACTTTCTTCTCAAGCGCAAGTTATTAGTTGTTCAATTTTCAAAGTGTTACCAAAAATGAGACTTACTACTGAAAATTGCTTATGGAACTTAAAGTTCGTAGAGCAATCATTCTATCCAATGTTAGTTCGCCACCAAAAATGATCAAAGATTATTCAATCTGAGTTAGGTTATGTTAGGTTGTACGGCAGCACAAGGGATGTTTCATTGTCTCTCATGCCTACTTCCTAGCATTTTGTGCATGCCTCATCGTTACCAATCACATGTGATGTCAGTGAGTTGTGACCTGTCACTAAGTTAACAACCGTCTTGTAGCCTTTTCAAGACCGTGTGAGCAAAAAGTATGCATGTTTTTTCTTCGCTGCCCTGGCTCATAACCTTGGCGATCCTGCATGTTCTTAAGACATTCCATTTCACCCTGATTCTATCGTTTTCTCGCCTTTCGTACTTTCTATACTGGTTCAATAGCCAGACGTATAGCACCGTTGGCAATCTCAGTAGGTTTTTTGTTTCTCTTCAGGATCGGGAAGGACCTCTCCGAACTCTTGCTAACAGTAGTTATTTCGGACTGAGCAGGCAATTGAGAAGTAAAGTCCTCTTTCGAAGAACAAATACCAGACGCTATAAGTCACTCATTATCCCCATCCTGCTATATGGTGCAGAGGCATGGACAATGACATCATCTGATGAGTCGGCCTAAGGAGTGCTCGAAAGTAAGGTTCTGCGGAAGATTTATGATCTTTGCGCATTGGCTATGGCGAGTATCGAATTCCATGAAACGATGAGCTGTACGAGATATACGACGACATTCACGAATGGATGAAAGAAGTCCAGCCCTGAGAGTATTCTACGCACTACCCGCGGGGGGAAGCAGAGAAAGTAGGTCATTGGAAAGACTAGGTGGAGAAGAACATAGCTACACTTGGAATCTCCAATTGGCTCCAAACAGCGAAAAGGAAAAGCAGTGTCTGCGCTCAAAAAAATGAAGATTTCGCTGGTGGCAAAAACACCTTGGTTGTTCTTGGTCGTATTATCTAGAGCGATCGGACAAAATTGTTTGATCCCATATTACTTGGGTGAACAAGACTTCAATGAAATGGTAAGAGAACTGGAAGCTTAAAAAATCGTTATGGAAAGCTATACCTGAAATCGATGTTGAAATTTTGAGTATGATTCTTAACGGAACGATAGGGGAAGCTTTATCTCACGATCCACGCTCGCTTCTTAGGTAAAGAAACGCGCAGTTTTGCTTTTTGTTCTAACTTTATGATAGGGATTTAGGAAGGCAAGAGGCAGATTCATCTGACAATTTCTCCTTCAACATCTACGCTATGAAAGACTTCAATAAAGGAACTCTTGAGTGTGAACGTGAAATAATTGAACATTCTATCTTTCGTTATGCTTGGCTTTTTAAGGAGCTCTATAATTTTCACCTTCTTATTTTTTTCCTCAAAATATGCTACCAAGTTACATACTTACACCTTTCTAAAAAGAATACCTTTTTTATACTTCATAAGATCTATATAATCCTCCTCTAATTAATTTCCTAACCTCTTTCTGTTACAGCTCCTCAAACGGTGCGCATTGGAACAGCCTATAGTGTTAATTCAAAAGTGGTAAGTACCCAAAAACGTCGAAATTATATTTACTTAATTCTTACAAACGAACAAATTGCGAAATACAGCACGAAACTGCGCCACAACAAAAGAAAGTAAACGCGAAGAATGCTTCGTGTTATGAAAGGCGGCGCAGTAGTGGCTTGTAAAGGTACAACTGTCAAAAAATAGCGCGCTGCAAGACAAAACAAACAAGCGAAAAAAGCCGAAAACTTTGGCAAAACAAAGAGACAAGAAAAGCAAACCAGTTTATGAACCGAAGCTAAGATTTAAACGTTGAAGCCGCGCAGCTAACGCCAGAAAAAGGCGTTCAGTCAGTTAGTCACTTAGGTAGGTAGCGGTTAGGTACCGAGTTGTACTGATTGAATGAGTGGCGAGTGAGTTTGGAAAATATTTGAAATATTTGCTTTTATTTCGACGTTTACATTTTACTTTTCGCTCATTACGGTTATCGTGCGGCATTTTCACCGGAAAATGGAACAAAGTGAAATGTACGAACTGTAAATACAATATGTATGTGTATGGTTGTGTGTGAGACGAATTGCCAGCCAAACAGTCGAACTGTGAAGAATTCTGCCAAAAAACCCATAAGCAAAAGGCGAAAGACCGCTGCTACTCTCTCACCAGCCACAGCTTATGGTGGGAACTTTGCGATTGCACACCTCCTTCGCGCTCGATTGCGCCGCCGAATGTTGGAGTACCGTATAACTAAATAATTGTAACTTTCACATTATTTCAACGCTCAAATGGAAGTTTGCCCTTGTACCCTCCATCCTCTCTCTTTCGTTTGTCTTCAGCTTGCTTATTACATTTCTACCTGTATATTATATGTGCCTTTGTATGTATGTATGTATGTATATGGGTAGAAACAATGAAAAGTACCGCTACCAATAATGATGATGAGGTATTTGCCCGGTTGTGTGTAACTTTGCGCCGAGGGGGGCCTGCGGGAATTCCGCTTTTGATGGATACATACCATTATTTTTGGTATGTTCAATTGAGTGACCTACATTTTGACTCAATACAATTTGATATAGATCGCTTTGTGGGCTTTTACCATACTTGTTGATGGAATTCCGTTTTGATTTTTGGTTTTTGGTTTTTAATTCATACTTTTTTTCTGTTATTTTGGCTGTTTTCATTGAATTCAGCGATAGATTCAATCGCAAATGTTATATATTATATAATTATTTCGATGTTGTATTATCGAAACTGAGCTATCTTCTAGGGTTCCAACTGTTGAAAGTGAATTCTACTGGAAACCTCAGCTTAAAGAAAGGCCTTCGAAGAGTCGCAAGCTCATTGGTGTGTGACAAATTAGTAAAGCTTAGATCTACAAGTATTAAGATCAGAGATCTCAGAGGTCATCAAAATGCCAGGCTAATTCATCTGTTATTGAAATGCCCCAGCGAATTTTGGTTACAGATCATTTCTGGAACGCTAGTTGCTAGAATTTTGATTTATTTCGTCCTTATATTCATAAACCCACGTCTCGTAATGATGGCTGAGAGGAATGTAGAGTTCTCACTTATGTTGTCAAACAATTGTTTTAGTATGAGTCCAGCATTGCCTTACTTCATACCCAAAACATTAACCGCAATGTGCTTAGTTGCTGCAAAAGAGATTATAAGATCCTCTGCTATCTCGCTGTAAGCAATCAACACGAGGATTGTCACATACGTTTTCTTTACTTTTTACGATGTTATCGTCATTAACAGAGGTGTATGGACGACTCGCATGAGGTTTGTAATGACTCATCGAGCTTCACTAAATGCTTTTTGACACACAGATCAAAAATCAAAGGCTCGCAGACTCAGTTTTATGTCACCAACTTGTCGAATGAGAGAAAGTAGAAGACAATCAAACCACAGAGTGCCGAGACATCAGCCGTATAACCTAACCTAATGGTATACCGTAAAACTATAGCTCTCAGTCTCAAAAAGTGGGGTACTATCGACCTTGGTCTCATTGCTTGTTATGAGTCTATATTTTGGACAAGACAACGCTTGATCCTGATCAGGTGGAATATCAGTCTGCTAGAGTATTCATATTTGCTGAATTGGGTTCATGAGGCAACTCCATCTCTTCGTCAAGTTGATGTTGTTATCATTCAAGAGAGGACAGTAGATATAACGGGTGATTCATGTAGAGCTATTATTTTCAATAGCCTTTTTTGACAGATCACGCGTGAGTGGTGTCAAACTGTCTTGTTATTTTTGGCCAGTATTGTTCGGCATTTAATGATGGAAAGAATTACGCCTGAATAACGCTTACAAATCGTTCAACTTTATTGCGAAAACTCACGTTCTGTACAGAATGTGTTTCGCACGCTATGCTCAACTTACGATCAACGTAATCGGCCTACTGAGCGTACTATACGCAACACCATCACCCATCTTGAGACCCAGCATTCATTATTGGATAATATTGGACCGAAAATGAAAAAAATATAGCAGCCGTACCTGAAAGTGTACACAAAGTCCATGGTGTGTCGACTCGGCGCCATTCGCAGCAACTAGCACTGACGTATGGAACGGCTTGGCGCATTTTAAGTCGAGATCTTAAAATCAAAGCATACAAAATACAGTTTGTGCAAGAACTGAAGCCGCTCGACCTTCCCAAGAAATATCGCTTCGCTTTATGGGCCCTTGAAAAGTTCCAAGAAGATCCGCGTTTTCGAGCAAATTTTGTTCAGCAATTTCTGGCTCCATGGGTATGTAAACAAGCAAAATTGTCGCATTTGGAACAAGAGCAACCTGAAGAGATGCAAGGGCCGCCACTTCATTCAGAAAAAACAACGGTTTGGTGTGATTTGTGGGCCGGTTTAATCATCGGTTCACATTTTTTCAAAAATGTTGCCAAAGAGAACGTAATCCTCAAGACTATTTGATGCCTAAAATTGAAGTTCGTGATCTCGGCGACATTTGGTTTCAACAAGACTGCGCCACTTCCCACACATCGCATCCATCAATAGATTTATTGAGAGAACCTTTCGGTAAGCAGATAACTTCGCATTTTGGGCCGGTCGATTGGCAACCAAGAACGTGTGATATCACACTGTTCGACTTTTTCCTGTGGGGAATGTTTTGCGGACAATCCCGCTTCGATTCAGGCTCTGGCGCAAAACATCACGCGTGTCACTCACCAGTTACCAGCCGAAAATCTCGAACGGGCCATCGAATATTGGTCTCAACGGATGGACCATCTGAGACATAGACGCGGCCAATAATAGAAAAAAATAATATTAAAAAAAAAATGCCAAAGAATATTCTTTCGAATGATAATAAATATTTCGCATTAAATTTTAACTTTCTGTGTGTTTTCTTTACAAAAGTAGGGACCCTCGAAATGGAAATGGAAATCTTCTGAATATTAGTAACTGGTGTCCATATATCTTATAGCCTAGTTTAAGACCGGTCGTTAAACACCGTTTTTCATTCTGGTCGGGAAGATGGATTTGGTTTCACTACACTCCGCAGGTTTTCTCACTTATTAACTATTTGGACGGTAGGACACTCTTCCTTTTTTTCTGATGTTGCTGTTACAAGCCATTTGAAACTAGAAAATTACGCTTGGCATAATATTCGGATAGCCTCTCTGCAATGCAAAGGGAGAGTTGAGCCTAATCGCGGTATAATGTACTCAACAACAAGAAAGTCCGTGAAAACAAATTTGTATGTCGATGACATTAGGCGAATGCTAACACTTTCTAGAATAAACATTGTAGAACGATCTTAAGAAGCGATCTACAGTTTGTGTACCGCTGCTTGGTATCACCAATTTTGAAACCCTTCCAATACTTCTCTTGAACTGGTTAAATTCGCTTAAAGTCTCATGGATGGCACACTACAATTATGGAATGACTGAAGATGCCGCAAATGACAACAACAACGGTAAGAACAAGTGAGTATGTTCGAGAGGTGGTCATAAATTCCGCACAAGCGCATTCCAGCACAGCATTTATGGAGACCAAAAAGTCATAAAACTCACCAACATGGGGTGCAGTGAAAATTGCCGATCCGACACATCAAGCGAAAACAGCATCGTAAAAATGAGACAAAGAAGTCATAAAAGAATGCAACATTGTAGTCGGCGATGTTAACACACAGCATCGTGTGGCGCTCGTCAAGTGTGTGGCGATGTGATCAAGTAACTTTTGAGAACCGATTATTTCACGCCCACCAATTGGGTCTCATATGCGGATCGGAGGGTATGCGTGTAGTTAAAGGTCACCGCAATAAAATACCCTTTGAAGATTATTAATTGTATAATATTTTGCAGCTGGGCAATTTTTACACGTAATGCTTCCTGGCGCACGGACACAAAGCCACATACACTCGCTATTACACACATAAAATGCATTTAATATCCTACTGTTTTTCATAATTCAGAATTTTAACGAGCTCGTAAAATTATCCACGATTGTTAGAGTTCAAGCGGCTTGGTGTCTAAACGGCCTGTCGGCAATGTAAAAGAGAGCATTTGAACTCGTGGTGTGGTTGGCCATTTTGCATTTAGGCGGAGAGATAAAAAGTCAGGAATTTGAAATGTCTGTTGACAATCTTGGAATTTTAGAAGAAATATGGGAAGCTCGCGACTTTGTAACGTCTTTGAAATGCAGGCCATATTTTGAGTCACATGGTCCTAAGGGAGGTAGGTTTACGTAAAGACATTCCACAGTTAAAAATTTTGTTTATTTCATCGAGAAAATGTTTAAGAAGAGGATCTAATCCGTGACCAGTGAGATCTCGGGGATCCATGAGTTTTGAGGGAGCTCGCTCACGGATTAGATCGTTTTAGTTCCTTTAAGTTATGTTAATTGTAGAACTATTTGTTGCAAGTGGTAAATTAAGGTTTCGAAGTTCTTAAATTTGAGAAGGCACTATTTTTGAGGAGGCACTTCTCCAGTTTTTTCTTATAACGTCTACGGAATACCATCGCATCTACTTTTTAAGAATTATTTGTTATTGTTCCTGCAAAACCAAAACAACAACCACAGCATGCAACGAAATTTCCATATACTTTTCTAGTCTTCTATAGGAATGTTCAATTTCTTCTGTGAATATTTTTTTTCGCAATTTCTTCTGTAAATATCTTTTCAGGGCCCCAACCGACTTATGATGGGTTTAGCGGGGTTGATAGTTAAGGTTTGGGAACGAAAAAATAGCTAAATCAGTCAAAACTCAGTACACTTTCGGGATACGAAATGGACCTATCGGTAGTGAATTTTATTCCTTGTTTGATCTGTCAAAAAGCAAGAAAACCTTAAGTTCTTCGATTCAAGCTAACCTGTCACAAATAGAAAGTCCTATCTCGCTTATATCTGAGATTGTTTGAAACCAGTTTTAAACCACTCCGTTAAAATTTTAGATGTCGTTTAGACACAACAAACAAATTATTAATTATCAAAGGTTACATTCTAATGGAACATTGCTCTGCAGGAATATTTCATAGCGGGAAGTGGTTTTGAACCCCTCTTAGGTAAAATCAGTGGATCTATAGTTTAGACGGAGTTATAAATAATTGCAGATTTTGAGCTCAAGTTATGAAAACAGGCTCTGTATAGGAAAATAATCGTAACTATGGCTCGAAAGTTACCTGACGACGTCTCCGAGGTTACACAGATAAAACTTTTCGTACTGATGAACTTTATCAGAAGCACGGTTTAGAGAGAGCCAATATAAGAACGGTGGAAGTCAATATATAAAAGGACTCTGCCATATCTTCTGCATTTAAGATTAAGATCCGAGAATTATAGAATGTTCGAGCTGTGTTTGTTGACTGAAAGAGTAAAAGTTCAAGCATTTCTTAAGTTCACCTAGCAACGGATTGCAATAGGAAGAAATTGGTACGAACTGAGGAGACGAGCTGATTTACAGACTTTTGTAAGGTATCTTAAACCACTAATTCAGACTCATCCAGAGATCTGAATATAGTTTATGCTAAGACAAGCATTTATTCAGCTAGCAAATGAAGTTGAGCCATCCAGAAATCACCGTCATATAAGGTAAAAAAATTCGCTTCTTAATCAAAGTGCAGTTTGCCATTTATCACGCTTGGAAAATAACTAATCCCTCCATAAAGAGACCAACAACATTCCAACACTCTTGCACCGAATGAATGGAACGCGGGGAGCGGCAAACATTCGCTTTAGCAGCAACTTAAAAGGCTGCAAAAAGTCCTTCCAAGAATTCCATTGCGGCAAATGAGCCATTAAACGGTTTAATGTGAGTTGATTTGAACGAGCTCACAGTTCGGCTGTGCGTGGTCCGTTTGCCCCAGACTCGCTTATTTGTCCTGTTCATTTATTTTTATTTTTGCTTTTTGTTTTTTTGATGTGCGGGCGACACTGACGACGCTGAAATGCATTCATTGACCTGTGCGAAGCTACAACAACGCAATAAGGTGGCACAACAAAAACCATTCACTGCAGCGAACGCCAAGCAGGTAGCGCTTGGTGGCTTCGTTTTAGGAGTTTTGGAATTTTGAACATCCTGCTTTGCGCCGGCGTTATATCTGTTATTTATTTTATGGCTATTTGTAATGAGCGGACGATAAATTGAACAAACATATTTGCCACGACTACTGATAAAGTCTGCACGAAAGTGGTGTTGCCAATTGGGGGAAAATGTTTGAAGGTGTTTTAAATTGTTTGCATTGAGATTGATCGATAGAGTGCGTTCCAAGCGTAGAGTGGGTAAAATAGTAAAAGTAGAGAGAATCAGAGGAATAATAAAAAAATCCGATCGAAATCGATGAATCGAAATAGACAAAAGGACCAACGATGACTTCTAATATTCTGTAAAGGACTTGGCTGTATTACTACTGTGAGGAAGATACACGATCGAAGAAATGACAGTCTATAAGAGAGAACTATTTTCCTAAATCTTTTATAACAATTTCAATTGGTTCTCCCAGAAATAGGTACATTTAGTCCTTCACCTCAATGCACCTCATGTATTTGACTAATATGTAATTTTTTTCCACCGTAATTGCCAAAAATCTTTTAAGTTAGAACATTGTAAAGCGTGGACATCGTCTGTGCCAACCGCCAAAATGCGGACATTAAAGAAGTATTCTCCTCTCGTTGTGTCGATTTTATTTTATCAAGCTTTTAAATTTGGTATCTTTGTCCTTAGAATCTTTCTTATTTCCCTTTTACCAAGGAATATAAGCGTTTTTTTGGTATTTTCGCCATCAACACTACAATACTCGGAGATCCGTGAGATCTTCGGGCTCTCGGTCACGGATTAGATCGTCTTCGTTACTTTCAGATATGTATAATCTGTGTTGTAGTGTGATATGCCAAGACCTAAGGTATTTTTCTAGACTCTATGCTTCATGAAATCCTTGAAGGAACATACTAGTCTGGAACAGCTTAAGGGAACGGCATTCCCTGCCCGGTAGCGAGCCAACTCGTATGACTTTCTATTTCTAGATGACTGAAACCACAGCTGATGCTCACCGAGTTTTCCACTGAAAGTCTAATTATTGCTTTCTTATGTGGTCTTACGCAGTGAGACTTCGTGTTGTAGCTTGGCTTTAACCTTGAAAGTAAATGGACATGCCTATTTGTCCTGTGGTTTCAACAATTTCGGTCTTAAAACTGAATTATCTTACTAAGTTTGAGACTGCATTCTGCACGGATTGCTAAAGAAAAAGTCTGCTCCTGTTTCTGTTCGATGACAGTACCATTGGTCGAATTTTTTCTATTGGCGAAGAAAAACGTTGTGTTTAAGATTCTATGTATCTTCATTTTTCGGTCGATAATCTATGTGCTGTGGACATGGCCCAGAGACTTGAGAACTTGAATATGTATTAACCAGATATCTAATGATGATCTTCGGATCCTTTGTTGAGGTAGTTCTCAGAGCGTCTGTAATCCGCCACAAACGGGCTCGCTGCACCTGTTCCAGAAGATGGATGCGGAACATTTTCTTAATTTGTATAATTTGGGACAATGGAGGAGGAGTTCTTTTGGTTTTGAAACTATTACCGCATGATCTGACACTATCTTGATTTAGATAGCTATAAGGCAATGGTACTTCAAAAGCAAGCGCTCAAATATGTTGCGTCGAAACACATTGAGAGTTCAATAGTTGGACTAAATTATTTGATCTTTAAGGCTGTTGGAGTATGGAAAGCTCATTATGGTTATTCTGAGATATCTTGTCTATTTAAATACATACATAATGGCGGTTGGGGCCTTCTATTTGAAATATACCGATTCATTTAATGCCGCCGAAAAAGGACCGAAAGAGGTTGGAATCAATTGAAACTCCTGATGACTTCGAGAAGCCCGAAAAAACTAATAAAACATCGTTTTCCTCTTTTTAATTGACTGGACCCTCCAAGTGCCACTCCAATACTGTGCTTGTTGATCCTTAAGATTATGAATTAATCCCACAGAGGTTACATTATCTAAGTTATGGAGCTTATAAAGATTATACGGTGAAAGCTAGATCTTTTTGGCATTCACTTCTCTAACTGTATCTGAAATGTTTTACGGTAGTCCATATCTCGAAGAAATGAGAACAGGCTGTTGATCGACTTTACGTTAAAAAATCGCGGGTATTTTCGTGAAACCTTTCCAGCTACTGAAAGACTGCCTTAATTATCAATGGAAACAAAGTCAAGAAAGTCGAAGCTTGGTATCCGGCAATTATCGCATGAGAGCTTTAGAGTTAAAAGCGATCATAGATTGCGAAACTATACTGTGTTCAACGATAGGGCCGGAAGGTTTCACCGCTGTACAGCTCATCTATCTCTTGTTTAACACGCGCGTTCTGCAATAAATGTAGTATTATCGAACACGATTCTTAAGGCTCATTGAATTCAAAGGCTATGTGTAATATCTCTTCAGGAAGTAAGGTACTCTTATAGAGAGAATCTGTTGATTATGTTGCCATGTTATGTAGCTCAGAAACACTTTACCCGATCCAAGTTCTGGATCCACATTTGCATGTGTCAAGTTATCGGAGGAGGCTTCCATTTTAGTTTCAGTTCGGATTGGCACTTCTAAAGTTGAGCACGTTGCGTATGCAATTCATAAATCAAACTATGTGGCAACATTGCTTCAACTCAAGTTCACTGCGCCACTGCAAGGCCAAATAACATTATCGAAATTCTCAAAAATTAAATCGAACAACAAATATTAATCATCTCGCTCTACCTAAATACACACTGCCAAGCAAAATGCAGCCATGAACTAAAATAAACAAATATCCAAGCAAACAAACAGCAAAAAAAATCGATCTGAGCTGACAAAGGAGCTCCGACGTAAAGGTCTCGAGAACAAATCAAGTGTGGCTGCTTAGGCCGGATGCAAGCGAGTCGCTCACGCTCGCTATCTTTTATTTTGCGGCATCCTTTTTCGACATTTCTACGTACGGACGTGCAAAACAACCGTTGACAAGCGCAACAACAACAACAACAGCAAGCAAGAACAACATGCTGTGCAAATAAGATTCCCAGATGAATGAATTTGCCACCGCCGACGCGAACGCCGCCAACGCCGCCGCCGCCTTGACACTGGACATCACACAAGCGTCGCATGCCTCATGGGTGTGTATGCATGTGTCTGGCTGCGTTATGCACTTATGCTGTTTTTGTGCGTCATCCGATCCGCCTGTTGAACTTGACAATGAACCTTCGACTTCCACGAATCAGGACGAGCCGCAAACAAAGCAATAAACCGTCAATGAGGTGACTTACCTTTGAGAAGGACAAATGCACGCAGCAGCAACAGGCTTGAGCTAGAATGCGTCGCACGCCACCAAAGAAATGCTCAATGAATTGTGCGGCACACGAACATACCGACAAACACATATATTTCTTCTATGTTTGCGAGTAAACGTGCGACCCGAGGTTTGTCCATTTGTCTGCTGTTTTTTTTTATTCACACTTCCCACTGGTGCAGCATTGTGTGTGTTTGGTTTTGTTCTTGTTTTTTTTTCGGTAAAAATAACACAACCAAATCTGTGCAGAAGTGAAGTCGCAGGCGAAAGTCCAATCGAACAACGCCAGAGCGCGGTCAGCAAGATTAAGCGGAGACTCGTTTTTATACCCGCGATTAACTCTGCTGAAAGAAGTTTTTAAAATTTCTTGTATAACGATTGCAAAAATGACTTCTTTTAATTTTTCGAAATGCATGTTCGAATTTTCGAAATTGATGTTCGAATTTTCGTTTAGCTATGTTCGAATTTTCGTTAATCTTATTTCATACTTCCAATATCTCAGCACGAATTTCCATGTGGCTTACTTCAAAATTTTCGAATATTTAAAATTCCAATTTCGAATACCCGAGTTCGAATCTTTAATTATTTAATGTAAAAGTTTCGAATATGCAGTTGCGACTTTTCGAATACCTGAGTTTGATTTTTGGTATATCTGATTTCGATTTTTCGAATATCCGGTAATAAGAGGTTGGCTAGCACGTGTTTTGTTTCAGTTTATTTTTAATATTTGAATTTTAATTTAGTTCGTGTATTTATTAATCACAGTTCTAATTTCCGTGTGACTTAGTTCAAAATTTCAATAACGTGGTTCGAAATTTCGAAAATTTAATTTCGATTTTTTCGAATGGCTGAGTTTGATTTAATTTTTAGATTTGAAGTACCTAAGTTTGAATTTTCGAAAGTTTACTTTCGGCTTTTCGAATACTCGGCTTCGAATTTTCTAATATTTTAGTTCGATTTCTTGCATATTTAATTTCGATTTCGATATTTAATTTTTATTTCTAGATGAGTTCAAGAATGTAACCTCGATTTTTTTGAAAACCTAAGTTCGATTTTTCAAATTTCTAAGTTCGAATTTTTCGATTCGAATATTCCAATATATAAGTACATAACTTTCAATATAGCAGAAAAGGTCTATAACTTCACATTTATATCTCGATCATTCGGAACAACAACCCGTCATAGCGAGGTTACAATAGATAAATACACACATACATACATAAAAGTATATATGTATGTACATATCTCAGATAGTAAACGACGCCTGAATTTAAAAACTTGTTAAATATGAAACCCACGGACCAAAAAGGATATTGACATCCTATACATAGTTATGACTAATAAAAAAAAATAATAAGAATTTTCGAAAATCTAAAAGTTTCGAAAATATTTTCTTGTTTATGGGTATATATATTTGTTGAATACCATAACTTCGAATATCTTATTTCGAAATTTCGAATACATAACTTCGAACTTTCAAATATCTAAAGTCGAAAATTCGAATAGTTAACTTTGAATTTTCTCTCTCTCTCTCTCTCTCTCTCTCGAATTTTGAGTTTTCCCACACACACATAAGTATGTATGTATGTATGCAGCTTGAACACGATTTCGCCCGAATGTATCACCACCTTACTTACTCTCATTCTCTCTACACACTTATTGGTCTGTGAAAATATTTTATTTGGAGATTTCTTGGAAATTTGGCGGTGAACTTCTTATAAACAAATAAACAATAACACACTGTCGTCGCTGTGCTGTTGCACTTTCGTTTTTGCGCCTGAATGAGTTTACCGATTGCTGCTTAATCATTATCAGTTTTTGTTTGTTCCCTTGTCCCGTTTTGCTGACTAATGTGTCTTAGCCCTTAACCCCTAGTACGTTTATCTCACCATTGATAAGCCAGCACAACTTGGGCAACAGAAGTATTGCACCACCAAGGTAGTTAGTCATAAAAATATGCACTTCGTGGAACTCTCTCTTAAGTGCATAACTGTTAAGCCGAAAACCACTTTATTGTCCTTTTTTCGAAAAAATGAAATGAAAACAACAACGATGTTGCGTGACTAACGAATAAGTGGCAGGAAATCTGCTGCCCGCTCTGAGTGGCTGTGATGTCCTGCGGATTGGCACTACTTACAGTCGTTGCACTTCGCAGAACTGCGAGGCGGTTTTTCTATTCATCTTTCACAAATCGTGGGAATACAATTTCTGGATTTGTTAGATTGTAAGCTTCACGACGTGAACTAATCGAGTTAAGGTATTATCAATAATTTTAGTTTTAAGTTGAACATTTTCACAATGTTTGTTTAGGACTAAAGAATCATTTTTAAAATCTTGTTGTTTTACTTCTTAGTATTGCTTGAGACCATTTACAAAGTGAAATTGTTATGTAAGTCGACGAAACGAACACTCCTTTGACCATTTTTTGGATTAGTATGGGTTTGTTGCTCATTCCCGTTTAGGAGATCATATTTGGATGAATTGTGGCCTTTATACTTGTAATGTTGAAGAGTTCCTGAAGATGGAATAAACCTCCACATGTTGTATCTATCGAAGCTATGATCCGTCATAGGTACAGTTTCATTGGATAGGTAATCGGGAAGTGAGAGCTAAGATACTTATCATTTTTTATTACGAAGTGCTGAGTTGATATTGCCTCTTCATTTCTCAGATATATTAAACAGTTGACATCAGGCTATGAGGGTACTGCCCATTTTTTGAGCTTTTTACCTACATATACCTAAACTCTAAGGCTGAGTTTGTTGATTTAGCGAAACAGGATGTTTGGACTCCCATGATTTCTATGTCTTGTCCAGCTTTTTCATGAATTGTTCTAGTTACAGCTTCAGACTTTCAACATTTATAGTGGAGCTACATGTTGCATTCTTTCGGATGAAACTAAGACAGTTCAAACTACTTGTAGCTTTGACCATAATCGGGAAACGTCAATAATATAATACCATTGTGAAATAATTGTGAAAACTTATCGATCTCTAAAAGCAATGTAACAGGAATCATTTACTGACGACACAGCGTCTATTCATATTCGCGTCAATCACAGAACCTAAAAAAGATGACTTCCTCATGAACCTCGTACTGAACTCTATCTGATACCGCAAAGTTCCACAACTGGTCTATGCGTGGCCCGTTAGCCTATCAGACTAATCTAACCTAACGTATCGTTTCTATGGTGCGTTCTTTTGATTTGAGAGTGAGTTTTGAGGTCCTTCGAAGAAAATGTACTAGTTTCCGCTCTTGTGATTATGGAACGCTGCGGAACTAGCTGCATATTTGTTACATTCGTAGGGATCTGGTTGTACTGCATTACTTCCATCGTAAAAGGAAATCAGAACCGAGCCAAATAAACTAATAAAATTGTCAGTAACATGTTTTTAACTTCCTCTTCGTCAGAAGCAGAGTCAAAGAGAGGGAAAGTATTTTTCTCTGACCGCAGCGATTAATCAAAAGTGGTTATAAGCCTAATATTATAACTCCAAGGTCTCGTCAATATTTTCTTGGTAAAAAGTGAAAACTCATCTTGGGTTTCTTTGAAATTTATCTAGTTTCCACTAAATAGAAGTGGATCTAAGTGTTCTTGTCGTACACCCTTGTAGAACCGAAGTTTTCAAGATAATGAAGATAATTTTCACCATGAAGATGGAGTATACATCTACTATCATCTTTCTTCTTGTTAAAAAATAAAGAAAGATTAATTTTTTTACTAAACGGTACTTGACAGACGTCTTTAAACATATTTACTATCGATTTTTCCTATTTTAATTTAGCCTGAAGCAAAGGATAGATAGATAGTAAATAATTTCACAATTCAGGAAGATGAAGAGTCTTTATTTCTACGTAATGAATATTTGCATTATTGCTGATCAATCTTTAATATATACCCTACATATAGAAATAATGTACAAATTTTTTTTTAAATTATGTGGCAACCCTGTTACATTTTCTATTTAAAATTTTGAAGCTTTTTGACTAACGTCCTAAACCGTTTTTTCTGAACACTTAAATATAATGTTTTCAAAAGTTTGGTTTCGTTGATAAGTGGCAACTCTAAAAAAATAATTTCCGAAATATACTATTCATGCTAAAATCTTTACCACAGAATTTTAACAATGTTTTAATAATTAGCATAAATAGTAATATTGTATAAAATAAATTTCGAAAAGCTGGCAACTCTGTTGCAAAACATTGTTTTGGTAATTAACAGAAGCTTTCGAGATAGTTTTCATCCTGAAGATGTAGTATCTTTAATATATACCACAAATATAGAAAAAATGTAAATATTTTTTTTTGCTTAATTATGTGGTAACCCTGTTACATCTTTGCTTTAAAATTTTGACTTTTTTGACAAACGTCCTAAACCTTTTTTTATGGCACTTAAATAAAATTATTTCAAAATTTTAGTTTCATTAAAAAGTGGCAACTCCAAAAAAACTTTTACTGAAATAAATTATTTTTGCTAAAATATTTACCAAAGAAATTTAACAATGTATTAATAATTAGCAGGAATGATAATATTATATAAATAAAAAATTTCAAAGAGCTGGCAACCCTAAAAAAATATTTACTGAAATCAATTATTTACATATGCTAAAATCTTTACCAAAGAAATTTCACAATGTTTTAATAATTATCATGGGTAATATTATACAAATACAATTTCAATAAGCTGGCAACGCCACAGTAATATTTACTGAAAAAATTAATCATGCCGAAATCTTTGCCAAACAAATTTCTCAATGTTTGAATAATTAACATAATTCGTAATATTATTATATATGTACGTAAATAAAATTTCCAAAAGCTGGCAACCCTGTTGCAAAACATTTTTTAGGCAATTGACATAACAGCTGACCTTCTTTCACAATATCGCATTTTCTAAATTTAATAAAAAAAACTTTTCCATATTGATTATGAAAGTTCTTGCTTTATCTAGGTGCACAGTACGTTCTCTTACCGCGGCATCGGTATCATCATAAGTATAGTCTTCCGCATGCCCCAGTCCCAGAAACTGTAACTTGTAAGTGACTTATCCTCGCATTTTATGGCGCTGACTACATGCCATAATTGCTTTATGCAATCTAACGGTGCATCTTTTCTGCCGCTCTACACTTCTATAACTTATATGCTTGTATGTGTGTTTGTGTTGCGCCACTAGATGTTTATTTGTGATATCTTTATGACGACACTTGTATGAAAGTTAATTTATTGGCTGAATTGTTGGCAATTCTGGCTCTCAGTACAAACACACACACACACAGCAAGTTGAAGTGTGAAGTGTGTGTGTGTGTGTGTGTTTGATTGCATACATGTGCTTCTGCTTGTATCTCAACTCTAAGCTCGTGATAAATTGCCGCTTTATCAAAAGAATCCATCGCATTTTCATTAAGTGCGTCGCCACCCATTAATTTCGGCCGCAGTCCTGCCGACGACTAGGCTCACAGCCTTACTTCCACAAACATACTTATGTATGTCCGTGTTTGTGTTTGTATAGCGTCCTTACAAGTTGTTTATCACTGGCCAATCCTGCGGATATGGAGTTTATTTGGTGGTGGCTACTGCCAATTTGGCGCTCATAAATAAACTATTTTCATTCAACTAAATTATTAGCCACAAAACTTATGACGCAGTGGGCCAAATGTCCGCAAGCAATGCATACACATACATACGCATATAGTCATGTTCATATCAGTTAATAGATGGATATGTGAGTGGATTTTTAAGAGAATTAGTCGAGCACAGTACAGCTGATTTACGGCTGCGGCATTTTGAGCCTCGTAATCGACGCAAGACCGTTCCGCTCGTTGTAAAACTTTATTACTAAACAAGTAAGGAAGCGCTAAGTTCGAGTGTTACCGAACAGTTGATACTCTTGCAACTTACAAGAACCGAGATCCGAGAAATTTCTTCAGGAAAGAATGGGAGTTGGAGGTAGTATTGACTGGATTTTAACTATGTTTCCCAGTTATACATGCTACATACCTATTATCCTTGGGTTTCATTAACGTACCTCACATACTATCACCTTTCATGTGGAGTAAAGTCAGCCGGATGTTCGAAAATCTTGGTAATAGTTTTATGGGGGGCAGATCAAGTTTTCGCCCAATTTTAACAATTCCAAGCATAAAGATAGTATACTGTTATGAGTAAAACGCGCTCTCTCATTTTCATTGAGATAACTCACATATTGGCCGATATATGCGGTATAAAGTCACTCGGAAGATCGAAAATCTTTGTATTAGGTATATGAGAGCCAAGGGAAGTATTGATCCATTTTTGCTAAACACAAATACTATTATCAGGAAAAGATTCTCTCTGAATTTCACTTGTATACCCCGTACATTGACCGATATTTTCGGTCAAAAGTCAACTAAAGATACTGGGGTCCACATAATCGGTACCTAGTGACTTGAACAGTTTTGGTTGGATTTAGACAATTTTTGGTCATAAGAATGCATACTCTACAGACATTATTCGTGCAAAGCTGTATTCCGTTATGTTAATTGTTTCCTGAATTGTATACTGGAAAGTGTAGGAATCAAATGGAATTGAAAAGTAGGCATGGATATGGCGTGGATGTAGTTCGATTTCGCCCATTTGCTTACTGTGACATGGGAATGTGAAGAGAATGCCACGAACTGAATTTAGTCGAAATCGCTCGAGAGGATACCGAGATATGTCAAGGGAAGTAGGTGTGGTTGTAGTCCGATTTCGCCCATTTTCAGACTGCGGCATAGAAATGCGAAGAGAATGCCACGGACTAAAATTAGTCGAATTCGGTCGAGCATATCCCGAGATATGTGAATTTATCTAAAAGTGGGCAACCATGACCATCATCCAATTTTTACCCCGGATCCTCTGCGGCAAATTACAGTTCTATATATTAATTTAGTGCTTAGTTATGGCCTTTTTTATGTTTTCGATTAATGGCGTTTTGTGCGGGTGGTAGTTGTCCAATTACGCCCATCATCTAACTCCGCCTTACTTTTTTGCCAAGAAACATATGTACCAAGTCATTAAGATATTCCAATTTTTACTCAAGTTACAGTTACAGTTAGGACGGACGGACGGTAGGAAAGATGGACAGACAGACAGTCACCCGATCGATTCCGATCGCTCAGTTTGTATGGCAGATATGTGCTATAGTGGCCCGAGATCGGCAGTTTTCACAAACGATCAGCTTCTTGGGAATAAAAGCTCATGTGAAAATTTTCAGACATATAACTCAAAAACTGACGGAATAGTTCGCGGACCGACTGACAGACTTATGGACAACTCTAAATCGACTCAACTTGTCATGCTGATCACTTATATCATATACATATTTCCGGGACTCCGACGTTTCCTTTTATGTGTTACAAACTTCTCTAACCTGTCCAGGGTATAAAAACTGAGAGGAAGCCACCAGCGCAGCTCGGCTACTTAAATGAGCTTGCTAAATGTCAAGTAGTTGGTGTGAGCCTTATGCTGCGGCGCTGAGATAATAAGTTAATGGCCATAATTATCGCAATTTGAATTGAAAATTCATGTTTGAAAGTACCTCACAAAACTCGCAGCAGAACATACACGCAGCGACGTTGCACAAAGTAGCCAAATAATTGCCCGCTCCGTCCGCAGTGAGGCCTACCGACAGGCTTCGTCGCGCTTGTCTGCCGACTTGTTAGCTTGTCGGCCTGTCGGCTTGTCAATTTCGCTTAAGTTTCCTTCGAGATTTATGTAAAAGTTTTGCTCTTATCAATGCCGTTGCGCTACTGCATAAGCGCTGGGCTCGGGGCGCCTCATCTGCTCGGCACTTGACGCAGCATACGCTGGCATGTTGTCGACGCTTTTGTTATTAAAAAAGTTCACAGACACATTTGTCAATTTTTATGGCGGCAACAACAGAAGCAATTGCACTGATACGCGTAGGATGGACGGCTGCCGTCGCATCGTCATAATTATGAATCATGTGCATTGTTTGGAGAGACGAGTGTGGCCTGATAAATCGGTGAGGTTCATTTTCTGCATTCAAGCTTGAAGTAAACTTCGATCAATGTCTCAAAGCGTTCGACGTCTGTCAAAAAGACGGTTCGGTCTCAGTCGTTTAGCTCTTCTGATTGGGAAATTATAGTAGCCTTGGAGATCTAAATCTAGGAGTCTAAATGTAATAGCTGAGAGTGCCTTTCATAGCCGTGTTCATGTAGTTTGGAATTGGTACCAAAAATGGTGCTTTCACTTGGTAGACACATGATTTTTTTATTCTACTTCGGTCTTATTTTCTTCTACTTGGCATAACTATGTAAGCGATATTAATAGCACATCTTGCATCCCAAATTCTGGTACAATTTGTCTCTAGAACTTGATATAGGTTTCTTAATAATTGTGTTCCCACAATCCGCCCATAGTTGCCTTACAATTTGTTGTAGAGTCCATCTGGCTTTCGATGCCTTTAGGTATTCTGAGTTTACTTTACTTTTTTGGTTCTTTGCTGGATTCATCTTAAGATAATTCAACTCTAATTTACTTGGAACTTTTTGTATATATTTCTACCATCGGTAACCGAAACAAGAGTTAAACAAAAGAAAAAAACATAAACATTAAGCCTTTTCGCATGTTTTAAACCATTCTTTCTTCCTTTAGGATGCTGATCGAGCTCCGGAAACCTTTTGAGAGAGAGAGAGATGTTTAGATCTTGGTCTTAATCAACCGAACCTTCAACCGAACATGGCATAGCTTTTGTTGGACTGTGAAACGTGATAAATGTCCAAATGTTTCCTCCAAGGTTACCTATCTCTCGCCTTTTAAATTTGTCACATATATGAATTTATTTATAACCTGGCCAAAGATGAATCCGATATACATTTTGGGTTCAAAAATCTCACCTGAGATACCCTCAAATCAAAATCCTTTCCCTTTATAGCCATGATCAGGTTCCAAAACTATTGTTATACACTTCCTCAATTCAAGACCGGTCGGAAGGAATTCCGAGTGCACCTCAGCACGATAATCGAAGGAAACTGTCAACATAACCTTGCTTTTTGCCCTGCTTTGACGTGGTTTTTTGACTTCGGCTCACCTCTGCCACAATATTCGTCCGATTGATCGTCTGTTTCCGAGTCGTAAGCATAGATCCAAGACTCATCGCCGGTAATAATACGTTTCGTGACATCTTGATAGTCGGAAAGCAATGTTTGCTTTTGGAATCAATCGTGCTTTTACGAGTACTTTTCTTGGGCCCAAATGATCTTTTCAAATGGTTTTCACTAAACCTTCCGATATTCCAACGAGGCCAGTGAAACCTCTGACAGTGATCATCAGTTGATATTGATGGCCGTCCTGGGCGTGGTTCTTGGTCAATGCATTGCTTAAGGGAATCAATATTAATGTGACCAGCGCTAACTTTTTTATCGTAAGATATTCAAAACTCGCATTAGCCTATCGAAACATCCTCGTATAAAATGCACACGAGTGAGCGTCGCCCACTCCCACTACTCCTCTCTATTCTACATTTCACATTTTCCACTTTCAAGTATTTTTGTAACAGCCTGCTGCAGTACAGTTAATTGCAGTTGCAATAACGGTCACTACGGACTTTTATTGTTATTGTATCTTTTATTTGGAGGTTCGGCATTAAAGAAAAGTGCCATTAAAAAAAATCGAAAGTTCGAAACTTTTGATCGATGGCAATTAGCACATTAGCAGGCCAATTTTTCCATGCCGCAGAATTTGGATTTAATTTATTAAAAAAGTTGGTCCTTTCCGGAAATCCTTCAACAAAACGAGGTGCAAGCAAAAGACGTAAATATCTGCTATTCCGCTAAGTTATTGTAAGGGTGTGTGAGAATGAGGGGTAATGCTAATATAGTTATTGTAAAATGTATAATTTATGGGGCATAAAATTTAAAAGCACTTAAAAGTGCCAGAACCAAACGCCGGTTAGGTGCAACATACGTACAAAGTATTTATATGAAATTAATAGAGTTTCGCAACTTGAATGACTCGCATTTTTAGATACTTCGTCACTTTAACGTCTGACTCTATGCATTCTTGGCAATGGATGACCTTTGATGCGGCCGGAAGACCTGGTCTTATGGAGATCGGACAGTTTTTTACAGACAACGAAAAAAAGTTGCAAAATAAAAACGACAGCTTCGGGATTTTCCTAAAAATGGTAGCAGAATACTGTTTGGAAACTCAGAAACTGTAAAAATTTGAGTTTCAGGCTTCTACCTTAGGCTAAAGGTGGTTTCTCCTATGAGTTCGTGAATTTATGAATTCAATGAGTGATTGTCGGACTACTAGCTTATGAACTCCACAATTGTCAAGTACAGGTCTTTCGAATTTAACCTCGAAAAGCCCACTAATGTATAAGCTGATTGATGATCTAACGTTGCTTCATAATATAGTGAACAAAGATTTTGTACCCGTTGATACCGCGATGAAGCTCGAAACGTCATTCCTTAGTCAGTCAGTTGCGCACTCTTCCTGCAATCTCTACTGCCTTCAAAAAGTGCTTTGGAATGGAAGTATTACCAAAGAAGTTGATGGAGTGTACATTGTAGAGTTGGCGCGGGAATATACTGTTAGCCATAAGGCATCCTTTTAAGTCCCGGACCATTGCAGTATATTTGAAGCTGAGGTCTTTCATATTGCGAAAGTCGCGGAGCTAGCCTCTGCAGCACCTGTAGGCAATTCCAGAGTCTACATCTACGTAGACAGCCAAGCAGCAATCAAGGCAGTAGCCTCGTATCGCATATATACTGTCTGGTGGCATCTGGGGTCCCAAGGGTATGATACACTGGTGGAGGTATCGATAGTGAGGCGGCAGTGTCTGTTAAAATTCGCGTCAAACGCGTCATTCTAAATGATGACTACTCCTGTTGGACTTAACAACTGAAGTCCATCTGGTATAACAAAGGAACAAACTGGTTTATGCGTGACTTGTTGGCCTAGCAGATTAACCTAACCGAACTTAACTTATATTTAATATGTTTAAGAGACCAAACCAGAAAAGGTGGAGGATATAGCTAGCGCATTTTTCACATTGAAAATAAACTGCTTTTTCCCACCACCTTTAAGAGAAAGCTTAGTAAACTGAACGACGAAAGGTTCATATAGATCCAGCTTTCCAATCCTTGGCAAAAAGAATAAAGGATTCTTATCCAAACTTGTGATAGACTGAGCTCAGTCTATATACATAGATCCAGCTTTCCAATCCCTGGAAAAAGGATAGAGGCTTCTTAAACCAGCTTCTGATTAGACTGAGCTCAGTTCAAGTTGAACGACGAAAAGCCCATATAGATCCAGCTTTCTATTCCTTTAAAAATAATAAAGACTTCTTATCCAAGTTTGTGATAGAACTAGCTCAATTCGGGTCGACCCTACGCTGAAACTTTTGGCTGTGATACAGTCAGAGAATGAATATATAACATTATTGATTCAAGTATAAGTAGATTTACCTAAACTCTTTTGGATGTAAGTAAGTATTAGGAAAATATATTTACTTGTATATATTTCCACATTCTCGTAAGCAGTCCACCTCCCTTTGTGCTTGCTACGAAATAAGCTGCAAGTTGAGAACTTTTTAATCTCAAGCGCTGCCTCCCCTCCTTAAACTAACCAAAGCCTTCGCAGACAACTTCGAACTTTTCGAGTGTCAATTCAGGTCCTCTTTTTGTATCGCCAGATGTTCACTTTTGTTTCCTAAGTGCGCATACCTACTTACAATATACTCCATTATTTAATAGCATTTTATGGTACTCGTCTGCTCATTCCTTATTCATTAGTCGGGTAATCATATTTGTTGCGACTGACTGCTTGTCTAGTCGGACGGCTGTACAATTCACAAGCCCAATTTCTCACAAACGAAGCGAAGAAAGCCAAAGATTTTCAAATGTACGCGCAAAAAAATACACCGAAATTCGGTCGCAGACAAGGTGAGTGGTGTGGACGTAGACAGACAGACAGATAGACGCATGGACGAAAATTTATATTTGAATGGCTTCACGAATTTTCTGCGCCATTATCGCGTGCGTCTGCGAGTGTTTGTCGGTATGTCTTTGTGGCACGTTAATGTGCGAATGCCACAGCAATGAAGCGCACAATTCAATTACGAGTACGCAAACGTTGGACAACGCGACGACACGCAACAGTCGGCGTATACGAGGAAGGAGCGAGCGAGCCCGTCAAACTGCGGACGTAGAGAGCTCGCGCGCCAAATACAATTGCGCAGTTACGATTTCTGACAAACCATTTCGGCTATGAGCGGCGGTAAAGGAAAAGCAGCGCGTTGCTTCGGAAGCTCGGCGGCAGGGGGATCGGTGGTCGCACGCTGCTTGGTCGACTGAGGTTATTGACATGTACGCACATTGACCTTGGAAACCCAAAGATAAAATGTCGGAGCAGCAAACGGCAGACAGTAGACGGCAGACGACAGACTGCGAGCAGAGTGGGCAGCCAGTAGCGTGTAAGGGGAAGGGTAGGTGTACCCCAAAGGCCCAATTCGTATTAGAAAACGACGACGTCGACAAAGCTTTGTTTTGATTAAATCAACAGGAATGCGACTGTGAATGTGGCCAAACAACCCCCGAAATGCGACAGGACCGCGACAAAGGCGCGCAGCATCCACTACGTACAAGTGTGTCTGGATTAGGCTAAATTTGGCTGTGTGTGGCAAGGACACTGCGACGCAAACTAAATCGCAATCAAATACGAAGTTCAATGCAACCCTCCGCTTAAGCAACGCAAAGAAAGGAAGCACAATAAAGGCAATTTGGGCCGCAGGCGGGCTGTGAGTCCCAACCTACCGCACAAGTCTACAGCACGTAACGCACGGCGGCGGCGGCCAGAACGAAATAAGCTGTTGATGCGTACGTCGGCGGAGAAGGTGTAAGGAGTGCGAATCTTTTTGAGCAGTATGTCGGCATGCAGCGTTGAGGGTTCGGCTAGTGCGCATAAAGTACAAAAAAATGTGCCAGACGGATGTGCGCGCGTACGCAAATATTCGCAAAACCACGCAGACGTTGCGACAGACAAGGGGTTGCTGCGTCCGTCCGTCCGTACGTTTGTCTACGCGCGCAAAAATCGCACAATTCGCACATTTTCGGTTTCGTGCATTGCACCCGGTTCTCCTTTGTTTTGTTTTGCTCACCATTCGGTGGCGAACGCACGCGGCTCTGCTTTTGAGTTCGTTCGTCCGTCCAACCGTCTGAAGGGCAACGCACAAATCGGCGCTGCGACACACCTTCAAACACACATTTGTATTTACGATTTGCAACCTTTGCCGCTTTGACGAGCTGACGAGTGACTGCGCCAGGAAACAGGAAAAAGTTCGTTAAACTCTGCGGCATGAAATGGAAACTCCAGCCAGCCATCACAACAAATGCCGTCCGTGTTATTGTGTGCACTCCTGCCGTGCCGTTTTTTTATTGTCTACAGCCGGCTGTCGAGAGGACTCTTGTCGCAATTGCGTAAGCTGTCGTCTACGCATTAATTTATAGTACGCACATTCCACTTCCCGGTATATTGTGTCGTATTATGGGGAGCGCTGGACTGGAATTTCTGCAGCGGAAAGCTTACAGTGATGGGTATCGTCTGGCGGTGCGGGGCGCTAAGCGGTAACTTGTTGGTATTGTTGTTTTAAAAAGCCTGCGGCAATGCGTACGTTTTCTTAGCTTCAAAGCATCAAAGAATGCGCCATTGTGGCAGTTATTAGAATTTCTAGTGGTGGTTGTTGAATGATTTCGACGACGACGACGACGGTTGGTCAGGTGGGGAGTGCGCGAGAGTCGTCGTCGTCTGCATTGTCTGAGCTACAAACAGTTAACTAGCTGTGGCAGCCAAGCGCTTAAACAAAATAGCTATTAAGATGGCTCTTGTCTGAGTTTTGAAAAGGCAAGAAACTTTAGTGTTTTGAGACAATTCCACTGTTCGATTAGCTTAGTGCTTCTTGGAAGCTTTACGCACTCCATAGATTTCGAACAAAGCAAGCGAAATGCTTGGGAACTCGTTTGGTTTTAAACCCATGGCGAAAAAGCCTTGACTTTTTAAAGATTTAACGGCGTGTTAATAGTGCTTTGTGGATTATTATCCCTCCAAATACAACAATTTTGTTTATTATCGACCAAAGTGAACTTCATCGTTAAACAGAATTTCCATATGAAAAGCGGAATCGGTTACCACCTCAGCTTGGACCCATTCATTGAACGTGCAACGCGCTTGATGATCGCTGGGCTTTAATTCCCGATCCAAATGTAGTGAGCGATGGCGTGGGAACTCAATCGGGTCTTCATCGATGCTCTGCTCCTCAACAGTAATAGTTGCCCTAGACACCCTGAGGAAATCGATTTTGCAAATAGGCGTACTATTGCTACTCCCTGAAAACGTCATTATGTGAAAACAGAATTCGCCATAACTCTCTTTTAAGGAAAAAGGATAGAAGATGATAACAGTTACTACTAAGCGTCCAAATGGATTAATGGCAAAAGTTTAAGTTTGAAGATCTCAAATAACATTTACAATGAAATATCTTTGTACAATTTTGAGCTGAACCAAATAGGACCACGACTACATCTATTTCAATTTTAAAGGCATTTTGAGTCCAGGTAGACTTTTATTATTTTATTAGATAAGACAGTCATTAATGCAGACATGAGAGTAAAACCTAGTCCAAGTTATGCTCCCGATATGTATATATGAAAACTCCACATTTTTTAACCCCATATCACAACTTTGAATATCGCAGTCTTTCGGGTTGACTTTATATTATATACATCGGCCATGTGAGATGCTCTAATGATTAGATTTTCCTGGTATTGGAATGGTGTGAAGTATTATAAAAGTCTCTATAAACTTAACCATTTCCGTCGCATTGATCGGCTCTATACAGTGGCCAGTTAAAGAGATATCTGCATAATATTATTGTCCTTTTCTTCAGTATGATTTCGTTCCACATATGACCCTCATTTTAAGAGTTTAACAGAGTATTTGGAAAAATATTGTATGACTTGGATCAAGCCTCAACAGATGACTTCAAGAAATATATACTGATTTTAGCGATTTTCCAACTTTTCTACTTCATTTTTAATTACCAGTGGCCTTTTATTTCAAGTTAAGTCTCAGTTTCGGCGATTTACTTTCTGTGACCATTCCCTTGAGGTATGAACTTTTCTTTGATCAGCTACTAAGCAAGTTATAAGTTCTATAAGGTGGGTAAATCCTTTATTTCTCCAATAGATGGATTCTGTAAGCTGTATCTATCGTTTTATAAGAAGGATCGTTATGCGCCTTAGATTATAGGTATACTTCTCAGACAGTTTTGTGATTGTACGAGCACACTTCAAAGAGCCGCGAAACTCTAAGTCCATTCCTGTACAACAATTGGATCGTCTGAAGAGAACAAATGCCGAGAAGCGGTTAACATTGGACAATGTAAGGCTCCATCAGGTTACCGATAGGCCGCATACATTGAGAGTACACCGTCAGAAGCTCAGGGAGTTCGGTTGGGAGGTTCATATGTACATATGTATGTATCGATCTTATAGTCCGGATCTGCCACCAAGTGATTACTGGTTGTTTCTGTTTATGGCAAATGATTTTGTTGGTGAAGAATTTGTCTCAATAGAAACTTGTGAACATCGGCGTTTCTAGTTTTTTACCAATAGGGCCAAAAGTGTGTGTGAGAGTGGTA
Organism: Bactrocera neohumeralis; assembly: GCF_024586455.1. Taxonomy (NCBI): domain Eukaryota; kingdom Metazoa; phylum Arthropoda; class Insecta; order Diptera; family Tephritidae; genus Bactrocera; species Bactrocera neohumeralis. Next base: position 28,564,371 of record NC_065923.1, read on the forward strand.
TTATGTAATTACCTTCAAAATGGCAACAAGTTATCGAATGAATATAGTCGACCCAATCGGAACATCCTAATTGTGTTAAATAAGTGCTTCAATTTAATACAAAAGTAATAAATTTCCTTTTTTGGATCTATTTTTATTATGTATAGTTTCGATATTATTACTTCTCGAGGGTGATACCTTGATTATAGGTATCTTCCACAGATTCGATTATACTTTTGTAGTACTATTGATATTTTATCAAAAAATAGGCTTCATTTTTAAAAAAATCTCGTCAAATATTAGCTTATTACTTTTTCAGCAATCTTCATAGCCGAGTCGTTTCTACTTTTCGCTACGTGGCGCCAATTGGATATTCCAAGCAAAGCCAGGTCCTTCTCCACTTGGTCCTTCCAACGGAGTGAAGGTCTTCCTCTTCCTCTGCTTCCCCTGGCGGGTACTGCGTCCAATACTTTCAGAGCTGGAGTGTTTTCGTCCATTCGGACAACATGACCTAGCCAACTGTCTTTTAATTCGCTGAACTATGGCAATGTCGTCATATATTACATACAGCTGAGTCTGGATTGACATTGTTGTTGGTGTTTACACTGGTTAACGAATATACGAAGCTGGCTACAACTTCAAAGTTATGACTGTCAACAGTGACGTGAGAGCCGAGTGCGACGACTGTTTGTTTGATGACAGGAGATATTTCGTCTGGCCCTCGTTCACTGCCAGACCCATTTGCTTTGCTTCCTTGTCCAGTCTGGAGAAAGCAGAACTAACGCGCGGGTGTTGAGGTCGATGATATCAATATTATCGGCATACGCCAGCAGCTGTACACCCTTATAAAAGATTGTACCTGCGCGGTTAAGTTCTGCAGCTCGATTTATTTTCTCCAGTAGCAGGTTGAAGAAGTCGCACGATAGGGAGCTGCCCTGTCTGAAACCTCGTTTGGTATCGAACGGCTCAGAGAGGTCCTTCCCAATCCTGACGGAGCTTTTGGTGTTGCTCAACGTCAGTTTACACAGCCGTATTAGTTTTGCGGGGATACCAAATTCAGACAACGCAGCATAAAGGCAGCTCCTTTTCGTGCTGTCGAAAGCAGCTTTGAAATCGACGAAGAGGTGGTGTGTGTCAATTCTCCTTTCACGGGTCTTTTCCAAAATTTGTGGCATGGTGAATATCTGGTCGGTTGTTGATTTGCCAGGTCTAAAGCCACACTGATAAGGTCCAATCAGTTTGTTGACGGTGGGCTTTAATCTTTCACACAATACGCTTGATAGAACCTTAAATGCGATGTTGAGGAGGTTTATCCCACGGTAGTTGGTGCAGATTGTGGGGTCTACCCATCTAAAACACTGGAGACGTGTTTTCCGTCATTCCTTTAAAATTAGAGAACAGGTAAAAACTGCCGGAGACCAGATGGGGGAAATGTCGAGCGGATGATTTTGTGCATTTTTTTTTTGTCTTCTCAAAAACAGAGTCTCTGAAATTACTACGTTTACAAACTCATATCGCAATCGTAATTTGTGATTATTTATTTATAAATTTCTGTTTATCCAGAAACATTCCGTCGACTCATCCCGACGGCAAATTCATCGCGATCGCTGAAGTTATAGGCATGAAGGTAGACACACGTGCAATTAGCGTTAATTTACAGTTGCATTTTGTTCCTCTTGTTTTTGTTTTTGTTCTTTGTTTACTCATCCCACTGAATTGCAGTTTGCTGTCATTTGCTTGCCATCAAAATTCCTGGAATTATTCTAGTAAAACGCCACAAATAAATCGCGCAATATGGAAAGTAATGATGATAATTACTCGCACATGATCTTTTTGTTTATTGTGTTAATGTGGATTTGTTGCCAAATGTCGTTTGTTGTTGCCATTTGTTGTTTTCTTTATGCGCACTGACAATCAAGCGCGATCGGTACACACACACACACACACAAGCGCTTTGAGTTTAATGTTTCAATTAGTTTTGCATGCGCTTGGGTGGGCCGTAAAATGACAAAAACAACAACTGCATACGGTAATAATTAACTCAGCGTCTATATATGAGGGGCGTAGTGGACCCGAGGTGCTCGTCATGCATAAGTAATTAAGTTCCTTATTACCGCGCGCCAAAGCAAGCGCTTATGATTTTGTTGGTGGCTATGATCTTACAGAAATTATGCTTTGAACAAAGGGTTTCTTTGACACGGTGGAATTTCTATGTCTTTTTAATATATTAATATTTCGAAGAAGAATTGAAGGAGAGGTTTTGATTTCAGAGCTTCATACCAACCTTAATTTGAGCGGGGAACTTAAACTAAATATAAAGTAGCATCCAAAAGCTGGGATCCGAGATCAGTGAGCAGACAGACTGAGAACAAAAGGGTTTAATCAGCATTTCTCGAGAGAAAACCTTCTAACTGTATCAATCTACGAAGGAGCTTGAAAAAAGTGTCTGAAGAATTTAGTATTTACTTGTGAAGAAGAGAGTTTCGATAACATTTCTCGAGAGAAACTCTTTCGAAGAAACAAAGAGTGTCTGAATCTTTTCGTATCTACATGTAAACAAGAGAATTTAACATTTCTAGAAAGTATCTCTTCACATGTTCAAATTCTTCAATTTCAAAAAGCTGGAGAGCTGGAGATTGTAGTTTAATCATAATTAGTCAGAATTTGGCACTTCGAGAATGTCAGCGATTTTAAAGGTTTATTTTGGGTTAACAGTTAGGTTAGGTTAGATGGCTAATCCCGAACGCAGGACAGTCAAGAAGGAAGTGTTGATTTGTTTCCACCTCATATTCTTCCATACAGCTTCTGCAGATGGCGTGTGTTAAAATTCCCAGTCTTACTGCGTCGGCGCTAATAGTGCAATGGTCCCCTAAAAGCCCCAAAACTAAGAATAGGCTAGCCTTAACGATACTCTAATGGCGGTCAATATATAAATTCCAACTTAGAAATAAGTCCGATAATGTCAAACCTCCATCTACTTTGTTTTGTATTCTGAAACTTACAAGAAAGAGTATCGCTATATCTAAGTATTTTCGGCAAAGTTCATTGCCTTACTTTATTTAAGGCCGACACTTGGTTTCAGAACACTGTTAAGTTCGTCCACACTCAGAGCAAGTTAGCGCCTTGACCACTTTCGAGGCAGATCTGAATATGGACCGACAGACATAGATTTATAGCTGTAATAAATTTAGAAAAATTCTGAAAGTGAATTTCTGAGCGTAGAAGATTCCTTATGAGACCTCACTCAACCCTATGAGAATAAGTTCGATATATATTCCTACGTAACTGGTAGGATCTAAGCTGTTAAAAAGCCATTTTTATGGATACCGGTTAGTGAAAGTAGTCCAGTTTAGTTACCAAAAGGCTGTCACTGCTTAAAGTACAGTCAGTTGAAGAATCACAAGTTGCTTTGTATTTGTTGTCTTCAGTTTTCTAAAAGCAACGCCAAAGTTGGTTTTCAGTCCCTCAAAAAGCCTCAGTAAGGGAAGTAGTAAACATTTTCTGGTTCTGTCTGCGAACTACCAGCCTCAGCTGGGCTTAGCTTTTCAAAATGACGTCAACGGTATGAAGCTTGTTTCTGTAAAAAATTGTCTTACCCTTCGAGACTTAATATCCCAATTGTAACTGGAGTTCAGGACGGTGTAATAGTCTCCGCAGTTATCGTTACACTTGGTTCTCTTACATTTCTTAGCTCATTTTACCATCATCATATGTATCAAAGTTTCCATTAACTGAAAGGTTCATATTGAAAATATTGTGGACTTAATGCATTTTCTTGTCTGAAGCGCCATACAATAAGCATAACCATGAAGTTTCGTACAATTTTAGATCTATGGGATGTATCGCTCAGTCCCATCAGCACCAACTGCGATAACAACAAAATTATCCTTACCTGAACTACATACCTGTTCTTCTTGGAGCTCCGTTGCAGCCTAAAGTAAATTTCTTCTGTGTTCATACGAAAAATTGCATGCGATCTCCCGGGGTGTGAAACATAAATTTACATAGAATTTGAAACCCTCATTAATTTCAACAGTCTAAGTCAGAGTTTGTTGCCTCTTCCAATGTACAGTTACCACTTGTCTGCCCTGCAATTAACCATTTACGCGTACCTCGTGCAAATTCGAAGCCACACACATGGCTAAAGTCAATGAACCCGGACGGCGCAGAGACGGACGGAGCCGGTGGCGTCTCATTTTCGAATTGTGAACTAATCGTTACAAAGCAAAACACACGCCCGCTCCCTGCTAACGCCACATGCATGCATATATATTTGTTTATTCGCAAAAATCGAGCCTGTACAATGGCCTTAGCAGCATTAAATTAAAAATCATCCCCCTTTTTCGGCTTTCGGACTAATTCCGCCTTTGTTGATGTGCCATTACCTCGTTGGGGTATGATTTGTTGCTCTTGCTTGCTCGTTTTATTGCAAATTCGGCTTTGTTTGTGTCTTCTGTTTTTATGCTAAACTGAAATGAAATGCATAATAAAATGAAATGCGAAACGAGCTGAACCGAGAGGGCAATGCAAAGCGAATGTTATTGCCTTTTGTGAAGCGTTTTCCCGCCAAAGGTACCGCATGCACACGAGTCGGTCGGCTGAGTAGGTAAAAGAGCCATTACCTTGCCGTCTCGTATCGGAGTTATTGAGCTTTAATGCCGCAGACAATAACGTGCGACAAGTCGTAGGTCGGTTACGCCATGTATAAGTGCATATACCTAGCCGACTGCGCTGCCGACGTCCGTATTTGTTTACCAACACAAGTTGTTGTGATGTGGTTCGGTGATGGCGGGGCTGGTCTGGTGTTGTGGTGTGAGGTGTGTTGATGGGTATTGCCAGCTTGTTGATGCGACTACTAACTGTGTGGTGTTGATGTCGGCGATGATGATGGTGATGGCTCAATCGCCGCCGACTGAGTGCGGTGTGGTAAAGGGAAGCAGCAGCAGTGTCCACTGCCGCGCCTGCCGTTTGACGGCATCTAGCAGTCGTCGCTTTTTAGAGGGGTGCACAGTGTCGAAATCAGTAATTCGTTTGGGAATGTTTTGTTTTGTGTGGTGTGAATGAACTTTTCCCAAGGACAATGATCTACAATTGCATGTGTTCGAGGTTTGTATGTTTGGATGTGCAAAAAGCGTACCGCCTCCTGGTGATAATTGTCTGTTTGGGATGGACGGACGGTTGGATGAATGAACGGATGGACGAATAGACGGACAGATAGTTGGACAAATGGCTGAATGGAAGGACGGACGGACGGATAAACAGACTTACATATAAACGGAGTGATGGACAGACAGTTGGACAAATAGCTGAATGGACGGATGGACGGACGAACGAACGGACGAGTAGGTTAACGGACCTACAAAGAAACGAAGTTCAAAGAGACAGTTGGACAAATTGCTGGATAGATGGATGTACAGACGAAGTTCAGAGAGACATATAATCGGGCGGGTGAAAGAATCACGAAGAATCAGACGGACGGACGGAAAAATGGACCAACGCATGGTTTCAGAGGCGAATTTTAGACGGATGGACAGAGAGACAAATACCGGGGCGGACGGATCGACGATGCGGGGTAAGATCGACTATGCGCGGTTGGATCGACGATGCGGGGTTGGATCGACGATGCTGGGTTGGATCGACGAAGGGATGATCCGCATGCTATTTCGAGGGTTCACTGCTTCTTAATTTTGTTTTTTTGCAATGCCGGCGTATCTTTTCATTTCATTTTAAGGCTTGGTGTTACGCTTTTGTTTTTGTGACATGGCTGCAACAGCCAAAGCTACAAAAACAACGTTAAAAGTAACAGTGGTGGCAGTTTGTCGAGTCATCAGCATCAGCGGTGTTGCCAATACAATCAACGAGAACAGCATCAGCATCATCCCCATCAACACCACAGCCATCTTCATACCGTAGGTTGTGGCATGTTAGTTCGTCCTCTTGTTTACAAACAGACAACAGCTTGCAACTGCACAATGCAAATATCGAAATGCCGAAAATGAAAACCAAAACAAAAATAAATCGTAAAATGTTGTCTAACCTGCCATTGTGACTCCCGGTCCAGTGGATCAAATCGCACAAAGCAGCCGCAGCTGTGTTTGCACTCTGTTTCGGCGCCGCCGCTGCCGCTGCGCGAAATACCCATGCAACCGTGGGTACAGCAAACAAATGCCATTGAAATATCTAATTCCCACATGTATCGTTCCGAAAATCATTGTGACGCGGGGTTTCCATGTGTCTGCTGCCTTCTAATCGGTGTCGTTGAACTTTTTAGCGCCATAAGTTGTTGCAGCATCGCGCATAAATTCGTGTGGGAAAGCTTTTTTTTCTAGTGAGTTAATGTGTTCTTTGATGTATTTTGAGTTGACTGTACGAAGAATGCTTGGTGGTTACTATTGGTTTTTGGATAGTTCATGGGCTTTATATGCAATTTTAACGCTGAAATCCGAGCATTTCGTAAGTTATGAAGCTTTTTTTTTATTATAAAGCTCGCCAGTTGGGTATTTTTAAACTCCACCGTCAATAAAACACTGTGTTTCACGCGGGTAGAACTAAAAATATTCCAAAAATAACTTTTTTTTAAAGAAGGACAGAAGAGAATCCGTTCGTCCATCCAACAGCCAGAAGATGTTTCATATACGAGGGTTCGAAACTTTGTCTCATCATAATTTTGGTAGCGGTACAGCTTGGATTCATATACGCAACCTCCCGAATGTCTGAGTCTGGGAACGAAAATTGATGAATTGGTTTTCGCTTAAATTGTTAAATTCGCTGTTTTATGGTCTTAAGTCGATAAAACAGATATGATGATAACGCTTGACAAAAGAGAATGAATGTTAAGGAAAAATAAGATGTTCTGAGGCAGGCGCAGTTTTTGTCGTTTTTGGTGGAGGGTAGTGAATGCGATTGATTATACCCCTTCAATAACGCGGGTCTTAAGAGATTGTGTTCGTAATCCAAAGATTGAGGACTAGAGAGACTAAATAACTGTGTTCTCTAGTGGGCACTTCCTCCAGCAAAGTTCATATTTCAATGGTTGTAGTAGTTCTAATTGGACGCTGACGATCAGAATTCCTTCGATTGTATATTTTACCGGATGGCAGTTGCATCAGTCACTTGGAAGAAGATGAGATGAATTGATCTCAACAGAGTATGAGTCTCTGTCAGATCAAGGCTAAAACACCTCGGATCTCATACTTTGAGACTTCCAGGTGTAATAGCGGAAATAAAAACAAATCACTTAAGTAGATTTGTGACCGGTTCAAGGCGTTTCGGCGGCAGTGAATATCTAGCAACGGGAGATTTTATCTGCTTCACAACCTCGGCGTGGCAGAGGGATCACACTTAGGCTGTTACCTGCAGTCCTTCGTGAGGCCAAACAATCAAACTCACGCAAATAGATATTAGCTAATGACAAAGCGTCCTGAACCTATCACAAATCTGCTAAGGTGTTTCATATCTATTTTGGATATTTCAGCTGAATGTCTAAGTGTATGCTTGGTGATCCGGCAGGCTTTTGCCTTGGTCTGGCAAAAGCGGGACATTCAAAGAGGAAGTATTGAAATGTTCTTATCTCATCTTGTTCCAAACAGTTGATGCAACTGACATCCAATAAGATGTTCAATCTTATCGCATGAATCCCCCTCGGACAGAGTTCAGTTACAACTCTACAACCATTGAAAGGGGAAACTTGCTAAAGGCGAAGAGCTCCTTAGACCTCTTCCGATTTATCCCGTGCCAGCAGACCTTGCGAATGAATAGCTGGCGGTAATTGGCCAAAGCTTGCTGAACTGGTCTTAAGACCAGCGGTTCAGTAGCAGACTAAATGAAGTCAACTGTGCTCCAAACTGTTTTCACTCCGCAGTTATTGAAACTGAAGTAGCTGTCCTAGCAAGCTCATCGACGTTAAAGTTTCCTGCAATATCGCTGTTGTCAGGCACCCAAACCAGTCTAATCAAAAAGTAGCTTGATGCCAGAGATAAGGAGTCTAGATCCCCCTTCACCTGTCTAGAGTGCACAGTTAGCGAACTCAACGCTAATATCGCTGCCCTGCTATCGGAGTGGATAGTCACTATTCTGAAGTAGGTTACTCTCTGGAGCAGTAGATCTACTACTAACTTTGTTGCATCTACCACGCTTGGAAAACGCAGCAGTGGTCGGGAAGCCTAAAACTGGAGTTGATGGAATTCTCTAAGGGAGTTTCTCGACAGTGATATTAGTAGTCTAAATGTGTTCTCCCGTCATCTTGAAAGGTCAGTTATCTAACTTAACCTAAGCTCACGTAACCATACTATTCTCTGCAGACAAATATTTTCAGCCAACTTAACCTCCTACGCTCAAAACAAGATGTCTCTATTATTAAATTCAATTATAAATTCCATTTCTTTAAATTCATTGCCGCTCTAAATATTCGGTGGAAGGCGTACCTACATACCTAAGTACATAGTTATGAGTCTGTAAGTCTGCTCCAGTTTATTTACAGACAATAGCAATGCCTTTCACGTTCAAATCCTCCGTCGGCGTACAAACATCTTTTTGATGCGACTAATTGCTTTGTTTCTCCGTTATTTTTTTACGCAATGCGCCATATGCCCCAGACGGACCGCAGACAAAACCCACAACACGACCAACAAATGCAAAAGAACGACAAACAAAAGCAGCAAACAGACAGACCATAGAAACCGAACAGAATGCAGATGAGCAAGAAACAATAAACCCAAAAAGAGGAACAGAAAAAATACAAGCAAACAACATTACACCGGAGGAAATTGCAAAAACAACAAAGTAAAAGCGTCACTTTTCACTTTCAGTGCGTAGCTGCTGCGCGTCCCTTGCACTCGCAATTCCCGCCTGGGGTCGATTTTCGTCTCGATTATTGTCTGTGCCACTTCGAGCGAACTCGGCTGCGTCGGCTGTCTACCTGACTGCCAACGAACGGTGACACAATTGTCGCCGCGAACTCAAATTTCTGCGCTAAGTCTCCGGATTTTCACTAATGAAATAATACAGCTCCACCGTCGCGTCGCAGACGCAGACGCGCTTTAATGGCTGGCGCTATGCTTAGGGAGCATTTCTAAATAAATCACAAAAATAAGTAAATAACATTATTGACATGCAGACAGACCAGCCGGCAGGCAAGCAGACAGACAGACAAATGAAGACAGCTTAAAATTTAGGCGCATATTTAATAAGTTACGCAGTTCAAAATGGGGTGGAAGTCTGCTGTGCACTGCCGTGCCGTAGACAAGTTGGAGACGCACGTAAATAAATAAAATGGAGGCTCATCAAAAATCCATACATAGCTATGCATCAACGTAATTACATATATGTATGTATGTACCTATTTGGTTATGTAATATCTAGGACCTTCAACGAACTCGAATGCGAGACGAAATGGCACTTCATTTGTTTTCCTTTACGAAAAAGTGAAAAGTTAGAAAGTAGATAGACGGCGCGACACAGAAATGTGTAAAAGGATTTGGTGGGAGTTTTTGCCTATTTAACACCACAAACCCATAAAATCGTATGGTTGCACATACATAAGTATTCTTGAGAACTGTCAAACTGAGTTTGATTTTGTGGCGAGTCTCGTATACCGAGACTTAGCTTTTACTTTTTGCCGGAGACGGTCCATTTCGTTTATCCGATCCTAAATAAAATGCGAAGGAATCATGCGAGATTTGTGGGGCCGCAGATTTAGATAACCTGAGACGTTCTATTTCATTTAACTGGATGTTATCCGACTCTTGATTTATTGAGATGTAATCATCTCGAAACTAAGCTTTTACTTTGATAGAAGTATCCCGATTTTTTTAGCTGGGTTTTATCAGACTCTAAATAGAGGGCGGAGAAATCATGTGAGGTTTGTGGATTCGTCGAATTATACTTTTTACTTTTTGAAGGAAGTAACCGGAGGTGGTCCATTTCGTTTAGCTGGACTTTATCCGACTCTAAATAAAAGCAGGGGAATCATGTACCCTGTGCTTAGAGGTAGTCTGAGACGGTTTATTTTGTTTAGCTGCGCTTTATCTGACTCTAAATAATATGCGGAGGAATCATGCTTGATTTATGGGTCTGCAGAAACTTAGTTCTTGCTTTTCTGATCCGATCCGTTCCGATTAGCTGGGTTTTATCCGACTCTGGACAGAATGAGGAGCAGTTATGTCAAATTTTTTAGATTAGCCGATACTAAGAATTTACTCTTGGGCGGAGATAACCGAATACGGTCCATTCCTATTAGCTGAGTTTTATCCGGAACTAAATATGTGTAGGAGTATTAAGGAAGTTTTATCTTACAACTTCCTAAACGATTTCATCGCTTTTTCATGATTCTTACTCAAGAATTTAAAAAAAAAGTGTGTAGTTACAACCTAGCGGCTTTCGAGAGCGGCCGTAAAGCTATTGACGAACTGTATCTCAGTCTGGCGGCAATTTACACTGGAGCTGGAAGTTTGGTCTGCTGAATCAAAAGATCTTCTCTCTCTTCCCTCTTCTTTTGTTCATTTGTTGGTACCGCGAAAACTTTACATTTTTTTAGGTCGAAATCTGTACTCCTCGCAGACGGTTCCTGCCGCTTCCTGTACCAATCATTCAACTAGCCGATGACCAATCGAAAATTTTTTTATATATATGGTTGAAGGCTAGCTCTGCGTTAACTTATTAGACGTTAAGCGTTGGGTTCGCTTTGACAGCTAAGTCAAACTTTCATTCAATAATTAAATACCGACCATCTTCGGAAGACGAACTCCGAGGCGGAGTTATAAAAGAGAATCTTATTTAAAACGCTTCAGAGCTTGTCGAACATTATTAAGACTGACATTATAAAAAGAAAAAACAGCACGTCAAACCTTTCGATTTCGTGAATATCGAATACGAGTAAAGGAAAGGATTACATGTCATCAATATTTCCATTGTATCTCATACATTGTACCTGTTCAGTTCCGAGCTACCAGTGGATTTCACGGAATAAATGTCACCAAGAATGATATCCATTGTATCTGTTCAGATCCAAGCTATCAGTAGATTTCGATCGTTTTGGACAAAGCATTGTGATATCCAGGGTTAGCGAATAAAACTTGAAGTTCAGACGCCACTAATCTGCCTAGGTTACTAGTCAAAACTGCGCTACCAAGAGAGCTCCGGAAAAAGGGCTCTTAAGAATACTTCATCCACAATTCCTTATAATATTTTTCCACAAATTGAGGTTCCTATTGGCCACAATCCGTGAGGTTGTCTGCTCCACAAACATTTTGACGCAAAATAATAAAAGTGTAAAAGGCTCGACTGAGAAAATTGCCCAAAAGCCAGACTAAGCATTTGGTAACTGTACAAAAGCAACCACAAAAGTAGGCTTGGTGCCACGCAGACGATACTCTTATCAAGTTTAGTTATTACTTATATAAATCGTTATGTATTTAGATGTAATGCTTTGTATTTGTTTGGCGGCGGAAAATTTGCTTTCGATTTCAGGCGCTCCAACCAAGCGCAAAAAGACCCGCAAAAGTTCTCAAGGCCAACAAGCTGTGTGTTCAACTTAGATAGTGACAGTTAAGTGGGCAGGCAGTGGTATTGGACTTAGTGCGACAACGTGGGGTGGCCATTTGTTGCGCCGTCAGAACAACGCCCAGCCAAGCCAAGCCAAACCGAGACGGTCGTCATTGCGGCCCACCAAACCCACGTAACCAACTTACGCGTCAAACCGTTGGTGTATTGAACTCCGGTTGGTGTTGTTGTTGTATTAACGTGGGTAAGTGCTGGTCATAACCTGAAAGTTTGAAGGTCACTGACTGCTCCAGAAGCTGGCAGTCATAATGGCAATCCTACGCGGCGGTACGGTAAGGACAACAGGCGGTTGATGGCTGGCTGAAGTGCGGCTTTGAAAGGCGGTCTATGTTAATAAATGACAAAGCTAACAATAACAACAGGTAAACGCAATTTCTATGGCTACCACTGTTTTCGTGTTTGTTTAAGGGCTTTGCTCCTTCTGGCTTCTTGAGACGCAACGCGACGGTGCGTCCTTTCGTTGCCCTTGACGGCGAAATCATAGCGTCTCGTTCATTTGTTCACGCGTTCGTATGCTCGCACGGCTGTCGATTTACACTTTCCACTCTAAGCTTTTGGGGTTGTTGGGCTGGTAGACATAGGCGTAAGATTTACGATGCAAGCACGGCACGGCAGGAAGCTCTACAAGGCGGGTTCAGAAAGGTGCGTGCCATAAACGCATGTAATGTATGTCATTTATTGCGAAAATTGCCGAACCGCAAACTCAGATATACACATACATACATATCCTTCGCGCAGACATCGATTCCGTGTAATTTTGTAAGTTCTTTCTACCAGTCGTTTGATGCTCGCGTCTCAGACAGACGGTAACGCTGTAAGGCTGCTTTGGCATGGGGTCATAACCTTGAGACGCAGATGCTTGACTGTTTTATGTGGCAATCGTCATTATTTATATTTATTGATGCCCATTTTATGCTGTGCTTCACTTTGAGCAGATTTTGACATGTGTCTGGTCGCCGCGTCGCAATGAACTTACACAGAGTTCGAAAGCTTTGTGGCCAGGGAGCGTCGGATCCGACATGCAATTAATGCTAATTAATGATCTACTATGATTTTATGTATGTAATTAAATTATCATAAAATTGTCATAAAGTTACGGTACATCAATTTTGATGCGCAGGCTGGGATGGAAAATTTGAGAGTAGAGCGTATTAATATTGGTTATGGCAGTGATTCTGACACGTTGTAAGGGCGTACGTTGCTTAAGTGGGGTGAAACAACAATGAGGCGTAGGCAACAATCTTTTTTTGTGTCTTATTTAATATCGACGTCTTCTTTGCTTTCCACAAGATTTCTCTTTTTTCTAAAAACTAAAATTTTGAAGCAAAATTGAAGATTCTTAATGTAGCCAGGACATTCTGCACTTGGTCTTTCCAACGAAGTGAAGGTATTTCTCTTTCTCTGCGGCGGCCACTACCTCGAATGCTCTCAGAGCTGGAGTGTTTTCGTCCATTCGGACGACATGACCTAGCCAGCGTAGCGACTGTCTCTTAATTCGCTCAATGTCGTCGTACATCTAGTACAGCTCATCCTTCCAACGACTGCGGTACTCGCCTTTGAAAATGAGCAAAGGACCTTTAATCTTCTTGTTGTTCTTCAGATGGGTAATTCCTATTCGAACTTCATCGTGGTCATGGAACGTCTGCTCCATCGTCATCGATGGGGGAATTGGGTTCACCATCTCCTGGTGTTATACTTTCACTGCCATTCAGCAGGGTGGAGAAATGTTCCCTTCATAATTTCAGTATGCGCTGGGCGCATCCGATCACCTCGGGGGTTCTGCAAGAGTATGCAGTCTTTTCGTAGATTTTTTTTAGAATTAACCCTATCGGCCAGCTTGTCACACATTTCGGTCTCTCTCTTTTTTTTTTTTGCAACGCGTCTTGCTCCCCTCTTCAACTTTCGGTATCTATCCCATCCATTTCACAAGTTTTCATAGAAATCCAATATAATTATGTCAACGCTTAAGACTCATTTTTGGGTTAGATTTTTGGACAGTTTCGAAGTTGTCGGAGACAGTTAATTAATATGAAAACCCACGGATTGTCATCAGTAATGATACGTTTCAACATGGTAGGATCGTGCTACGTTGTCCATCATCTCTTTTGCAACCTCTTCTCAAAATGAGTTTTGCGAAAGATTCAGGCTTTTTGGTAGTATTTTGGAGTTGACCAATGTTTTGAAATAATCCGTAAAAGATTTTGAGATCCCTTGACATCTTTCTGATGCCAGTATGGCGATTTGCAGGCTCTGTTTCTTTCCCTTGTCCAATGTTATCGTCAAATAGTTGTCGGATCGTCATATCGGATGAAAATCCGGGTCCGTTCCGGTTACTTAGAACGCACTGGGAAATCGCATGAACCTAGTTTTCGATGACTTCACGACCTTAACTCTGCGCTACTCATATACTCGTGCTCGTGATGAAGTAAACTTCCTAAGATAGTTCTGCAAAATTTTTTCAACGATTCCGTAGACGTTTGTCCCTTTGTGATGCATATCACACTGTTTTCTCGGACACAGTCCATCAAAAATATGTCGCTGATGACCTTTGGGACTGTAGACATTCGGTGTAATATCAAGGCAAAAATCTCAGTCGAAAATGAAGAGGCCTTGAGCTACTGAGCCACTGACTAGTCACTAGCATAAAAACTTTTTACGATTAACTCTGGTAAATCAAATCTATGTTCTTATTTTAGTTTTGAGAAATTCTGAAAGATCGTTGTTAAAGGATTTTATCCGAAATATGCTAAAGCCAAGACCAGGCGCAAAGAAAGATGAACTCTGCAGATATATGTACGCAGCTTTCTTGAATTCTTATCAATATGATGATATGAGCTATTGAGTAACGGTAAACCGTGGTACCATTAATCAATAGCTCATGTTATCTTGGGAACCACTTCGAAGGTCGTATGCACCAGAAGGTATTGCAAGAAATGATGATGATGAGAGGATGACTACGGAAAGACCTTTCGGATCTTCGGCATTGATTCATGATGCTTGGAGTTTATGGTCACTCGGCATTGGTCCGATTTTAGTACAAATAAACTTATGTAACTATTGCATTCGTGTCGGTAAATTAAATGTTGTGCTATAAAAATAAGCTTCTTGTTCTAATTATCTAACAGAGGTCGACGATTTTTACGAATTCCTATGTGTTAAAACTGCCTTTTATCCGGCTTTGGTTCGGATCGAGTCTAGACATAACAAACATGAGCTTCTGTTCTCCAATTCTGGAACGGAGATATACAATTTATGCGCATCCTATGTGTTCAGACTGGCTTTTATGCGACACTGGTTCAGATGGAGTCTAGACATGACAAACATGAGCTTCTGGTTCCAATTCTGGAACGGAGATATACGATTTATGCGAATCCTATGTGTTGAAACTGGCTTTCATGCGACTCTGGTTCATCTGGAGTCTAGGCATGAAAAACATACATAAGCTTCTAGTTCAAATTCTGGAACGGATGTCAACGATTTGTGCGAATTTCTATATGTTGAAACTGGCTTTCTGGCTACGGTTCAAATGGACTCTGAACATGAAAAACATGAGTTTCTAGTTCCAATTCCGGAGCGGAGGTATGCAATTTGTGCGAATCCTATTTGGTTCAGATGGAGTTAATACCGATCTCCAGCTCCTCCGTTTTTCAAAGACAGATTATAAGTGTCAATTCAATCGTAATGATCTCCAAGAACACTTTAAAAGACAAAAGACCAGAAGCCGCGCATGTATACAGTCCGAATCAAAGTAGCAGATCTCCAAACTCCACCAAACTAAGCTCATGCAACCACAAGCCAGTGAACTCATATTTTGAAATCCCAACCGTTGCCCTCAGTGAAGCTCATCTTTTGCTGCGCTGGTCTTAAAGTCTGCTGCCCCGGCGCTGTCGCTGCAGAATTGCAATTTTTTCGCCAATTCCATTTTGCGCCGCCATTCGCGTGGCTACAGCAAAAAGGCGGGCACTTTTTCTGTCGACGTCGACGTGGCGGTCTGCTGCTGCTGTTGTTGTTGTGGGTCTGTTGTTGGTAAACAAACAATGACGCAGACACAACAGCAATAAAAACACAACAAGCCTGACAAATGCAGACAGAATGAGGGGAACAAAGCAAACGCTTCAAAAAATATGCCACATCTCGTGGCGCGCCATCTGCAACGGCGCAAAAAGTTAAAACGCGAATGGCGGTAAAGAGGAACCAAAACACAAACAATTCGCTTGCCCGCAGCCAGATCCACAGCCACAGCGTTGGCGACGCCGGCGGGCAGGTGGTTTTATGTGTTGTGCTCGTATGTGGCCGCCGTTGACTTGCGTGCAACATTTTCAATTGCTGCCACAGACACACACGTTGCATGCTTGTGCAATGTTGTTATTTGTGTTTTTGCCATTGCTTTGGTGGTGGTCCCTGGTCATTGCAGCAATGTTGTTTACCATTGTCGTTGTTGTTGCTGCTGGTTTGCGCTTCACCTATGCGTGCCAAAATCAACATATGCCGCTTGCTGGCAATGCAACAAAAAGCATCAGCAACAACAGCAATAAGCAATAGCAGCGCTACAACTATAAAATAGCACAAAATTGGCGGGAAGCTCAGAATTGGCGCGCTGGCTTCGTTTTGACGCAGACACGTCCATTCACCCTGAGCTCTGGCGTTCAACGCCGTGTCTCTGCTGTTGCTGCTGCCGCTGCTGGTCGCGTTTATTGCCATTTTTATATGCTCGTGCAGCAAGCAGTGGAACCGGTCGCAGTTCTTGTTGCCCTCGTACAGCTGCTGCTTGTTTATTTATAAATATTTGCGAAGCTGATGAGCGACTGACTGTTTGGTAGTCGCCTTTGTCTGTTGTGGTTGCGGTTGTGGCTTGTGCTTGGCTTTATTGTTGTCTCTACCCTTCTGATACCCAGCTGTAAATTGGGTGCAACACGGCTAAAGCGATACATTTTGAAAACCTTTGGAAGATCCTCAACATTTTCCTTTTCGTTCGGGCTTCTACTGTTTCCACGGTGCCACTTTTTCGGCGTTCGAAGGAAAAATACTTCTTGAAAAAGTGGGTTTTAGAGTTCAGACCAATGGAACTGTATACTACTTGATAGAATATAAGGTCAGGAGTACTAAAACACAACAGCAAACTGCTTGAAATAATTCAAGGCCGAAACTCTATATCCTTCTTAGCAGAAGATATGGTTACAACTTTTTCAAATTTCAACGATTAACAATCGACTTCGTGTAACCTCAAAGAAAGTCTTAATATTTATTTGACAATTTTTATTATGCCGCTTTGAAAACCAAATCAATTACATAGATTTACTCTTGAAACTAGACAATCACCTTAGATTTACCGCGAAAGTCCGCCTTTCTGCTCTTATCTTGGCCGTCGAACATACCAAAGATATAATATATTTTTCATTATATTCGAAACGCAGTCTCTACTTTCTCGAATCCTGAACTTTACGCACTAAATACGCTTAGATGATGAGAGGATAGCTTTGATCACCGAACAAAGGAAGATATTTAGGCGTAATAGTTCATCAAGTAGTACCATATTACTTGAAGTAAAGTACCCCTAATGGTTCCTTGGATATCGTTTTTTTCTATTTGGTAGTAAATGTGACCTGTCTTTTATCTTCTGTGGCAAAGAGATCAATTAGAGAATTTCTTCTCATGGCTGAGCTCTGTTACTTTAATTACTTCATGAAGCCATTTGTTCTTATCTCCTTTTCTCATGTGATGTATTTTATGGGTTGAAAGGGTCATACAACAATGGTTATAATGTCCATTTCAACTTCTTCTGTATCGGTGGATCGCAAGAGTTTCACTGAGTTAGTAGGTTAGTTAGTAGGTTCGATTCGTAATGGGATGAGAGATGATCTTATAAATCTTTATTTCTAGACCTTGTGTTTCGTCGAAGTGTATCCAGCTCGGTAAATATGATAATTGATACTGCAATGAGGAGTTCATACGAGCTATGGTCCGAATTACGGATAGGCAAGAAGATTTGCGAAATCTAATCTAAGCCACCGAATATCTGAGTCACTGGGTATCAACTGTACGGTTCCATTGAGGCAGCACTTGTGGGTTCGATTTGTAATTGGATAAGAGCTGATCTTATAGATCTTTATTTCTAGAATTTTTGTTTCGTCGAAGTATATCCACCTCTCATGGCAATGATTTTCCTATTTGATCAATATTCATATGTTCAGATAAACGACTTTCTAGGATAATTTGCTAGGAAGGACCATTCTTGGTTTTGTTTTTCTAATGTAGGGCTATTCAGTTAAAAAGCTCATTAAATATATATGTACATATGTACATAATGTATATAATTGATGCTGTAATGAAGAGATTCATACCAGCCTTGATCGCTTGTTGTAGCGGCAATAAAATATTTCTGAAGTGATATCGAGGTATGATTCCGAATTGACAGTCCTTGGCCGGATGAAAGTCCGAATCCGTTCCGGTTACTTATGCCCGACTGTCGTGGGAACCGAATTTCTGATCGTCAAGAAGATTTGCGAAGTCTAAATAAATGAGTCACCGGGTATCATCTGTACAGTACGCGCTGTTGCTGTATGTTGTTTCTTCTTTTCATGTAGGTTTTACTGGTGCGTCTTTAATTTCGTAAATCCAACACTGCCAGTGTGACTTGTCACTCCTCAAATCCGCCCTTAGGCGAAGAATCCTCCTCAGCATCTGTGAAAAGTTGAATTTGCACTGAAAATGAGTAAGACAACATAAATTTCAATTAAGCCGCGGTTTTGCCGTTTCGTCCAGGGTTTCCGTACTCCGTTTGAAGAACTTTGGTCAAATCTTTACTACTCGGTCACTAGTGAAAACTGAGTTATCCAACAAGCTCCGAAAACCGGAAGTGAATTAAAATTCCTAACGAAAGGAAGCTGGGCAACATTCTTTTCCCATTCAGTGTAACTGATAGTGGGGCTTCTCACATCTCGTGCCCCTATTGGCCAACCCTTACTATAAATACTTAACGCAAGGAAGCTGGGTAACATGCATTTGTCATCCAGCGGCATAAATACAGCGTATGGAACTGGCTGTGAGACTTGTCACGTTGCGCATGCCTAGGGATCGATCCTTGTATGGTATTTTAGTCCAAATCCTCCAGATATTTCAAGTCCTCTAAGGGTAAATTTATTTGGTGGTTATTGATATAGATTCTGAATGCTAACCAGAGTTTAGTTAACTAGTTTTCTTAGCCAAGTGGGCGTGGCATATCGAAATTCACCAGAATTTACGGCTGGGCTGTTGTTGCTCCCTGAAAGGCTGCTGCAGCACCTAGCACTCCAGTTACTGTTGTAAAAGCGATTGCTGTTCGCATATTGTTGTTGTACATGTGGTATACATGTACATATGTATATATGTACATATTTTTGTTGTTGCAATTTTGTTATTGCTCTTTTGCAATACTTTTGTTGTTGTAATTTTGTTATTGCTCTTTTGCGCAGACGATTTGCTTGTCGACTGTAATTGCAGTGCGGCATTTGCCTGTAAAGCTTTAATAATGCCTACATATCTACACACACAAATGTATACTCACATAAATAGACACACATATACATACACATACATACACACACATATACATACATACAGATATGCATATGTTAACTAATGAGCAGCGATAAAGCTGATGATTATCGCCATGATGAGTTTGTTATTCTTATTATTGGTGTTACTGCTTGCTGCTGCTGCTGCCATTTGTTGTAGTAGTAGTTGTTGTTGTTTCCTGTTGTTGCAGTTTTATGCACTTATTTATGTTATTGCATTGTTGACGTTTACTTGATGAGGATTGTGTATATTTTAACAACGCGGCGCAATCATAAACGTGTGTGTGTGTGTGCTTCAGTTTTGCATGTGTATGTGTGTTTTTGCAATAATGACGCTTGCAGCTAAAATAACAATAACAAAGTACTTCTGAGCATATTTATGTTTGTATGTTTTCATAAACTGTTGCCACCAGCCCATATTTACAAAAACAAATCACATGCAATTATATAATAAAAATACATACATATATGTACATCCATATCTATATACTAATGTACAGATAATGTGCCATGATCTTTCGTCAGCCATTGCACTCATTTCAGCTCATTAAATTCACACTAACAGTTTTTGATTATGATCGTTCAGTTTGCATGGCAGCTACCAGCTATAGCGGTTCGATCTATTCAATATCTTTGGAGATTGTAGCGTTGAAACTTGGTTTTCAATAAATCGATTGTGACATTCGCTGTCTGGCGTGTGGCGTCATCGTGTTGGAATCTCATATTATCCAAGTCCATATCAACCAATTCGAGCCTAAAATATTCGGTTATCATTGAGCGGTAGCGATTCCCATTCACAGTAAGGTGTCGGTCTTGATCATCACGGAAGAAGTACGGCTCAATGACGCCGCCGTCCCATACATAAACCACACCAAAATGCAATCTTTTCGAATTGCATCCCGACTCATGGAGTACGTGTGGATTGCTGCCTGACCAATGACACATATTTTGCTTATTGACAAAGCCAGAAATGAGCCTCATCGCTGTAAATGATATTTCGATGGAAATCCAGATCATTTTCAAGTTTATAGTTCAACCCAATTCACGAACATACGACGATTCTTGGTAGTCAAGCGGCTTCAGTTCTTGTGTCAAGGCCAAGATCTTTTCACAAAATTAGCCACAACGACGTCACAGAGATGCCCAATGCTAGAGGACGACGCCTTGGAAACTGATTTGGGTCTTCCTCAATTGATGCGCTAGCGGCAGCAATATTCTCGACACTACGGGCACTTCTTTGTATCCTTAGAGAGCCAAATTCGAAAGGACTAGTTTTCAAAGCGTCGATGCTTCTTTGGTCGAAAGAAGTTTATCGGTTAACTATATGGCTTTCATACCTTGGCCATAATAAGGGTGGTTTTGAACACTATTGCTGGATTCGTTTGACCAATTCTAAATTCGTTAGTAATAAAAAGAAAAGAAAATAAGAAGAAAAAAATTTTGAGACCAATCGGGGGAAGTATTTTATAAAGGAAAGGTTCCGTAGTATCAACCAACCGGTTAGCGTATTGGAAGTATGTAGAATAATATTCACCCATTTTTGGACTCACCTTTCGGGAATAATTAGAGTTAATTTCTACAGAGAGGTCACTATGCATTCCTCTTTAAATCATGTAAGAAATATGATTCTATGAATATTTACTAATTAATGGGGATCTCATAGTGAAAGCTAACATGGACATTCTCCAGCAAGAGTTCTGTGTTGAGATGCCTTCAGAAATATATTTATATATATATTTTTGAAATTACTGTTCTTATCTATTTAATTTAGGTTGAATAATGTCAAAATGTCTCAACCCCTCTTCGTCGATTTCAAAGCCGCCTACTACATCGCTAAAACGAACTGCTTCTTTGCCTTTATGTCTGAGCTCGGTATATCTGCAAAGCTAATACGGCTGTGTAAGCTGACGTTGAGCAACACCAAATGCTCCGCCATATCGGGAAGAGCCTCTCCGAGGCGTTCGATACCAAGCGAGGTTTCAAACAAGGAGGCTCACTACCATGTAACTTCTTCAATCTGCTCTTGGAGAAAATAATTCGAGCTGCAGAGCTTAATCGAGCAGGTACAATCTTCTATAAGATTGCTACAGTCATTCTTTCTCCAGACTGGATAAGGAAGCGAAAAGTATGTGTCTGGTTGTGAACGAGGACGGGACCAAATATCTCCTGTCATAGAAAGTCGTCGCATTCGTGACTTGGCTCGCACGTCACTGTTGACAGCCATAACTTCGAAGTCGTAGATAATTTCGTTTATCTTGAAACCAGCCAACCAACAACAACAATATCAGCCTTGAAATCCAAGCAGAGTCACTCTTGGAACAGGAGCTTCTTTCTACTGATTAGGCAATTAAAAAGTAAAAACCAATCTCTACAAGTCCCTCATCATTCCCGTCCTACTATATGGTGCGAAGGCATGGACAATGACATCATCTGTATCGCATTGGCAAGGGCGATGTACGGGATATACGGCGAAAATGACATAGTTAAGCGAATCAAGAGACTGCGCTGTCTATGTCATGTTGTCCGGATGGAAGAGAACACTCCAGCTTTAAAAGTTTCATTCAGAACCCGCCAGTAGAAATAGAAGTAGATCTCCATACCGTTGGAGAGATCCGGTGGAGAAGAACCTGTCTGCGCTTAGTATCTCGAATTGTCGCCAAATAGCGAAAGGAGGAAACGACTGACGCATAGTTGCTAACTGAGAATGTGAAAAAGAACGACTAAAAACGTAAGCTCTCGTATCCACATCTCGGCTTAAAGCTTCGTATTGCACTGGAAGAAGACTTAGGTTCCATAAAATAACAAGCATGCACTTTACTTCGTTTACATACTTACTTAGGTCCACTATGGCTTAATCCATTCCTTAATTCACCTTACTTTACTAAAATACCCGTTATAAGTTAACCCATCTGAATTTATCGACGCTTGTTTCCTCATTGCATATTCTTATCTGCTTATTGCGAGGCGCCCTAGTTTATATTTATGCTCTGCTTTACCATATATTGCATTTGTCTGTCTGTCTAGCCTGTCTTATCAAGCGAAGTGACAGCCTAGTGAAGTTACAATTAACTTGCGACGAATTCATCAGTTTGGCATGCAGTCACCGCGCTACTGGCGGCGCAAAAGCACCGACATCCACAACAAAGAAATAAAAATCCAATAACAAATAAGTGTTTGGATGCATACATTTAATGTAAGAAGAAATGCGTGCGTCTGCCTGCCTATACTGGGCTGTCATGTCTGTCTGGGTATGCGACTGCGGTCGAGGTGACAGACACTACCGCGCGGATGCCGCGTGAAGTTGGAACGACGGGCGACACGCATACATCACGTGTGACACATTCGCCGCCGAGCGATCACAAACGCTTCACGGGAGCACGATGGGCTTGTGCCAATTCTTCTTGTAGCGCATAGTGGAAGGGAAGTAGAGTTTTTATATATGTATATGTATATGTATACATATGTACCTCCACCATAGACATATGTATGTACATATGTATGTATATGCCAAAAGACAAATGAATATGTTAAGATTAGAAAATGTTTTTTCTTGTTTAATTTCCTACTTGGTATTTGAGACAATTATTATAGTTTGCACTTGTTAAAATTTCGATGTCACTCTTGGAATTATTGAATTTAATAATGTTCGGAAAATTTGAAAAAAAAAATTATAATTTTTTGTTAAATTTCATACTGGGTATGTGTGACCCTTAGCATAATTATATTTTACTAAAAGCAAAACTAACACATTTTAAATCATCATTCCTTTCCAATCTTAAAAAAATAAGAAGAAAAAAAAAACAAATTTAAAAATTTCCTACTGGGTATATGTATGAAGATCTAATCGTAGTGTAACTTTGGTGGAATTGCGAATTTTATCCTTTAATTATTGCATTTAATAAAATTATAAATATATATATGTATATGTATATATATATATACATATGTATATGTAAATACATATGTAAATTTTTTTTTTAATTTCCTACCGGGTATGTTAGACCTTAATCATAGTTTACTCGATATTATAACAGAAAATGTCATCCTTTAAATTATTGCATTAAATACAATTATAAATCAATAAAACTATTATTTTTTGTTTAATTTCCTAATGGGTACATTGAACCTTAATTGTAGTGTACCCTTGGTGGAATTGCGAATTTCATTCATTGCATCTATTGCATTTAATAACATTAAAAAAATATATTTTTTTTTTATTTCCTACCGGGTATGTTAGACTCTATTCATTGTGTACACTTAGTACAAATGAGAGTGTCATCTATTACATTATTGCATTTACTGAAATTAAAAAAAAATTGTTTAATTTCCCACAGGGTTTGTTAGACCCTAATCATGGTGTACTCTTGTTAAAATTGCGATTTTAATCGTTAAAATTTTTAGGTGTAATAAAATAGGAAAAAAATTCTAAATATTTTGTTGTTTAATTTCCTACTGGGTATGTTAGACTCTAATCGTAGTGCATATTTAGTAAAATTGAGAATGTCATCCCTTAAATTATTGCATTTAATAAAATTAAAAAAATAAAATAAATCAAAATTATTTTTGTTTTGTTTAATTTCCCGCAGGGTCTTACAAATTGTAGTGTATTTTTATAAATGACAAACCTAATTGTTTAAACTATCAGATGCAATAAAATGACATAAAATTAAAAATATATATTTTTTTATTAATTTCCTACTGGGTATGTTAGGCCATAACCATAGTTTACCCCAAATTATAACAGCAAAAGTCACACTTAAAAATATATTTACTTTTCTAATCCAAAAAAAAAAATAAAAAATAATTTTTTCTTAAATTTCCTACGGGGTATACTCTTTTGGCTGCCATAAGCCTATTAATAACCTTTGTATCGTCACTTAACACGACATATTAATATTTCATTAATCGCACAAACATAAACAATTTTATTACGCAGCAAATCACTGTCACAGACAAACTGCAGACAGACAAGTGTTTAGTCAGCCGTGATGGCTGGAAATTACGATTGTAGAATATTACCGAGTGACAGCCGATAAAAATGTGTCAAAATGTTACACATACTGACTTATTTACATATTTGCCTAGTGCTTGCAATGTATTGTAGATATTAGAAATAAATAAGTAAAAGAGAAAAAAAACTGGTTGCTAAGTAAACTCGATAAAGAAAAGTTAATGGGAGCCCTACGTCGCGAGGAAAAACTTACAAAGTCGGGACGCCAGTAGTACATACAAATCTCTATGGAAGCGTGACTCCATACCATGCTTTTCTGTGGCTCCGGTTTGGAATAATGCTGATGAGAAGAGGGATGCTGAGAGATTCTAAGTTAGAAGCCAGTTTTAGACTTCTGTCGATATATAACTTCGACACAAAAACAATTACCTTTACAGTATCTAAATCATAAAAATATAGTCAGATCAATGGAAAAAAGAGGTTTGAGAAAGGGGTAATCTTGGCAAAAATATTTCTTTTTCGACAAATTAAAGACTGTACAGTTCCTTGTCCTTGGTGCCTCGACGTGCGTGTGTTATAATCTTTCAGCTCGAGTTGTAAGTGAAGCTTCCACTTATTTATCTATGGCAATTCCAAAATAGACGGGAACCCAAGAATGCCTTGAAATACTTCCATATCCGTCTCAGTGGGGCTCTTACAATAACGCCAAATCAGGTACTAATCGTTATTTTGTATTTATGTCCACAGATATGTTTGGAAACAACTGGCAATGAAGGCAAATTCTAATGTACTCAACAAGTTCCCATTTCGTAATCCTTTATGAATGAACTACAATTCATCCCCCAATAGTGCCTTCCTTTGCAAAAAGGAGTGGGGTAGGAGTGTGATGGACAAAGGCGTAAAGATAAGTAGCTGTACGACGGGTCCAAATAGGATAAACGTGTGGGAGGTGGTGTCTTTACAGCAAAATTAGATAGTCGATAGCGCCATTCAACTACTAGAACACTGCAATGTCTTGGAAGTAGAGATCACAGCAAATAAAGTATTGTTCTGAGCACAAGAAATATATTTATATCTAGTATTTACAGCTAAGCTTTGAAGTCATTGAAGTATCTTAGGGTTCAAAGTTGGCGAAAGAACGCTTTGTTCTCTTAGTGGATCTAACAACCTGCAATAAGTTCCAAGACTTATTGATATTCCTGCTAACTGTGAAGCAGATGAACTAGTCAGAGTAGGCACCACCTTACAATTAGACTCCGCTAAAGAGGTAATATGTATGCCTCTGGCAATTTGTTGATATTTAATCGACAAGCATGAGTCTCGATGGAGTCAAGCCACAACTTGCTTCACAAGCAGACAAACATGGCATGTCTGGAATATGGACCACACATGCCGAGTATAGTATTAGAACTCTAGTAAGAGTGCTAACAAGCCACTCTCAAATTCAAAAGGCTTTCTATAAGAAAAGGCCGCAATTACCGGTCGCAAGTTTCTAGACGATGTTTTCGAAGTTGCATTTGTAAAATATTGATGAACTTCATCAAGACCGCAGGGTAGTGCAAGGAGGTCATGATAATGTGTAAGGATTTTAGCAACGGTGTTGTTTAGCAATATCCTTGGATGGGAAAATTTTTTACTCCAAACTTTTTCTGTACTAGAACCAACTATAATTTACTATAAGCATTTAGACGAACCGTTTGCTATCTTTAATTGTTTGGAACCAAAACCTCACTTTAAGTAGGGCTTAATAGGGAAATTATACTCTTAAATTTTTATAAACCTGTTAAGCTCGTGAAGGTTCCAGGTACTTTTTTCTCGAATGTCCAGCCTTGGCAAGACTGCTGAAACATCTCGGTAGTCTTAACTTCAGCTGACGTAGCCGACACTGACGTTAGCCCTCTCCACAAATTTGCGATAGGCTTAAAGTGCTTTGTCGATTTATAAGGGTCTTATGATGCAGTATATAAGAGCTTTTAGGTAACACAACGGACCGGTGTGCTAAGCCGTCCAAGTGAGATCCCATTTAGGATCGACCTTTTAACCTAACCTAACCTAAGCTCGTGAAGAAATCGTTTTCTTTGTTTACTAAACTCAGGGACTTCTCAGTTCATCGTCAATATAAGCTGTCTTAAAAAACAACGATATTTAACCATATAACTTGATAGGCTCTCATATACTCGCCCTTCCATCACTCTTCAGTATTCCGAAATCCTTTTTCACTTCAGCTTCTTTGTCACCATTTAACGGTGCGTGTATTGTCTTCAAACCCATTACCAAATGGAAATGAGGTCTGATGCCCTAGACAGCAACAACAAAAGTGCGAAATTAAATCGAAGTATCCACCAAATGCCAAACGCGAAACCGCTATTTGAAGCAATATTCTGACATTCCGTGGTGGGGCTGTTGCTTCACTTTTCAATCGAACCCACAAACCAACCAAACAAATGTTCGTTTTATGACATTCCACAGACGTGAGAGTGCTATTTGTGGGTGAGTCTTATTGGCGTTTGTGTCAATGAAGGTGAGGCAAGCGGCTTCAAATTGTGTGTCTGACTAGGTGGGGGGCGTGGGCTCGGCGGCATAGTTCACTATTATTCGGTCACGTCGCGGCATTGCCGGCAATGTGGTTGGGCCGCATTACTGATATTTCACATAAACAGACACACAAAGAGTTCTTCTTGTATCATCTAGTCTTCAAATAAGTGGAAAATTACCAGTTTTACATAAGAAATTCAATCACGTGCCTGTAATAAAGCGAAGAATGCAGCTGGTGGTTTCTTATGAAAGTGCATTTGGTGGGAATATTTTATGAAAGTTCTCTTTTTTATTCGCGTTGCATAATTTTCAATAAGTTTTCTATATACATACATACTTGTCAACTTTACTGAAAGTATTCTTCTTCTTCTTTATCGACGTGGGCACTGCTGACATGGTTTTAGCCGAGTTTACTACAGCCCACCAGTTGTTTCTGTTTTTCGCTATTTGGAGCCAATTCGAGATACCAAGCGAAGCCAGGGCCTTCTCCATCTGGTCTTTCCAATGGAGTTGAGGTCTTCCTTTTCCTCTATTTCCCCGGTGGGTACTGCCTTGAATACTCTCAGAGCTGTTTTCTTCCATTCGAATGACATGGTCTAGCTAGCCTAGCCGCTGTCTCTTAATTCGCTAAATTGGGTCAATTTCGTCACATAACTCATACAGCACATCGTTCCATCGACTGTGGTATTCGCTGTTGCCAATGCGCAAAGATCATAAATCTTCCGCAGAACCTTTCTGTTGAAAACTTGTAAGTTACGTCGGAACACGGCCTGATCAGATGTTGCCATCGTCCATGCCTCTGCACCATATAGCAGGACGGGGATGATAATGACATGTAGATGTAGAGGACTTTACTTCTCAATTTCCTATTCAGTCCGAAGTAGAATCTATCAACAAGAGTTATTTTGCTTTGGATTTCGAGGCTGAAGTTGGTGGTGTTAATGCTGGTTACAAGATAGATACATATTTACATATATAGACGACTTCTAAGTTATGACTGTCACCAGTAACGTAGGAGCCAAGTCCGAGTGCGACGACTGTTTGTTTGATTACAGAAGATATTTCGTCTTGCTCGCGTTTACCAGAAGACCCATTTGCTTCGGCAATATATTGAAGAAGTCACACGATAAGGGCTTACCTTGTCTGAAACCTTTCTTGGTATCGAAAGGATTGGAGAGGTCCTTCCTGATCCTGACAGAGCTTTTGGTATTGCTCAACGTCAGTTTATACAGTCGTATTAGTTTTTCAGGGGGAAAGATGTTTCGTTTTCTCACTTTAGCTCGTCTTCAAAAGGCTGTTATTTAGCTAACCAAAAAGTATGCTTGGTCTAAGACCGGAAGTTGTGAGCTGCTTGAGCCATATGTTAAGTAATCGTGAACTTCAACACTTAGCTTCATCCTCCACACTAGGCTCCATACTCCATTGCATTGATTGATGATCTCAATTAAGGGCCTTTTGTGTCTTTTACAAGAAATAAAGTATGGAAGTATATTAACCTATTCATCGTTCTATTGATCAATTGTCTGTTCGATTCGCTACTCTCTCAGGTTTGGTAGACGTCTATTTACTCGTACACGAGTTTAAAATGTACTCGGTTGCAAATGTACTCGACTTTAGGTCGTCCGTAGACAACTTATGTATGTAAGTAAAATGACAAACATAAATACATATTTCTTTTAGCAAGAAGAACTGAATACTCAGTAATGAAATTAAGAAAGTTTCCATTCAAGTCGCAAGGTGTTATTTGATTTTTAATTTCGGCACGAGTCGAACTACTCATAAGTAAAATGAAATTTAGACAATACACGGCTTCTGTGTGCAATTCAATTACGAATTTGGTTGCTCAAGTTCCAGAAAAAGTTGTCATTCACTTGAGTTCTTGAGTTCACCAACGATGAGTCGAGGACTCGCCACTAGTACCACGCACGTCTGCGCTCACTACTCTCCCTCTCTTCCGCTCTTTTGATATTCCTTGCACTGAGTGGCATTGTCGCTAAATTTGTCAAAGTTTGTGTGTATTGTACGCGTTCTATTTACAGTTTTTTAATTAAATTCAACAAAACTTTTGCTCTTCTTCCATCCACTTATCAGGACACAATGAAATGAGTCTTGCCATGGACTGAGTTTGGTGCGTCAATGTTTTCTTATTACTTGCAATATTATTTTACCAACTGTTGTTGTTGTAAGGAACTGTCATTGACTGCACAAAGACAGAAGTTGAAATGCAAAATGCGAAATGCAAGGAGAAAGAAGGAAAACAAGAAAACTTGTGAGATGGGAAAGTAGATGATGGTAAGGCAGCAGCTAAAATATTTTCCAAAAAATAGTAAAATCCAGTCAGCTGAGTTTAAGTTTTGAAAATATGCGACAGAAGACGCTCAAGGGGGTCTGTGGGCTATTCACCGGTTACCGGATTTTGTTGGAAATTTTTTTTTGTGGCAACGCTCACATATTAAGGGATATACGACTGGAACGACGTCTATTGACAAAATACGAAAAGACTTTTTCGACTACCCTTTAGTTCATGTAAAAGAAAAATAGTTTCGAAATAGTGGTGCTCCGTGCAGTGTGTATAACAATACTACCATATCAAATTGTTCCCCTAATTTACGCACACTCAAGCATACGCGTGAGAACGTCATACGTGTTGCCATATTGCATTTTGCCGCCACTTTGTTATTATAATTTCGTTGTTGT
The DNA here is from genome assembly GCF_024586455.1 of Bactrocera neohumeralis. NCBI lineage: Eukaryota > Metazoa > Arthropoda > Insecta > Diptera > Tephritidae > Bactrocera > Bactrocera neohumeralis. The sequence continues at coordinate 28,593,645 of NC_065923.1, forward strand.
TTTTGTTTTCTCTCTGTATATGTACTTATGTATGTATGTATGTATGTTTTATTCTTTGTTGACTGCGTCGTTGCTCTTTGTTATAGTTTTTGTTATTGTTTTTGTTATTGTTGCTTTGTTTAATTTTAATTTATCAAATAAATTTTATTGTGTCATCGCCGCAATAAATTAAAGTCAGCGAGTAAGTTTACATGTTGCGTGCAACACGGCGGTGTATTGTTGTTTCCGTTGTCGCTATATTTACTTTTTGTTGTTGTTGTTGTTGCTTTCTTTGTATATAGTGCGTACATATGCAGCTATTACTTTATTTTCGTGAAAAATGTTGTGTTTTTGTTGTTTAATTTTGTTGTAGTTATTGTACTTGTTGTTGTTGTTAGTCTTTTTTGTTACAACTCCACTTTCTTGCTGTTTATTTGTGATGGTATGTATGAATGTATGTATTCATTTTCTTTTAGTTGCTGTTGTTGTTGCACAAATTTTTTCGTTTTTGTTACTTTTGTTTTTGTTATTGCTGTATTTTAGTCTTGTTGTTCTTTATGTTCTTGTATTTCCTTGTGGTTATTCTCGTTGTTTTTGTTGTTATATTTTATTCTTGCTGTTTTTGTTATAATTTTTTACTGTTATAGTATGTGAGGGTGTACATAAGTATGAATTAATCTTCTTTTAGTTGCTGTTATTGTTGTACTAATTTTTTTGTTTTGTTACTTTTGTTGTAGTTATTGTCATACTACAGTTTTAGTTACTGCTGTGTTTTATTGTGGTTGCTGTTATTTTCGTTGTTTTTGTTGTTATACTTTAGTGTGCTTTGTTTTTGTTATACTTATTTTCTGTTCTAGTATGTGCGAAAGTACATACAGTATGTAAGTAAGTATGAATTAATCTTCTTTGAATTGCTGTTATTGTTGTACAATTTTTTTACTTTTGTTATTGTTATTGTTATACTACAGTTTTTGTTACTGTATTTTATTGTTATTGTTGTTTATGTTGTTGTATTTTCTTGTTGTGGTTGTTGTTATTTTCATTTTTTTGTTGTAATATTTTAATGTTGTTGTAGTTCTTGTTGTTGTTATATTTTACTGTTGTTGTTTCTGTTGTAGTTTTTTTCCGTTGCCGTTGCATTCTCTTGTTGTTGTACTTGCTTATACCAGCAATACTTGTTATTGTTATTGTTGCTGCTCTGCTCTCTCTCTCAATATTATTTTAATGCAATCAAGTGTTGTTGCCTTCGCCTGCGGTTTTCATTAATTCATAAACGAAAATACGCAGTTAAATAAATAAATTGACAGACACACGAGGCAAGTGTATTCGCGCACACCTTCAACGATTGTATGTACATACATACATACATATGTACATATGTATGTACGTGAATGCGCCCGTTTGTGCTTGCCCGTGCATGCGTGCGTATGAATGAAAAATGAAATTCCTTTGTATGAAATAAATAAACGGTTAAATTGAAATTCATTTTCATTGCTATTTGCCGTGTTGACGTTCGTTCGCCGCTCGTGTCGCTCGTCAGCGCATTTGTGGAGCGTTGCAAAGCCTTCATGTCACACGCACATTTTCCACATTTTATTTGTCAGAAAAAGGTGTTAATGCAATTTATCATGTGTAGCGAGCGGACAAGTGTGTAGCGTTTAATAAAGACCGCAATAAATTTAATTTGATGTGTTTAGGTTATAGAAATAAGTATATGTATGTACATACATACCACACACATATGAATGCATGTATACTTGTTATTGTAATGTTGTAATTGAAAACGCATTTATTTGGCACTATTTCACAGTAGACGAACTTGACATTAGCCTTCACTTAGTTCGAGCTTATTGGACTTTTGAGGCATTTTCACCAATGCACATGGATCGCATAACAGTGTTGTTGTTGTTGTTATACCGACTCTGTTTAGTGATTTTATTTAATAGGAGCTCCAGAAAATGGACAAGACTAGAGATAGGGCTGGAAAGGCGTGTTAGATATGCGAGTTCTGGGAGGTAAGCAAAAAGGTGAATAGGGAACCAAAATTGCTTAGAAAACTAAATGTTGGGAAATCATTCCGCGTCAGATTCCGAAGATTCATCACCGTAGTTCAATTAAGTACAATTTCAGCATGTAGTGGATAAAGACCATAATTAACAGGAAAATATTGTTTTCATCTACTAGTCAACTTTAACTTTCGATCATGGGATCTCAGTGCTGAAAGGTAAAATAACAGCTGAAAAAATTATTTAAGATATCCAAAATCTCAAGTTCAGTATACATATGATGATCTCAACATCTCCTATGAATCGATTCAGCACATTTTGATTCATATTGTGGGTATGAAGCATGTCAATACTGGACTCGTACTAAAGCTGAATGCTTTGCAAAAGCGACTTCGAGTAGAGCTCGCTAAAGAAATGCCTGACAACGTAGCTGGTGACGAGACCTGGGTTTATAAATATGACGTCGAAACTGTCTTAACAGTCTAGCGAATGGTGGTCCTATTCTATATAAGTACATATAATCAGTCTGAAGGGATGAGTCGATGTAGCCACGTCAATTTGTACTCGTTTTTGAGATATCAACATGTAATTTTTTATACTTATGTACGTCCTTTTTTCACCAAGAAGCTGATAATTTTTTGGAACCGCCGATATCAGACCACTAGGGCATATAGCTGCCATACAAAAATACCGATCCAACTCAAGTCTTTGTATGGAAAACTTTTATTTGCCGAGGTATCGTCAGGAAATTTGGCACAGATTATTATTCTAGGCATCGTTGCAAGCTCCGAAAAAATTGTTTTTATTGTTATTGTTGTTGTTGTTGTTTCGGGTACCTATTCCCCGTTAGGATGGTAAGGATTAGCTAAGTTGTCGTCAACGTCATTCAACGGTAGGCCTAACGGGAGAGGGGTGTCAGATGAGTTGGGTTGGTGGGGCATACAAGAAGATGGGCAGTGTCATGCGAAGACTCATTACACGCAGGACATAGTTATGTATATTGGATATATCGGGATCTATTCTGGATAAGTAGGAGTTTAACCTGCTACAATATCAAGAACGAAGCTGCGCAAGGTTCACTCTCGTTTCTCGCGGCAACTCGAGCTCTTCGTCTGCAATGGGTAGTGGTTTGACTCCAAGTGCGGCATTCACTGAGTGGGAGTCGGTGAAGGTGGTTTTGGCTCCACTGTGAATGGCGGTCAGTGCATGTCAGAAGTTAGTTGCGAACGAAGTCTGGTGGACGTGTTGTCTGGTTTGAAGACGTAGTTGAGGAATGACCAATGTTCAGGTGTTCCGCTTGAATTTGATGATTTCCGAGAAAGCACCCAGCAGGAACTGTTTGGAAGGGAGTTCATTTCGCTTAATAGCATACGGACCTTATTATGCAGGTGTTCGATAGGAGACATCAGGAGGCATCCTGCCGTAGTTTGGAGTGCAGTATTCGGACAAGTCTGGACTTTCTCGTCTGCATTTCATTCAAACTGACCAATCACAATCAAGAAAAAGATATTTTTATACCCTTTAGCTACAAGAAATACACCTGTAAAGCGTATTATAGCTTCGGTGCAGCTGAAGTTTACAATTTTTTCCCTCTTCTGTCTTTCAACTGGTAATAGTTGCAATGATATTTCGTTTTAGCAGGGTAATGAGTGCTATTAACTGTATATGTATGTGTGATTTTAACCGTTATCCTTTATGTGGATGATGAGTTTTTGATGATTATACGTATTTCATATTCATTAAATCTTTCTTTGAAAACAATTTCCCCTTTGTGAGCTGCACAAAAATTACCCACTTATCTCGATTGGCCATAAAGACTTTGCCACATAACTTGTCACCAAACGTGCCACAAATTGCGCCCACACAACGCGTTACAGCAACTAAGCAACAGTTTGCACATTTAACACTTTGGCTCCACCGCAAACGGAGCATCAATAGTTCCCCTAATGCAAAAACAACTAATTTAGAAACTCATCTAACACTTTTCATTGTATGTTTGTATGTGTGTGCGGGTGTGTTTGCGAGTTTAGAAGTTCTTAAGTACAGTTAAAAAGTGTTTAGCATCCCGAGCACATTTCCTCTCCATTAATTTTTACTACAATTTTTCCATGGCACCACCAAAGGTATTAGGGTGGCCCTCCACCAGCTACAACACGCAAATTTCCCTTCCCTTTGACTTCGTGCCGCCCTTTTCTAATGCGCCGTTATGTTAAATTTAGTTTGTACAGAAATTGCGAGCAAGCTACTTTTCTCACGGTCGAAGCGGAGGAAACGGTGTGCGCGCGTGGGGCTGAGGAGCTGCTGGCACGTGAATAACATTAACCGAGTACTTGCGTACATGTCATTTACACTGGCGTAGGGCAGCAGTAGCCGAAGCGCCAAATTGGAATAGTTGAGGAAAATTTTTTACCGGAGTTTGAAAAATGTGTGCAGGGGGGAGGGAACGGCATGTGCGGTGGAAAATTTTACGCTCGAACACGGTGAAAATTGTTGGTTGTTAGGGCAACGGAAGCTTTTTGTGGGGGGCAGAGAGCGTCGAAGTGAGTTGTGCGATGCGTTGACACGAGGGGAAGCGTTGAAGGGCATTGCGAAAATGTCAATGGCTTTGTTGGCAGTACAAGCAGGCATGGTGTGAGCAGGGATGCAGGGGAGAAAGCTGCCGGGAAGGGTATATGTTGGCTTGTTAAGGTTTGACTGTAGGGATAGAAACAATTTCATAAAATAAATTACAAGGACATAGGGTGAACTTGCTTGACATTATTGCGCACGTTTCATTGCACCCACACAAGAGCGTAGACCCGCTAGGACAACAGTTGTTACAAAACTTATTGGATAAATAGTTAAAATGAACGACAGTGACCATGCTTGGCAAGGTCCAAATTAATTTTTATTTCAACCAGCTCGCGGAAAATCGGTTATGTGAAAGTGTGAGCTTTCAAGTGTTTAAGCTTTGATCTCGTAAACGGGGAACAACCAAGAAGGAAGGTCTGAGATGTTTCCACTTCGTTTTCTTGCCAGCTTCTGCAACTAGCATTCGGTACGTTTCTTAACAGCGATAAGGCCGCGGCCTGTTAGAACCCTCCACAACTAGTGCAGACCAATCTTACTGAGTGCAAAGAGCTCCCTAAATCTCTTGGGTTATACCTGGAGTCAAAGGATGTTGTGTCTGTCAGAGCAGCAGCCGAGCCCAGGCCGAGTTATCCAGTAGCAGAGCGCAAGAAGATAGCGAAGCACCGACCCGCTCCCACTCAACACCAGAGCGCAGAACTCGGGTGCCTTTCTTAGCCAGCTCGTCAGCTTTGCAGGATCTACGATTTCACTGTGTCCTGGCATCCATATTACACTTTTCTTGAAGTAACTCGATGCCATGGATTTCGAAGTTGGTCATTCCGCCAGAGTCTGGTTTGGTAAATCCATGATCCAACAGATCCGGTATAAATAAAGCATGTAAAGTAGGAGTTGTTATATAGAGAAGTAAAGTACTCTCTCAAAGAACAAAGACTAAACTCTACAAGTCACTCATCATCCCCGTCCTTCTATATGGTGCAGAGGCATAGACGAAGATAACATCTGATGTGTCGGCGTTACGAGTTTTCGAGAGAGGGGTTTCGCGTTGGCCATGGCGGGTATCGCAATCGATGGAACATAGTTCAGCGAAATAATAGACAGCGGATACGCCCAATGTTATGTGAATTCGATTTCGGGGGAGGCAGAAAAGGAGGAAAGCCTTCATTTCGTTGGAAAGATCAGGTAGAAAAGGACCTGGCTATAATTTGAATCTAGAATTGGCGTTACTGTTGTAAACTCGGCTATAACCGCGAGTGTCTACGCCAATAAAAAAGAAGATTTTTATATAAAAACGTCAGAATTCGAGCTGCAATCGCGACTACTTTCGATCTTCTTATTTTATACCTGCGTATATGTCGTATCTCATGGCTCCGTGGGGATGGAGATCGTTCCATTTATTTCGATTTCGTTCTAGCCTCTTGATTTGTTTCCAATTTTTTCGGACCTTAGATCGGAATATACTTCTTCGAAATACTTCTGCAAGTTAGAGTTAATCGGCCTTTCCATCGCCTACCTTGTGGTTTCAGAAGCTGTTTAAAATTGAGGTGGCAATACCGCACCTTCTAAAACTAGCCGTATTCCACTATACCTTGTCAAGGTCCCGAATATCGAACTTTGGCAGTCCTTATATTGGAAATATGTGTTTTTCTGCGAGACATTTTAATGAAACTGTGCGGTTGTCATCTTTTGGTAATTCTGTGGCTTGGTACTAAAAATGGATAGAATCGGTTTAGTACTTCTTCGAGACACCCATATGCCTTGTAAAGCGGTTTTCGAGTTTTCGGTTATCTTTTTAGCTAATATGTCAGTTAGATAATATGTAAGATACATTAAAATAAATATACCTAGTTCGCCGAAAGTGAGTGAAATCGGTCCTTGAACTACCGTTGCTCGTAGCAAAATTCCTTCCGGGCTCAATATCGCCAGAACAAACCAACACCAATAGCCACAAGCAAATTTTGCGCGTGTTGCACTTCACCAACACGGCCAGCAATATCATCCGTACCCTTACAGTTATTGCCACTCGAGACGCCTCATTGCCCAGCAGCAGCAACAGCAACATTAGTGGAAGCAGCAATGGCTGCAACAAGGCGAATAAGCAAGCATGCGCTCGTGCAACACATTATTGCTACGTAGTAATAGTAATAGTGCAACAAAGTTGCACAGTTTACTTTGTTACTACACAGCCCCACTCACAGTTACCCCCATTGGCGGTAGTGGCACGTTGAAGTCCTGGTACTCTGCCATGGACTCCCCTTGGTTGGTTGGTGGTGGCGACTATCGATCGAGTTGTTGCACTTATTTAGGTCACACGCGCGGCGAATCTCCTGATGGCTTGGTTGCAAGTTGCAGGCGCATTCACAAGTGGCAGGGTGGTGGCTTGGTGGCAATGTTATAACAAGCTCAACTACTCGCCAGTTTACTTAGCGCGTGTTGACATCCTTTGTTGCATATTGAAATTATATTTCGGTTTATTTTACTCTTGCAACGGTTATTTTATGTAGTTTTTATTGTTATTGCTGTTGCTCACTTCAATGTTGTTGTCGTTGTTGTTGCCGCAATGTAATTTCGTTTGTTGAATTTGTTGTTGTCATAGAGATTTCCATTACCATTGTCATTATGGCTTGTCAGTTGGGGAAAATTGACATGTGCTGTTATTGTTGTTGTTAGTTTTTGTGGTAAAAATACAATGTGAATATTGACTGCGGATTATGTTTTCGTTGGCAGCGCGGAGGGTTGCACAAATGTTAATAATACGCCATGGTGCATCCTCGAATGCTCATTTGCGGAATGTGCGCTTTAAAGCTTTAAAAATGCTCACGGCAATTTGAGGTTAAGTACGAAGAAATTCTTAATATGTGGAAAGAGAGTTAAATTTTTAACTTAATTTCGGCACTTCGCAGTTCGAAGTCAAGTTTAGGTTGCTACTCTCTTTGAATTAGTCGATTTCTATTGAACGTGGAGACTTGGAGAGCTCGAGTTTTGCATTATCACCTATATTCTCTACAGGCTTTATAAACAAACAGTATAAGTATATCTACACAGCATCATTTTCTTCAAGAGATCTTAGATGATATCGCATAGACGAAGATTGTATTTTAGGTTCGGATCTTCCAAGTACAGTCTAATGGCTTTGGAGTTGATTTTTATTTTTATAGTATCATCAAATATAACTCTAGCACTAATTCCAAAGCCTTGCTAAAACAACTACTGTCGAGTACTGAGATCCCTTCATGAAAGTTCTAGCAAATTTGTCTGGGTTTTAGTTTCTTCAGTCTTAGATTTCTAGCAATGAAAAAGCAAGAGCTCAATTTCACTTGAAGTTCGAAATAGCTAAATCCGCGACCATCTTCACGGAATTTCCGATGACTCTTAGCTTCGCCTGAGACCAATGAGCTTTAACTCTAGAAGTAGTCTAAGTGTGTTTTTTTCTTTTCTCATGTCTCACAATATCTCAGATTACCAAATTTTCTCTTTCCTCAGATCTCAAACAGTATTCCAAAAATATTGGGTTCTCCTAAGTGAATATTGTACCTTTTTCTGCAAAGTATTGACGGAAATCCAGACTACGCTTAATTGCTTAACGAGCTCTAACTCTAGAAGGTCTGGCTTATTCTTCTTTTGCTTTACATTACTTCATACTTTAATGTATCTCTCTGCAGATTAGCGACTCGGAGATAGAAATACTTTTAGATGTAAGATTTTTACGTAAATTAGCGACACTGGTAAGAAAGCCTGCATATAGAGAGTCACGAATTTTCTACAAGAAATCTAATGGGCTATAGTTCCTAGTTAGCTGAAAAAGGGACAAACGATTTTTTCAATGTTCAAAACGCAATGACATCCCCTCAATAGTTCAGAAATACCTCTAGCTAACAGCTTTTTCTATAGTCTATATTTAAGGGTTCCCAAACGCAGTGGGAAATGCTAGCCAGAGTTGTCCCTCATCAAAGCCGCATGATCTGTCAATAGAAAACACTGAAAATCTTTGTCGAGTATGATTATGGGGCGATGGAGTCAAAGGTGGTTAGAAAATATTTCATTCCGTCTTCTGTAGCTGTTCTTCTTATTTGACTATTTCCTTTCGTAATCGTAACAATGTTTTTCTTAAAAGGCTGTAGAAGTACTCGGTCCACAGGAATGTTGGACGGTCTCTTCTTCAAAATTTTGTAATGCGTAAGAGGTTAAGTCGAAAGCGAATACTTAACTAAGTTAACCAAACCTGAGTTCTGAGAGGGCTTTGAGAAGACGTATATGTTTTCCGTCGGACTTGGACTTATAAATGAACTTGACTGGTTTTGAAAGAATTTGACCGAGGTAAGTCGAAAGCGAATACTTAACTAAGTTAACCAAACCTGAGTTCTGAGGTTTGGTCTGGGTTCCATAAAGGAATTGTTTGGAGGGCTTTGAGAAGACGTATATTCAATAATAAATGGTATCCTGTGCAGACTTTTATAATGCTTTCCGTTAGATTAGGACTTATATGTATATGAATTTGACTGGTTTTGAAAGAATTGGACCGGCGTTAAGTCGAAAGCGAATACCAATGTCTAATTAACCAAAACGCTTCTCCGAGGTTTGGTGTGGGTTTTAAGTGGATATTTACTACTCTTTAATCGATTTGTTTGGAGGACTTTGAGAAGGCGTATTTTAACTTTCTCTCTTCCGATTGGTTAAAATATCTCGAACAAAATCTTTTCGAGTTTATTCTCAATCAGCCGAAATAATTTCTTAGACGAAGTACGGACGTCGAACCTCAACCATCCCGATTTCCTACTATTCCTCTTCTATTAGTTAAGTGGAAAAATTTTCTCTTTTACCGATTCCAATAAGATTATAGGGACGCCTGGTAAAAACACATTGGCTATTCTTAATTCAATAATCGATCGAAAGTGTAACTATACAAAAGTTGGAGGCGAATTGAAGAAAGTCTGGTATATAGCTTCTTAAGAAAGAGTAATTTTGAGTGAACGGAAGAGAGAAGATAACTCAATTCGAACTCAGCTATAATACTGATTAAACTGGATTTATCGAAATAGTCACCGCTTATCTTCATAAGGTCGAACATAACCTAAATTTACTAAATTCCAAGCGCTCTTCAAACACAACATTTTCCAACGATTTAACTTTATTTAAGCGTCCATCTCGCACATAAATGTGTAAAATCCCACCAAAATGTAGGCCAGCCTTCAATTGTGGCCCTGGAGACCCACAATACCGGCCTACAATGCAATTATTCTATGTTGTTATCATTCCAGCAATGCCATTACAGCGACTTGCCTCTCTACAGGACGGACTTCCTCTTCCGTTGTCCCGGCGAACAATATGCAAACTCTAGCTAGCCTTCAACGCCTTTCCCCGCACTCCTTTCCCTTTGCGCCCCCACGCTGGCTTCGTGTTGCATTGGGTAACGGCTGTTATCTGCGTTGCATGAAAGTTACATGGCGCACTTCCCTTGAGATATGCCATGGCAGGCCGTCAACTGCAGGCGCAACTCATTTCACTCGACTACAAACACGAGTGTGTTCGTGTGCGGGCTGTGTTGCTGTGTGCTTGTGCGCGCTTACATGGCTGAAATAATATTATTTTTAGCAAGTGCAATATTATGCATTAAACTCTGCTTTCCACAGATAAAGACACAATGTAAATACCAGTTGGAATGACATATTCTCATTACATTAGCGAGCGAACAGCCAGCAGTTGCCCACTCACACTCCACCGCTCTCCCAACCCACACACATGGACGCGTTATGCGGAGGCAGGCGGCTTGACATGTGTTGCGTTGGCCACGAAGGAACTGAGCAACCACAACTCCGCACAGGGATGATTTGGTGCCGACCGTCAGGCCCTCGAGGAGACGGATACGTTCGGTGGCAACCACAAGAGCAGTCAGTTAGCTTTTAGTCATTTAAATTGATACAAATGTGGGTATACCTATAAATATGTTTGTAGGTTTATATTTATATACATTTATATCTCTATATATATGCATGTATGTGTGTATCATTAATGTACTTTTAAGGTTGTGTTTGCGCTTGTCATATTTATGTTGCATAATGAAGGACACTTGACAGCTGCGTTAATGGCGAGCATATAATGAGTATGAGAGGCGAATGACTTCGAGGGAGAGCAAAGTAATAGGGAGCAATTTCGTGAATGAGTGTGCTTGCTTTTAGCTTTTACAGTATGAAGTTTTGTTATACTTTGACATATGTATGTACTTTTCAGAAATTGAGTTGGTCGAAGTTCTTTCGGGATATAGGTATAATCGTCTCTGAAAAGTACTTCTTTTGATTTGATTGGCCCAAGTACCAAACGTTTTTATGAGGTACATTTTCCGACGCTTTGGATATATTATTAGTGTAGTGTCTAGCCATGGTGTTCATTTATTAGCTAATGATCAGATTCAAGACCCCACAAAAGCCTTTAACTTAAGGTTATAAGGTTAAATTTGAGGACCACAGCTGATAATTTGCTCATTAGTTGAAGTTTTCTATCACGGTTAGACTCACAATTGTCAGGGAAAAATTTCAAAGTAAGTGTCTCTTAGTTCGTTTAGATTTTAGAGTTTTCATATCCCCACAGGAAAATGTCTAATGGTGTGATATCACACAATTTTACCATGAAATCGGCTCACCGAAGTGCTCAACAAATCCATTTATTGATGCGATGTGTGGGAAGGGTCTTGGTTTTGTTGAAAGCAAAGGTCGCCGAGATCAGGAGTTTCAATTTCAGGCACCAAATAGTCTGTTATCATGGTGCAATATCGGTCGGCATTAACGATTATGTTCTCACCGGCACCATTTTTGAAGAAATATGGTCCGATGATTCCACCGGCGACCAAACCACATCAAACTGGTGTTTTTTCTGGATGAAATGGCAGCTCTTCACGTTGTTCTTTGTCCCAAATGCGGCGATTTTGCTTCTTTACATACCCATAGGCCAGAAATGGGCCTCATTGCTGAACAAAATTTGACTCGAAAACGTCGGATCTTCTTGGAGCTTTTCAAGGGCCCTTAGAGCGATGTCTCTTGGGAAGGTCGAGCGGTTTCAGTTCTTGCGAATCAACTATCTACTCTCAGCTACGGCTGCTATATTTTCTTCACTGCGTGCTGGACGTAGTCTATTCGGTCGAAAATTATCCAATAATGAATGCTGTGTCTCCAGATGGGTGATGGTGTTGCGAAGAAAGTCCCTCTACATGAATCACCCGTTACGTTATACAGTTTTTGAAATAACCATTTTGATGTTTTTTGGTTCTGCATTTATTCAATCACAAGAAATATCCTAGAATCATTTGAAGCATTGTATTCAATCCCTTGGTGATGGTCTAGTCTAAGCCTAATGGAAGACCAATTTTTTATGACGCAATTTTATCTGAGGTTATTAAACTTTAGAAAGGACGAAAGCAGTTAACACTACCAAGACCTGTGTTATAAAATTTCAGGTTTTATAAATCCAATTTCGTCCACATTTTTTGAATATAATTTGAATGTTGCAAGTTCTCTTTATTCCCGTCTAGTAAAACGCACTTTCGCAACATTTTAGCTTACTGCCAGTTTGTTATAACCCTGTTCTACTTGACGTCTGAGTGACAGCTTCTGGTTTGACTCGCATGCCAATTTGATTTTGTTATTTTCATAAGTCCATGTGCAACATGTGTCACCAGCGCCGTTGCGACATTCCGTTATGGCTTACATATGCTTGTCATTTCATGCTTGTTCTTTTTGCCGTGGCACAAAGTTTTATAAGGCAAAGTTTTCTCATAGTACTTACGCAAAGACAATCACTTACCGGGTACTCTGCTCTGCGCCTGAGTTCTTTTGTCACATTGAGTTGAAGTGCGCTGGTGAGACGGAAATGTGGGAAAGTCATTTTAATCACTTTAATTTTTATGAGATAGTTTTTGTTTTTATTTTTGACTGTAAGGAAGAAATGGAAATCTTTCTAAATACTTTTATCGATTTCATGTGATTTTTTGCCGAAAAAGAAATTTGAGCCCAATCACTTCTTGGCAAGTTGCGAAAACTTATTTCGAAGATTAAAAAATTTGAGTAAGTTTAAGTCTTCGTTATTTTCTACGAAGGTCTTTTAAATCATGTTTATTTATACAAACACTGTATTTTAGATGCCATCTACACAGGAAAATATTGTTTTACAGTTCATACTTATGTAATGCTTAAGTACTGAAAAGGGGGGACTTAAGCAGTGCTTAAATAACAGCTAATTTTTGTTTTGAATTTGCTTTGAATTTTCAGCGAAAAAACTCAATAACAGCTTATACTTTTCCTTCAGTTCCCATAACTCGCTAGTGATGAAATTTGGGGTTCTTTTGTTGTTTTCATCAATTTTTGATATAATTTTCCTCGCAAATTTATGTATTGTCTGTTATAATTTAAATATTTCAAACATATTTTTATGAATGACATTTGTAAAACTGAGCATTGACTGTGAAACGCAAACGACCACTCATTTAGCAACAATACTTAGCTAAGATTTTATTTAGGTACAACTTAAGTATGGACTGTGAAACCGGGCATAAGTCTGGAAGGTCATTTAAATCATGTTTATTTATACAAACACTGTATTTTAGGGTCAGCATGTTATCTAGACCTTACCGAAGCTCTATTTGGAAAACGTTTTTGAAAAACTTCAATTTCTAACGGTTTGCGTAATCCGAATCCGAAAATTCTGAAATCATAACGGTTCTTCAAATTTTTTGTGGTACCTCTATCACAGGGTTTCACACGCTCGCGGCTATCTGGCAGGCAATTCCATTTACTAGCATTTGTAATTTTGCAATTAATTGGTAACCCTGGCCACAAAAAGAGGTATTGAATGGTTAATTAATATTTTAATTGTTGGTAAATTATGTATGTATATGGTGTGCTACATTTTATTGAAACTATCATTTAATTTTTTTCTATTTTTCATCAGGTGGCAACTCTATTTAACTTTGAATTACCTGCAAAATACTTTGACTAAGTTTAAATATGAATTCCTTAAACAGCTGATTAATTATATAATCATTTAGTTTTGTTTTTTATTTGAAACATGTGGCAACTCTTTTACAAAATTTACATTATACATCAAACTGCTTTCATATAAATATCTAAGTTTTGCTAATTTATGAATTTATTATATGGTATTTCTCTTGACTAGATTTTTTTATAAAAAAGATGGCAACTCTAATTTAGCAAAGGATGTGTTTCTTTATCAAACTGCCAATAAAATAAATTTCTTTCAATCTTGACAATATTTAGAGTATTGAAAGTATTAAATATATAATTTGCCATGCGATGGCAACCTTGTTACATGAAAGAAACTCATGCTCAAATGTTTTCAAATTTAAATGAACAAAAATGTTGAATTTTCTCTACTGCAAAGACTTTGGCTCCGTGTAAATATACACAACTAATTTCCTAAATATGTATAAATTCTTTTAACTAATGCTTTAATCCAAAAATGTGGCAACTCTATTACAAAACTTGCATTTGTTAAAAAAATACTTTTTCATAAATTTCGAAAGTTTGATAACTCAGTTTCATATTTGAATTGTGTATTTTTAGCAAAAAAGGTGGCAACTCTAATTTGGCAAATCTTTTTTTTAATCAAACTTCCTAATAAAATAAATTTAGCTTTAAGAGCTGTATATTTAGTTTTTGGAAACTATGAAATATTCACTTAAATAATGCTTTAATTAAAAAAATATGGTAACTCCATTGCAAGATTTACGTTTGTCTACAAAAATCCGCTTTTATAAATTTCGAAGCTTTGGTAACTTATGAATTTATTATGTACATATTTCTTTTTAATTTTATTTTTTCAAACAAAAATGGTGGCAGCTCTAATTTGATAATTTTGTTTTTTTTTTATCAAACAGCGAAATATAATCAATTTATTTTTACATTACCGACTATATTTAAGCGTTTGAAAAATTTAATTTGCTATATGGTGGCAACCTTCTTATATAATAGTGAGCCGTGCAAAATTTATTTTTTAAAAAGTTATTGCGAAGAAAATATTGTTTCTGAAAAAATGGCGAATTTCTTAAATTTTATTAAATTTTTAGGAACAGGTGGCAACGTTGTAGCAAAACCCATCCATAATATATTTTTTTTTGTAATGTATTTCAATAAAAATTTTTCTGTTTTGTAAATATCATGACCAATTTCCCTATTTTTGTATAATTTTTTAGAATAAGGTGGCAACGTTGAAGCAAACAATTTTGTTTCTAAAAGAAAATCCATTCACCACTACATTGCATATTTATGTTTACATAAATGCTTGTATACATTGCATTTGCTCATGACACGCAAGTACAGTTACACGCTGCAGTTGTAAAAGTGTTACAGGGCCAACCAAACGAGCCTACTTGTGGGCCTTCACCTCAAAAGCAGTGCGTGTGCAAACAAGCAGGCCACACAGCTGTACTGCCTTACATGGTCACACACATACACCCACAAAGGACTCGCGCCTGCCGAGCCCTGCGAAGGGTCTATCGCGCACAGCTGTTACGTGCAATTGCACCTGCACATCAAGCTAACTGTACAAAGTGTTTGCAAGTGCGCGGCTGCCACCTTGTGTGTGTTATGGGTGCACGTGAGTACATGTGTGGGTGTTGGTGAGTGGGGGAAGTGCTCGAGTGTTGCACTTAAGTGCCGTTACGGTATACTGTCTGGCATTCGGTGCTCAAGGCGCCAATAAACTAGGTTAGGTCATAAATTAAAAATGGTGCCGTGTCCTAGTTTAACGGTAAACTGCACTCATACATTAGCAAACACAAACACATCTTTGAATAGTGTATATAAAAAGGATATTGAGCTGGCTACTCTTGGCAAAAAATAAGTTTCAGGGCGCGAAATTGGTGTTAACATGGCGGAGAGCCTCTCAATTACGCATGTTTATTGACGATGCTCAGAAAGTTGGTGGCGGTTGGTGCCGATAAGGAATTTTTAAGTGAAATAAGAAGCATAGTGTGGAATCCGTTTTTAATAGAAAAGAAATAAATCAAAACTGTGACCAAATAAAACAGGTTGTTTTCTGTATTTACATATTAAGGAGTGACAACCGTGACCTTCAAAAAATTATTTTCCACCAGGAACCAAAAAAATTTTGGACTCGAATACATCCAGTTCAGCAATTAGATCGCATTGCAGACCACCCTACTGAAAAAATTACGGTCTAAATTGTATAATTGTCTGACTTATTGTATATGCTCGAGCTTGCCCCTCTCTTTTTTAGAAGATATCGAACTGAAACTTTGCCCGCGCCTTTTTCTTCCCAAAAAGCTGTTCCTTTGTCGGAAACGCGGATATCGGACCACTATAGCATATAGCTGCCATACAAGCTGACCGATCCGCCTCAAGTCCGTGTATGAAATCTTTTGTTAAAAGTGATCCATTTCGAGGTTCTCTACTTTTTTAAAGAAAACACACAGAAACTTCAAATTTAATGGGAATGTTTATTATCATTTGAAAGAACATTCATTAGTATTTATTATTTGAGAATTATTTCTTTCAAATTTTGGCCGCGCCTACGTCTCAGATGGTCCATCCGTTGAGTTCAATTTTCGATTCTTGTTCAAGCATCTCGACTGCTAACTGGCGAATGACACGGGTGATGTTTTGCTCCAAGGCCTGAATCGTAACCGCATAGGCTTCAGAGTTTACATATCCCCACAGGAAAAATCTAATTCTCTCAATAAATACATTGACTAATGTGATGTATGGGAAGTGGCACCGTCTTGTTGAAACCAAATGTCGCCTAGGTCACTAGCTTCAATTTCAAACATCAAATAGTCGGTTATTATGGCGCGATAACGGTCGTCGTTGACAGTTCCGTTTTTCACTTCATTTTCGTAGAAATATGGACCGATGATTCCACCGGCTTACAAACCACAACAAACCGTTGTTTTTGCTGGATGAAATGCCAGCTCTTGATTCTATTCTGATTGCTTTTCGTCCCAAATTCGGCAATTTTGCTTGTTTACATACCCTGCGTCAGAAATAGGCCTCATTGCTGAACAAAATTTGGCTCGAAACTATCTGATTTTCTTGGAACTTTTCTAGAGATTGTAGAGCGAAGCGATGTCGCTTGGGAATCTCCCGTTCTTACACAAGTTGTGTACGCTGTTGTACGCTTTCCATTTAAGATCTGGTCGTAAGATATGCCCAGTCCGTCTATACGTCAGTCCGAGTTGCTGCGAACGGCGCCGAATCGATTCTCCACCCGGTATTTGTGATGGTGATTTAGCTTATTTTTTGTAATTAATATTATTATTT
Source organism: Bactrocera neohumeralis (assembly GCF_024586455.1). Lineage (NCBI taxonomy): Eukaryota > Metazoa > Arthropoda > Insecta > Diptera > Tephritidae > Bactrocera > Bactrocera neohumeralis. The sequence continues at coordinate 28,610,482 of NC_065923.1, forward strand.
TTTGTTCATTATTCTTCTAAATATATATTTTTTTCTTTACAGTGTGTGATAAAAATGTGTGTGCAGCATTCAGTAATAGTAAAAGGTAAGTGAGTTCTTGTTATTAATACAATTTTTTTCTTCTCTATTTTTTAATATATGCTTCATCATGGATCATACTGAATTGTAATCTTAATGTATGTGTATAAACTGAATTGCTGGTCAAAAAAAAAAAAATTCTAGCATAATTTATTTTAAAAGTGGTTTAGTTGGTTGCCTTTAATATTTCGGGATTTGGCAACCCTAGTGTTGCACTTTGGAAACTCACAACTTTAACGTAAAGTTTGACTTTTTAGCTATAACACTTTGAACGTTTTGTCATACGACCGCTATTTGTGTTGCTTAGAGTAACTTAAAATAATCACCTTGTCCAAAAAATGTAATTAAATCGCGAAAATTCAGCTTTATCAGCACGAGTCGAGCAAGAAAGCATTTAGTATCCAAAATATCCACCAAAATCATTTTAACACATTTTTGTCACAATCTATGTATGTATAAGGGAGTATTAATATTTTGTTCTTTAGATTGAGGCGGGAATGGTAGTCCTTGCCACCATTTCTTTCATTAACTGAAGTTTTTTAAGAAAATTTTAATAATTTTTTTTACGTAAAAAAATATACTATTTATTACTTTAAAGTTTTGAAAGCATAGTTTTTGATCAGGTGGCAACCACTGCCATAAAATTAAATATTTAAATATTGATAGAGCAATATATTAATATCAAAAAATATTGATTTTGTTTTTGATCAGGTGGCAACCACTGCCATAAAATTAAATATTTAAATATTGATAGAGCAATATATTAATATCAAAAAATATTGATTTTGTTTAATATTGTACAAATCTTAAACCATAATTTTTCGACAGTTGGCAACTATTGCAGTAAAAACAGTAAATATGCATATATGTATGTATGTATATAATTACGATATATGTGCATATGGATTTTCTGTTGGAAGTGTTGATATTTAAAAAAAATTTGTAGTATTTTGAAAGTTTTGAAATAGTTTTTGATAAATATTTTAAATAAAATAAATATTATTATTTAAAAAATATGATTAAATTTAATATTTTTAAATTTTATTTGCTTTATTTTTTTATTTAATTTTTAATAAAGTTTTTATTTAAAAATTGATAAAAATATTTTTAAATTTTATTTGTTTATTTTTTTATTTAATTTTTAATAAACTTTTTATTTAATTGATAAAATGTGGCAACTTTATCAGGTGGCAATAAATTTATAAATCTGTTGGAAGTGTTGATATTTGTAGTATTTTGAAAAAAAAATTGTTAGCTTAATTTTTTCATAATTTCATTCACAAAAAAATGTGGCAGCTTTAGCAGGTGGCAACTTTGGCAATAAAGACAGAAAATATGTTATTATAAAAGACTTATCTAAAAAGACTTGTATTAGCTTTATTTTGCATATTTTTTTTTTATAAAAAAATGTGGAAACTTTATTATGTGGCAACTATCGCAAAAAATAAATATGTAATTATCGAAACATTTGTGTGGAATTTAAAAAGATTTGTATTAGCTTAAATTTTTCATAGCTTTTTTATTTAATAACAAAAGTGTGGCAACCTTAGTAGGTGGCAACTATCGCAATAAAGACAGTAAATATATAAATTGAATAGAAGTATTTATATAGTATTTGAAAACATTTCTACCAGCTTAATTTGTTATATAATTTCTTTATTTAATTGAAAAAATGTGGCAACGCTATATTAATATATTCTATTAATTTTTTTTTAAACTACTTTCTGAGATGGGAAATGTGGAATTATTTTCATATTTAATTTGTTATATAATTTCATTATTTAATTGAAAAAATGTGGCAACCTTATAAATATAAAAATTTGCTCATCACATTTTTTCAAGCTACCTCCTGAGATAGAAAATTTAGTACCATTTTAATATGAAAATTTTTTATACCAAAAAAATTACTCATTTACTTAGCTGACGTACAGCTATAAGCACTTTTCTTGATATTTGTTTGTATTTATTATATACTAAACTATATACATATATGTACATATGTAAGTATGTGCAACCTCATTTTACTACGTTCATTTACTACGCCAAACTGTTTACAACCATTATTTGCACCAAAATAATGCAAACATTGTTGTTGTACACTTAACGTTCGTTGCAACAAAAGCTCAACTAAGCACAAGAACAAATGCGGCACGAGTATAATTGCAGCAAATCGGCTAAGCTTCGCCAAGCGCACACAATTGCAGACAAGAGCTGCATATAATGCATATACATATGTATGTGGGCTAAAGTACATAAGAGCCTACATACATATACATATGTGTATATGTGTATGTGAGTATATATAAATATATATAATGTACTCGCACAATTTGCCCCAGTCCCAGTTTCGTTGCAAGGCCCGACCTTGGCGCACAGCACTGACCCGCTTTCGGGCTCTACTCGCTGCTAAAGCCAATACTATATACTCTTTTTTTCCATATGTCGCAAACTCGTCGCACACTTTGCGCTTTCGTGGCGGCGACGGCAGCGCCGGCTCACCCCACCTGCTCACCCCGCGTGGCCTGGCGCTTCGTGTTTGGCGCTGCAATTTGCTGCATTACACTGCACTTTGCGCTTAGCTAGTGGCGCTTGTACACACACACACCCATACTTCTTTATATATAATACATATTCACACAAATATTTGCGGCAGGTGAGCTGAAGTGGCCAATACAGCGGCGCAGCAATAGTGGCGCCACATGTCGCAACGAGACAGACGAGTCGCTTTGATGTGCCTTTGAGCTACTAACATAATTACCGACGCACACATGCATATACATATACTTACATACATACATACATACTCACATATATAGTTAGTACCCTGAGTCCACACAGGAAAGGGCCTTGCAATGGGCCAATTGTGTGTTCGCTAATTGAAATGATTGGCTATTTGATTGCAATTTAATGTAAATGGAAATGTAAATAGTCGCATTGACAGCGCAAATTCATAAAATAATAGCGCCTCTATACGAGCGGGGCGAGTTCTCGTGCTTGCGAGAGTCGAGAAAATGCAAAATGTCAATATGAAATAGAATTAGTCTGGGTCTGTGTGCTATTTAAGTGTCATAAATAATTAAGAAGCGATAATTTGAAGTTTGTGAAGGCCTAAATTTTTCGCTTATTAGAGCTTCTGAGTCCGAACTTCATTGATCTTACTGAGTTTTCGGCAAACTTACTGTAGTTTCCAGCAATTTTGATACATTTTTCCCGACAAGACTACCAAAAAATACTTAATTAATACTCAGCCTTTATTAATACAGTCAACCTATGCAACCTGCGTCTGAAACTGCCTTCGACGCCAAGTAAAAACTACTTTCTTTCAAAAGGCCAACAATATTTAAACCTTGTCTTTCAAGTTCTTATCAGCCAAAGTCATAATGATCCGATTTCAGCGATCTTCCCTTACAGTCAAAGCACGGAGACTCTAAGTAGGTTTAGTAGAAAAGAACATGAGGCTAAAAGACTACTTCTTAGTTTTCCAAACTCGCCTCAGGGTTATATAAGCGATTTTACTAACGATTGCGGCAATTTTCATAAATAGTCTCTGCGCTTTATAATCTTTAAAAACAAGAAAAAAATATGGCTTCGGTATAACTTACACCAATACAAAAGATGCCATACAGATCTTGATTTCATCGGTCAGTTTATATAACAGATATATGCTATATGGTAGTCCGAGCTGAACCATTTTTTTGCAAATTACACCGAATCACTGGTTTCCTATATGATTTTACGCGTGTCTGAATATATGGCTGCAAAATACTCACTGGTTTCAATTTGACTTCATACACACGGACTTACTTGAATCATGGCGGTCGACAAACCGAACTGGCTTCTTCTCTGCCCATATACCGAAGAAGGAATTGTGGCAGCCGCCTTTAGAGCAGGGATCATCATCAGTCTTGTGTTCTACTACCACATAGTTGAGATTGGCGGGCCCACCATCGGTGCATCGGTCCTAGTTTTGGTGGTTTTAACAGATCATCTATTGGCGTCCATGTTGTGAGGCTGAGAGTTTTACCATACACCATCTGCAGAGACTGTATGGGAGAAGACGAGGAGGAAGCAGCACTTGGGAGCGTATACCTTCAGACATCCCACCAAACTGGCAGGAATTTAGAAAGGACTACCTATAGCAGTCCACTTGCGATCTCTCTTGATTAACCATCTAACATAACCTAAACTAAACGCTTCTTTTGACAATATTTTTGCCAAAATTCACTTCTTTGGAGATTGACGATACCTTGTAAAATAAAAAAGTTTTTCATACAAGAACTTGATTTTGATCGTTCAGTTTCTATGACAGCTGACAAATAGAAATTGCTCTTGTAGCGAGTGTTTAGTGACTTCACAGATCGTTCCGTCTTTTTGCAAATAAAAACAAAATCAAACTTAATTATTTCATTACGGGTCAATTCGATATCATACCATAAGTATAATTGATATTCTCTAGGTGTTTAGTGTCTTTATCTTTATACTGATGTTGCCTCATAATTTCGGCTCAATTCGTTGCTTTGGTTCCTTTTCACTCATTCTTTAGAATGAGTTTCGGGTCAATTCGTTGCTTTGGTTCCTTTTCACTCTTTCTTTAGAAGCTATCTTCATCTAGCATAGAAAAGAAGTCGTACCGCTTCGAAAAAGGCTTCCGCCGTATCATCTGAGTTCTTTCTGAAAAGAATGTTTCAGCTCTGCAGTCTGCTTACTTAAATAACAGTCGATCCAAGGTCGCTTTATAACTATTCGAACAATAGGATCACCTAAACAAATTTCTGATACTGAACCGAAATTTTTGTTAGAATTTTTGAATTCTGACATTTCGAGCATTAAATCGTCTTGCCACTGCAAGGAGCCCAGTAATCTCATCTGTGTTGGTCTTGTGCAGCTTTTTCAGCATCTTAGATTTAGCAGTTTTGTCAGATTCACTTTCTTTCGTTTCTTCGACTGGTTTTTTTTTACCGCTTTCTGTCATGAGGTCTGTGGGGCATTTAAGGTGTCCTAATTACGAACTAAGTTCAAAAATTCTCCATCACGTATAGCTATAGGGTGGTAGTTTGACCCCTGCATCCCTTAACTATAATAATATTAGAAAATTTTTGGTTGAAAAGTGAGAAGCTTGCGCGCAGGACCGTAGTCAGTCGCACTTAGGCCATCATTAGGCTCATTGTGCTCCCGGTGTAGGTAACCAATTCAAGCCCTATTCAGCAGCTCAGTGGATTTGGTAAGACAAAATGACATGATTCTTTTCCACCCCAGTTGCCCTAAGTTGGAGTATTGGAAGCCGTGGAATATTCTCTTTCTCATCTGGCTAAAGGCTTGGCATGCCCTGCATTACGCCGAATCCACTTTCCGCATTTTCTGAAGATGAGTTCTTTAGGGAAGGTGCTCTGCGATGACAGCCTCAATATTACTAAGCTGATTTTTGCCTAGAAGTAGGAGCTTTTTGATCTGCCCAGCGATTTTTACCCGTCCACTCCTCTTAAATGGCTCCGACGTTCGAATATTTCCCCTATTTTCTTATCTCCACATTTGCTGATCTCATGTGCAAAGACATTTCTCAATCTCAAAATCTTCATAATATGCAAAACCCATTGCAAAACACCTTGAAAGTTGCGAAAACATTGCAAAACAAAGCAAAATAGGCCGTCGTCGCCTTGCCACCGAAGACTGTTGTGTATGCAATGTTGCAACTGCCACACACTCAAAGTAGACAAAGTGTTGCATCTGTGGAAGATTTGCCAATCACTTCATTTTTCCGACTTTACAAAATCAAAATTTGCATGCGACAACGAAATCCATTTATTTACATATCCACGCAGCCACATCCATGTGGGATATTTTACGCCAGCCGCAAGGCATTTCGCAAGGGCGATAAATAATTCATGGCTAGATTATTGCGCCATGCTTTCATGCAACGACTGCCGACTTCCGACTGCCGACTGCTAGGCCTGCCGGCTACCCAAAACGTCTAGCAAATCTTACTAAATGCTTGAGTATCCACGGCGTGGAGCAGCATGCTCCCTATTGGAAATTAGAGACGACAAAATTGCTGACGAAGAAAATGAAGGGCTTTTAGAGATGTCACACGCAAGCAGGCGTTTCCGCGTAAATTATGTCGAGAGAGCGAGTCGCCAGACGGCAACCGCCGCCGGATGCATGGATCGTTGCAACTTCGCTGACTCATGTCCGAAAGGGAATAACACGTGACGCAACAACTGCAACAACAACCAAGTGAAATAGTTTACAACTTTCTTGCGACCAAGTAGCCGCCGCCGTTCTGCCGCTGCCCTGCTTACAATGGACGTGTGAAACGGCTGCACTTAAGACGAGCTCCGCCAACCCCTTCCGCGTTTCATTTGCATGCGAGTTCCGCGAAAACACTGCGCCATAATTGAGGTGACGATGATGTTGACAGCCCAATTGCATATGCAGACCGCGAAAGACGGCAATAACAACAGCAGCAACAGCAGATGGATTCATTTCTTTAGTGCAACATGTGATTCACGACTTAGCACGGCGCGCAGTCGAGTGAACAATTGAGTCCAGCGCATCTTGCAGCTCTGCGGATGGCGACTGTTTTTGCAAGTGTTGTTGTTGGTCTTATTGGTGGCGGTGTAGTGAAATTTAACTTGCGGCACGGTCTGGTGGCTACTGCGGCCGCCGCCATCTATGCAGTTATTGTGACTTTCATTGCTGACGCTGTGGCTGTGGCTGTGGTTGCTATTGTTGGTGTTGCGTGTGAGATTTATATTTCTTGAGAACGACGCTAATGCGAGCGCTGTCGCCGTTACAACTAGCTTTAGTCAGCGCGAACACCCAGACACATCAGTCTGGTCCACTTGATGCTCAGCGAAGCGCTCGCCGCCAAATGACTGTGGCCAGGCAGGCAAGCCAGCCAGCCAGCCAGCCCACCAGAAAGCCATCTAAGCGGCAGGCTGTTGTGTTGCAGGCTTTATTTCTTTCTTCAATTGCGTATGACGGCGGCCCGTACGAGACGAGATTGTTTTATGGGGTGGCGGCATAGCACGCTTGGTTACACAATCGTTACGGGATACTTGTCTAAACTGCACACATACAGCCCCAGTGTAGTACTTGCCACCGTCGCATCGTGGCGGCTCATACTCGTACTCATATGAGGATTGCATGTTGTTGCGCTGATGAGCTTGCCACATTGTAATTGTGTATTGAGACCGTAATATTTCGACTGTTCTCTTCAAGTGTTTCGCTGTGTTGCAAATGTGTGCTGGCATGCACATATCGCGGTGCAACGGCTGGCGTCAGGTTCACTGACGCCACACTTCCAACTGACAAGTGCACATTGCGTGTGTTGCACGAAATGTAATCGGCGCAGAAAACTACTTAAGAAAAGCAGTTAATGTGAATCAGATGTTTGTAGAGATTAGACACAGAGAAGAAGAGACGGTTTTGTCTCACGACCAAGACCAAAGAACTAAAGATCGTCCAAAAAAAGTTTTTCTTCGGTAACTGAATGACTCCGTTACAATTCCATTCTAATCAGATGTCTGAGGAGATTAGATAAAGAGAAGGAGAAATGCACCAGTTGTGATGGTAGTGGAGTTGTGACTGAGCTAATACGGCTTAGTCTCACCAAGACCAAAGAACTGAAGATCTTCCAAAAAAAGTTTCCTTTCGGTAACTGAATGGCTCCGTTACAGTTCCATTGTAAATTGAAGACTGTTCAGCTTAGTTCAGGTTGTCGATTTATTCCTTGTAATAACGTTCACAGTCGCTGCAAGAAGGAAGTCCTTAACGTGGTCGCAAATGTAAAGTACTCAGAAGTCGGAATTCGTCGTTTTGTGTTTGTTTGGTCAGGAAAGCTCTGTTGCCACCAATTTTTAACGTAACCTCATTACTAAAGAGCTTCTGCTCCGGTCCATTTACACGGACAAAAAGTAATCCACTAAGATGGACTATACAAGACACGGATGCTGGGGCCCTATTCTGTATCTCGATTCGTAAATGTATTCTATTCGAAATTCGGATCTACTTTATAATTATGCGAAAGTTGTACCACCCTGTGCCAGAATAAATACGTACAATTTTCGTTTTTGCTTTCTACAACTCAAAAGCTAACGAATATTTTATTCGAAAATTGGCTTGAAAATCCGAAAATCGAGTTACAGAATATAAAAAATCCGAATTCGAGTAAACTTTTTTTCGAATCGAGTTACAGAATAGGCCCCCTGGTCTAAAGGAAACTATATGTATCACAGTTTCAGAAGCAATCTTCTTCCAATGAAAGGAGTATAAAACTAAATTTTTGAATTCGGCTTGGTCTTTCCGCCCTCATTGAGTATTTCCATACTTAAAGAAATAGATCATCCTTATGAGGTTCGGGACCAATGTAGCGTTAAAACAAATATTTACGCCATAAAAGTATGCATTTTGAAGACCACTTCCATCGCGCCCAACAAGCTCCTTGAATTATTTAGAGTGTTGGACCTTTGTGACCATACGTCGCAGTGCGAAACCTCAATTATTTTCTATCCATGCGTTTTAGAAGCTATAAGATCCAGGCCATCGGAGAACTTCTGGAACCTTCCGAAGACCCTGCAGAACGTGAAAGGAATGTATTGTAACCTTACCGATGGTAGAACATTTCATAATACGGTTGTTGGATAGTATTTGATACCAAGTTGGAGGACTAATTGAAAAAAGATCTAGTTGACTTACAAAGTTACAGTTTAAATTAGGTTTAGAGCTTTGTATGAGTCTATTTTGAAATTTATACTGATATCCGATGCATAAACTCAACGATCGCGAAGACTTCGATGTAGAAAATTTGTGTAAAACCGACCATCGTGAGATCAATTTCGGTTTGGTCGGGAAGTGGGAACATTCGTCCACAACCAAGAATCTCTGATAGATATTCGTATGACAAACCACAACACGTCGTAGGAACTTGTTGGAAATGACAGACTGGTTCTTTGACATCTTTAACACAGTTTCATTCATTTCGTCTTTTACCAGTGCAGGCCCACAATCGTACCGTGCTCGTATTCATGCGTACGAGCGCATTATGTGACAACCGTTATTTCCGGCTCATAAACGCGCCACTCTAAATTTGATTGGACGTCATAAAGTCGGCATTCCAGCAGCGGACACGTTACTTATTACCACGCGGCGCGTTTCCTCAATCGATTGCATGCCTCATGGCAAGCGCAACACTTAAAGATTTTTTATGATGCATTTGATGGTTGTCGCGGATAACAGCGTGTGCAGCTGTGACAGTGTTGCCCAAGTAGAGAAACAATTTGCATGCGTAATACACGTCGTTAGTGGCCAAAGGGTGATCCACAGCGCTGACAATAAAATGCAACGCGCTCACAGTGGATTACTTGGGTTACGGCGGCACAAGATTTAGCGTAAAAAATTAAAGAACCAAAAGTTTTAGGAAAGGAAATTAGAAAAATCCAATAGAACCAAGCTCAGCTTAGACTTGAAGCGTATTTGTACATACCGTTATATAGTAAGATTATAGAGGACCGATCTGTATATTGCTAACTAGTGTTGTTCCTCCTAAAGGCCGTGGTCAAAGCCCAATTTTAATATGTTGTCCTAGTCTTGTCTTCTTTATCTACATTTAAGCCGAGCCAGTGCCTTATTTGAAGTCTCAACATGCTACTCTTTAGTTAGGTTAGGCCAAATTCAGTGGATCAGCGGTTACTCCAAAAAATTGTGTATTCTTTTAAAATGGAAGAGAAAACTCTATTGATTTCATTTCGTTTGGATTTCCTAAAGTCTTTTCATTTGCCAGACCAGTAAATAGAGATACCCGACAATTGATTACTGGAATGTGAAGATTAATGAGCTCCAAATCAAAAAAAAGTTTATCGTATCTTCGACAGTCGGGTCTACGTAAACAACAGAGTGGAACTTATATCCATCCATGGATTGGCACCAAGTTTGCATTTTTAACAATTACTTCGAAATCACGTCAATAAAACTTCTTCGCGAACAATTACCGTTCAGTCACTTAGATAGGATAGTGTTGGATTCAAGAAACGGCCGTAATACAGCCTCATATATAATTAGGGTACCCGCAAAGTGGACGCTAAAAGCCGAGCGATGGCGATGAAGCTTTATCTATGGTATGATGAATTCAATCGAGGGCGCAGATCGCTCCTAGAAAAGTTTCGTGAAGCACTTCCAAACTCAGTTGTTGTTCCGGAAGCTATTGATGCTGTGTGTAAACTGATATTTCAAGATCGTCATGCGACCTATCGTGAGATAGATTCCACTATAGGCATTATTGGGACCAGTATACATTTAGTATTTCAAAAACACTTGACGATAAAAAATATTTGGTCACGTTGGAGCCCACACAGTTTGTCGATCGCTCAAAATCGACTGAAACAATTGCATTTTCCAGCACTCGAACCTTCAAATTGATGAGTCATCCACTGTATAGTCCTAGCGTGGTACCGAATGACTTCTTTTTTATTCCCATAGGTAAAAGATAAACTAATAGATCCACGTTTTTCGACACGTGATGAGGCGGTTGATGAGCTCAGAACGCTTGCTTTGGAGATACCTCAACCAGATTGGCAATAGTGCTCCGACAATTGGTACAAATGCATGCAAAATAAAGCGATTTTCGTTGACTAATATTTGATTTTGTTCTCTAATACCGAAAGATAAAAGGCAAACATACGTGTCTACATACACACATGTAGTCATATTGGCCGCTTTGAATGGTTTTGGATGAAATATTGAAACAGTTAGACGACGACCAAGAATCGCCTCAGTTCAAGGAGCCATGCTGTAAGCTTAAGCACTTAAGTGCAGACACACGCACTGTGGCAAGACTTGTACGAGTATGGCGGGAGCGGGGCACCGACGGACAACGCCAATGTGTCCGCTGTCACCACTGGATATAAATTGCTCAATTCAAAAGCGAAGAAATGCACTTATGTTGAATAAATAATGGCGGAGAGTGCTTTATATTGGCAATATATTCTGTAAATTCTGGCAATCTTGGTTATAGTTTGGTTAGCTCAAGTTGTTGTTGTTGTTGTTGCTCTTGTAATGACCATGTTGCAGTTATTGTTAACCCGCTGTTGCCGAAGTTTCGCAGATATTTATTTACTTCTGTTCATCGTTTCTCAATTTGTTGCTTTTGTTGTTGCCTTTACAGTCATTGGTTTTATTACAGGCATGTGCTTGGAACCAAAGATTCATTGAATGAGAATTACAACAAATGTTTGCTTGCAATGCAGATATTGTTTGGACAGCGCGGCATGAGGCATGACATAATACGGCGATTTTTCGAAGTTCGAGTCTGTTCAGCTGAAATTTCTTTCGGTAATGGCATGGTTCGGACGTACAAAGTCACTTTGGTAAGCTGTGCTGATGTCTTCATTAGATTACTTACTATCTCAGACCCGGAACGTATTCTCTATTTTTTCTACAGAGCTTTGCTGATGTCCACATTAGATTACTTACCATCTTAGACCCGCAACATACTTTACCTTTTCTCTCGACCAGCTTTATAATTAATTATTGGCCCTGTGACATTTTTCTTTTTCGAAACAGCTTTGCAGAACACTTCATGAGTCCATTGAAGCCATTCGCTTGCCACAAATTTATTTGGCCGGCTAATATCTACTTGAGTCAATTGGTCGGGTTCGTAGAAAATATGGCAACCAAGAGGATTCTACCTTGGTTTGGCGAAAGCTGGGCAGGGAAGAAGAAATTCTCTAGTTGCTTCCACCTCATCTTCCTCCTTGCAACTTTGGCAAGTTTAAAGTCCTCTAAAATTTTTAGCCTAACGAGTAAGTGGCAATAGAATATTGTCCAGTTGGGGTACCTATCATGCCAGCCATTTGAACTCTGCTAAGCGCTAGCATGAAAATACTTGATCTTTTACGTTCCATTCTGGGCTAGAAGATATTCACAACCCCACAAGTGCTGTACAGTTTCCGACGACTCCGCTGTGGCTAGGCGCACAGAGAAGTTTAATATGGAAGTAGATTTTAACGTACTGTCATAGAGCTCTGCTATCGAAGTGAATACATCCTAAAAGATGCCGCACTTCATTGAAGTACATCTCCTGCTTCCTTAATAGCTGTCGCTTTTGCTTAAAAGGAACGACTGTAGTTTGATAGTCTGAAAGAAGAGTTGTTTCAGAGCTCCCGACAGAAGAATCCATCTTCAATATTGCCCTTGAGCTTCGATCCATCTGTGAAAAAAGCTCACTGATACATGTTACCGCCTGTATCAGACTACGCATCGAAGTGGCTCAAGTCAACAAAGATGCAATCGAAGTAAGCTACTATTTCGGAATGTTCTTCTGTTGGACCCTTAATGTGTCCAGCTTCTTGGAGAAAATGTTGTCAGTGCGTGTGATTTGATCAGATCTTAGAAATTATTACTTCATGGGAGAATTCTTAAGTCTTTATTCACATGAATCATGAGTTCATGCAGTAAGTCATGGGCCATCTGTGCTCTCGGCAGACGGTATTTCACAGAACTTTCTAATAAAAGATATCAGGAAGTATATATGATATATGCTTCTACATGCGCATACTGAACTACTTTAAACATAAAATTCTGAAGAATGAGAATTGATCATAAGCCATAAAGCTAAGAACAAATATTTCATACAGCATTTAAGTGCTGAACGGAAAAATTTTGTGCAAGAACTGGAGCCGCTTGACTTTTCCAAGCGACATCACTTCGCTCTATGGGCTCTTAAAAAGTTCCAAGAAGACCCGACGTTTTCGTTCTAAATTTTGTTCAGCGATGAGGCCCATTTCGGGGTATGTTCAGAGCTGCCATTTCATTCAGAAAAAACAACGATTTAATGTGGTTTCTTCTTTAAAAAGGACGCCGGTGAGATCGTAACCGTCAATGGCGACCGTTATCGCGCCATTGATAACTGTATATTTTATGCCTGATTGAAGCTCATGATCTCTGGAACATTTGATTTCAACAAGACGGCGCCACTTTCCACACATCGCATCAATCAATGTATTTATTGAAAGAACACTTCGGTGAGCAGATAATTTCATGCTTTGGGCCGGTCGATTGGCCACCAAGATCGTGTGATATCACATCGTTAGAATTTTTCATGTGAGTGTATGTAAAGTCTAAAGTCTATGCGATTCGCTTCGATTCAGGCCTCGGAGCAAAATATCATGCGTGTCTTTCGCCAGTTACCAGTTGAGATGCTCGAACGAATCATCGAAAATTGGACTCAACCGATGGACTATCTGAGACGTAGACGTGGCCAACATTTGAAAGAGATAACCTTCAAAAAATAAATGCAAAAGGATGTTCTTTCGAATAATAGTAAACATTCTCCATTAATTTTGAGGTTTCTGCGTTTTCTCTTTAAAAAAGTGGGGAACCTGGAAATGGATCACCTTTTCTATTAAAAATACAGAGATAGAGAAAGGCTTTTATACGAATTCTATGGAGAAGAAAGTGATTGGTATTTTGTAAGATTCATATGTCGATCAAATAGGGAATCTTGGAAAAGAAATTTCAATCTCTTTACTAAAGTTATTAAAAAACGCAGTCATGGCCAAAAGTACGAGACTAGTCGTTATCGTTATCGTGGACGTTTTTGAGGCACTGAAAACTATAGGTAACATTACATTGGATCAGTATTCCTAAGAAGGAGAGTAAAGAGTCAGGTTTGTGACAAATGTGATCGCTGCTGTAATCTACAACTATTTGCATTCACCGAGATCGATGATCGAACCGGCTGAATTCTCCTTTTAAAAATTAAACCTTCAAGGCCAATGTGGACTGCCTTTTTTTGGAATGATTCACACGTTTGCCGATTTTTCTTTAACACCATAGTTGGAACCGTGATGAATTTCGGCATTTTAGTCCACCAATTCACCAGAAAAGAAGAAGAAGAAGTCCACCAATTCAGCTGAAAGCGCTCTCTTGATGGTATTACTGTTCAAAAATGCGAAGAAGAGAGAAAAAGTAGAGCGCTCGCGAAATAATTTCATTTAAACTAAAAAACGACTGCAAATTAATATTTCTCACCGCAAACTGTTTGCCGACAAAGTGGGCACAATAAAAAAAATTGCATATGATAATCATAAAATCACACAGTGCAAAAATTGTGCACCACATCGGGGGCAAGACTCCGCGAGGAGTACGTCGTGAAACTATTTTATTACTTGTTAAGACAGTAAAAAACAAAATTATTGCGAAATAATAATAAAAGCAGACTTGTAAAGACGCCGACACCGAGAACAACAACAAAACCAACACTAGACAACAATAACAGAAACAACAACGCCACAATCACTTGCATTAACAACAACAATGGCAGTCAATTGAAAAACTAAACGCGTACAAAAACAAACAGGCACCGAAGTCGGTGGGCGTGGGGGCTGAGGGGCGTGAGAGCGAATATCTCGTTGCACCAGTGAGGGGGTAGAGAGGCTTTGACGGCTGTTGCTGGAATGCGCCACGAAAACAAAGACACGCAAGTCATAAAAACACGCACCTCACGGGCACTCACACACACACACACACACACACTAATACACACACACACGAGTAATGATTTGCCTACTGTTATTTTTAGCTTTTGTTCGAGCTGCTTTATTACTGTTGTTGTTGTTGTTGTGGGGCCACTATTTATTGCTGACTATGGCACATACAAATGGTGTCATTGTTGTTGCTGATGATTTTTGCAATTTAACAGCTTTCGGTGCAGCCAAGCGACAACGAAGCCAGTCCGCAACCACCTTGACTGCCTCAAGCCTCACACTCGGTGCCGAGCCCGCTCTTCTCACCGCTGCTGTTCACTGTTTGGACTTTGGACCGAGTCTAATGTGTGTGGCTAAAATAGAAACAGTTCCGCAATGCGAAACAGCAGTCAAAACAAAGATCAACACACAGCGACACCACCGACACCGACACCAACACGACAAAGCGACGGCGCAGCGCGCAGAGCAAAGTGAAAATGAAACCAAAACAAAGTCGAAACGTCGCGTCGCCGCGGAAAGAGTCGCTGTCTTTCAATGAAATCAAATACGAACGTTGCAGTGCGGTGGGGTGGTGGGACGGTTGGGCTTCTCTGACGTGTTGCACGTAGTGTGATTTTCCAAAGCGTTGAAACCGACATGAATGGTGAAACGCTTTGCGACACCTAAGCAAAGCCACAAATGCGCTGATGAGGTACAAAATTGGAGCTTCGTTATACAATGATTTCGAAAATGCTGACTGCATTCGTAGTCTAAACACTTATGAGGGGTTTTCTCCAATTCTAAATACTCGCGAGGCTTTGAACACCTCTTCTTTATTCATGGATCTATGCTAGGTGTCTCTTTCAAAGAGAATACCGCAAAAGAACACAAAGCGACTGTGCCCGAGATAAACTGAAACCCTAAAATCAACCAGGGAATTTTTTTTTTTCCATCGCCTTTACTCGGGATCCTTTAGTAATGAGGGTTTAAGACCGCAAACCCTCAAGATTCTTTAAAAATATGATCAATTTCGTTTCAAAAGAAACACGAGTTGATGCAGTGAGTCATGGGCCATCGGCAGACGGTATTTCACAAAACTTTCTAATAAAAGATATCAGGATGTACATACCATATATGTATGTATGCTTCTATCTATATGCGAATACTGAACTACTTTAAACATAAAATTCTGAAGAATGAGAATTGGTCATAAGCCGTAAAGCTAAAAACAAATATTTCATACGGTATTTTAGTGCTGAACGGAAAAATTTTGTGTAAGAACTGGAGCCGCTTGACTTTTCCAAGCTACATCACTTCGCTCAATGGGCTCTTAAAAAGTTCCAAGAAGATGCAACGTTTTCGAGCTAAATTTTGTTCAGCGATGAGGCCCATTTCTGGGTGTGTTCAGAGCTGCCATTTCATTCAGAAAAAAAAAACGATTTAGTGCGGTTTCTTCTTTAAAATCTCTTTAAAAAGGACGCCGGTAAGATCGTAACCGTCAATGGCGAACGTTATCGCGCCATGATAACTGTATATTTTATGCCTGATTGAAGCTCATGATCTCTGGAACATTTGGTTTCTACACATCGCATCAATCAATGGATTTATTGAAAAAACATATGATCAATTTACTTTCAAAAGAAACACGAGCTAGTAAATTTTGGTCTCATCTGAGCTAAAATCATAGTGCATAGAAGAATCTTGAGGGTTTGTGGTCTTAAACTAACATTGCTACATTAAAGAGCAGTCTTTTGTGAAATTTCCGAAGTGCAAGACATACTGATAGCCGCTTTCCTCTTATCTCTATAATATATTAGCTTTGGGATAGAAATTCCTAAAATAGTTGAAAAATATCTTCTATTTTAGTACAAAAAAAATCTTCTTTTAAACTGTCAGAAACTGTCTATAGTTTATAGAAATTTTATTTATATTCGAGCTAAGATGCTATATCACCACCTTCCTTCACATCCCAGCTACGGTCCTACAAGTATATCACTACTTTAACAATGTGAAGGAAACTTTCTAGCGAAAGAGTCTTGGAAGAAGAAATTACTTCATTAATTTGAGACAAATGACCTCAAGAGTTCAACACTGAAGGCGAATTCAATATCATGGTGGTGTTTTACAAAAACCTTGAATCCAAAGGCTAATAGAGATCACCCAATAGTTTAAAGTCACACCAGCTATCAATAATTTGTAATACAAGCTAGGGTGAACTCAATATCAACTTAAGAGTTGAGCTGTTTAGTCGAAGAGACCGAAACCCATATCGTCGTCTTCCCTGACTGCGACTCCGCCTTGAAAACGAACTCAATACCATTTATCCACAGACCAGTTACCAATACCATGTAATACAAGTTAAGTCTGGTAGGTTGATTTCTTAGAAACGAATTTTTGGTTCGATAATGTTAAGTTTCAAACGAACTGTTTCTCGAAAATTATGTTCGCAAACGAAGATACATAAACCCTCAAAATAGTGAGATCGAATTAATTGACTTGCCTTTCAATAACAGGAGCCAAGTTCAAATTTACCTAGAGATACTATCTTTCACTTCTCAATTGTTCTCAAAGTCAGCCTCAGTGCATGTCCAGTTTATTTATTTATTTATTTAGTTAAGTCTATGAACATTAATTCTTACAGACTAATGGAGAATTAAATTACAGTTACATAAGTAGACAACTTAAACTAAAAAACAGAATTGAGGGTATTAATGAAGGATACCCTAAAGTGAGAAAAATCATGAAGAACTTTCTCGGAAATCTAGTTAAACTCACGCATAGCACGCTTGAGAGGAGCATTTTAGTTTTTCACTAAAATTCAGAGCAACGGTAACCCTAACTATTTTTTTTATTCAATTAGGAATGAGATCAAATTAAAGAACTGGCCAACGATCGAAGGCCCGCAGGGTTCGCGAAGATTTTTCGTGTATTTTCATTCGAAAAAGGTCCTCAGCTCAAGAATTAATATCATTCGTAGGTGCCGAGGGCTGTATGAGTTTATTAAAAGCCATTATTTACCCTCAATTCACACCAAGAACCTCAGATTGGTTGTTATTATGATCACTTGCCGATCTCTCCCAACCCTCGAAAATTTCGAGGCATGAAATTCGATTAAAAATCTTTCGAAAATCCAAATCTGTCATTGATTGGGATGGCAATAAACGAACCGATTTATTATTACTACCTATCATTAATATTATTTTATTTTCAAACTGTTAACAGTTATTTCAGAAAATCAATCAAGATATTGTGTACATATCTGAAGTTTTAACATTTTCCCATTTTTAGCACGATTTGTGGATTCTATCCCAAAAGAACTGTACTTTGCAGCCACAAATTTTTTTATACTTTGTTTTTATATGAACCGTATTCCAAATAGAGCGTTCTGCATCAACCCGAACAAATGGTAGTCAGTAGAGTCAGAATCCGAACCAAATGATGGGTGAGGCAAAACTTGCCAACTGCTGTTCTTTAAATAGTATTTAACCGGTCTTGCAACATGAGGCCGATCGTTGACATGATGCAAAATTATTGCCTCAAATTTACTTGTTAAATCCGAGAGTTCTTCGGCAATCGCTCGCTGCAATTGATCGTGTTGGTCCCAGCTACTGGTCTCACCCGGTTTTAAAAGCTCATAAGACAGTATGCCCTTCTGCTTCCAACAAATACATTACATATTATCTTGTGATCATGGATTTTCGGTTTTGTCGTTGATTAGGTTGGTTTTCTTTTTTTAGCTTCCAACAGCGCTCTCTTACATGCAAAATCGTCTTTCAACGTCTCTTGTTATCAATTCATATAGCAACGCATTTCCAATCTTAGTCGAGTAATGCTTCAGTTCCTTAATTTTTTCAAACTATTTGATCGTCTAAGACGTTAATGGAGACTACTGTACACAGTTGAAGTTGACTACGTTGTGGTTTGGTCTACCCGGCTTATGTGAAAACAGTGAGAAATGTCAGAAATTGTACTTCATATGCGACCCAATATCCAATCTGCATCGATTAATGCTTCCATATCCTCATCTTCAAACTATTTGACCCTCCAAGGGTTTCGGAGACTTCTACCCGTATATATAGTTGAGGTCCGGTTCGTTCTGACCTGTCAGCTGAGATAGATGTGCAAAATCATTTCTTTTTTTGTGTCCAGCATGGGATATGGAATGCGCTGGAGACCGATTGGCTGACCCATGCATGTTCTAGGTGTTCTTAATGATTTTTTCGATGAAGGAAGAAGAACTTTTTTCAGCTCAAGATACCGTGTGTTGCTTGTAAAAGACTGGTACTCTGAATACTCAATGATTAAAGAGTTTTCATTGAGTCACCCTGTATTTGCAACTGCACTATGAGCACACGTGGCTATATCAAAGATTTTTTTCTTCTATAACAACAAACATAATTAATTATTGTTGCAAATTGCGCAAACGCGGAAGTAAAAGAGATGTCATTAAGCAAAGGTGGGCGAGAGCTCTTATACGTAATAAATGTGTGTGGGTGTATGTACCATCCATCAGTATAAATATGTATATAGTTCGGGTAAACAGATTAATTATGGCACATCAAACGACGGCAGCGCATAAATCTCATTAACCATGAATGTGCTATGTATAATAAATATATTTGTCTGGATCTACAAATATCCACACCAACACATGCTCGCACAAACGGAGTCCACGTAGCAAGCAAAATATTAATTCGTGCCCCCCGAAATGGATCCACACATGGATTATTGCATAAAAGCCGGCCAGACCGCTCGTGTGCATAATTGATAAGAACAGGAACCAACGGCAGCAGCAACAACAACAACAATAATAGTGGTAATAAGCAAAATAAATATGAACAAAAAAAGGCCAGCGAAAACATCAAGCATAAAAGGCAAATCGAAAGCGGGCGCGGCAGCGAGACCAAATGAATTAATGCAATGAGAGCAATTACAATGAGATTTCCTTGTCGCAAATTACAAATTACTTCATTTATCACGAAGGTCTTGTGGGTGCAGCGCGCACTTATCCAACGCCACTGCTGTCGACTGGCGCAACAAAAGACCGTCCAAAGAAAACGGAACGAAAATTACCGCAAAAGAACAGTAGACAATGTTTTAAATACTAAGGCCACGACTTCCTGTTGGCTTCTGGCGGCTACCGTGGGTGATGGCTGCCATGGCGGCTTCAGCGGAACGCTAACTTCCTATATGTAGATAAGCAAGCCTACGTAAGTGCTGTGCCAATTGACACGTTACAGGAGCTGGGAAGATTTCAGTGAAAGAGATGTATACAACGCATAAAGGAAATCAATTAGATTATACTCGAACAAAGTAAAGCTTTGGAAGTGTAGTATGAAGGCGAAATCGGAGTTTTCAGTAATTTCTAAGATTAAGATCTTAAGCGAAGTTCTTAGACCTGTGGTGTTTTCCTGAGTTTTTCTCCTCGTACGATTCATCATATCCACGGCTTCACCTACCTTCAACCGTTCTTAAAGGTATTGGATGAAGATCATGAGCGAACTGCTTTGACCTATCGGTGTTTTCTCTGAGTTTTCCTACTCGTACAATTCATCACATCCACGGCTTCAGAGGTTAGAGGGTATTGGACGAAGATCTTACCCGAACTGTTCTGACCTATCGGTGCTTTCTCTAAGTTTCGCTCCTCGTACGATTCATCAAATCCACGGCTTCAGCTACCTCTAACCGTGAATTCCTTAGGGTATTGGTTGAAGATCTTGTTTGAACCTTATAAATCTACACCGCCTTCGGCACTTCAGACGTGGGTAAGGCAGATAAGCTTCACTGGGAGCGAACATAAAGGAAACCTTGCCACCACTGATGGCGCCAAGCTTAGAGGTATATTATTAATCTTGCTTAGTTTATCCAAGTTCTCTCGATCATCACGTAGGGATTTCAAAACAGCCTTTACTTTGGATGGCTGTAGGTGGATTTACCGGTTGCAAATCATCTCCGTCCAGACATAATTATCTTCTGCCTCTTCTTCATGCTTCTGAAGAAAGACTATGAAGCAAGTTTTCTCGTGTACCCAATTTTTATTTGGATACTGATCTGAGAATATAAGTGTTGGCTCTACGCTTAGAGAGATAGTTGTTGTATTCTACTTAATTCCTTAGATGAGGTTGGTTGCCTTCAAAATCTGTATTGAATAATTCGTTTCCTTAGTCCACGTAGCTTAGTTAATCCACAAATAGAAGATCTTATCAGCTTTAACCGGCTCCATTGGCTAATAGTTTCTTCAACGTATGTTTTTAGAGGTTGGCAATAGTTGCAAGGCCCAGTTGATTAGAAGTGAGGATCCTTATTATGTATACCAAGATAGCTGTCGATATCATACTAGCGCTTCCGAAATCTCATCTCTCTGAGATAGGTACCATACCAGTACATCTTAATAGCTTTCAAGATAATGACAGAGTTGCCGAAATCTAGGAATCCCTGAGATCACGTCGGTACTACCAAAGCGCAAATTCATTCCATGTCGTGAGCGGTATATTCTCACCCAAAACTAGCGAAAAAACTTGAAAATAAAATACAGTAATTTTTGCATTTATTACCAGCTCCCTCTACTCGGCCGCCAATCGCCGTCATTCATTTCGATCAGCCATAATTGGTTCTGCTTCATTTGCAAACGCGCCACACCAAGCAACGCCACAAACGACGAATTGAATTTCCGGCGCTTCCGCCACATATTTAATACAGTATTACAGCTGCCACCACGCCAACTTCTTCTGCCACATACTCCACTTCTGGAAGAACGTGCGCCCTTTGCAACTTCCACACGCAGGCCGCCACAACGGAAGCGCAACGGAACTCAGCTCAGTGACCAAGTTGATTAAGTATGTAGACAACACAGTTGCCGCATTTCCTCTTTCAACGCAAAGCGAAAAACAAGAAAACTAAAACAATAATAACAACAACGAGTTGAGGCGCGCTGTGAGTGCGAAATTACGCTGGACTGAGTGGGTGGGGCGGGCGAACGCATGCATTTTATGAATGAACAACTCGGTGAGTTCTCTGTGTGTGCGGCTGCCAGTCTGTGTGTTTGTGTGTGTGAAAATATTGAATACTGCATTCAATAAAATGCACAAGTTATTATCGAGCCGATAAGGTGAGTCCCACAATTTTAGTTTATGATGCGTCATAGTCTTTCTGAAAACGCTAGGCATATGCGCTCATGCAGAGCCTTACTGGGCTTAGTGGCAGTATGGCAACGGCTTGCCCATCGTTGGCAGTGTTCAATGCGTCATTGCAACAAAGCTATATTGAGTGCCGACCGTCGGACGCCATATCCAGTTATTCGGTGAAAATGAAAAATCCAAAAATAGCAATGCAAAAATGCAAAAGCTACAACGTCATCTCTTGAACGCGTCAGCATGGTCGGTGGATAGCGCGCGTCCGCTTGGGACATGCTATGACGTAAGCCTGTGAGTGTCAGAGTCCACGGCAATAGTTTGCACACGACTTTGTTTTGAAATTTTTCGTTGGATGTCCGTTACAGGTCATGCACAAACCTTTTGGACGAAAAAGGCATTATAGAAGATAGGACCGAAAATCTGGCATATAGTTTTGTTGCTTCAAACTGTCTTTTGGAGACTCAATAAAGTTTTCCCGGAGTGTGTCCGTTCTTTTTATTGGGGGCGTTTTTTACGTGGCGGGTTTCAAACTCAGCGCACAACTCTGGGAAGTAACGGTTCGCCGTCTCGCTGTAGCTCAGCCTCAAACGGATGTTCTTGGACTACCTGGAGGATACTTGGTCTAAGACCGGAAGTCGTGAGTTGCTTGAGCCATATGTAAAATAATCAAGTGAATGGATTTTAGAGAACTTTCTTCACTTGCGTGAACTTCAAGTGAATCTATCTTTCCTACGCCAATAAAGATGAAGTGTATCCGTCCGTGAGATTTCTACACTTGACGGAAAAGTAGTGGAAAATGTTTAAGCTTTAGGAGCTTCTGTACAGTCAATGAAGACGTGTAAGGCCTGACGTTGTCTTGATCAAACTCAATTCCTTTTCTATTGACCACAGATGTCTCCTTGTGGGTGTTTGTTTTTTTAGACGGTCCAATTATTGACAGTTCCGAATTAAGAGCTTGGCAGCAGGGGTACAGCTCATAGTGGATAATTCCCTGCCAATTTCATCAAACACATAGCAAAACCTTCCTGACCGTCAATCCGAACTTGACCGCTTGCGACCACGACCGGTTTCGCTTGACTCACTTTTCCTCCAAAATTTGTCGATTTTGTTCCAATTCATTAGCGATTTGCGTCTCGTTGCGTTTGCTTCATTTGGAATGACTACAAATTCATTCAGATATGGTTTTATAGCATTCTTTTACTATCTCAGTTGAGAGGCGTTATTCGATTTTCTTCGTTCGCGTCCTTAAATCTGCCCAGAGGAATTATGTTTCTCCGCGATACTTCCACAATCTTCTCATTATACTTAAATAGTTGAAAGAATACGATGTAAGCTCTAAATTCAGTTTAAAGTGTTAATAGAAGGAACTGGGTTCAATCTGCTCTAATTGTCTAACTCTGCTAGATCCGAAGGCTCAAGGTGTTTGTGTTCTCAGTTTTGTGAATCACACTCTTAATCTCTCATTTTCAATTTGACTTCTATCGACTGGAAGACAACGTCCGGTGTGTTTAACGTGGGTACCTGCTGACGACAGCCTTACTCCACGGCGCTCAAAAGCACAGCGGATCAAATTAATGCGTTGATCAGCGCCCTGAGAATGCTAAACATTTCCAGTACCAATTGGCAGTGTGGAATGGACATACTAAATACTTTGGTCGGGTTCGAGGCCCATCTAAAACCTAGCCGTGCTTTCGGTCCGGCACCCGGTTGCAATGCAACTCCACCACGATACTCCCCGAGGTGCCAGTCCACATGAGCAGGTTGGAGTTACCTCCAAGGGCTCCTGCTCCCCGTGGTACCAGAATTAAGTCTCCGGTCAGACCTCATAGCCGAGGTTACTACCAGTTGAGCCTCCATACGGCTCTGGACTGGTGGCCAGGATTTTAGTCGCCTCTTACGACAGGCATGCCTTACCACGGGTATATTCGGTTTCCCCCCCGAACCCAAAGGGGGTCCCCCCTACCCGCGGGGGGACGACTAGAAGACAGTTGAGGATCAAATGTATTTACAGCATTTGTGGTCGTTACAATTTTTTACTGATCTTCTTCTTCTTATATATTTGTATATGTATAGCCGAGTTAACAACAGCGCGGCAGTCGTTTCTTCTTTTCGCAATGTGACACCAATTGGAGATTTCAAGCGAAGCCAGGTCTTTCCAAAGGACTAGACGACTTCCTTTTCCTCTGCTTTCTCCGGCGAGTACTGCATCAAATACTTTCAGAGTTGCAGTGTTTTTGTTCACTCGGACATGCCCTACCCAGCGTAGCATAGCGTAGCGTACAGCTCATCGTTCCATCGAATACGATATTCGCGGTGGCCAATGCGCAAAGGACCATAAATCTTTCGCAAAACCTTTCTCTCGGAAATTTCGACGTAAATAATGAGTTACTTATAGAGTTTTGTACTTGTTCGTCGAGAGAGGACTTTACTTCTTAATTGGCTAATCAAGCCGAAGTAGGACGTGTCAGCAAGACTTATTACTGATATCACTATCATCGACGAACGCCAGTAGCTGAACACTCTTATAGATAATGGTACCTTCTCTATTCAGCTCTGCAGCTCGAACTAGTCCTTACCGATCCTGACGGAGCTTTTGGTGTTGCTCAACGCCAATTTACACAGCCGTATTAGTTTTGCGGGAATACCAAATTCAGACAACGCAGCATAAAGGCAGCTGCTTTTCGTACTGTCAAAAACAGCTTTGAAATCGACAAAGAGGTGGTGTGTGTCGATTCTCTTTTCACGGGTCTTTTCCAAGATTTGGCGCATGGTGAATATCTGGTCAGTTGTTGATTTTCCAGGTCTAAAGTCACACTAATAAGATTTTTGAAAGATTTAGGCATGGTAAAGCGAACCAAAACTCACTTCATAAAAAAATTGATATTGTCCAATGTGATCCAAAAGTTGATGGGCAAGTTGCCATGGGACCAGCTCCACCTACCTAGTTAAGGTCTTCACGACTTAAGGGAAGCGTATGTTGAGGAAAACGTATAATGAAGAATATGGTTATTGGTAGTCTTCACGGCATAGAGGAATCTATGATGAAGAATGTGACAGCAGTCTTCACGGCCGGCTAGACTTTTAAGCAACCTTTTTGGTTGAGTGATTAATAGAACTACAATAATTTTATTTATATGTATGTGCAAAAGCAATTTTTTGTTGTGGTTGTTTTTCCACCAAAACAATCCAACTAATATTGAAAAACACTAGAGCTACTTTTTGACCCAAAAACGTACCGATCTGCTAATGCATAACTAAATAAGCGAATACTTTTGTAGCTGGCAATACTCACACGCACATACACACAGACATATAAGCACCTTTGTATACGCACATCGTCTGTTTGTGGCGCGAAAAGCGCGTAAATTATGAAATCAGCAAAGATCGAAAAATTGTTGACAAGTACAACATGTGCTGCCTGTCGCACGTCATGTGAGCGCCGTCTGTCTGTTAATATGCGTGTGCGTATGTCTAACTGTCTACCTATTGCCACGAGGCAGCAACGACCAGACACCGGCCGCCAAACACCGCTACCACCAATGGCTATTACAGCGGCGAATTGAGGCTAAGGTTGATTTATCTGCCGCGCATTTTCATCACTTTTCATAAACGTCAGGCACACACACATACATACCTACATCCATGTATCGGTATGTTTTTCCAATTGAACTACATATATGAACTCATAAATATAAACATGTCGAGTATGTTTGTCTGTGTCGAGGCATTCGAAAACATAATTGTGTGTCAACGATGAGCAAAGTGAACATTTGCACCACTTGAAGCTTTGTCGGCGATTTCGCACAGTTTTACATTAAAGTTCGGAAAATATTTGGATAACAAGAAAAAACGATAACTTCAGTTGCACCGAAATTCCGAAATTAAATGAATTTTTTTTCGGAGGCAGTACCTAACAAATGAAAAAGTTTTCCCTACAAGCGCATGAATTTGATCGTCCAGTTTCTATGGCAGTTATATGTTATAGTTGTTGGGTATCGGCGGTTACGAAAACTAGCACCTTTTTGGTGAAGAAAATACAAGGTTTCTTCAATCGAGAGCTACAAAAGTAGGCCGATAGGGACAGCAAACGACACCATATTTTTTCCCGCTCTTTTGAAATTTCTCTTCAGTCAGGTTTGCCATTTTATCATGGAAAGCTATACGATCCAACAATGAGCCGAAATTATTAAAATTTACTACCGAAATTCGGAGTCAGTGGCCTCAACTTTAAAAGCTTTGCGCCCAACTTATGGTCGTCATAATCGTCCTGTCAGATCAACAATTGAGCGTCTAGTGGAAAAATTTTAATCCACAGGCACAGCACAAAATGTTTCCGCGCCGGTGAGATAAAGAAGTGACCATAGTGTCGAGAATATTGCTGCCACTAGGTCATCAATGGAGGAAGACCCAAATCAGTCTCTCACACGTCGTTCTCAAGCGTTGGACATCTCTGTGACGTTGTTGTGGCGAATTTTGCGAAAAGATCTTGGCCAACATCCTTACAAGATCAAATTGACGCAAGAACTGAAGCCGCTTGACCGTGGATTGGGCTGAGCAACAATTTGAAAATGATCCGGATTTTCATCGAAGAATCATCTTCAGCGTTGAGGTTCATTTCCGCCTGAATGGCTTCGTCAATAAGAAAAATATGCGTTATTGGTCAGGCAGCAATCCACACGTACTCCATGAGTCGGGATGCAATGCGAAAAAATTACGGTTTGATGGGCGGCGGCGTCATTGGGCCATACTTTTTTTGTGATGATCAAGACCGGCAATTTACTGTGAGTGGGAATCGCTACCGCTCAATGACAACCGAATATATTTGGCATTGGATGATATGTACTTGGACAATATATGGTTCCAACAGGACGGCGCCAAAAGCTACACAGCGAACGTCACAAGCGAATTATTGAAAACCAAGTTCTGTGAAATAGCCCAGTTAATTTGCCGCCTCAGTCGTGCGATTTGACGCCGTTAGACTATTTCCTGTGGGGCTACGTCAAGTCGTCTATGGTCTATGCCGACAAGCCAGCGACGATTGATGAACTTCGTACGAATATCGAACGTGAAATTGCAGCAGTATCGGCCGATTTATGCTTGAAAACCGTCGAAAATTGGATTCAGCGTCTGGACTTCTGCAAGCGCGCCCGTGGTGGCCATGCAAAAGAAATCGAGTTCTATACATAATGGCATTGAATGTACTTTCAAAAGAAAGAAGAATTTCATTGATATCCCGAATCGTTTTTATTTTATTTAAAATGTTTTTATAGAGCTCTTATTAAAAAGCCCGTTACGCGTGGAAAATTTCACTTCGATATCTCATAAACTGAGAAAATATTTCGTGCTTATACAGATAGACAAAGAGACATGGCAAAATCGACTCAGCTCATCATTTTATTTAAGTACACTTTATAGGGTCTCCGGTGCTTTCTTCTGGGTGTTACAAAATACATGATAAACTTTATATATATAATCTGTTCAGGCTATAAAAATTAACAAATTGCAGATTCGTTAGGTGTTGGAAGGTGGCGAATCGAACAAAGAACTGGTATAAATCACATAAACTTGTATAATCAAATAGAAATAAACTTTTTAATATGCATAATAATGTTAAAAAAAGCTCCTTATTCTCTTTTTGTTTGTAAACTTCTCCCAAAACCGTCTCAAACATTCCAGTAGAATCATCAAGCACCGTAAAATATATGTATATGGGATTACAGGTCTATCTCTCCGTTGGCAGTAAATTTGTTTTAATCAAACCTTGGAGCCTATTTTAAGTAAAAAAAAAAAACATGAAAAATTTGAAACATTTTCTATTTTAGCGATGCCTTATAGTTTTTAAAAATAGGAATACCGAATGTTAACGGTCTCTTCTCTAAATTGAATAGCATTTAAGCAGTTTCTCGAAAGATTCATGGCAGAACCTGTTCTGGTCGAGAATCAGTCTACTTTCCACTAAGATAGGTAGGTACCCTGTGCTTCAGATGAAGTTCATAAGAATATAAACTGTGTCTTCTATATCTTTGAATAGAATTGAAGCTTTATCTTTATCAATTCTTTTCCTACACATTGCTTCTATGGGCACTGTTTTAGAGTTTCCTCTACCACAACCTCATTATAGCTTCTACAATAATCAGCCAATTAAACAGTGATCCTTTAATACACTAGTAGTCTTTCCACTTGCTACTTCCAAATGGTAAGGCATAGCCTTCATTTCAAAAGGAAATTGTGGTCCAGCCACCAAATATTCTTCCATTCACTTTGGCGCATTCTAAACCAGCCAAGTAGCGAGTTCGACGACTGCTGTTGACTGGCAATATTTCGTCTTATCCTTGTTCACAACCAGACCCATAAGCTTCGCTTCTTTATCCAGTCTGGAGAAAACAGCTCTAACGACGCGGTTATTGAGGCCAAAGATATCAATATCATCGGCGTATGCCTTCTCGATTCCGCTCTATAGCTCGAATTATTGTCTTCAGCAATAGGTTGAAGAAGTCGCACGATAGGGAGGCGTCTTGTCTAAAACTTCGTAGAGGTTATTCTCGATCATGACGGAGCTTATGGTGTTGCTCAACATCAGCTTATACAGCCGTATTAGCATTGCCGGGATGCCAAGTTCAGACATAGCGGCATTAAGGTAGTTTATTTTTGTGCTGTAAAAGGCGGCTTTAAAATCGACGAAAAGGTGGTGTGTGTCGATTCTCTTTTCACGGGTCTTTTCCAAGATTTGGCGCATGGTGAAGATCTGGTCAGTTGTTGACTTTCCAGGTCTAAAGCCGCACTGATAAGGTCCAATCAGTTTGTTGACAGTGGGCTTCAGTTTGCTGACAGTGGGCTTCAGTCACATAGTATGCTCGATAAACCTTATTTGTGATGTTGGGGAAGCTTATCTTAAGATAGTTGAGTCTCCGTTTTTGTGGGTTGGGCAGAGCATACTTTAATTCCAATTGTAGGGTATGCTTTAGTCTGACCATATTCTACAATGAAGCTACTCCAAACTCCTTATCAGGGAAATGGAACGTCTGCTTTGAGCAATCACATTCACCATCTTCTGTTGTTATGCATTCACTGCCATTCAACAAGATGTGATTCTCTTCAAGAGATGTGTTCTCTCAGGGTTCTCCAAGAGTATACTCCGGTCTTGAAACCGCAACTGTGGTTAGCACCTATACCTTATATAAAGTATTATAAACGAGAGAATAAAAAGTAATAATGCAAAAAGTCGTTTTTTTTTTTGCCAAATTTCGTCCTTTTCTATTTTTATTAAGAGTCTTCAACATTAATTTTCATTGTATCCGCATCAGTATTTTCATTGTTGTTGTTGCAGAGGTCCTTTCGTGAGGTATTTAATACGAGTAAAATTGCTAAAAATGCTGACTTGTTTACTCCAGCATAATTACTAGTATTATTTATAGAAAAATGCGGCAATAACATACTGAAAACACACGAATATACGAATACTGTTCCTCACATTCATACTTGCGCTCGTACTTGCCGAACACGCGTCGCCACTTCTGCCATTTAATTGCATGCACGAGTATGGCATGGTATGCCATTAAATGCAATAATAATAAAACAATACAGTTGCATATTAAACAACAACAACTGCAACAACAACATCCATATGACTTTAAAAACAAAAACACACAACAACGACAACAAGAACAACAGAAAACGCCCAGCGATGTTATCGCTCTTGTGGGTTTTATTATTTGTTTGTTGTTGTTGTTGTAGATGTTGGTTTTTATTATTACGATAGTCAGCGCGTTTTCAGCTCGTTTATGGTCGCGGCGCGTGTGGCATGCAGCATGCCACACAACATACCTCACCATATATGCACATAAGCAGCAAGTACGCTGCTGGCAACTCTGTTTGTATGCTTGTATATGTGTGCGTATGTGTGGAAGTGTGTCCTCACGTACTTTATCGCCCGCCATATCGCCGCATGGTGCGCCATTTTTTACGACCTGCAATAATTTCGGTTCATTAAAAAAATTATCTCATCAACGGCATTCGTTGGCGTTTGCTTGATAGCATTTCAACGGTATTCGGAAACAAAATTGTTCAGCCACATGAACAACAAATCTACAACATGCCGCATGCCACATACCACATGCATGTGGCAACATGCAACACTTAAAATTGCACTGATTAGGACCTTTAACTAATTTGCTGCGATAGCACCTAAGTGGCATGCAGCGACTTTGGTTGGACATTCCGGTAGACGGTATCCACATTCTTATAGACAGAGTCATTTAGAAAGTGGCAGTTATTTTGGCTGCACTGCAGCTACTAAGGATTTGCTGTTGGCTGCTTTGAGAAATCTAAACCACTTTGACTACTGGGGTCTATGATGATCTTAGCGAGAGCATGATCCTGTGGTAAACTTACCTACTTTCGAATCACTGTTTCAGTAGACTTCTTTATGAGGACTTCTTAAGATCTACTTTTGATCCTACGAGTAAATTTAACTCCCCCGTATGCCTTTTCCAATGTTCAGAAGATTATCGCTGAGCCATGAGGACTTCTTAAGACCTACTTCTGTTCCTCCTAGTAAATTTGCCTTCTTTCGAATCACTTTTTCAGATGATCTTCACTGTTCCTTCTGTTCCTACGAGCAAATTTAGCTTCCTTCCGGATTCCTTTTTCTATGTTCAGAGGATTTGCGCTAGATCCTGAAAATTTGTAAGACTTACTGGAGTTCCTAAAAAAATGTATCTCCTTTCGAATCACTTTTCCAAAGTTCAGAAGATGTTTACTAGAGCCTGTGGACTTCCTAAGACTTACTTATAAACCTACGAATAAATTTAACTCCTCACGAATTCCCTTTCCAATGCTAAAAGAATTTTCGCTAGACCCTGAGGACTTCTTAAGGGCTACTTCTGATCCTACGAGTAAATTTAACTCCTCCCGAATTCCTTTTTCAATCTTCAGAGGATCATCATTAGAACCAGAGGACTTCCTACGACTTACTTATGATCCTGCGAGTAAATATACCTTTTTTCGAATCACTTTTCCAATGTTCAGAGGATTTTCGCTAGACCGTGAGTCTTAAGACTTCACTTTTGTAATGTCCAGATTATCTTAATTAGAGCCAGAGGACTTCTGAAGACTTTTTTGAGTTTATAAAAGTAAATTTATCTTTTTACCTTTGTACTTTCCTTCGCCCGTACTACGAGAGGTGCTAATTTCCCATACAGTACGGTTTAGTGGTATACAATCTTCCAATTTTTGAAGGTGTCTAAATAAGTACATATCCATTTTGATAGTTGCTGATATTTTCCCTGAGTCTAAAAACTGTCGATCTTTAGTTTACAAATAGTTTTTTTCACAATACTGCAGCTCAGTGTTTTTTAGGAAGAAATGTAGTTCAGTACCTGCTAAAGACTGGGTTAACGACTCCATTATATAATTTTTTAATGTAGTTAAAAAGCGATGAGTTAGGAGGGTAAGTAGCCGAGGGCTTTGGTGAAACCAAATTTTCAGAACATAGACGCGTACCAACCACGTCTACGTTCTGAAAACGTCGATGAGAGCTGATGAAGGTAACTTTCATCTAAGTTCCTTAAACTTGCTTGAAGATGTCTGGCTGAAATAGATAGCGGGCCTGGACAATTGGTGCGATTGGTCCCATTTCAACCGTCATACAACCTATTTTGTAAGACAAAATGATCTTTAGGTGGTGATCACACAGTGGGAATAAGGACTGATGTTGAACGTATAATTTTTTCTTATCTAAAGTATCAACGAGCTCATTAAAAAGAAGTGAAGGTACCACTTGTATAAGATAGGTGTTTATCATTCGACAAATATTAGCCCGATAACTCGTATGGCGAGTCATCGCTGGGAGTCCAATCCAATCCCACAACCGTCGAGTCTACGTAACAAGAACGGACCTGTTCTCGGACTGTCAACTCGCCTTCGTTTCTCAAAGGTAAATAGCCGTTATCCAACGGTAAATAGATGAGGTGTTTGCGGAGACTTTTATTACATAAGGAGTTTATATTGATTACCGCTTGTAGTTCGTTGTCAAAACAACTATTCCTAAGAAAAGGGAATCTGAACCCATGATCCATCGACTAGTGTTTATGAACTCTGCGCATTTGGATTCCACTCATTCACATTCTGTCTCCAAATCTTCAGCTTTTAATCCAAAACTCAGCATATCAGTAACTAGCCCGTTTCTATACCTTTTTTCCACAGTGTTTACCTTTGCTTGCGAAGCCGGCTGAGACGCCAGCCATCCTTGGGTCCTCAATTCGACCACTTATCCTTTTAGGCAGAAACTATGTCAACGCGTTTGGAAGTCTACACGCCACGCTTCGCTAACTCCCTAAAGTCCCACACTGCCACACAAAGTTGACGTGCCACCAAAATACATCCATACCTACGCTTACAACTTGAAAAACACATTAACTATATTTACCTTACTAATTCGTGGTTTAACCTCCTAAAGGGTGTGGCAGCGTGCGAGTCATATGACACTCACCACCTGACAGCCTGTCCGCCCATCCAACTGCCCTGACGTGATGCTGCCCACACGGCAATGCAAATTACTGGCGTTGCGAGGCCGCCAAGTCAGCGAAGTCAGTGAGCGTTACAAGAGCTCGTCGTTGCCCGTCGACGGTCCGCGTTGCTGGCTGTTGGCAGTTGCAATGACAGAAATGTTGCAAGGTGTAGGAAGCGGCTGATTATTGGCAGTTGCCAGTTGCCGCTTACCGCACGCTCATGGGCCGCATGCAGGTGTACGGCTTGTGGCAGTGCAAAAAGCAGGACTCGTGGCACCGGTGTTGTTGCAGTGCTGCCACGTGGTTGTGGTATTAATGTAACCGACGGCGCGACGCTTTATAGTTATTATTATGGTAGTTGTTATTGTTCTTTGGCTGACTGCCTCATTATTAGCACTTAGTTTGCTGCGTCATATGGACATGGCTTGGAAATGTGACCCGTTAGTGTACAACATGCCTGGCGCCAGTGGCTATTAGCTGACGCATGCCACAATGTGCCGCCTCGACAGTTGCATAAAAAAATTATAAATACATCTCTGCATGTATGTGACTAATGCATAAGAACTACTTATATACGTACTAGTTGCCTATTGGTTGCATGCCACAAATTTCGTGCGCCTAGTCGACACTGTGACCTCCTTGTGCTTGATTTGGCAATTTTGCTAGCTTTTTTGTTGCAAATTTTTGCGTAATTATTTCTGGCAACATAATTTACAGTTGCCTTGATAGTTAGTCACTTATTTGTATTTTTGGTGGTTGACACCCTTGGCCTCTTGAGTTTGGGTAGGCGCAAGTACGTTGTTGCAGTCACCACTACTATCTTCACAGCTCATTTAAAATGCAAAAATAAAGTAAAAATGTTTTCCAAACTCTATTAGCCACTCTAGGAGATACTAAACTGGTCATATATTAACTAGTTTGGAACTACTCCATTTGAGTTAGTTACGGAAGTTTAACCTAATGCTGTGCATGATGTTGAGAGAATATTTCTTACGCTAAAGCTAAGGAAGAGTAAATTTAGAGATTTTATGCATATTAGAGTTGCCACACTTTTAGGGAAATAATTTACTTATTAAAAAGATCTTCTTTTTTACTTGCGCGGACACCGTCTACGTTCTTCATTTCCGCTGTTTGCGGCAATTGGAGATTCCAAGTGTAGCCTGGTCCTTCTCCACAGGGTCTTTCTAACTAAGTTTAGAGCTTCCTCTTCCTTTGATTCCACCGGTGGGTACTTCGTCGAATACTGTCAGAGCTGCAGTGTTTTCAACCATTCGAACGACATGATCTAGCCTGCGTAGCCGCAGTCTCTTCATTCGCTGAACTATGTCAATGCCGTCGTATATCTCTTACAGCTCACAGTTCCATCGACTGCAGTATTCGCCGTTACCAATGCGCAAAGGAACACGAATCTTTCGCAAAACCTTTCTCTCGAAAATTTATAACAGCGACTAATGAGATGTTGTCATCGTCTATGTCTCTGCACCATATAGCAGAATGGGGATGATGAATGACTTGAAGAATTTGGTTTTGGTTCGTCAAGAGAGAACTTTATTTCTCAGTTGCCTAGTCAGTCCAAAGTAGCACCTTTTGGCAAGAGTTATTCTGCGTTGGATTTTGAGGCTAACGTTGTTGTTGCTGGTAATGCTGGTTCCAAGATAGACGAAATTATCTACAACTTCGAAGTTCGGACTGTCAAAAGTGATGTAGGAGCCAAGTCGCTAGTGCGACGACTAATTGTTTGATGACAGAAGATTTTTCGGCTTGGCCTCGTTTACTACCAGACCCTTTTGCTTCGCTTCTTTGTCCAACCTGAAGAAAACGGAACTAACGGCGCGGTTGTTATGGCCAATGATATCGATGTCATCGGCGTATGACAGCCGTTTTATACTCTTGTAGAAGATTATACCTTTTCTATTCAGCTCTGCAACTCGAATTATTTTCTCCAGAAGTGTAGTGAAAAAGTCGCACTGTAGGGAGTCGCCTTGTCTGAAACCTCGTTTGGTAGCGAACGTTGCGGAGAGGTCCCTCTCGATCCTGACGGAGCTTTTGGTATTGCTCAACGTCAGTTTGCACAGCCGTATTAGCTTTGCGGTGATACCAAATTCAGACATCGCGGCATAAAAGCAGCTCTTTTCGTGCTGTCGAAAGCAACTTTGAAATCGACGAAGGGGTGGTGTTTTTCGATCTTCCTTTCACGGTTCTTTTCCAAGATGGGACGCATGGTGAATATCTGGTCAGTTGTTGATTTTCCAGGTCAAACAGTTTGTTGACGGTGGGCTTCAATCTTTCGCACAGTACGCTCGATAGAACCTTATCCCTCATTTTATGGATTGCGCAAAGCATACCATCAATCGCCTTAAATTCCAATCGTCCGACCATATTCTACAAAAAAGCTGATGCATGCTTCTTATCATTTCGTCGCCGCCGTATTTCAATAGTTGTTCTTCAGGCGGGCAATTGCTATTCGAACTTCTTCATGGTCGGGCAATGGAACGTCTGCTGCATCGTCATCGACTGAAGAATCGGGTTCGCCTTCTATTGGTGTTATATTTTCACTGGCATTCAGCAAGCTGGAGAAGTGTTCCCTCCATAATTGCAGTATGATTTGGGTATCAGTCAAAAGATAACCTCGGGGGTTTTCCCCCATCTTTTAGTAGAATTTTCAAGTATTACTCCTGTCCGCCATTTCACGCATTTCGGCCTCTCTTTTTGTTATGTCTGTACGTACATATATATGTACTTATGTATGTATGTATATACTGAACAAAAATTACTTTTTGACTATTGGATCCACAACAATTATCAGAAAAAAATTTTTAGGCTGAATAAAATGCTTAACAATTTCTAATGTATGTATAGTATTTGTACATACATATGTATATTTCTCGATGATTTAATATCAACATTTCATAGCTAAAATTCAATTATGCATATGTACATATGTATGTATGTATATGTTTTTATATTTAAACTTTTTGTTTTGAGAAATCGAAAAAATAAAATCAATAAAATGCGGAAACTCTTGATAATTTGCGTTGTTTGTAAACACGAAAATTACTGTAAATAAACAAACTGACTGAATAAATTTGTATATACTATATGTATGTATGTATGTATACCCTAAAGCTGAATTTAGTATACTTATTTGAACAGAAAAAATAAAAACAAACAATAATGACCTAATTGACTCACTAAATATTAACAAAATGGTAAAATATAAATATATATTTACATACATACATATGTACATACATACGTGCATGAGAAAGTAGAACTACATACATATGTACATAGGAACATATCAATATTTGCTATTAGTTGCTGAAGATACAATAATCTTACAACAATCATTGCAGCGTATTTGTTATTGTGGCCTTTGGCCTGTGTTACATCAGTCAAATGTATTGTAAATATGTATTTATACATGGATACACACATACATATACAAAACGTTTGCATATATACGCCCAGCCACACTTTGTTTGTGGCTGCTCTTCTTGTTGTTGTCTTCATTAAATGCAATTAAAATTGGTTTTTGTTATTATTGTTGTTGCTTTTCACTTTATTTCGTTGTTTGCTTGATTCATTTCCATTTTTGTTTGTTTTGTTTTGATCGTTTTGTACTTCGCCGCCACCTTGAGCTGACTGTTTGTAAACAAAACGACGCAAAACGGAATGACAAAATCGACGAAACCGAAAGCTATAAACAAAGAAGGCAAGAAAAAAAGCACGACAACAAACAAACAAGTTTTTGTTTTTAAAATTCAATGAACTGCCCAAAATGATTTATTTGGACGTCGAAATAAGCGATTTGGAATAATTTGAAATTACCGTACATTTTTATTGCGTTTAATAATTGCTAATTGCCAATTACCGCTTCTGCGCGGGCAAAATTAAAAATTGAAATTTTAACTTATGTATATATGTACATATGTATGTATAAAAAGAAGAAAAAACGTTAAATTCGGTTGCACCGATTCACAGATAAAAAAAATAGTAGTATGTATTACTTTTGGAGACTTGGGCTTCAAGACAAAAAGTCTAACTGCTAACTTTGCCTAAAGTTTTTGAAATGTCCGGATAAACATTTAGAATATGTGTTTTTGTAATTTTGAAGGTTATTTCATAAAGACACCCTCTTAGAAACACTTGTTCCTATTGGCAAAAAACTGAGACAGCCGATTTCCATAAACTTCTCTTGAGGGCAATTTTTCTACAGCAAACTAATTTACCATTGACAAGAATAAGTAGTAATAAATTGGCGACGGGTCTGGACTATAGGTAGATATGTACATACATATGTATAGTATATGGTATACTATAAGAACATCCCAACCAGTTTACACAATTTCTGGCGAGTCAAGTTAAACCGTCACAAATCCTCTTCTTTAGGCCAAACCAGTCCGTTTCTGACCGATTTCTTTCTCCCGACGGTCCAATTATTAACGGTTTAGGTCTCAAAGTTTTTGGGCAGGGTAGCAACTCATAAAATATGGCACTCTGCTAATATCACCAAATGCATAGCTAACCCTTTCTGACCGTCAATCCTGGCTTAGCCGGCACTAACGGCTTACCACAATTCGACCAAGATCGTTTTCGTTTGACGTTGTCATAAGTTGGATTACGATCAGACTCAACGATTTCCATTATTTTATCGATATTTTCGGCCTTCGCGGGCCATCTTTGATATCAAAATCAACGGCACTGAGTCGTTGAGCATAAAATTTAGTTGTATCTTTTTGAAAAAAAAAGAATATGTAATTCAGATGCTACTTTTTAGATTGTCGCTCTCATTTCTATAGATACCTGGACTGTACCAGTTCTAAGCGGCCAAGATTCTTCAATTACCCATAAGTTAAAAGAAACGCCAATCAAGGTATTTCTAGTTTCCATTACGAAAGCTGATAGACCATTGGTATTCAGGAGTTTGAAAGTTTAGTTGCCAGTGGCGACTTTGTACCGCGGTACATGATCCGTTCAGAGTTATTATATTTAAGAATAAATGTCTATTCATAAAACCTGAGCTATAAAGTTGCATGAGGGTTAGTTGGTTAATTTTCATAAACTTTTTACTCTTGAAGTTTCCATTTAAGGTTATTATTGAAGGTAAATTATTAATTTGGACCTCGTTAGACCACTGGGTTTCTACTTAGTCAAAATGTTCGGAAATTAAACCTTATGATGGGTTATATAAAGGTCGTACGTGATGCTGTCGTTATAATGAGAGTTTATTGAATATCAATGTAGTATCAGAGAGAGTCTCTACAATCGAAAAGGCAAGAGTTTTAATCAGTATTGATACAAATCCTGCTAATACCATATCAGCGATTCAGTTCTAAGAGATCTATGAAATGATATTCAATAGAATAAATGGAGTTTCTTCTTTGAACCAAACACTTAAGTCCAAAGTAAAAATTGTAAGTAAGGCGCAAAATATTTGATAATTCCTCAATAATTACTTTGTCGCCTTCAAAGTAATCCCCACCAGATGTAATAAACTTATGTCAACGGTTTTTCCAGTCCTCGAAACACTTTTCATAAGCACTTTTAAGGATGGCCTTCAGCTCCTTCGGTGAATTTTGTTTTATCTCTTCAATCGACTGAAAACGGGTTCCACGGGGTGGCAATTTCAATTTAAGGAACAAGAAAAAGTCATACGGAGCCAAATCTGATGAATCCCGTGGTTGATCGATGGTATTCAATGCGTTTTTGGCCTTAAATTCGGTCACAATCATGGCTTGTTGCGATGGTGCATTATCATCTTGTAAAATCCATAAATTGTTCTTCCACAATTCCGGCCGTTTTTGACGGATGTTCTCACGCAAACGCCTCAAACGTCCAAATAAAACTTCTTATTGACCGTCTGTCTCTCCGGCACAAATTCATGATGCACCAAACCACGAATATCGGAAAAAACAAGCTCGTTTTTCCTCTCCATTCCGGCGACTGTTGACTTGTTTGCATGTCAAACTCATAAACCCATGTCTCATCGGCATTTATAATGCTCTTTATGAATGCGGAATTCGCACCATCAAGCATGTCCAAAGAGACTTGTTTACGGTACTCTTCTTGAAAAATACTCAGCTTTAACAGAACGAATCGATCAAGAATCCGTTTCATATACAATATATCCACCAAAAACATTCGAACAGACTCGGTAGAGATGTCGAGCTCCTCTCTTGCCATCGGTCTAAAACTTTATCGACGATTTTCAAGCAGCATATTCTTCATTTTTTTTTAATATTTTCATCAATTGACGAGGTTGAAGGTCCTCCAGAACAAAATTTGAGACAAATGCTTTGTTCGATATTTTAATATACATATGTATGTATGTATTGTAAAAATCGCATGGCACTACTGAGGTGTACCGACTTAAGCATCCATCCGATTGCTTCCACTACAGTTGTGAACGTTCGTTAATCGGAACGAACATAAGTATATATCCGAAGGTGTTTATATTAGCCTTTTTAACGGCTTTATAAGTCGTCCAAGCGAGATCCCTGTTTGGAGCGACCATGTAACCTAGCAATGCAGCCTTTTTCATGCCATAAAAGAATTCATTAAGAATATCTAGTTATGCTACAACAACAACACTAGAAATATGGCAGTAGTTGGATCAACTTATGTTTTGGGAAGGAGATTCAGGAGACACACCGGAAGAACGTGATGGCGCCGTGCAAAGATGAAAGAAAAATTGTTTACCAAAATAATGTAAAATAAAGGATTTTGAAACGTTATAACGGTAAAAAGAGAAATCGATTTTGAAACGGGGTTATATGTACATTTTACCACGCTTAAAAAGCTCATATCAAAGCTCGGTCCCACACTCCCATATACATATGTATGTTTGTATGTATGTATATATGTAGGTCCGTACATACATATATACGTAGGGGTGTACGAATGGCCAAAAATGTGGCGTGGGTACAGGATACAAGCAATAAATCTCCTGTCACCACTACACGCATACATACATACATATGCACGGTATACATATATCTACTAATATGTATATACATACTTATGTACATATACATATATATGTATGTACATACATACATATATCTACACATAATCGGCGCTTGTAAAGCAACGCGGCTCGACGGTCTTATCGCGCTCGCAACCAGGAAACGGTTACGCTAATTCCAACGGCCGTGGCTTTTCCACTTTTGCTCCGCTGTGAAAATCGACTTTTGCATTTGGCGCTCAAATCGATTATTTATGCCTTTCAATCTAGCTAAAACATTACGAAACTATTTATTTATTTGCAAACAAGAGTAAAAGTACAAAGTACATATGTATGTATATAAATATAACGGTAAATATGCCAATGTGTTTAATCACATGTTCGTTGTGTTTGTGTGTCAGCCTGAAATGTTATTTTTTCTGAATTTATGCCTTTTCCAATATGCACACTGTCACTCCTCTGCTATCTACAAACCACATACAACAACAACGTTAACAACAACAACAAAAATACCCGCATTTAAGCCAACCAACTTGAGCCTTCTGCTGCTCAACTCCTTTCTAACGCTTTCGCTTACTATTGTTTCTTTCTTTTTACCGTTATTGGTGTTGTTCCTGTTTTTGTTGTTATTGCTGCCCGCAAAATTTCAACTGACAGCAAAAGCGAAAACACCATATCGAAAATAGCTGCCACTTTGGCACATTTTACGTGATTTATTACCCGACCTGTGAACAGCGAGCGCATTATATTTCTGTTGTTGTTGTTGTTGTTTACCTTGTGGTTGTTGTTGCAGCAGTTGTGCCCAATATTGGCTTAGTGGCTTGCCGGCTGGCTGCCTAGCTGGCCTGGTTGTCTGCTTCGTAAATTTAAATAGCCGACGTTCGTCACTGACCGCCCAACTCTCACGGCTAACCACCCACTCACCAACAACAACAATAATCTAACAACAACAACAACAAAAGCAACATAAAGCGTGGCGAAGCGAAATGTTATGCAAAGAAAGCCGACAAAGTGGGAAGAAATGTTGGCTTGGGTATATACATAAATACATTTCTACATAAGTATATGTATATGTACATACCTAAGTATATATGTATGTACATACTTGAAAATGTACATACATATGTATTTGTATGTACCTGCTTATATAAGTATATTTACACTAGCACCCACAATTTTTTCTCTGCTCACATGACTTACATACAAGTATATGACAGTGTATATATGTAAGTATACAAATAAGTACATAAGTACATACTTATATATATGTATGTACGTATTTCTTATAGTAAATACTTGCAACGTGTGGCGAGTTTCCCCTGCCTGGTTAATGCTACCTATTTGCATAGCGGTTAATGCATGCGGTAAATGTCAGGTATCATTAATAAAAATGGGCCGAGCTTCGTGGGCGGTTAAGTCGCAATCGAAAGTGACGAAGGCGCATTTCCATATCACTCTGCGGCGGAGGAAGATTGCTAAGCAAATATGTGGTAACTTACATTAATATAAATTGTTAACTGTATTAGGCATGTCTGCTACTAAGGTGGGTGCATTAATTATTATGACAGAAGGTAAGAGGCGTTACTTCTTTGATAGAGAATGATATAGGTGACCAGTCTAAATAGTTATTTGAAAACACTTCCGACTTCAGAAAATGTAGATTCGGATTTTATATTGCACTCAGCAGTGGCTGGTGGAAGATATGAGAATTATTTATACAAGGAAAAATTTAGGAGAGGTCCGAGATTTTCAAAAGACCAGCTGTGTTTTAGTTCGT
Source organism: Bactrocera neohumeralis (assembly GCF_024586455.1). NCBI lineage: Eukaryota > Metazoa > Arthropoda > Insecta > Diptera > Tephritidae > Bactrocera > Bactrocera neohumeralis. The sequence goes on from NC_065923.1 coordinate 28,651,404, forward strand.
GTGTGTTGGGTAACACAAGAGTTGGTTGGTAGGACAGTAAAGACTGATACAATTTGAGCCCTAGAAAGCTTTCTACATCAAAATGATATATTCTTCTTTATCGGCGTAGACAACGCTTATGCGGTTATAGCCGAGTTAGCGAGCCAGTCGTTCTTCCTCTTCACGATTTGGCGCCAATTGGAGATTCCAAGTGTAGCCTGGTTTTCCGAATGGAGTGAAGGTCTCTTCCCCTGTTTCCTTCGGCGGGTACCGTGTCGAATACTCTCAAAGCTGGAGTGTTTTCATCCATTCAGACGACATTCACTGAACTACGTCAATTTCGTCGTATATAACGTCCAGCTCATCGTCCCATCGACTAGGGTATTCGCCGTTGCCATTGTGCAAAGGACGGAGCATAAATCCTCCGCAGCACTTTCCCAACGAAACTTGTCGGTATGTTGAGTGACTTGCAGAGTTTGGTATTTGTTCGTCAAGAGGTCTTTAATTTTCATTTGGCTATTCAGTCTAAAGTAGCACCTATTGGCATGAGCGATTCTGCGCTGGATTTCAAAGCTGATATTTTTGTTGGCGTTGATGTTGGCTCCAAGATAGACGAAGTTATCGACGACTTCGAAGTTATGACTGTCAACAATGACATTTGTTTGATGACAGAAGATATTTTGTCTTGCCTTCGTTCAAAACGATTTACACACAGGAAATGACATACGCCCATCCTACTTACCTCGTACATATATCTGGATCCAAATTAAAACGAAGCGGACAAAAGTAACAATTATTACGGAGTCTCTCGCGGTGTCCATGAGGAACTTAATTAATTTATTGATCAAAAGTGACCGCTTCTGGGCGATTGCTTCCTTCAAAGAGTCCAATTGTTGACAGTACCGGTTCGAATTTAGAGAGAAGCAACTCGGAGCAGACGATTTACTGCCAATCCCAAAACTTCACTTTCAATACTTGCTTGTTCACAGTTTGCCCTCGATCACCGCGATTCCTCCAAGACCGTTTTCTCTTGGCGTTATCATAAATGATATTTTTTTCATCACTAGTAACTATCTCCACAGAAATGGTTCGATTTTGTTTCAATTCGGTAGCCATTTGCAGTTGGTAACCCGAAGAGGTTTAATTACATTAACTCGAGTCGTATAGGCGGGCTCCTATTTGTGTCCAGCTTTACTTAAATGGGTCGAAGCGGCTTTCCTGTGATTTGTTTGGCTTTTGAGTAATCAAGACAGTGCTCACATGGCAGTCGGTCGAGACGATTTTAATTATTTTATCGATATTTTTGGCTGTTGGCCTTTCAAAGAGTGCTACATAATTGACATTAAAATTATCGGCACGGAAACTATGAAATCTTAATACGAAACCTTAGCTTTTGTAGATCATAAAACGTAGGTAGAGCTTTTTTAGGAGACGGAGAATTCGAAAGCATTTTATTGAAGAAATATAAGTAAATAGATTTCTGTTCAAATTCATTACTTCAAGATTTCCAGAATGAATTTAACTCAGAGCTGCAATCGTGGGAAGCAATTTCCTTCACCAATGGCTCGATAATAGTGTCGAGACTAAGATATTATTCGTGAGGCTTAGCATTTCCATATCTATTAGTTGTGTAAAACCTGCATGAAATGCAAGGCCGAAAGGTCGAACGTTCATTAGTCCTGTTAAATATTTGTGAAAGGATTCAAAGAGGAAATGTAGGCAAAAACAGCGTGTCATTGGCTTCTTAAAATGTGACTTTCAAAAATTTTGATTGAAAGATTATTCGGAATTACAATAACAATAAAGATTTCCGAACATAGAAATGGCAGCGTAAAAATAACGAGAAAGCCGAGGAAATGTGCCAGACCAGACAGTACTTTATCAGCTTTAAACATTCTTTTCTAAAAACACTTTTTATTTTGAGTTTTGACACGATTCTGATAAAACTACGAAATATATTCGAAATCTGTAAACACAGCTATTTATTTATTTATTTATTTTTTTTTTTTATAGTTGAGGGAAGCATCGTGCGGACTGACGGACGCCTAATTTGTTCAAAAAGTCTCAGTTGTGTCATTATGGATGCTGACGCTTCGCTGACAGTTTTCCATTTATCAGTCGACTGACACATGAGTGTCGTTAAATTATTGACTGTAAAACTACCACCGAGTGTGGTTTTTAGCTTTTCCCTTGTATTCGAAAATCGAGGGCAATAAAATAGTACATGTTCCGAGTCTTCTATATACTCTGTACACGTCGGACAGTTCGGACTAATGTCATTGTGGAATCTGAAAAGGTAGCTTCTAAAGCATCCTTGTCCACTAAGTATTTGGGTCAGATGGAAATCTAGATCCCCATGTCGCCTCTCTATCCACGAGTGGATGTCCGGTATAAGTCGATGAGTCCAGCGCCCTTTGGTTGAGGAATTCCACCGCTCCTGCCACATTTTAGTGCTCTTGTTTCTCTCCTCTGTCCTTGCCAATTCTGTTTTAGGCGTTGAAAGCTGATATAAACGCTCGAGTTCATCTCCCTGGATGTCAATGGGCGGCATGCTGGCTAATACTTCAGCAGCGTCGGTTGATATAGTCCGGAAAGCACTTATTACCCGAATTGCAGAAAGCCTACTGACTGTAATTATTTGTTTAGCATACGATTTTATATCCATTGCCTGTATCCATACTGGTGCCGCATAAAGTATTACGGAACTCATTGCTTTCGCTATTAAGAATCGCCGGCTGGAACGCACACAGCCTCTATTGGTCATCATTCTTGATAGGGCATATTACATTTTTCCAGGTGTTCTTTAAATATTAATTTGGAATCCAATATTACTCCCAGATACTTCAGTTGCGGCTGCGAAGTAATCTCGCATTCCCCTATGGTGAGCTCTATTCGTTCTTCTTCCTAGTGCTTATGAGTAAAACTTCTGTTTTTTCCTCCGCCAGTTTCAGACTCACAGAAGAGAACCATTGACGTAGGCCATTTAAGCACTCGTTACATTTATTTTTCAGGTCGGCTAATTGTTTGGCCACTGCTACGACCATGAGATCATCCGCATACTACTAGTTTAACGTCTGCTGGTTGCTGTCTTCTTAGCACCCCGTCATACATAAGGTTCCATAATAGTGGGCGTAACCCTGACCCTTGGGGTACTCCACTCGAGATAGAGTAGCTCTTGGTGCCTTCGTCCGTATCAAAATTTAGCCTTCTGTTTTTAAAATAGCTCATTATTATGTTTATGAGGTATTCCGGGGCCCGTATTTCATCCAGGGCTTTTTATCGGTCAGTCTGTATATGCGAGAACTACTCTCTCAGTTTTGAGATATCGATCTGAAATTTTATTCACGTCCTTTTCTCAATAAGAATCTGCGCATTTGTAGGAACCGCCGATATCAAACCACTATAACAAACTGAACTATCTGAATCAAGTGATTATTTAAAAACTTTTGTATTTGTATAATCTTCACGAAATTTGGCTAAGGTATGTAGTTATCTAACACAATGGTGCGATCTTCGAATACGAACTGATTTATCGAAATCAAGTTATTCGGTGTTAAGGTAGGTTAGGTAAGATGACTGCTCTAGAGAGATCGCACATGGTATGCTAGATGTAGTCCTTTGTGAAGCCCTAGAAAAGAAAAACTCCTACTATATCAAAACACTTAGAGGCCAATACAAATTTGCACAGGCGTTTAATTTCCATTACCGCCAGATCGGTGGGATGTCCGAAGGTATGCGCTCCCAAATATCTAAGTTTTGACCTTCCAAACGCGGGACAGGCAAGAAGGAAATGTTGAGTGGTTTCAACCTCATCTTCTTCCGTACAGCTTTTGCAGATGGGGTCCAGTAAGATTCCCAGCCTTACAGCGTGGACGTCCATATAGAATTGCCTATTAAAAGATCCACAACTAGGAAGAGGCTAGTTTTCCTGAGGGCAAAAATATCACTAGATCTGTTGCAATTGCTCTTGGGCCCAAAGGATTATGCGACAGCGCATGTAGCAATGGTGTACCAGCGCCGGCCCAGCTTCCGCGAAGCTCATCTGTGTAGTACACAAGAAGATATGGGAGCACCGATCTGCCCCCATTCTACCGATCTGCCCCCATTCTACCGATAGCGGTTTTAGGCTGCCTTTCCTTGCTAACTCATCAACTTTACAATTTCCAGCGATTCCGTTGTGGCCTAGCACCTTTACCAGTCTTATCAAAAATACACTCGGTGGTACTGATAACGAGGTTAGGCACTCCTTGGCCAATCCTAAATGCACTTTTAATGAGTTCAAGGCTTGTATCGCCGCCAGTATTTTTTTGGCGATTCCATTGTCCAAGTGATCCAGTATGAAGTCAAACTGTGTGAGGACTTCCGAGTGTTGAGACGCAAGTTCTTTTAGGAACCCAAATTATCCGAGTCTGATAGTGTACCACATATGTTGAACGCTCTCGAGATTCTTTGCAAGTGTGGTCTTTTCTAGAGCCCTACACCACATAAAGACTCCATAGAACATAATGTGCTCGACTATGGTGTCGTAGAGCCAGAGGACCGCTTTCGGTGAGAGACCCAACTTTTTGCCAATAGCTCCTCTACAACCTTACAAGGCAATCGATGCCTTTTTGCTCTGTCTTCGATATTCGGCTTCCATGAAACCTTTCTATCCAAGATAAGCCCAAGATATTTCAATGTATGCGCCGGTTGCAGGCAGGATGCCTCCCATTTGCGACAGTGGTGCGACCGGGATCTTGTAACTTCTAGTAAAAAAAACCATCTCAAGTATTCGAAAAACGGCGGAATAAGCGAAAAATCAAAAGTAGACCCGAAATTCGAGCGCGAAGATAGACGACCGAACTGCGTAAAAGTTTTAAATAATTTTGCAGAATATGATTACGTTCAATAGGGTCTATTTATTTACTAGAACTTGATCGAAAATAATAAAATTTGGCTGTCAAAAAAAAAACGAATTTTTGGAACCATTTTTTTACGGTTTTTGAAACCCTAACAATTCTGCGTGTTCATTGGTCTAACTAGGTCTTGCTTGCCTTCTGAGCTCGTTGTAATGTACTTGTCAGTAAGTATAGTCAGCGCTAATTACGTTTTAGTTATAGAACAATTTTAGATTCCAATGAACAGGTGTGTTTCGTTCGGATAATTTTCCGTTTTTTACAACAACATTCTAACTAACAAAACACATTTACCAATAAAATTAGATCAGCTTACTTAATTCGTAATAAATAGATGATATACATACATATGTATGTACACATACATATGTACATTTATATGTATGTAGATATATAGATAAATGTGTGTTTGCGTAGTTATTGCTTCGTGTAATTCAGCAATTAATTATGTAATCCATTACAAGCTGATCGCTATAACATTTCATTTCGCAATAACAAGTAAACACAGTAACGCCACAGTTGTGTTACACAATGGCAATAATAACAAGCTGCGCTGCAAGATCCAGTTTCCAGGTGTTTAAGCGCTAAATGCACACCGCCACACACAGACACACACACACATGCAGCTAAAACGACTTAATAAATTAGTCGAGTTTATAAGTTACTTGGGTCCATTAAAAGGTAGTGCATAATTATACATAAATATACACATACATAAGTACATACATATGTACATATACATGTATGTATGTGTTTGTGTGCTGTAAACAGCATTGTAATAATAACAAAGAACTCTCTTAGAAATCTCTTAGACAAGCTTTTGTTGTGGCACGTCGCGCAGTTGGGCAGTCGAGGGTGCGTCTCGTGTTCAAAGTCGAAAGCCAAACACAATAATGTTTTCGTCTATAAATAATCTGCTATATAAATATCACGCAGCGATCGATTGGGGGGCCAATGATCAGCGCAGAAGAAGAAGAAGCAAAAGCATAAGCACAAAACAGTTTGGCCGTGTGTAGAAGGAAGCGAATACAAATAGTGTTTATTTATAGATGCGGCGGAACGTAAATAGCGAGACCAAAACAGTGCAATGTGACTTATGTAGGTACATATGTATGTATGTATGTATGTATAAACAGTTAGAAATTTAAATACATACATATGCGCATATAAATATACTTACAAACAAGTCTAACGTACATGTGGGAGCGCCAATGTACCTAAAATATAGCATATAGGATCGAGGCATTCCTTCGGATCGAACTTTGCGTACATATGTATGTATGTATGTATATTCATTACATGCTATTTCAACGTTGGTTAAAACTGTCTATTCTAAGGGTTTGCCGGGAAAGTTGAATAGTTGAAACAATCGTTAAACAATCGTTACTTTAAAAACTTTCAAAATAGGCTCCTTCTGCGTCGATGCAGTACTGCCAGCGCGATTTCCAAGCATTGAAGGCGTCACGAAAGGCATTCTCCGGAATAGCCTCGAAAGCCGAGGTGCATGCTGCTTGAATCCGCTCTGTCATCTCAAAAGAAAAGTAAGATTGCCTGTTTGTCTCGGGATCATACTCAGGGATCTATGATCCAGTCACCTGTGATAACGTTATTCAAATATTGGGAATCACTTTTACACATGTTCAAATTTTTTGGCACACTTCCACACGCCGCAATTTCGTGTCGCCAGTGAGCCTTTTAGGACCATCTTCGCACACACCTTGCGTATGATCAAGTGCTCCGACACAATGTCATAAACCACAGATTTTGATAAATTTAACATCTGGGGAATTAAACAGATATTTAGTCGACGGTCTGAGTTCAAAACTTTGCGCACACGAGTCACATTGTCGGTGTTTATCGAAGTCGCAGGTCTCTCAGCACGGTTTTCATCAACGTCCTTTTTCCGGCCCTTCAAAAAGGCCCGGCGCCACGTAAACACACCACTTCTTGCTAAAGCAACACCTAGGTAAGCCTGCTTGATCATATCAAACGTCTCTGCCGCAGATTTACAGAGTTTCACGCAGAATTCAGTCGCGGACCTCTGCTCCAACGAACGTCGCGCGAAAATTTTTGACTCTCCAAGTGCTCGGAGACCACTGATCAGCCGCTAGTTCGTTAGCTAGGAACGCCCTCTACCGAATTCAGTCGATGAGCGCACGCTCCGAAGTACAGTCGCAGCGGAAGAATATCAGTCCTATTACTTTCAGAACGGTATCTTAAAAACTGAAAGACTAGTTCGCGTATATACAGAAAGACCGTCTGCTTAATACCCTTCGTTGCCGACTTAATAGATCCTGTTCGGGTTTTAAAAATGTCCGCTAAAAAACCCTAAAGTTAAATTAGCTAGCCTTTATATTTGCCTTCAACTTTTTTGGAAATATTTCTCCAGGTTAGACTGCGTCGACTACGTTGTGAATTTCAATCGAAAGCATTTCGGGTGATTGTGTCTGGAACTTACCTCAGATCATGTTTCACCAGCCCCATTTCCTAAGAGAATTTCGTCCAATAGAGGTGTTTGATTTCTTACGACTATACGTCGGTGCTATTGACCAGAAGCAAATTATTAATATACTCTAATATACAGTTCGATATCTTAGAAGAATTATAAGGTATTTTGTATTAATTTTCTGGTATGAGAAAGCCAGTCCATTGCCCTTTCTTCTTTCTTTTAAGAATTCAGAAATTTTATTCTTTTAAAAATTTTGTGAAACTCTTATGACAGAAGCCAATAAGAATCGTCCTTGCATTTCTGAGGCCGACGGGTTATTGCGCTACTTAAATACTCTGAAGTGTCCGTCGTAAATACTCTCATAAATCGTCAAAACACATTAAACCAATGACACATTTTTTGAAACGACTAATAATTATCAATTTCGACTATTTGCCCAGGTTCGCCGAAGATATGACTGCCGAGGTGTCTCAATCTAAATCTTGCAAAAGTCGGACTATGTATTTCCACTTCACTTTAATCCATAAAACTTTGTCATAGTAAGTCCGGCAAGGTTTTTAGCTCTGCCGCATGTAAGTACGTCTAATGAAAAATGTCCAGTAAAGATTCTTTCAATTGCAGCAAGATGAACCTTGCTGAGATCAAGTGGTTCCGTGGATCACCTGCATTCTACTCTTAAGCCATAAGAGTCTCAGAGTCGCACGGAACCTAGTCGGCAAACTCTAGTAAAGCCCATTGGTTCAGCGATAGAGGGACAACTCGTTCCAACTTCATGTTTCCCATTTTCTAGCGATTGCGCTGTAATCAAGCACCCAAACGATTCCGAAAGCGAAGCAGCTTTTTAATCTCCAGCACAAGGAATTTTAGATATGTGGGATCCCATTATATAGAGACAGCGTAGGTGAAATTAAGAGCCAATTGGAAAATGCATGACAGCATAATTTCTTATAAATTTTTGAAAACTCTGAATTCCCCAGAAAGATTAACTCTTACTTTGGAGCTATTATTCGGTCATAGCTGTTTTAACAAAAAAGACATTATAGAAAACTAAAACTGTACTGCTGACGCATCTGGGAAGAACTGACGATGCAAGTTACATGTTTTCGGTATATTTCTGTTCTATCAAAAAATGGTTACATACTGGCAGAAAAGGTTCTTATATGGGAGGAAGTGCCTACCAGTGAATATATGTACATATGTATGTAGGCAGTACTGTACTTCTGTTTATTATTGAGGAAAGACAGGAAACGATTACTAGATGTTCGAGGAAGAAGCGAGCTCTGGATCTCGTTAGTACTATGTAAAGCGCGCGAAGTAATGTGAAAATGGTACACAGTAGAGAGAAAGACAATCGGAAGGGCCTTTGAGCCTAAATATTAAGAATTTATTTTATTATATTAGCTTATCATAAATCTATATACATATGTATACATATGTACTTATATCCAGATATGTATGCTAGAGAGTTAGTCAAAACTTTAAGTAAAAAAAAAAACATATTTACATACATATGTACATATGTAAGTATTTACATATGTTGTTGTGGGTTCAGTGCGATCTACAAAGAAATGCTTACAAATGCTTATTAATAAGAAATCTGCGGGCAAATATTACTGTGAACAAGTTTACTCAGGCGAGTACACATCTACATAAAAATACATACATATATACATACATACATATGTATGTATGTATGTACATTCATACACATGGCGTATAGATTAATATTAATTTTAGTTGGATTGTTCATTATTCCGTTGAAATTTTAAATATGATTTCGCAGTCAACTTTGGTTCAGTATAAATAATTTGATAAAGTATGGCTATTCATTATAACATAATAATTACTGGAATGGAATGGGGTGAATGCAAATTGCGAGGCGTATTAAAATTAAATACAAATTCTCTGAAAAAATATCTGTATGTATGTACATACATACATACATACATAATAATGATAACAGCGGCTGAAAGTGAATGCTTTAGCTAATGTTATTATAAATCTGAAAATTCTCGAAAATGATAGAGCTCCCTAACCGAAAAATTCCCTAATATTAGAGAACACAGAAAACGCACAAATTTCTTTAGGCCTATGGAAATTATATCTCTAGAAATTGTTTATGATATACATTAGGGTGATTCAAAAAAAAATTTTTTTTTTTCGTTTGGTACTCGGAAAAATAGGTTCCTAGACACCTCTACGAAAGCCTCTCCAAGCATGAGTTCTTAATTGCAACGGGAAGGTCCTCCTACATATGTATGTACATACAGTTTTCTATTTTTTCCTATTATCAGATAGAAAAATTTATATCTCGCTTCCAATAACTTGAAAAAATATCTTGATCCTTAGATTTTGTAGGAAATTGAATGCTCTACAAAAAAGGTCTCCACGATTTTTTCGTAAACCCAACCGTTTAAAAGATATTAACAGTTAAAGTTTGATTATTTTTGGGGAAATTTTTTATTTCTTATGAATTTTATGTCATCTAACAAACAGTCGTCGCATTCGCGAATTGGCTCGCATGTTGCTGTTCCAAACAAATATTGAGAAATAATTAAATTAGAAATCCGCGAAGTTTTGAAAAATTAACTTCTTTAACCCATCATGTAACAATGCAACCTGAAAGACTTGGTTTTACAAATCTAAGTAGCAACATTAACCGAGTGTTTTCAGTATCAGTAATAGCCCAATATTAAGTCTTTCTCTCATACCAAGTGTATTGAGATCCCTTATTAAAAAGTAAGGAAGAATCATCGATAGATTGTAAGCTGCTTTGTCAGAACTAACTCCGAAGACCTAAATGAAGTAAGAAGTACTTGTATAAGGCTTTTTTGTTCGTTTTTTTTTGTTAGATTGCTATGACTGTCAGTGACATCTGTACCAAATGTCAAATCAAAATAATCATTGGTATTTAGTATATGCTTGGCTTTCTGAAGTACATAAAGTTCATTCGGCGATTTTTACGAAGAGTGAAATTATTCAACAAAGAAGTTCCATTAAATTTTGTTTGCGGTGTCAAGTATCTGATGTCGAAACGTTCAGAATGTTGGAAAGGCCTTCGGTGATAATTGTTTGTCGCGGCAAATCTCTTTGATTGGTACAAATTACAAAAATAGTAAGATAACGCGTTAACCACGAGCCACGTCCTGGACGGTCATCAATATCAACTCATGATCAACACCTCAATAAAATAAAGGAATTGGTGCTTGAAACGATTAACAGTCAGAGATCTTACCGGCAACTTTGAAATGTCGGAAAGATCAGTGAAAACCATTTTGAAAGATCATGTTGGCCTAAGAATAGGGAAAGCACGCTTGATTCCAAATTCACTAATTTTTTTCGAAAAACAGCGTCACCTTAACGTCTGTGAAACAATGCTTTTGGACTAATAGAATGTCAACGTATTGTTACTAGTGATGAGTCTTGGATCTATGCTTTCGATCCGGAAACAGACGATCAATCGGCCGAATATCGCGGCAAAGGTGAGCCGCAGCCGAAAAAACGACGTCAAAGTAGATCAAAAATCAAGTTTATGTTCACAGTTTTCCTCAATTGTCGAGTTGTGGTACACTCCGAATTTCTTCCGACCGTTCAAACTAACAACAAGGAATACTATTTGAGTATTATGCCTCGTTTGCGCGAAGCTATTCGTAAAAAGAGACCGGAATTATGGGCCGTCAAGTCTTGCTTTTTGCTTCACGATAATTGCACCGTAGCACACTGCATTCATTCCTGGTGAATTTTTCGCCAATGGAACAAAAACACATTCGAATGTGACTTTTTCAGCAATATTTGGAGCGTTTTAAAAAGGATAAAGTGGATTTTGTGCATCGATTCATACTATGGATGATACTTGGGTCTATCACCATGAGCCTAAACTAAAACAAGAGGCTAAAGGGTGGTGTGAACCTGGTTGTTCGGTTTCGAAAGGAATTCGTGTCCGGAAATCGGCCAAGAAGGTTATGGCATAAGTTTTTTGGAATGCGAGAGGAATTTTGTTTGTGGATTACTTGCAAACTGATAAAACAATTAATTCTGAATTTTATTGCAACCTTTTGGATCAGTTGAAGGAAAAAATTCGTGAAAAAAGACCCGGTTTGCAGAAGAAAAAAATCCTGTTTCATCAGGGCAATGCACCGTGTCACAAGAGCATTTTGACAATGGCTAAAATCCATAAATTAAAGTTCGAATTGTTGCAGCATCCACCGTATTCACCAGATTTAGCTCTCAGCGACTTCCATTTGTTTTCACAACTCAAAAATTGTATGCGTGGCAAGCGTTCTTTAACCAAATGAAGAGGTCATAACGGCTGTTGAAGGGTATTTTGCAGACCTTCCGGATTCTCACTTCAGGGATGGGATCCACAGATTGGAGGATCGTTGGAGCAAGTGAAATAATGTTCAGGGAGATTGTACTAAATAATAAAGTGTATTTTGAATCATAAAATCGTGTTTTTCTTATCAAACGACAAAACTTATTGAACAACCTGGTATCGTGCCGCAACCACCATATGCGCCTGATTTAGCTCCGTGTGACTTTTGGCTATTCAGCAAACTCAAACGACCGCTCCGGAGAAGACGTTTTGAGTCAATTGAAGACATCGGATGTGAATTGCTAAGCGCATTGAAGGCTATTCCGGAAATTGACTTTAACAACTACTTCGAGAATTGGAAAAACCGTTGGCACAAGTGTATTGTGGTCAAGGGTGGTTACTGTGAGGAGGATGGTATAGATTTTGGGGAATAAGTTAAGAATTTTAAAATTATGAAAAAAGTCTTACGATTTGTTGTTCATAGTAGTACATTTAGATATAGATTTTATAGGATCTTCAACTTTTCCTTCTGGCTGTTACAAACATCGGGGAAAACCCTGTTCAGGGTATAAAATGTAAGCATGGAGAAATATATATGCCGTAATTTTGAAATAAAATTAGCTAAAATTGCTAAGCACCGTTTGTTTATATTAATCAATATTAGTATGGACTAGAATTATATAATTTATTTTAGTATGAAAATAAGCAATATATTAGCATTTAATTTTTTTACAAAAATATCTACAACCATTATTACATACTAGAGTATGCACAATCACCAGCTAAGTGGATATGATATGATAAATTACATAAACAGTGCTTAATGCGTATTTAAATACACAACAGGTTGTTAATGGGTTAATCGCGGGTGCGGAAAATCTCATCGCCGTCTTCGATTCAAGGCAATCGCGATTTGTGCGCCGATAAATTATGAAAACGAGACTTTCAAAAATAAACAGCAACTAACAAATAGACATACATACATATTTGTATGCAAATACACCCAAGTTAATATATGTGTATGTATGTATGTATGTATGTATGTATATATTTAAATACAATTATTATATTATATTAGTATGAATAATAATTTAGTTATTTATAAAAATGCCTTTGTCTCTATAGTTAGCAAATATACTCTTGTGTTCAGTTTCCTTTGAAGTCGAAAATACTTTTCAATAAATTAGTAGGAAATTAATTGCGTAAAATTATAAATTTGTGAATGGCCGATTTGTCAGTGCCAAAGGCATAAATAAGACAATAATTTGACTACATATCAACACAAATATATTTACACATAAATACTCATATATGTATATGTATGTTTGTACGTTAATAGTTTTGTGTGTATATTTTTATTTATGAGTTCATGGTTGCTTTTTGTGTCTCGCGGGCAAATCATAGAAAAATATGTTCTCTTAATTGAGCTGGGCATTACATATACATACATACGAGTACGCATCTAAACATACATGTATGTATGTTTGTATGTATGTACATATGTAAGTCCATTCATCTGACAGCTACACTCGTGTGAATTTCTAATTTCTTGTCTTTGTTTTGTCTATTAGCTTCGTGGAGAAAGCAACCCAATTAAATAATTAATTAATAATATTTATGAAGTTTTCATTTAAGAAGATGAGCTAATAAATTGTTGGCAATTTTAGCGCAGACAGCCGAGTTTTTAGAGTTGCCACCTGCAAAAAAAAATAAAACAAAAAAATATTATAAAAAACATAGTTTAGTTTGAAAGCAAGGAAAAATATATGTATGTATGTATATATGTATTTAGTTCATTATTTGTATAGAGTTGCCACCTGAAAAAAATAAAATAATTTTTTTTTTTTCAAAAACACAATTTTGATTGTAAGCAAGGAACAAATATGTGTATAATTTCCCCATTTTTTTGTATAGTGTTGCCACCTGTAAAAAAATAAAATAAAGTAATATTTTGAAACACGTAATTGCGATTGTAAGAAAGGAACAAATATGTATATTTGGCTCAAAATTTTATATACAGCTGCCACCTCTAAAAAATTAATTTAAAGAAAAAGCAAAAACAAACAAATTCGGAATTACTCATTTTCGTAAAGACTTGCCAGCCATAATCAGTTATTATAAATTGATATCTAATAAAATTTTGAACAAAATTATTGGTATTATTAGCGATACACAAATAAATATTTACATATTAATTTTTTATATAAAGAGTTGCCACCTATACATAATAGTAATTATAATAAAATTTTTGAAAAAAAATGTTTTCTCAGCTGGCCAAAAAAATATTACCTTTTTTCATATAGAGTTGCCATGCCTATAAAAAGTTTAATTGAAAAACATTTTGAAAAAAAAAAAATATGAAAAAAACTTGGTATTGTAAATGAGAAATATTTGGTTCATAATTTTGTTTTCAATGGTGTTGCCAGCAATAAAAATTTAATAAAATAGTTTAGTTTTGTTTTTTGGGAAAAATTATTTTAAGCTATTGTGGCTCACTTATTTCTTTACATAGAGTTGCCACCTGTAAAAAAATAATTAAAGTAATACTTTTGATAAAATTATGTTGCTAGCAAAAAACCAAATAAATATTTGCATATTATTTATTTATATGGAGAGTTGCCACCTGTAAAATAATTATAATAAAGTTTTTAAATAAAAAGTGTATAATTAAAAACTTTATACCAACTGGCAAAAAAAAATATCCTTTTTTCATATAGAGTTGCCATCTATTAAAAACGTAATTAAATAAAAATTTGAAAAAAAAACTATTTTCGAAGAAAACTTGGGATTTTTTTCCGTTCTTTAGAGTTACCAGCTTAAAATTTAATTAAAAAATGTTAAAATTGAAAAAATAATTAAAGAATATTTTTTTTAAATTGTGTTTCAATATTTTGATTATTTTTTTTCGTCTGTTTTATTGAGGTACCTAAAAATCGTTCCAATAAAAATTGGGATTGCAATAGATTATTTCTGTTGTATTGTATGTAGTTGCCACCTTAAAAAGATTTAAGTGAAATCTCTAAATATTATTAATTTCGATAAAAGTTGGGATTGTAAGACAGAAAAAAATTAATATTTGGCGTCTTATATTTTTTATAGTGTTGCCACCTTATAAAATTTAATACACATACATACCTAAATATCTTTTGAATTGTATTTTTCTAGGCTTTTGAATTGTAGCCAAATAAATATTTGCAGAACTATTTTTTCGTATAGACTTGCCACCTAAAAAAATGATTGAGATGCCTAATAATATTTTATATAAAGGTTGGGATTGTATTAGAGAAAACCATGAATATTTGGGCGCATTATAATATTTTTCATCGCAGAAGGTTGCTGAAAAGCTCATTATAAACACTTTACAGTAGTTGCCACCTTAAAAAAAAATTTAAGGGAAATGCATAAAAAGTTGTATTTTAAATAACTGTTGGCATGGTAAGCAAGAAAGAAATAAATATCTTACGTTTTAGATTTTTTATATAAAGTTACCATATATGTACATATGTATAAAAAAAATAAAATAAAAATTTTTGGTGCAAGGAACAATAGTTATTTGCGGAATTAGTGTTATTTTTACTTTTTTTTGTTATAGAGTTGCCACTTATAAGATTTAATTGAAGGACCTAAAAATAATTTAAAGAAATTGGGATTGTGACCATACAAAATAAACAATTTTAAAATATTTTTTGTATAGAGTTGCCACTTATAAAAAAATTAATTGAGTTACATCCCTAATGAATGAAAATTGAGATTGTGAACAAGAAACAAATAAATATTAGGGTTATTTTTTAAAATATTTTTGTTTTGAAAATTTGTTTTTTTAATTTTTTTTAAATATTTTTTTTTGAAAATATTTTTTTAAATTGTCTTTCAAGCAAGAAACAAAAAAATATTTTATGCTTTATTTTTTACGTCTTATAGAGATGCCAGCTGTAAAAATTTTTTTTAAAATAACGTTGGAAAAATTCGAATTGGGTTCGCAGAACAGAAAATAATAAAAACGCGTTTTTTATTGGTTTTATCATTTAGAGCTGCCAAATAGTTCCATAGGAATTCTTACTTCCAAAACAGTGAGTAATTATTGCATTTGCGACAAATCTAGAAATAAACAAAAATTACATTGTACGTACTTATGTATAATAATTTTTTAGAGGCTTGACCTCGAAGGCAAAATATTACGAAGTCAGTATTGACCTAAACTAAATAAACCAACTAATGCCACTCACACACCAACAAAGTAACTTATTATACAATATTTCTTATATAAGCAGTCTCTTTAACTCTAGTCTGGAATTTGCATACACATTTCAAATCGAGTGTCAACATGTCATCACCTCCAAACCGCATTGATAGTGATACTCGTACACATCTCTAGGTGTCGCTGACAAGTGTCGGTTGTCACCGATATCGCACATTACACGCTTTTGAGGGGTGGCTTCTATAATTATCATTTTTATGCCTTCGTTGTTATTGCAAAGGCGTAATCTGTATATTGATAGGCTTAATTTGTTGCAATGATTGACTTGTTTGCAATGGAAATAAATAAATTCCAATATCGAGAGGCAACTCTAATTGTAAATTTGTCTTTATTATAAAGTCTGCATAATATTCTGGGTTATATGATTGCAACTTTATTATACTTAGCTGTATATAGAGGAAGGTCTCATGGAAACCCAATTTACGTGAAAGAACAAGGAAGGTATTGGTTACCCTGTCACGCGGCAGGCGAGTCATTGGCAAAAAGCGGGGACTTTCACCAAAGAGTATTGAATTGTTAAGCCCATAATGTTCTACGGAAGTCTTCTATAGTGGAAGACGCTCTAAAATACTACACTCGCGAAATAATTGATTGCTCTTATAAGTATTTTTGGTGCACTACGAACCTTGCTGCATGCAACACCAGCGGACATAGCCGGAAAGTGTAAAGACGCAAAAGCTAACCTCAGACTCAGATAATCTGGGTGCTTAGAAGACTGAGCCCGGGCACTCTAAAATTTGATTTTATTACAAAATCCTTGAATTACCAGGTCGCCGAGCCTAGCCCTGGCTGTCGTTTCTCTGCTCACATACCTTCGAGGCAGGCATGGAAGAGAAGGACTCGCTCGAGTCGAGGGCAGGTAACTCATTTAAGGATGGATCAAAGTGGGGCCTAAGTAACCGGAACGGACCCGGATTTTTATCCGGCCAAGGAATGTCAACTTGGCACAATGCCACTTAATTACTTCAGGAATGTTCTCTGCCGCTACAACAACTATAACAACAGGGTTGCTGGAGGAGTGCACGGGAACTTTCCATCAGCTCCATTTTAAGGCTTTCAGGCTACTGCATCTTCCAAGCGAAAGTGGCTGCCATAAAAGCAGCGATAGATCTACAGCTCCGGGTCGCTGCCTCATTTCGATAGCAGGACAGCGGTATTAGACTTAAATTCACTGACTGTGCGCTCAAGATTAGTGAAGGGATGTCTAGACTCCTTATTTATTGATTAGACTGGTTTGGGTGCCTGGCCACAGTGGTATTTCAGGAAACTCTCAGGCTAATGTGCTTGCTAGGACAAGTACTTCAATCTCAATAATAATCAGCTGTTTACTAGAAGATGAGATAGTATTATCTCTATACTTTCTCTTCAAATATCTCGCTTTTGCCGAAACAAGGAAAAAACACCTCAGATCTCATTCTGGTGAAAGTGCAATTGAATGAATTCACTCCGATAGCAGAGCTGTTATACAGACCTTAAGCTCGTTGATAGTGAGTTAATAGCAAGTCAAGGAGTGTATGGCCTCGTCGCCAGTGGCTTCAAGCTACTTCCAGATTCGATTTGTCTGTGTGCCTAGTCACAGCGGAATCGCTGGAAATTTTAAATACGCTGAGCTTACGAGAAAAAACAACTTTACCCAAATCTCTTCAGGATGGATTCTGGCGTTGAAACTCTGGGCCTCGCACGAGCGCATCACAAATATTTGTATTGAAAGAAAATCGCTTCACACTATTGAAAATTAGTTCGTGTTTTCCTTACAGGGATTTAGATGCCTTTATTGAAAGAAAATCGCATCAGACTATTGAAAATTAGTTCGTGTTTTCCTTACAGGGATTTAGATCGGTTTTAGTTAAAAATACTATAATTTTGGTTTTACTTCGCTACTCCGAGAACCGGGGTTTTCGAGGAAAAATGTCGGTTTTATTAGTTTGCGCACACTAGGCCCAAGATTTTTTTGGCCAGAATGAGCAACAACCAGTGTCTCCAACTCTTTAGTTTCATGAGGCGTTCGGTTAAATGACTGCAACGTTCGTCTCTCTTATGGCCGTCTGGCGTTAAAGAGATATCGATATTTGAACACATTTTACATCTAAAGACATAAGGACAATATTTTTGTGCTCTAAAATTTGATGGAAAGAGTTAGATCTTTGCTCACCACAGCACTTCTGTCCATTTCGGTCGCTCTTTTAGTGAACTGACTCCAAGAGAGAGAACCCAGGAAGCCAATATTGAAGCTTGGCTCCGAATGAGACCTTAAACGTTACTTAATTGTGATCTTTAGCGCCTTTCTATCATATCACTTCTACACTTTAGTCGTGAAGTCAAGAATTATCAGACTCCCTCTAACACCGTTATGTGCACATACATAAATACATATGTACGTTCTCAAGAAAAGAGTACGGAAATGATACTTACTGCGATTTCCTTGAATGCGACACCTACACAAATATTTATATTAAATTTTCCAACGATTTTATGGTCAAACGAGCGGGATTGCGCGTGTCACGCAGACCCCACATCAACAATAATAGAAGCAATCACCAACAACAGCAACAATTGCGCGCACAATATGCAGCAATATGTGTCACATGACATTAAATACGCAACGCGCGCATACTTCGGCCAGCATTCCTCCACTTGGAAAACAGATTTTCGCCTTTGAAATGGACACCGAAAGCAAACGGCAAAAGACAACAACTGGCGATATTATTGCGGTATGCCTTATGGCTGATGTAATGGCAGCAGTTGAAGTGGTGAGCATCGGCACTTGTAGATTGCGGTCTCAATGCCAACAAGTTGGTGTATGTATGTATGTATATGTACTGTTATTATTACTCCCTGCGGGGGAAGGTCGCAGACATTTGCGAACTGTCAGTTCAAAACAAGCTTTGGTGGCGAGGAAAAATACCGAGCAACGCTTTGTGGCTGTGTCCATAAATGGCTAATGCATTGTGGACCACAGTGCCTGCAGTCTCTTGTGGCATGGATCTATGTATGTTTGAGTATATGTACATATGTATATGCAATATGGAAATAATTTACAGCCTGTGTGGGCTTCCTCCCGAGTCCGTGCCACGAGCTTTTGCCAATAATTGAAGTTGTGGAGAATTTCATAAAAGTTTAATGTCAACAAGCATAAAGAGCCTATTTATTTATTAGACAGTGTCTGTATCAACTACAGGGTGTACCGTGTAGGGAAAAGTCGGAATTGTGGCTCTGCAGCTCTTCAATCCGCTAGATTTCATAAGATCGTAAGAAAAAGGAAGAACCCGTTTTAAAAAGACCAATGTGACGTCTTTTTGAAAAGGGGTTCTTCCCTTTTGAGGGTTTCATGAGATTACAACTTACTGCTTTAGACGAGTTTCATACAAAGAACGTACGAACAGACCTTCCACCAGTACTGGTAGACGAAAACTTTAAATTACGAATGGCGTATCAGGGCATCTATTCGCTCCTCTGTTGTATTCCAAGCTCTTTTCATAAAATTTTATTAGTATTTCTTTAAACGAACGTGCCAGGTTCGAATTTGTGGAGTTCTTTGGAAACACTTTCAATCTTTGGAGCTGCGGCTCTCACAATGGTCAATATCTTCTGCTTTTAACATCTTACTTACCTATTTGTCGTTGAAGTCATAGATGACATCTTTCTGAGTTCGGTTGCTGTGTAAATCCACACATTCAGAATCTCGGGTTTCTACGTCTTAAGCGACAGGGTTAAAGATTCTTACATATTATTTAAATATATTTTTGCATCTTAAAGGTTGTGAGATGCTTTAGTATTCTCAAGATTTTACGGACATACATTCGGATTCAACTTGCTTCAGTGAATTTATTGAATATTTTCTCCTTTGTGGTGAAAATTTCAGCCGATGTAAAGTTCATAAAAGATAGACTTTTCTCAAAAACCCAGATTTTAAATGTAATTTCGTTTCAGTATCGATTCTTATTTTGTTAACCGTTAAGGTCACGAAAAGATCTTGGTTGATTCAGGGGATGACCAAACGATTTAAGTCGAGAAAGTAAAAACCGCCAACGAAATATAGCCTTTTGCATACAGACTCAGGGACAGTATAATCTTAAGCTTGATTTCTGAAAGATAGCGGTGTGAATCCAAGCTCGTATTTAGTTCAAAGAAGTGGTTGACTAAAAGATAAAGTCCCAAAGAGCCAGAGTTTTATTGCAAGCTTTGGACGTCTTCGAACACCAGTGTTGGTAGACAAAAACTTTGCATTACAAATAATTTAGCCGATTTCTATTGCAAACACAACACAGCCGCTAGTCTCATTACTCCGAGACCTTTTCATAACAGTTAAACCGTTCTTTTTCAAAAAGTGTAAATCAGATCGGAATAGTTTCTTGGGAAGACTTTTAAAATTTTGATGCTGACAATCTGACAGAACGCGATGTCCAAAACTTGTAACCCTATAGTCACTGTCCAAGGCATTCATAATATGCAGGCGTCTCGTCGCAGATCCTGGGGCTGCAGGCCAGGTATCATCAGATGCCTGTATACCATGATCGTAAAGCCTATTGTCACTTATGAAGCGGTTGCTTGGGCGTCTAAGACAGTCTTCGGTTATGTGCACTTGCCCAACCGCAGCACTTGAAGTCATGCTGGAGCTCACTCCGCTGCATTTAGTGACTTAGCAGGTAGCGAAACACGTCTTGGCAGCAGAGGGTTTTGACAAAGGGAATATAATGTCGTCTCAACAAATGAAGACCTTAGGCGAAGACACCCGACTGGCACTTCTTCCAAGGAACGGCGTTACGAAGCGGGTAAACTTTGCAAAGAAGCTTAGAAGCTTTCCATGCCAATGGGACGTTTTCCGAGCATATTTCAAACAGTAGTCTTTTGCTATCGCAAAATCTGAGTGCCAGGGCATAAAGGGCAATGAGCTGGTCGACGAACTAGCCCGCAGGGAGGAGAGTGGTGAGAGAACGGCACTGGCCAGCAGAGAGCAGGAATATTCCACGCCAAGTTACTACTGGGAGGGTACAATCTTGCAATGTTTAAAGGTATGATCAATCTCCCCCAAGACAAATTACGTCTCCATGTCGCGCTCTATACAGGGCACTGCAGGCTCAAGAAGCACCTGTTCAACATGGGCATTGTCTCTTGCGCAAACTACCGGTTTTTCAACATGAAACAGGAAACCTGACCTAATTCTAGATTGTCCAGCAATTTGTAGAAACAGGCTCAAGGTTCTAGGTTCCATCTGCGTGGACAGGGATCACATCACCTCAGTCGCGCCCAGCAAGCTCCTGAAATTGTTCAGAGTACTGGACCTTTGTGACCATATGTGGTATGGGAGAGAGCACAATAGATCATCGGTCTCTTCTTGAAGGATTTTGATTATTTATCTTCGGTGTCTATCTTCTGAATGAATTTTTACTTATCATTGTATACTTATGTATATATCTTGGTTTCGCTAAGAAATATTGTGGTGTGGTCTCCCGAGACCACACGATCGGAAAGACCCTCACAAATCCACATTCTCACTTATGCTTGCAATTATGCGAAATTCTTTTATAGACTCTGTCCTCGTGACGCAAAGTTGGGAATTCCCCGACTCGTTTGCGACGAGCAACTACAACTCGTTCACAATTCACGGTGACTACTTTCAATTTGCATTTTGTTATTATCGTGCTATTTAATGGCAATTGTTGTAGTTGATGTTGTTGTTGTTGTTTTTAATTTACTTCGCCATTGTGTTTATTATGATTACAAAGTGATTGGCGGCGTTTGTCAGTTCATTGACGTGCAACTCGACGGCGACGGCGACTCGACTCGCACGCTCTCTGACTGTCGCACCGTGCGAGATCTCCGTCGGAATTTTAATGTTCATAGCGGCGGTCGGGGCCGAAGGAGTGCCCATGACGGCAGCAGCTACACTCTATGCTTAGCACTTACATGCACACACACGCACACACATGCATACGTACAAAGTCGGCTGCGCTTTTGTAAGCTCGCAATTATTTGTTGATGTTGTTGTTGTTTATTTTATTATTTTCCACTTAATATTTATTGCAGATTTTTATTTATATTTCCGCGGAAGAACTCAAACTGCAATGACGCGTTTCTCTACGTGTCTGTATGTATGTGGCTAAGTATGCGAGTGTGTGTGCGTGTGTGTGTGTGTTTCGAAATGAGGCACGCATCAGATTTCTATTTTTAAACTCATGATTTCTGCGGTTTTTACGCTGAAAACCGATTTCATACGCGCCAAGAAATAAACAAACAATCAGCTGGCGGAATTGGAATTGAATTGAAAAAACAAAAAGCACACAAAACAAAAGCAAAACTTTAAAAAGTTAGTGTTATTTAAGATAAATTAAGTCACTTAGTTCCAGTTCGAGGCTTAAAGTGTTTTCGGTGGAATTTCATAAGCCGCAAGTCCAGACTTTGCTCAATTCGGCGCGTTGTTTTCGTTTTCGTGTCTCAGAAATAATGATAAATGTTACAGCTACGCTCTAAGATCACGTGGGGAATGCATGGTGCGTGATTCACTGGCATTAAACTGCGACTAACTAAGCTGTTGAATGTTGACCTTACACTCCTAGCCGCGAAGCATTTTCTTAGAATTTGAAATCGAGATTAGTCGCAGGGTTTTGTTGTTGTAGACATTTTGAGCTTAAATTGTTAGACTTGGTGGACGACTTTCTTGGAACAATCAGTCTTGTTTCTACTTGATTTTACTGTTAATTCGTGTCGATAATTTATTTTAATCTTGCCCTTGACTTTCAAACTCAAAGCTATTACTACAAGTCCTTATGTCGAATCACATTTCGCCCAAGTCCAGCGAGTCTAAAAGCTGTAGTTTTGTTTGAAATTTTGATTGCTTCTTGAAAACGAATTATTTTTAGCAGTTCCATATGGACTGCAGATGTTTAAGTAGCGAACCGTCTAGAGTTTCCATGATTTTTATAAGTGGTACTAAGGTACTACGTCTTCGTCTTGTTGGCATCAAAGATCGTTCACATCAACATTCTCCAATTCAGTTACGAAAAAGTGTTTAATCATGACTGCAGTGTTCCTCATAGACTGTTACATTAACCTCAGTTACATTTTTGAAGAAATATGGACCAATAATTGTAAAGTGAATGTGAAGGCGTCTCAACAACGGTTTGTTGATTATTCATAATGCAAATGCGACAATTTTGTTCACTAACGTACCAATTCAACCAAAACTTAGCTTTATTGCTAAACAAAATTGTCATTTAAAAATTAGATCGGTTTCCATCTCGTTTTGGGTTGGAGTTTGTAAGTCCACAAACCAAGATCCTCCCGCAAACTATTTCATAAAGTGGCAGATTCACTCATCGGGCCTTCTGCAATACTCTCAAGGGCGCCTTAGGTGGACATTGTATGACATCTCTAAGGAAGTGTAATATCCTTTATAGTTAATGTGATGCGCAAGCGATCCATGTTTGTTCGATTTGCTGGGCGGCTATGTCGACCGAATATTGGATACATCCTGCTCCTCTAGTAGTTCGCTCAGATTACTTATTTGTATTATTATTAGACCTGGGGGTACCTTGTCTATATAGCTTCGTTTTAGCGTAGACCGTAGATATCTGAATATCTGAGATACAAAAAGTAAGTTCAAAGATTCCTACGTCCTATTGGTTAACTAAAGACGTAGTTAGTGCAAGAATAGGGGAATAAGACCTTAAAATTAGAAGCTACCTACTTGAAAATATACCAATGAATACCCCAGAAAGTTACAGGCACACATTTTTTAATGCTTTTTTTAAAGGTGCTGAAAGAATGGTCGGAAATACATAATCTTTCATTCTAGAAATGAATTACTTGATCTGTCTCTTTAAGAATGGTTATTCATTACTAAACACATTCAGAACCGTCGAGGTGACCAATTGAATCGAATGTGGAAAGAAAAATCTTGGTATACTGGACCAAGTCAGGCTAAACATTTTCATTTTGCTACACAGGGCTCGCAGTTGACCGAAATAATGGGTTGTCAAAAAAGTCTTGCGGTATTTTTATTGAATTTTTTTTTATTGAAATTGAAATGAATTTTTGATGACTCATGTCCAGCTCTTGACCGATGCTACGGCTGCTACTATGCCAGTCTCTTTCGACCAATTCAGCGATTTTATCGCAATTTTCGACGAGAGGCCTTCCGGAGCGTGGCGCATCTTTGACCACCTCTACACCAGAACGGAAACGTTGAAACCATCGTTGTGCGGTGGAAATAGAAACTGTATCGGGTCCATTAACTGCGCAAATTTTATTGGCGGCTAGAGATGCATTTTTGCATTTATCTTAGTAGTACTGTAGTAGTATTTTCTATTTTGCTCCAGTTTGGACGCTATAACTCACGAACGACTTAAAAGCCTCAATCAAACACGTAGAAACGACAATCAATCAAACACGTGTTACCGCAAGTTTTTTGACAACCCATTTTTACAGGAGAATTTTCAACAACAATGCATCAATTATACTATTGTTTCGAGAAACTGTTACTCTCTAATGATGCTATCACAACATTCCAGTTTGAGTTTTTCAACTGAATAATCAGAACGTTTAAATTAATAGGCTTGCCAGAAAGATGAAAAAAAGTTGTATCACAAAAAAAAAAAACAGGAAAAATCGTGTTAAATTTTGAGCTGCTCTCGAGACCCACATCGTTATTCTTTGAATTCTTTGATTGTGAACTATCAATCAATCTGACGGTGGAATATGGATATGTTTGTACCATGACTTGTCGATGCTGACCATCTCTGGAAAATGAAGTTAATCAAGACAAGTGTGTCCAAGAACAGGAGAAATGTTAGAAACAAAGATATGTACAAATTGAAGTTAATTAACGGAAACACGGTTGGTGGTAACGAAGAGATAACGATATGGAATTAAACTGAATTAAAACTGGATAAAAGCATAAGAAGCAGCGAAAAGGAAGAACGTTTGGCGCGCTGTTGTAAACTCGGCTACAACCGCTGATGTGGTGTGTACGCCAGTAAAAAGAGTAAGAAAGTTTTTTACAGTTCGCGAACCCTTCCAGTTGAGTTTCGAACTCCATCGTCCTGTAGTCATGCACTTAACTGACTCAAAATAGTTCAGTATATAGGGTCTAGTTCAAATAAATCCATTATTTTTGCAATAGATGACTTCAGAAATTAATATCTCGCCTTGAACAAGTGCGATCGTGTTACGCTATATTGCAGACAGACGTCGCACTAAAACAATTTTTTAGCAGTTTCATGATAGATGCGTCCAAAGAGCAAAAAGAAAATATGACATCCTGGTGACTGAAAATGTGAATAGCGTTTGTGACTATGATAATGTCTCATCACGCTCTGGCAGGCCAATAGTCAAAAATAAAGATAAAGTAATGTTAATCGTCGGGCCTGACCGTCTTGTATGCCCAGAAATTAAACATAAATCGCCCAAAAAATCAAACGATTGGTAAAATCACGATGAGCTGACTCAAAGTCCGTATTGATGGCCAGAAATGTCTCGCTATGTCTTTGGTGGAATTAGTAGGGAATTATTATACTCTTAATTCGGACCTGTACTGTCGACAATTGATCAATCGAAAATGTGTTCGAAGAAGCTTCGGTATCGGACCTAGATGTTCTTATGTATTCATATTATAGTCCCAATGTGGCGCCTGGAAATTCTGGTAATTACCTGTCTCTATGTCGGAGGAATTTGCTGGTGGAAAAATCGTCGCCATAAAGCCTTTTAAAAGTAGACAGTACTGTTGCAAATAGGTACAAGAATTCCTAAAAGAGTGGCAGTATAAAATTAGTTTACCTTGAAAATAGCAACAATTTTTCCAACAAAACGTTGCATATTTCACCTAAGTCAGATCGTTCTAACCATGTTACATAAATCCATAAATTTAAAGCAAAAGTTATGAATTTTTTTTAGACTTTATGGGAAATGGAAATCTAGATATGTATGTATGTATCTATATATTTATTTTTATAAGTATATATTTATGTGTACGTTTTACTATCACTTCATATATATATATGTATGTACATACATATGTATGTATTTCAAAATACCGCCAGCGATTCGCCAGCAACATCCGTTGCGAATTTTTTAATGAATGAATTCAAGTCAATTAATTCTAAAGCGCATATATATGTACATATATATACAAACGATATCTAGTACATATATATGATATAGACATGTGGTTGTAAAAATGTGTGTAGATATGCTGCATTTTAACAAAAAAAATAGCATTATGGCGCATATATTGAAAATAGTCGTTATGTTGCACGTATCTGCACACCTATACACAAATACCAAAACAATGGGTGATCCAAGTAGAGCTACTTTTTTCAATAGCCTTTTTTTCAAATCCTTCAACTTTATTGTGAAAATTCACGTTTTGTAAGAAATATTCTGTAAACTTATGGTCACCATAATCGGACCACTGAGCGTACTACTCGCAACACCAGCACCCATCTTGAGACCCAGCATACATTATTGGACAATATTCGACCGAATAAACCACACCCAGCACCCACGGAAGAATATATAATAGCCGTAGCTAAGAGTATATACGAAGACCATGGAGAATCGATTCGGCTTTGTTCACAGCAACTCGGATTGATGTATGGAACGACGGCGCATTTTATCTCGAGATCAATAATTGAAGCCGCTCGACCTTTCCAAGCGACATCGCTTCGTTCTATGGTCACTTGAAAAGTTCCAAGAAGACCTGACGTTTTCGAGCCAAATTTTGTTTAGCGATGAGGCCAAATTCCGACTCAATGGGGATGTAAACAAGCAAAATTTTCCGCATTTGGGAGGAAATGCAACCTGAAGAGATTCAAGAGCTGCCATGTCATACAGAAAAAACAAAGTTTCAGTATGGTTTGTGGACTGGTGGAATTATCGGTCCAAATTTCTTCACAAATGATGCCGGTGAGAACGTAACCGCCGCTGACGACCGTTATCGCGCCATGATAAACGATTATTTGATGACTGAAATTGAAGCTCGTGATCTCGGCGGTATTTGGTTTCAACAAGACGGCGCCACTTCGCATACATCGCATCAATCAATAGATTTATTGAAGGAGATTTTGGTGAGCAGATAATTTCACGTTTTGGGTCGATCGATTGGCCACCAGGATCGTGTTATATCATATCGTTGGACTTTTTCCTGTAGGGATATGTAAGGTCTTAGGTCTATGCGAACAATCCCGCTTTGATTGAGGCCTTGGAATAAAACATCACGTGTGTCATTCGCCAGTTACCAGTCGAAATGCTCAAACGAGTCATCGAAAATTGGACTCAACGGATGTATCATCTGTGACGTAGCCCTGACCAACATTTGAAAGAGATAATCTTCAAAAAGTAAATGTCAAAGAATATTCTTTCGAATAATAATAATCCTTCTCCATTATGTTTGAAGTTTCTGTGTTTTTTTCTCCATAAAAGTAGAGAACTTCGAAATGGATCACCCTTAATATTTATTATTTTATACTTTTCTCAATTAAATTTAAAAGATACATATTGATACACTCACATGTAAATATGTACGTATTTACAAATATACGCATTATTCACATCTAACGAGCCTCTGGATATTAACTGAGTGACACCCTGTAGGAAATTTTAGTTTACCGCACAGAATTTATGATAAAGTTGCAAGCCAAATGTGTATAGAAAATGTTGCCTATGTATTTATATACACACTAAAATATATATTTAATAAGCTATTTAAAGCAAATAACCGGACCTTCAAGTTTAATCCGCAAAATATCGACAGGTTAAGGCAAAACTTCAATTTATGTGTGAGTGTGTGTGTGTTTGTTGTGTATAATTTTCCTTAATTGTTCGGGGTCAATGTCAGCGCAGTCATTCTGATGATTGAGAAACACACACACACACACATAAACTAATGAAAATTATATTTTTGTATATATTATATACAAACATACATACAGGTACATATGCTTCTGTACATATGTATGTATGTAAGTTAGCATGTGGCATATGTGTGTGCAGCTGTATGAGTGTGGCATGTGAAACGGCTTTTGCGGTGATTACGAGCATTGCAAATATGCGAATAATGCGAACATTCATCATCCGCCCAGCAATGCTACACAGCTGTGCACACTTTGTGTGGCATGCAACATGCGCATTAATTCGCACACTAAATTGTGAGAATTTTTTAAATTCTTTTGCCGGTTTTTCGCTGCTCGTGCGTGGCCATGCATGAGTGTGTATGTATGTATCTGCATGTATGTAGGAGAGTGTATGTGTGTGTTTGCTTTTGCCATTTTGCACAGTTTGCGGGCGAGAAAAGCGCCAGTGTGGGCGTAATTTGTTTATAATTTTTTTTGCAAACTAAAAAAGCAACAACAGCAAAAACACTACTGAGTCACAAAATTCGCATTAAATACATACATATGTATGCGTGTGTATGTGTGTTTATTTGTATTTAATTACTTGTTCGCGGAATTGAAAATGGCTAATTGAAGAAGCTGCTGGAGGAAGCGTGTTTTTAAAGTGAAACTTTTTTGTTGTCAGATATGCATTTCTGGCATGAGAACAGTAAACAAAATATTTTTAGGATTTTTTATTTCAAACAAGTTTTTGCAAAAATGCATTTAGTATTCTTATGGTGAGAAAGGTTGTTGTTGTAATTTTCTAATTTTGAAGCATAACGCCAAGTTGATATTGCTAAGGTTAAAAAATGAGTTCCGTCCCGGTTATTTAGGTTCTACCTTCGCGGGAAATGAAGCTTTCGGACTTGAGATTTTATTAATGCTAGACATGGAGCTGGGATCTAGATTAAATCTTTCTTACCCCGATTTACATAAAGCTTCCTTGGACATGAGATCTTATTAGTGCTGGACAAGGAGCTGGGATCTGGCTTAGATCTTTACTACCTTGAAGTACGTAAGGCTTCCTCAGACTTCAGATCTTATTAGTGCTAGACACGGAGCTAGGATCTGGATTAAATCTTTTTTACCTCGATTTACACAAAGCTTCCTCGGACTTAAGATATTATTAGTGCTAGACAAGGAGCTGGGATCTGGCTTAGATCTTTCTTACCTTGAAGTACGTAAGGCTTCCTCAGACTTCAGATCTTATTAGGGCTGGACAAGGAGCTAGGATCTAGATTAAATCTTTCTTACCTCGATATATACAAAGCTTCCTCGGACTTAAGATCTTATTAGTGCTAGACACTGAGCTGATTTCTGGCTTAGATCTTTCCTACCTCTCTAGTCTTACTTTAGGAACTCATAATACCTAAAATGTAACCTTGTAACCGCAGTAGTTCGCCGATTATTGTCAATGAACCTCATAGAGGTCATTTCGATAATGAAACCTAAGGTCCAAAAGGTAAATCGCAATAACTTTAGTTAACTCCTGGTTCGCAGCAAGGTTTGTCTTTCTTTAGTTATGGGTTTTAACCGTTCATTATATCGGGATTTTTTAAGAGCTTGATAACTTTTTTAAAAAAAAAACGCATAAAATTTGCAAAATCTCATCGGTTCTTTATTTGAAACGTTAGATTGGTTCATGACATTTACTTTTTGAAGATAATTTCATTTAAATGTTGACCGCGGCTGCGTCTTGGCTGGTCCATTCGGAAAGTCCAATTTTGGGCAACTTTTTCGAGCATTTCGGCCGGAATAGCCCGAATTTCTTCGGAAATGTTGTCTTCCAAAGCTGGAATAGTTGCTGGCTTATTTCTGTAGACTTTAGACTTGACGTAGCCCCACAAAAAATAGTCTAAAGGCGTTAAATCGCATGATCTTGGTGGCCAACTGCCCATGCATCCCGAAAAATGCACTGTTTGGTGTGGTTTGTTGGACGCAACGTTACGGTGAATGGCGATCGCTATCGTTCGATGCTAACAAACTTTTTGTTGCCAAAAATGGAAGAACTGAACTTGGTTGACATGGGGTTTCAACAAGATGGCGCTACATGCCACACAGCTCGCGATTCTATGGCCATTTTGAGGGAAAACTTCGGAGAACAATTCATCTCAAGAAATGGACCCGTAAGTTGGCCACCAAGATCATGCGATTTAACGCCTTTAGACTATTTTTTGTGGGGCTACGACTACACAAGCCAGCAACTATTCCAGCTTTGACATTTCAGATCTAATTAGTGCTAGACATGGAGATGGAATCTGACTTAGATCTTTCCAACCTCACTAGTCTTACTTTAGGAACTCATTACACCTAAAATGTAACCTCAGAGCAGATTATTGTCAATGTTCTTCATAGAAGTCATTTCGATTGTGAAATCCAAAATCCAGAAGGTAAATCCCAATAGCTTTAGTTAACTCCTGGTTCGCAGCAAGGTTTGTCTTTCTTTAGTTATGGGTTTTTAACCGGTCATTACATGAGTTGTGTGGAAAAAGAAAAAGCTTAAAAATTCCCACTTGAGTGGGATCCTCCGATGATCTACCTTGAATATCACACATATGTACATACAAACATGAGATCTAAGTTCAGTACTTTTCTGGTCTCAAATTACTTATCAATTTCTATCTAAGTGCTTTTTGTTTTTCGGGATCAGCCATTGAACCTAACTTATTCCTAAATAGAGGAAATATGAGGGAAGGAAAACGGTTCCCTTAAATCCAAGTTTTCATTCCATGTTTCGACTTTTTTGTCTTCTCATATACTTCGCATTCAAGTACTGACTTTTGTCAGCAGCATAGAGAATTTTACTTACGATATTGAGAAAAACCCGTTTTTTTGGACTGTAAGATATCACAGAGAAATATTTATGTGAAGTTAGATAAAAGCTACGTCGCAGAGGCTACTTGTGACAGGTTTTTCTCTACTCACATACCGAAAGATATATGGATGGGGAAGAGTCGCTGGAGAGAAGGGAAACTGAGCCTTTCCCCGCTCACATTGGAATGGGACTGAGTTGGTTTTCCATCGGCACCTTACGTTCTATCACTGTACCAATAAACCTCGCATGTGCTTAGCGGACGCTGGTCGACCACCCGCTTCTATGCGATTGCAATATTCTTTTGGCTTAGGAAATCGTCGGAACTAATTGTCCTCAGCGAAGTTCATCTTGCCCCAATAGTAAGGCTTCTAACTGGACATTGTCCGGTAGACATTCATGCCATAGGACTAAACATTTTGACGAACGCAAGTTGTCAAAGTTGTATGGGAGAGGATGAGGTAGAAGCATCCAGGCATTTGCTTCTCCATTGTCCCGCAGTTGAAACATGAAACATCCCGGCAATCTTACCTACCGCGAGTCGGAATACTTGGCCAAAACTGGCATTAGCTGACTCAACAACTTTGTGATAGACTCAAAGCGGTTTGTCGATTTGTAAGGGTCTAGTGATCTATTATATAACCGTTTTTAGAAACACAACGGACCGCCGTTCTAAGCTTTAAAGTGAGATCCCTCTTAGGACTGCGCTCCTAACCTGATCTTACCTAGATAAAAGCTTAACCCATCAAAAAAAAAAATAAGGTAAATCAACTAAACTTGTTTTTGCACAACATATAAGGGGAAACTGAATGCCTTGATAATGGACAGCGTCACATAAGCCAAATAAAAAGTTCGGACAGCCCACGAAAGTCGGGTCTATGTAACCGAAACGGAACCGGATTTTTTATCTGGTCAGGCATTGTCAACTCGGAAGGTGAGAACGAAGAGAGGAAGTTAATTTGAATAAGGTTAGGAAATTAAGCAGCCTTTTTGATCTTGGCTCATTGAAAGTTGTTTGCATAGAGAGGAGTTAGAGAGTGAATTAAGTAACGATATGCAGAGTTGTATTGCTGATTAAAATATAAGTGAAATATCCGTTCAAAATTTATATATCAATGGAGTGCGTAAGCTTTTTTAAACTCTTTGTTGGAGTCCAGAGCTTACTGCGTAATCTAACTAAGATAAAGAGAAGTAAATGTATGAAACATGCGAGATTTACTGTCCACTCGAGTGACTCTTATAACATAATCGCAGTAGCTTTCAATCAAAAGTGGGCGTGTGTCAAATTCTCTCGTCTCAAATGGTTACAAAAACAATTTATTGAACTGAGCTAAGGTGAAATTATATTTGCATTATCAATAATATTTACTTAGCTGGAAGCTAAAGTGAACTTCAATAGAGAGGCATATAACCCTCACATAGCTATTCAGCTACATACACAGGCACAAAATCGTCACAAATATTGTCATATGACAATATGCGAAGTGCCTACTAAAAATAGCAATAAAATAGTAAAAAAAAAAAACGTTCGGTCATGCCGTCAATTGCACAATCATTAAACCCACCTGATCACGAGACATTTTACGCGGCTTAAGCGCTCAACACGACGCTTAATAAATAATTCGCGTGACTCAAGCATTCAACGACTCAATGCAAACGCTAAGCAGCTTGACACGTTTTTCAAATATATTATATACACACTTGTACATATGCATGTATGTATGTATGTACATACCTTAATGAATATTTATACTGCGAACAAATTTAATGATATCTAGGTTTAATTTTATTATGTGAATATCTGTAAATTGAAGTAGACCTTTGGTAATAGTTTGTGTAGACAATTCTATATGCTTGTCGGTATCTAAAAATCTGAAAGCTGATTTCGGAAAATTATGTAATAATTAACAAGTACGAAGTTCAGTGGGGGGCTTCTTGTAAGAAATTTCCTCGAATCAAAGAGGTAAACTATCTTGGGATTTCGGCACGATTGGCCTTTAAATTTCGTTGCATAAGAAAACAGCATTAATTTCTAAAGCAAAAGACACTCCCCACAGCGTTGTAGCAACTTCTAGCGAGCCACCATCGATATGTGTTTTCTGTCGTTGTTTCGGTGGAACAGAATTCATATCTTATTAGCCAGAGTTGACCGCTGCTGGGTGATTTTTTCTTTCGGACGATTTATTTGTTGTCAGTACAGGAAATAATTATGTCGTATGGAAACAGCCCACAGCACAGCTCCCACCAAAGGTTTGGCTAGGTTAAGTTAATCTGTTAGACCAATAAGCCACGCAAACCTGGTGTATATATGGTCCTTTGCGATACCGGATTGAGCTCACTTGCTAAATACAAGAGGAGTAGTCATCGTTTTGGACACAGACCCTGCGGCCTCAATGTCGATACCTCCACCAGTGTGTCATACTGTGGGAACCCCAAATGCTTACAGCGTAGTCTTGTCAATGCGGGACAGGTGCATAAGAGATGCTCCATTGTTTCCCTGGTAGTTCCGATCTACCGGTTTGTACATGACTTTTGCAATTTTGCATGCAGGTAGCTCATTTCATCGAGTTTTGATTTTCTTTAGCTTTTCTTCTGTCGAGGTTGTGGTATAGACAATACATAGGTTTCCCAATGTTGATCACGTTTTCGGATGTTAGCCGTACACCACTCTTGGCAATCTCGTCCACTATTTCGCTAGCCTCGATGCCTTTATGAGCTTGCACTCAGTAGAAGTGAAGTTGCTTACTTCTGGCAACACTTTCTACTGATGCCTTGCTTCCCAAGACACTTCTGGCCGATATGCGATACGAGGTTACTACTTTGATTGCTGCTTGGCTGTCTACGTGAATCATTGATTCTGGAATTGCCTGCAGGTGCACTAGAGGCGGCTTCCGGAATGCCAAAGACCTCAGCTTCAAATATATTGCAGTGGGCTGGCAAATTAAAAGATTGTCTTATGCCTAAGTGTGGACAGTATATTCCAACAGCTCCATCATCCATTTTAGAGTCATCCGTATAGATGTTTGGAGTATTGCGCTCAGCTAACATACCTTTACTCCAGCCTTATTTTTTCATGCTTACTTTGAACCTTCTTTTCCAGTTGAAAAGTGGGTTCATGTAGTCGGTGTTTGCCCAACCGTCATTACCCACAAAGCTATGCCCAAAGGTTCTATACGTAAATTCTCCTGCCGCCAGTACTCGTCCCGCCAATTTTGCTGTGCAGTTTTCAGCGACGAAGTCTATAGGTGGCAGTTTGAGTACCAGTTCAAGAACCGACGTCAGAGTTGTTCTTAAAGCTCCCGTTATGCACAGCGCAGCGAGCCTCTAAACCTTTTCCATAGGCTTCCGGTAGAAGGATTTCCTTACGCCTGTCTACCATACTACTGCAGCTTTGAGCAGAATTGGTCTAACAATAGCTGTGTAGCACCAGTGCTTGAGAGGCGGAGAGAGCCCCAGGTTGTGCGGAGCATCTGCTTACGCGCATATAAAGCATTGCTGCCTTTCCTCACTCTTTCTTCCACGTTGTGTTTCCACGACAGTTTGCTGTCCAAGACTAATCCAAGGTACTTGATGCGGTCCTTGAGAGAGAATTGTGCCCCATTTATTGAAGGGAATCTCCATAGAGGATTATGTGCCTTCTTCCCATCAAAAGTAACACAAAAAACCTTCAGACAATCCTTGTTTGGCAACCATGTACGGCGAATTACTTCGACTATAACCGTTTTCGCCTCAAAAAAATTCACTCGATATCTCAAAAACTGGCTTGAGAAATTGGAACGGGTAGAAGCTCCGCCGGCTTCTTGTGGTTTATTATTGGACTTTTGGGCCTCAGACCAGCGCAGCAAGCGTTGGTCAACTACCAGCAGCTGCGTAGTCGCTAGGTCCTTCGGGTCCATGGTCAAGCGGAAGAGGTATAGTGAGTTCTTCGCTCTCAGCAAAGTCTACATTGCACCGGTTGTAGGAGTTCTAACTGGACACTGTTCGATAGGAATTCATGCGGTAAAATTAAAGGACTTACTTATGTACATCAGCTGTTTGGAAGAAGATGAGATAGAATCGTCTCAACACCTCCTCCTCGAAAGTTCAGCCAGATCAAGGCGGAAGCACCTTCTATCTTATATGACCATGACATGACATGCAGTTGAATGATAGATTTATGATAGGATCAGGCTTCAGTCTAGTTTCATAAAGGACTGAACATAATATACACAACCATCTAACCTAACCTAACCTCAAAAACTGAGGAACTAGTTGTCAAACATATATAGAAGCGGAGAGGATTAAAACGATCACGCCGATCATTATATACATATGTACATATGTATGTATCTACATATTTACGGTCTTGAACTTTACTTAATGCGTGGTACAAACGTCGTCGTAAAATTTATATGCCCTACTCAGGGTATACATAAAAATAGAAATTGCATGGATATTCAAAAATGTCAAAAAAGCACAATTCTTATCAGTTTGTCGAACGTTATTGCTAATTGGTTTTTAATTCTCCGAATTTACTCGACTCTGGTGTACTTTGTACTGCTACATATGTACCGTTATGTATATATTTATGTACGTACTTCCCGCTCCGTATCAGTTTACCCACCATTCTTGAATTTATCAATGACAAGCGCGGCATGGCATTGCATCATTGTTGCTCCACTTTTACAAACACACAAACTTCGGGGACCTCCGGTCTGGTATTTGGTATCTGCGGGGGTGTACCAGCTGACACGTGCCAATAATCAATTGTACT
Source organism: Bactrocera neohumeralis (assembly GCF_024586455.1). NCBI lineage: Eukaryota > Metazoa > Arthropoda > Insecta > Diptera > Tephritidae > Bactrocera > Bactrocera neohumeralis. The sequence goes on from NC_065923.1 coordinate 28,686,732, forward strand.
TTGACGCATTTTTTAGTGAACACACTAAAGTTATTAGTTCGATGAGTTTGGTGTTTTGCGGTTTCTTTGGAGCAGGAGAAATTTGCTCTCAGAAGTTCTAAATATAAACGACATAGATACATGTGTACATATGTATGTATGTATGTGCGGTGTAGAAACTGATTATTTACAGTTCTTAGAATTCATTCATTGCTTGAGTGAAGTCATAAGCGCGTCAGATGAGGCAAAATGTGCACTTTGGAGGCTGAAAATTAAAAGCAAAATTGTATTTTTGTAGTAATAGAAACCGGAAGAACTTCCGCTGGAAGAATGAATTGATATTGGTGTTAACGATAAAAGAAAGGAAAAAGCGCTGAGATGATTTCTCTCTATCTTACCGGAGTTGCGAAGTTAGTACCATTATAACTTGACAAACTTCTGCCTTTATGAACCAAAGGTGCGCTCCAGTAATAAGGAGAAGACTGTACCTTTCCATCTGCGCTTGTATGCCTTATAGTTTCCATTGTTTCCGCTATAATCATGCAGGGGAGTTCTGTTCACAGCGGTATCTGGAAACTCATCCTTATTCTATGGTTAGGTGTATTATTTTATACTGGTTAGGTGTATAACAACCGATGCTTCGGAAACCAGATTATTCTGTACAACTTGTGGACAGCGTTTCTAAAAACAGAAAAAGAAAATGATGAAACTGCTGTCCTTAGCAGCTACCTGAGACATTTTCCGCTCTTCAACGATTTTTTTTATAGGCGGATCCGCTCTCTCTTCCCCAAATCGAAAATATTGAATTGTGATGATGGCATTCTGAGATCCGATCTTATACACAGAATTAATTAAATTTTTGGCTGAGCTTGAAATTTTAAAAGTGAACTTCAATTTTTAGATTACGAACGTATTCACCTTTGGAAACAGGTCCAAGGTCTTAGGACAATGTCAGCACCATCTAGCATGGGAGGAACTAAAGTTTTATGTGGTTGTATTAGCAGACTCCAGAGGATGGAGTAATGTGTAGAAGTTCACGCAGTTCTGCTTTCTCTAGAATGGATAGGAAAGCGAAGCAAATGGGTCTGGTAGTGGACGAGGCAAGAATGTCGTCCGAATGGATGAAAAGATTCCAGCTCTGAGAGTAGTCGACGCAGTTCTTGTCGGGAGAAGTAGAGAAAGAGCAAGACCTCCACTCCGTAGGAAAGACCAGGTGGAAAATAACCTGGCTCCAATGGGTGCCAAATAGTGAAAAGGAGGAAGGACTGGCCCGCTATTGTAAACTCGGCTATAACCGTGTAAGCAATACCTACGTTAATAAAGAAGAAGAGGAAGATTGTAGAGATATTATACAGCTAAATAAGTTAACAAAACATATTATTTGGAAGCCATGAATCCCATATAATTTCTTCAAGGAAATGAAAGGTCGCATTGTGAGTTCGAAAACCGCGTAGTTCACCCCATCGGTGGTTCACTGTTAAGTGCAAAATTTGCAATTTGCTGTGGCGCCAACTTTATATTGTTGCTGCATCGCAATGTCAATAATTTAGATAATGATTTGACATTTATGTTCCGCGAAACGGGGAAATTTCCTAGAATCGATCACAATAAAACACATGGTTGCATTGCACATGTGTGTGTATGTGTACGAAGATACGTGAGCGGCGGATGTACTTTGTGCGCACTTAAAAATCACAACAATAATGGCAAAAGGAAAAAATCCCAACAATGCGTCAAATGCAAAACAACAACTTGACGAATAACCGCATAACTACGAAAATGACGGTTTTTTCGGGTTTTTTGCTTTTGTTGCGTTCCATTTGTTTTTGCTTTTTGTTTAATTACTGTTTTGAACAATTCAACAACACTTACGTCAGCTGTTGTTTTGCTACATTGCCGCTGTTGTTTTGTTGTTTTTGTTGTTGCTATTGTTGTTGCAATGTTTTATTTTGTGTTGCTGTTTTCAGCGATGCCATCCGCTACAGTACAAACACACACACACGCACATGTGCTCCTAAATAAAAATTACTCATACACAGTCATATGCGCGTGTGTGTGTGCATCTGTGTATGTGTGCGTGTATTTACGTTTGCGAAAATTAACTTGCATTCAAGTCGTTAATTAATATTAAATTTTGAGCCATTGTGGCCACAAAATATGCGGAAGTTTCTCTCGAATTTGAAAGTGTGAACAAAAGCGTCAACAAATCGCTGCAATCAAGTTTTACTCTCGGCTCTCTCTTTACGCAGTCTTTTTTCGTTTGCGAAATGCACCTTCGCAACGCAGATGGATTAGCGGAATTTGAATTTGGTTTTGTTTTGCGTGGTTTTGTAATCCCGAAAAGGAAATATCAGTGACCCTACAAAGTATATTATCGGTATTAATCAGGTTGACGAGCTAAGTCTATTTAGCCATGTGCGTCCTTACTATGTATGCGAACTAGTCCCTCAGTTTTTGAGATAACGTTCTAAGATTTCGCAACCGTCATGTTTTCACCAAAAAAGCTGCTCCGTTGTCGAAACGGACCATATCGGGCCACCATAGCCTATAGCTGCCATACCAACTGCATACTTAGCATAACCGTCAAGGTCGTACAGGTGTGAATTTGAACCATAAAAGTACTCAGTATTGCCGACTCGAGCACTTTTGATGTCAGATTTTGTAATTCATCAGAATCAACGGGTGTGCTTCAAAGCAGCTGATGACGTGGGCACATTCTAGTGTCAATTAAGATTCAATTATAGGTCAGAATATGATTTTGGGTGCAAGATTACTTCACAGCCGCAGTAGAAGTACTTGGGAGTAATATTGGACTCCAAGTTAAAGTTTTAGGAACACTTGGAGTATACTTCCGGCAAGGCAAACAAATATATATAATAATATCGAGAATGATGGCCAATAGAGGCATAGAGGCTGCGTGCATTGGAGCCGGCGATTTTTAATAGCAAAATCAATGAGTTCCGTGTTATTGTATGCAGCTCCAATAAGGATATATGCGGTAGACATAAAATTATAAACAAGACCATAAAAGCAGTGTATAAGCTTTCTGCAATCCGATTAATAAGCGCTTTCCGAACGATATTAAGCGATACTGCTGAAATACTAGACAGCATGCTGCCTATTGGCATCCAGGGTGACAGATTGGCGTTACTATACCAGATATCAGAGACGTCTATAAGGCGGAAAAAGCAGAGTAAACCGAGTGCTTAACAATGTGGCAGCAGCCAAAGGACGGTGGATCGACGAACTGAGTCGAGACTGGGTAGGCAGATAACATGGGGACCTGTATTTCTACCTAAGCCAAATACTGAGTACTTAACCTTAACTTTGTTTACTTCGGTTTCGGTAATCAGAGGGTTTAAGATGAGTAGGTGATTAGCCTTCTGCATTCGAGCCTAGTTTCGGGGCTGCCGGTTTCGCCTCTAGGCAGGCAATGGCGTAGGAATTTCCTCTTCGCAGGTGCTAAGGTTATACCGCCTTTACTCGGTCGTAAGAACCTCGTTCGTAATGAACAGAGGATACCGCGCGAAGGTGAGGTTGACATTTGGGAGGGATAGGCTATATATTCGCACAACCAACCCCATTTGCCCATTTTTGGTATTAGCAGAATGGGCCACCCCTTAGAGGCCCTATGTTCCACCTAGGAACTACTGGAAAATATATATGTATATATAAATACTGAGTGGGCATGGATAGTATCTGTTCCAAATTAATCATGACTGTAGTACATAGAAGACTCTGAAGATGTATTTTTTCAGTGCCCTCATTTTTTTTAAAGATAAGAAAAAAGTAAAATCAACACTCGACGGTAGTGTAACGCTGGAGATTTTTACAACAGATATATACATATGAGTCAGTCCTCTGATAAATAGAAATCTGTTAGTGAAGCGTGAGCTCTAATAATGACAAAACTAAGAAACTTGCAATAGTTTAGGAGTCAGTCAGTCCGCAAAATAGAAAAGATTTAAATGTCTTTTTCTCTCCCAATTAATAATACACAATCCGGTGTTTCCGTGAGAGAGACATGAGTATGTTAGGTGTAACCCAATTAAAATTCCGCACTTCGGCTTTTTAGGCTTCCCCGTACTATGAAAAAAGGTTCAACCCAGGCCCCACGCCAGAAGAGCTAAGTTTTTCGCAACCAGAGCTGAATGTCGTAAATTCAAGGAATATACGCCGACAACCATTCCCAAAACTATTCGGGCTCTGTATTATAAAGATTTAGTAAAACAAATATACTTTTTTTCATTAAATTGAAGATTTTATTTAGCATGCATAGTTAGAATGAATCGGTTTAAGCCAAAATTAATATTAATTTCATAATACCAAAATTATAGGAATCCCATACTTATCGGCACTGGAATATTTCAATTTTACAAGTTTAGGACTGAAACAGGTAGTAAGCCCTTGGTCTTTGAGGTATGAAGATGAATATACTTACAAGAACAAGCAACAAGCTCCCCAAGCTTCTGGGGAGTCACAATCGATGTGTGTAGCCTAGCAGTGTTTTGATGGAACACGATTATGCTTCTATTATCCAAAGCTGTCTGCTTCTGGGCCGATTACTTTCTTCAGACCGCCCAATCGATTGCAGCACAAGTCCTATTTAATAGTTTAAATCATAGTAGATGATTCCTTGCTCATCCCTACATACACATAGCAAAACATTATTGTCCTTCAAAAACTGATTGGTCACCATTTGCGCTGGCTCACCGCGGGTCGACCGAGACCGTTCTCGCTTGACGTTGTCGCAACTTACGACTCGTATGTGACCCACTTTTCATCATCATCAGTAACCATCTGCCTCACAAATGGATCGATGTTTTTGCAATTCCGCAGCGATTAGCAGATGGGAATTCCGTCCATGAGATTTTTTGTATGTTTTCTCTTAAAAAGCTGAAAGTTTTTTAATTACAAAATTATTAAGTACTTATTTTTCTTGTTTTTCTTTCCAGTGCTCCAAAGTCGTTTCAATGGTGATAAAAACGTAAGTAGACTCTTTTTACTATTATTTCTCATATTTTGATGGCTTTTAAACCGGAATTTCCGAGTTCGACAAACAAGTTTATATTTTCAAAACTATCTACTTTCCTGAAAGAAAATCTCGATCCGCTCATTCGTTAACTTCAAATTTAGGCGTTTCAATTTCGGATTAGTGGTGAATAGTTTATTTCTGGAAAACCACATATAATTTATAATCTTTAAACTAGAAGGTCTCTCCATAAAATATGTAATTGTAAACCAACAATTTTAGCATTTTGTTCGGTTGTTTCTTGTATAGAAAACCCAAGTTTTGTTGATAATTCACAAATATTATGCTTGAACCTTATCAAGTCATATTTTGGCTGCGCACCCAAACCCACAAAATTTTACATGCTGTGCCACAATTACGACTAATTACATACGTTTAGGAATGCGGGTAAGCTTATCACCAACCGAGTATGTGGCCCGACAGCATTTGGGACCGGAAGACACCACTGGATCGAACTGGTTCTGCCTCACTAAATCTAAGGCCACAGCCGTATGAAGCATTTTTTTTCACGAACTAGCTGATGCCTGCCGCTGCGTAGTTTTCAGCAGCGCTCAGAGCGGAAAACCCCACTTAGCACATCGCTACGACAACTGTGGCGATAACAAGAAAACCCCAAAATTTACATTGCCACCACACCACGAACCCAAGCGCAGCCACTAACATTCGTCTTCTCAACTTGTTTACATATAAATTTGCGGAACAAGCAGAGCTGCCATGTCGTGGGTTTCGCAGCTTCCCCGATCGTGTTGTGACGCTGTGGTCGTACAACAAAAAAGCACCGACATTCCAGCCGCCTAGTCGTTTTGTACAACGTTGCGTCGCTTGTTGCCGCTCTTTCGTGCTTGCTCTCAGCTCGCCCGTCAGCTTGGAATGTTGTTGCGTTCGATGGCTTGGTTCGGCTGCTTGCAGCTTGACGTCCGCATATGTTTGTACGTCTTGCTTTGCTTGTGACTCTGTCTGCGGTTTGGTTTAGATTGGTTTATCCTAGCTTAGCGTGGTTTGACTTTGCTGCGTTGTGTCACCCGCCACCTCACCCGTTTGTGCGCGCTTCCCACGTCGTTGATAAGTTGCTGCGGCAGCTTACTTGGAATAGTGTCAGTAAGCTGCCACTGCTGGTCTCTTTTGCCGATACTTTGTTGCTGCTGTTGTTGTTTGTAGTAGAGGCAAGCTGGCGTTGCATTAATATTCCGCTCACATTTTCTGGCTGTGAGTCATTTTCGAATTTGTATTTTTCACATTTTTTCTTGTGCTCACCCCGGCCCGGCTTCTGTGCCGCCACGGTCGCTGTGTGCTGTGTTTGTTGCTGCGTGGCTTGGCTTTAAATTTATTTTTATTAAGTCAAACCACGCATGGCACCATCAACATCACCACAAATAGCAAAACAACAATAACAATAAGCATATAGCAGAAATGTTCGAAACTTGTAGCTTGGAGTGGGAGCCGGTGAATGGAGTTGACGAATGCCATACTTGGGCGGGTACGTCGAAGACCCTTGCTTCTTTACATTGCCAGGGCGTTAGGTTTTGAGCTTCTGGCTGCAAGCCGGTTTCCAGGTGTCAGGTGCCACGTGCAATTTGTCATCACCTGTTCGACCGTGGTATGAGAAGCCCTACCTGCCTTCGCCTCATCAGCTAGTATGTGGACGCCGACAGTTTGTTTACATTTCAATCATCTGTAGCTCAGTGCGGGCGTGAATCTGAAGCACTGCTAAGACTTTTAATTATGGACCCATCCGACTGTTATAGATGCCTTTTACTAAGGGTTCGGGTTATTCTTACACTAATATACTTCTTGAGGATCTTAGCTTAGCTAAAAGACTTCGTAGAAGACTCTGATATTCTTGGCGCTAATCACGCTGTCGTTTTCAAAGAACTTTACCCCCAAATTTAGAACAAACATATCCTTCTCATATCAATAGAGCTTCATAATTACCAAAGTCTTCATGTTCTAAACCTGGGATTATTGTACAGACCCTATTTCAGCGAAAAGTGTAACCAAGCCACCCCATCTCCTTCATCTGACTCACCACTTGCGGATTGAGAATGTCGAACTGCCAAAAATTCGTATTAAGCACACAATTCGCTCTAAACAGAGTTGCATGCGTCATGCATGGTGTTATCTGGTTTCCTGCTTCAAGTATTTTTGAATAATTACGAAAACCCTCTCAAATTTTGGAAATTCTCTTTAAAATTTTTATTGCACTGATACATTCAAATTAATATAAATAACAACAAATAGAGATTTTGCAATTTCGGGATTGGAATATAACGGTTTCGGGATCCCGAAATATGTTCGGGATTTATGCGAGTTACTAAAGGTACGTGCAATTTCGTGCTAAAAATTGTGATAACTGTAAAAACTTGCAATCCCGAAAATTTAAATACGTTCTAACAAGATTCGGATAAGCATTTGTTACACTTAGAAGTGTCACATTATTACAAATATGAAAAAAATAAGTATTTGCAATTTCGGGATTACAAACTACCGGGATCCCGAAATATTTTCAGGATTTAGACGAATGTCAAACAGTTGCGCAATTTCGAGACTACAAACTAACGGGATCCCGAAATATTTTCGGGATTTAGACGTGTGACAAACAGCACGTGTATTATCACTAGAAAAATCAAATAAACTAAAGAAATAGTTTAATCCCGAAAACTAAAACCCGAAATTACGGGGTTCCGCGCTGCATAATTAGTATGAAATTGTGGATTTTTCGTATATAATATAATGGGTCGTAAATATCTGTACGAGTGCCGCATTTGTTATCTCCATATTACGTGCCACACGTACATACATACATACATGCGGCCGCACTTGCAGCAGCAATTTGTGCCATAAATACACGCCACACGTCTACAGGCTGCTACACTGCCGCTAAGTGGAAGTGTGCAAGCAAACAAAAAAATGAACTGCAAAAGCAACAAAAAACAATAACAATTTAAGCTGCATATCCGTTGCTCGACAACAACAACAACAGCGCACAGCACGCCCGCCACCTCACAGCGCCGCTACAGCGACTGCTACTTAGCATGCAACCGGATGTAGTGGGATTTTTTTGTTGTAGTTTCGCGCACACAAGTACGCGCGGTTTTTCCGCCATTCTTCGTTTTCCATACATTTTATTGCCGTTCTACGCTTTTGTTTTTGCGCAAACTTGGCGAATTTTGCTTTCGTTTTATTAACCGCCATAAACGCTTATTAAATAATAAAATGCCATGTGAGTTGGTGAGCTGGTGGTGAGCTGTAAACGGCGGTTGACTTGTTGGCTGCTGAAATGTTGAGTGGTGGAGGATGGGCAGCTGCACGGCCGTTGTCGTATGCAGGCGGAGGCAGGTTAATCGGAGGTGTGTGACGCGCATATCGATGACAATGTGACGTTGTTTGTTGTTGTTGTTGATATTTTTATACCCTCAACAGGGTAGATTAAGTTTGCAATAAAGTCTTCTAACACCAAGAAGGAACCATATACATACATACATATGTATGCATGTAAATACATACTTACATGTGTTAAGATCAGTATTACTAGCTTGAGTCATTTAGTCATGTCCGTCTGTCTGTCCATCTATATTTGCGCAAACTAGTCACTCAGTTTTTGAGATATTCATGTGAAATTTTGTAAGGCGCTGCTCATTTTTTGAAACCGCTGATATCGGATCACTATAGGACATACATACATACATACATACATATGTATATGCCTCACAAACTGATCGATCCAAATCAAGTCCTTGTATGGAAAAATAGTTTATTTGACCAGATATCTTCACGGAATTCGGCACGGCTTACTCTCCAAGCCAGGGCTATAATCTCCGAAAAAATAGTTTTGATCGGACCAATATAGCATATAGCTGTCATACAAACTGATCTATCGAAATTAAGTTCTTGTATGGAAAACTTTTTTATTTGACTTGATATCTTCATGGAAATCGGAATGAATTGTTGCTCAAAGCCACTTTATAATCTCCGCACAAATTATTAAGATCGGACCAATATAGCATATAGCTGTCATACAAACTGACCTATCAAAATTAAGTTCTTGTATGGAAAACTTTTTTAATTGGCAAGATATCCTTAAGAAATTCGGCACAGACCATTGGCAAAGCCAACTCTACAATCCCCGGCGAAATTATTAAGATCGGATCAATATAGCATATAGCTGCCATACAATCTGATCTATCAAAATGAAGTCCTTGTATGGAAAACTTTTTATTTGGCAATATATCCTTTAGAAATTCGGCACAGACCATTGGCAAAGTCAACTCTGTTCAGATGGGACCATATAGCATATAGCAGCCCTACAAACAGATAGAACAAAATCAAGCTAAAGTTCTCTTTATACCTTCTCATTCTACTTATAACATATCTTAATATGGTCCCGTGAATGGTATTGCCGCTTCTCTGCAGCCGAAGTCAACTTGTTTTCTTATTTTTGTTTTATTTTTTCTAGTTTTGTTGTTTTTGTTTTTTGTTATGCATAGCGCTGTTGGTTCGTAGTAAATGTATGCCGTGACATTCTCTTTATTAAATATTTGTGTGCCAGGTTTAAAAATAGACGAACTCGGTATTTGCATATAAATGTTTACTATTTTCAGTCACAAGTGGTCGCGCGTCGATTGTTAATGCGAATTCCAACAATCACACGTTGGGCGGGTGGCGCGGTGCGACGCTGCTTTTGATATGCGCTAATATACAAACCAACGAGGAAACACACAAACATATTTTGTTACTTGTGACTGAGCGCTTCTCCATGCTATGCGCGGTCCATGGACAATAGCAGCTATTATTATATTTTTATGTACATTAGGGTGATTCAAAAAAAAATTTTTTTTTTTCAATTCCTCCAACTACTTGAAAAAATATCTTGTTAATTAGGTTTTGTAGGAAATTGAATGCTCTAAAATATGGTCTCTTATGATTTTTTCGTAAACCCAACAGTTTAAAAGATATTAACGGTTGAAATTTGACTATTTTTGGAAACATTTTTTATTTCTTATGAATTTTATAACTCAATGAAAAAAAATTATTAATTGAAAAAAAAAAAAATTTTTTTTTGAATCATCCTAATGTACATACAATACATATGTATATAATTATACATACATAAGTAAGTATTGATTTATTTATTAGAAATGTTAATTTGCTGAAAGTTTAGAATGTAAGCAGATCTCATAGTTGCCAATGGAAATTGATATGTAGCTGACCTGAACGACTCATTAGCGACCTGCGCTCGGATAATAACTTGTAAATTGAATTCATTATATTAAGCAATATACAGTAAGTATTTGCTGCCGCCATATACTTACTTAGTATGAAGCCCAGTGTGCGCCCTTTTATCTAATTTTAAATTCTAAGACGACACCCCATACATCAAGCAGCTTCTCAAAATACTCACCACATAAAGCTAAATACCTTATAAACCGTCAATACAAAGTTATTCTCTTCCCCTTAACTGAAAACCTGAGACTTGTTCTAGCAAAAAAAAATCCACAATTTTTGAATGAAATTCTAGACTTTATTTAGCATAGTTAAAACGATCCAACTTATGTCAAATATGCGCCGTTTTTTTTATAACTCGTTTCCATATTGAAGCTAATCTCATAATACCACTCTCAAAAAAACCCTCGTTCTTATTGAAAAAAAAAACTGTGAAAGTCGATTTTCACAAGCTGCCCTTGCGACGAATTTTTAGCTAGAAAAATCATTCATCATAGACAGTAGCAGATAGTAATCACATGGTGACAGCTCCAGACTACAACATGAGTGCATAAGAAGCTCCAAGCAAGCACCCGCAGCTACTGGTCAAAGCTGTTCGCTTCTTAGTAATTGTGTTCTCGGACTGTCCACAATGTTGATACTACAGGTCTGAATGAAGAGTTTAGTCATATCTTATCTTTCCCTTGAAACACATAACAAAACCTTTCAGATTGTCAATCTTAGCTTGGCCACCATTTGCGGCGGCTTATCGCGTATCAGTCCCGACAGTTTTCACATGACTATGTTGTAAGTGACAACACCAGTAACCATCCGCTTTAAAAATGGATGATTTTGCAGAGATTCGCTGATGGAAATTCGGTCCGAGAACTCTTTTGCGGTTTGGTTTTGTAACGCGCCTTATTTGAATGAATCAAAAAGATTTTTGGTGTACTTCTTGAGCAATCAAAGCCGTGCTGGTCGGAGCTGGCGATTTACTTTATTTTATCGGTATTTTCGATAATTGGCTTTCCACAGAGATTTACGTTTGTGTATGTTCCAACAAGCAGTTTCTAGAATAGTTCCACTTCTTTTAATATATGTAGATCTCATTTAAATTTCTGTTCAGTTTGGTATGCAGAAAAATTTTCAAATATTTGCAATTTCTATTCGCCCATTTCGGTCTCCCAGTTATACTTTCAGTAAAACAGACTACAGTGAATTCAATAAATACATACATATGTAAATATCGGAATTTTTAGTAAATATTTTGACAAATATAATATTCAGTTAAAGAAGAGTCGATGAAAATGTAAAAAGTCAAAAATATGTAAAAAGTTCTGTTCTCAATGTGTTCGATCAGCTTAAAGTTTTTTAAGTCTTAAGTTATGTAGAAATAGACAAGGAGGTTCCTTAATAACATTGATTTGCTCTAATCATGTTATGATACCATAACCAGAATCCTTATATCAGCATAGAGAATCTGAACGAATCCGGCGATTCTTGTTTGTTGGGTACACTCCGAAATTCCACTACTAACTACCCCTTGGTTTCAGTCAAGAACTATCGCGCTTAAAACTGAGTTTAAAAAAATATTTGAGAGATGTAAAAACTGTCTTATATTCAGGTCTACATACATATGTATATCCTACTGCTAGTTAATTGTCATGAATGAGCTACGGATAACTCATCTTTTTAAGCTGACGCTTCTGTGAATCTTTCAGAAAGAGAAAAATAGAAAAATGTCTAAGAATAAATATCAAAATTTATACTCATATTTATTACTCCAAACATTATTACAAGAGATCTTTTGAGAACCCGCAACTAATAGCACGCAGAGTGGACGCTCAAAACCCAGCCGAGCCTAAATTCGCGTGTTGCGAAAATAGGCAAATGCGTCCTCACTGCGGGCACTCTTAAAGGACCAGAATTCTAAGACAAAAAAAAAAACAAAGTTTTCCATACAAGCCCTTGATTCCGATCGTTCGGTTTGAATGATAGCTATATGCTATAGTTAACCGATCTGAACAATTTCTTCGGAGATTACATTGTTGCTTTAGAAAATAACCTGTGCCAACTTTTGCGAAGATACATTGTCAAATGTGAAAGTTTCCCATACAAGCACTTGATTCCGATCGTTCAGTTTGTATGACAGCTATATGTTATAGTGTACCGATATCGGCAGTTCCGACAAATGAGCAGCTTCTTGCAGAGAAAATGACGTTTACAAAATTTCAAAACGATATCTTAAAAACTGAGGGACTAGTTCGTATATATACAGACAGTCAGACGGACAGACAGACGGACATGGCTAAATCGACTCAGCTCAACATACTGATCATTTATATATGTACATATATACTTTATAGGGTCTCCGACGCTTCCTTCTGGGTGTTACAAACTTCGTGACAAAATTAATATACCCTGTTCAGGGTATAACAAGATAGATTACAATAATCTTTTGTCGTTACAAATTTGGATGCACTTTAATGACGAAATTCCGTTGGTCATTAAAGTGCATCCAAATTTGTAATGACAAAAGATAATTGTATTCTATCTTGTTATACCCTGTTGGTAACCACATAGAAGTTTGGTCGTAGATCTTTCTTTAAGTGACTCGAAGTGCGCTATATCTGACGTGTTTCTAGTTTCTGGCATATTGTTCAGAAAAGTCTACCAATATTGTAATCTGTAAGACCTTCATATTTGTAACTTTTCTCATATACTGGCTTAGAACCTAGCGAGTTTCTTTCCAAGGCATTTGCATACAGTGAAGTTTTTCTAAAGGTTGATTTGCGTACTTGACATACCGGAAGTGTCACCCGGAAGTAAGCTGAATTGCCATATAACTATACAAAGTGCTTTTACTAGAGAACCTGAGTTTAGCTTAGCAGCAAAGTACCTCCGGGGGCTTCCACTTATACATCCTCAAGCCCTTCTGCTCTTAAGTGACTTATTTGCCTTGGTAAAATAACCGTTCTAATGAAACCCATTACAATTATACTACACATTGATAATTATCGTGTTAACCATTGGCACTCAATATTGTCTGAGGACAGACAAATTTGTCAACAAATTTAGGGCTTGACGCCATGAGTTATAATTGAAAGCACACACACATACACACATATCTATTCGTACGCAGCTGTAACTGTATATAATTTAAAAAAAGTACACACAACATTTGTTCTCCCCAAACAACCTTTGAAACGAGGTCACATTATTCAGCTGTTGTTTTGGTTCTCATTTGTTTTTGTCCCATTTCCATATCATATGTATGGCATTGTTTTTGTTTCGCGGTCGCACTTCGCATCATATTCCGCATTGTGCTTCCCATCATAAATTACGCACCAGATCAGATTGTTGTTGATACTCTATTACACGCTTCGACGCAATTAAAGTATCTAATTGAGAGTACATACATACATACCATACATGTGACATATGTATGTATGTTCATACATATCTAGCGCTACTACTGGCCACGCTTACGACCCCGCCAATATACGCGCTGCTTATCTAAGGCCGCCACTTCATTTATTTGCTCGGAAAAAACAAGCATGGAATAGTGTAGATTGAGGAGGTTACTCATTCAATTAGTTTTCGGGCTCATTTGAGATAATTTGTGAAACTCCGGAATCCGAAGTTACCCTTTTGTACGCACGGAACCGATCCTAGTTCCTGGTTAGTGATTAATGGTTGACCGGACAGTACGGATGAGAGCTCCCTACTTCTACATGATGGAGGACTTAAACTTCATTTTGGTCTGACAAAAACGTAGTTTAGAAAATCAACCCTGTAATAGCATCTGATTTGAAGTCTGAAGGAGTTGAGGTTTAATTTTTTTCGACCACTTGTAAGAAACCTTGTATTACTATATGTGGTTTCTCCCCGCGGAATACTACCTTTCACCGAAACTTCATAGACATTTCAAATTCGCTAAGAATATGGAAGCCGAATAAGTCTCAAGCTTCAGTTTTTACATCAATATCATCTCTTTAACCACGATTAAATTCTCTTTTGATAAATACAAAAGTCAGGGCACATTTTTGGAATGTAGTTGTCCTTATAATTTATTATAATTCTATTAGAAAGTCTAAAAAAATTCTTAAAATTGAGTATACTTGTCGAACAGAGAGCATTTCTATACACTTCGGAGAGGTTTATTTGAGTGGAGTAAAGCGTTTGAACGGACAAACCACTGAAAGCTTCGCTAAATTTTAAGAAGCATGGTCGGCACACGGCTGTTTAGATAAGTATTTAAAAGGTAGGCTAAACTGTTTTGAGGAAGTATGGTCGACTAAAGGTTTTTTTAAAGATATTTTTAAGGTTGGCTTAACTGTTTTGAGTTCCAACATGGACTAGGCAGTCAAGCCATCAAACAGGAAACTACTTAGTATATTTTCGAAGATTACCTTTTATGTTAATAGGATCCATAACTATTAAAGTTGAGGGTTTTCAATTTCGATATTCCGAACTGAGTATGAAGGTCTTTCAGAGAGGCTCCTAGTATCACGGTATTTCAAGTTACGTGTCGGAGAACGATCACAACAGAATCTATAGAGATTAGGTAAAGGCAGCTGAGGTCGATTACCAAACGGGGTCCGATGGTCAATCCTATGAACTCGTTTAAAAAAGAAGAGAAAAGAAACTGTGGTCAGTTATCGATTAGAGCTCAACAGTTAATGCTCTGAATCCATTTAACAAGGAAGGAAGAGTTTGGCCAGAAAGGAAGACCAATTTTTGGCAAATTCCATTCAGTCCGCCAGTGGAATCTCGTGATCGATGGAGACGCCGAACTGAATTTGAAGATCGTGATGATGAAATTGTGAATCCATTTTACAAAGAAGAGTCTGATCGGACGACTGTTAATTGGTTTAATCACAGTTTAGAAAAGGGGTCCAATTTTGTTCTCCAATGGAACCTTGTGTTCGAACGAGAAGCCGAAACAGACCATACTTCGAAACTGCAACTTAGATCAATACACCAACATTTTAGAACTAGATACGTGGGCTATAGACCCGGACTAGTTCCGCTTAGGTAGAAACCTAAAAGTACAGAAGTCCAACTTTCTTAATGTAAACTTCTGGTGCCTGGCCGCTAAAGTATACTATTTTTTTGGGAGAGGGTTTTGTTGATTCATTCATTAAACGCAAACACTGTTATTTAATCATCTCCGCCGATAGTGGCCGATCGCAGCGTATTTGTTTGAAGTGCTTGTGTGTGCACACAATTTTTATTTGTTGTCAATTAATAAAAAACGATTAAATAGTTGCTTTTGTTGTAACGTTGCGTCGTCTACTACTTCCAGTAAACCAAAAAAAGAGAATAGTTGATTGTGTACATCTGAAAATTTCCGGTTTCGTGTGAATACGGCGGGATGTAACCGGTGTGGGTCGGCAGTGCGTCGCTAATTTGGGCTTTTGCCAATTAACGAAGAGGCGCAAATTAAAACAAAAAGCGCGCGAAGCGGGGAAATAAATTACAATATTTCTATGAAGCCTGCAGTGCCCTCTCATAGCTACAGCTGCACTCCTGCACTCATGAATATGCATTGAACTCTGTGCGCTTGCGGCGTAGTACCCGAGAGATGTCGTTAAATCTATTGTCACTTAAAAGTAAGAGTTTCCCCACAAGCCGTTTTGTAATTCAATTGTATTCACTTTACTATTGGAGATTTATGATCAACGCCGATCAGTTGCCATTGTGAAGTGAACAAAGGCGATTTTGAATATTAAATAATCACAAAAGAATCGTGATGCCTTGTAGCCGATGTTTTCTTTGGGGTTTTTTCTATTATAATTTAAGCAATATAAATAGTTTTTATTAAATTGGTGGCTTTGCATGGCTTGTGCATAATTTAGAAACAAGCAGATAGTTATTTTTGGTTGAAAAGTGAAAGGTTCCATAGGTTGTGTTATTTTTAGATATTTGCTTTGTTTAGTTATGAGGTTAACACACGTGCTCCTGAGCACTCTGCTGACCTCCATGGATTCAAATACTTTTGAGTTTTTCTAATATATTTCTATTTCTAATATAAGTAGGCTTCGTATAGTTAACAATCATATGTTTGGAAACTTTTTAGATCATGAGCCTGATAAAACGGGCGTATTATGGTCGCCACAGTTGAAAGAGAGCATAGAAATGTCGGCAAAGTAAAACATTAAAATGACATTACTTATTATTAAACAGGCCATTGTTATTCCGTGAAAAAACTTCTTTTGAAGTCCATCATCTATTCTAAAACCCGGAAAAGCGTCCCTAGGACAGACAAAGTGAGATGTTTGGTTATATTAGATTAGATTAGATTAGTCTAGTAGGCCAATAAGTCATGTAAAGACCAGGAGTGCCATCCATGAGTTTCGCAATGTTGTTCAAGTTTTCGGATGTTAGCCGTACCTCATTCTTGGCAATCTCGTCCACTATTTCATTCCCCTTGATGCCTTTGTGGCCTGGCACCCAGTACAGGTGAATTTGCTTGCCTCTGACAACACTTTCCAACCGCTGCCCTGCTTTCCAAGGTACTTCTGGCCGGTATGCGATACGAGGTTACTGCCTTGATTGCAGCTTGGCTGTCTACGTAGATGTTGCTGCAGATGCGTTAGAGGCCAGCTCCGCAGCTTTCGCAATGACTTTAACTTGAAATATACTGCAATGGTCCGGCAACTTAAGAGGTTGCCTAACTCTGATCAGTATATCCCCGCGACAAGGTGAGAGACAATTAAGAAAAAAGTATGACTTAATCAAAACTAATGAGAAAACTAGGTCTGTAGATATGTATGAGAATATTCATGGAAAGGACAAGTTGGCTATAGCGTTTGCTCGGAGAATTTTTGAGCGATTTGAGTGTATGGAAGAGCTTTGGTCAAGCTTGCTCTACATAAGAATTTAGTGTTCGAAGCACCGAAATTCCACCACACCTCGATAATCGAGGAAAACTGTCAACATAACCTTGATTTTTGATCTGCCTTGACGTGGGTTTTTCGGCTTCGGCTAACCTTTGCCACGATATTGATCGTCTGTTTTCGAGTCGTAAGTATAGATCTAAGACTCAGCGTCAATACGTTTCATGGCTTTCGTAAGTCGTTTATAGATGTTATTGTGACGCGGTTTTTTGCATGATTTTGGAACCAATTGTGCTTTCACTTTTCTTATTCCCAAATGATCATTCGAAATGGTTTTCAGTGAACCTTCCGATATTCCAAGAACTTCGACTGTTAATCGTCGATTCTTAAGCACCTTTTCTTTTATTCTATTGACGTATTGATCGTCAGTTGCTATTGAGGGCCGTCCTGAACGTGGTTCGTGATCAGCGCTCGAACCTCTTTGAATAATTTTTACTAATCCGAAACACTTATTCGTGATAAACAATTATCACCGAAGACCTTTTCCAACATTCTGAATGTTTCGGCATCAGAAATTTGATTCCGCCTACAAAATTTAATGGAACTTTTTTGTTAAATAATTTCACTCGTCGTAGCAATCGCCGTATGCACTTTATGTACTTCAGAAAGGCAATCATATACTAAATAATAATGATTATTTTTATGGGACATTTGATTCAGATGTCACTGACAGTCATATCAACCAAGAAAACAAATATTTCGACGAATGGGTTTTTGCGCGAAATTTAAATAAAAGGTCTTAGTATTTTTTGCCCGACCTCAAATGAAATTTTTCCATACCCATTTGTATGCTCAATTAAATTAAACAACGGTAATTATGAAAAAGATTCCCATCAAAACAACAGCCACAATAAAGTAGAGAACTCATTATATGTACCTACACACATGTATATTTGTAAGTTTGTATTTATGCATCACAGACACACAACAATAACATTAAGGTGGCAAATGGGCGGAACGCAAAACGTGCAAGGCATTACTCACAACAAACTGCAATTGCCACTAATGAATTAATACAATACATACATATGTGAGTGCATATATGTATACATATATACATATGTATGTTGATATACTTATATATGTATGTATACATATGTACAACTAAGTATATACATACACATATATTTATAAGTATATAAGTACATAGTTATGATTATTTTTAAACAACTAACGAGCCATACAAACATCACTCGTTGTCTAAATGGCTAATTGACTATTGTTGCATGTTGATATTGTTGTTGTTTTACCTTTTTTAATAGATAAAATAATTAGTTGTGTCAGATTTTTATTAATTTTCTAGTTTATTTCAGCTACGGCGTTAAATGAATCGTTGACGATGCACGAATTTTACTGAGAAAGTTGTTAATTATTAAACTCGTACGTTAGTATTTTTGTATGTATGTACATATTTACATACATATACATATGTATGCATGTATGTATATTAACTTACATATGCACCTAATTATTTAGGGCTTCATTAGCTGAAGCTAAGCCTTAATTTTGCATACTCTCTCAATATGTTTCCAAAGAGTATAACAGGTGAACAAACCTAGTTTTTTCATCTAAAATTGATTAATATACATATGTACATACTTACACATGATTAAATCTCTCAAAATTGATTAGGATGACGAGTTGAGCTGATTTTAATAATCGTGCTCTTTTCCCATCAAAGGTCATTCTGAGACATGTCTAGTCTTTTATAAAAGATAACTCAAACACTAATAAAGACAACAAAATAAAAATTACAACAACTAAATTCTCTTGGAAGGGTTCGAATCTCACCGATAAATGCTAAACATCTATGTACATATGTACATAGGTATGTATGTATGTATTTGTATAGCCCCTGCAAGACCCAATATAATAATATACATACATTTGTATGTATTTGAATCTCCGCAATATGGCAGACATTGTTACACGCTTAGGTGAAACAGACTGTAGTTTAGAGCCGAAAATGCATAAAATCATCTATATAATCATCTATATTAGCCTTCATATACCTGATTCGCAAACTTCCAGTTGGCTTTATACCAAATAAGGTACAGTCGTTCTTCTGTTTCACTATTTGGCGCCAATTGGAGATTCCAAGTCCTTCTCCACTTGGTCTTTCCAACGGAGTGGAGGTCTTCTTCCTCTGCCTCCTCCGGCGGGTACTGCGTACACTCAGAGCTGGAATTTTTTCATCCATTCGGACGACATGACCTAGCCAACGTAGCTGCTGTCTCTTAATACACTGAACTATAGTATGTCAATTTCATCGTATATCTCGTGCAGCTCATCGTTCCATCGAATGCAGTATTCGCCGTTATCAATGTACAAAGGACCATAAATCTTTCACAGAACCTTTCTCTCGAAAACTCGTAACGCCAACTTATCAGATGTTGTCATCGTCCATGCCTCTGCAACATTTAGAAGGACGGGAATAATGAGTGACTTACAGAGTTTGTTCGTCGAGAGAGGACTTTAGAGGGGCTTTCAACGGGCATAAAAATAGATTTTTAGTTCTACGATTTCTGTGAAATGACTTAAACGCCTACAGGTGTTCGATGGGATTTACATCAGGCTGTTCCCAAGCCACGCCAATTGTTTTCAGACAAAAACTCGCGAACCTGAGACCATGAGATTGATAACAATTATTAAAACTGAAAAAAAAAATACCTACGATGTTGGCCCTTTAGTATTAGTTAAATTTTTCGATGCAGGGTATTAAATTGGCTTCAAGGAGGTTTGTATAGATTTACTATTGACTTTTTCTTTAAATGAAAAAATCCCATGAGATGAATCAAAGCAATAAACTTTTATAAGGAAAACAGCCACAGATCATACTGCTCACTGGCTGGCGTACGTACGGTGACTCAACTGACCCACTCCACATATGTATACCATACCATCTAATCCAAAGATAATAAACTTGGTTGCAATGATGCAACCACTTTGGTTTGGTAGTGCGGTAGGTGATATAGGCGACGTTAGAGTGGTAAGGTTCAAAAAAGTTCACATCAAGGTCATCTAACGATAAGCTCAGGAAACGTGTGTTTCGACGGGGTCGGAACATAAGGAGAGGGGTGTCAGATGTGTAGGTTTAACTGGGCATGCAGCGATGTGGTTAGAATCATGCGGGGACTCGTTGCATGCTGGACATACATACTTATATTTGGTATGCCGGCTTTGATTCTGGATAAGTAAGAGTTTGACCTGCTACAGCTACCTGCTCCAGACCGTAGCTGCGCCAGTATTACTCTCGATTCTCGTGGAAACTCCATCTCTTCGTCGGCAATGGCTGGTGGTTTGCTTCCAAGTACGCCATTCACTGGGAGGGAGACGATGAAGGTGTTTATGGCTTCACAGTAAATGACGGTCAGTGCATGTCTGAAGTTAGTTGCCTCCGAAATCTGGTCGGCGTATTATCTGATAAGCCTGTCATGGGCAACTGTCGTCTTTTGAACATTTTCACGGAAAGGAAACCGTCTCCTGGAATGTTTTAATAACAACTGCTACAGTAGTTTGGTGGAGTCTTACAATGTCCGATATTTGTCTGGAACTTTGATGCTGCGGCGATAATAATATTACTTGCCATGGAGTGGAGAACTTAAAGCGCGTGCACTATCTGGCCGGATAAAAAGTCCGAATGGACCTGGACTGTCAACTCAGCAGAATTCTGCCGCTACAACAACAACAACAACATATGATCGGTTTTATTTTTATGGTATATTGCCAAAGTGGCTAGATGGAACATGGAGTCTCAAACAACCTTTATGATACGCTTCAAAACATTCTGTTGTCGTTTATGAGATCCAAAGCCGACCAACTCTAACTTGAATTCAAAGTAAGCCGAGAAAGAAGATATTTACAAACCCACCTCAGCGATCTTGTTAATCAGATTTGTCTCCTTATATCTTTTGTCAGTTCTATAGACTCAAGCGTCCACTTTGACCAACCCTGTCGAAGACTTTGATAGGCGTATGTAAAATCAGATTAGTTTTTGTCCTGATCTTATCGACACAAAAGGCATCTATCGGTAAGGTGATAATAAATATATCCATCAAAATATGTACATACATATATCTATTTTCTGCAGGCCGTAGAAGATTTCATGAGACGTAATGTGTGTGTACCTCTATTAATTGACTTATAGACGTGACGACGTGCTTAAATCCTATGTGTCGATAAGTGCTTGCACAAATGAATATCTCTAGATTCATGCACAAGCGCCGCTTGTGGGGCCGTAAAGCGAATTTCCTTTTCGCGCTGCGCCACACCCATATTAAGTACACAAGCTGACCGACCACACAGGCGAGCCTAGGCGCGACTGCAGCAGCTGCAGCCTCAACTACGACACCAGTCACAGTTGCACAGATATCCGTACTCTTTGCAAGTACATGCCATACATATATACATACATACATATGGATGTGTGTATCTATATCTGTGGGTATACATATATATCCACACGATCATCTGATTTAGCCTTGCGGCAGCCACTCTCCACGCCAGGCAACGCCGCGTGTCCCATCAAGTCAGCCAGCCCCATTCATTCATTCATACATTCATTGCGGCCGACGACCAGCACTCGGTCAATCAATTCGTTGTTGTCTGTGTTCATTGTTTTTACTGTTGCTGTTGTTGTTGTTGTATGGTGTACGCTCACAATCAGCTTGTTGATTTCATGTCATTCATAAAAATGCGTCCACGCGTCCAAGCCGTATGGAGTACGGACAGCCGGTCAACCGCGGGATTTACGTTGCCGCTAACGGCGCTGCCGACGCTAGCGCTGACTGCGTTGTGACTGTCAATGTGACACATCCGCAATGAATGGAGCGGATGCCGCGCGTGCAAAGGTAGATAGCGGATCGCGGATCGTGTGTGTGCGGGTGTGTGTGTGTAGATATGAATGGGGTGTTGGTGGCGCCAGCGGCTGCCTGTGGGGCGCTGCGCATATACTTACATAAATGTGTATGTGTGTATTGTCATTATTAAATATAGTCAATATCGCAATTTTTAGCGCGCTCACCGCCTTTTGTCATATTTGCTGGTGGTTGTTGTTCTTGTTTGTATTATTTTTTTTTGTTTTTGTTGCCTGCTCACTTCACTGTCAATTTGTATGCTACGCTGTAATCTGCCGCAACGCCAATTACGCGCTTCCCGCGCTTAAGTCGCTGCCGGCGCAGCTTAACTACGCCGAGCGTTGTTTTTATTGTTGCTTAATTTGCTTTAATTTGGTTGCGACGCTTTGGTTGGTCGGTGTCGTTGTTACTGTTATTATTACGTTTGTTGTTGCAGTAGTTGTTATATGTTACTTTTATTAATGTGGTTGTTGTTGTTGTTGTTGTTGAATTTTTACCATTGTTGTTGTGTTTTGTTGCTGTTATATCTGATATTTTGTATTGCTAGTGTTGTTGTTGTGTAGTGACTGTTGTTATTGTTGCTATTGTTGTTAGTGTTTTTGTTGTTGTAGCTGTTGTTATTGTTGTTGTTTTAGCTGCTGTTTTAGCTGTTGTTGTTGTTGTTGTTGTTGTTTTTGTTGTTGTTGTATATGTTCCTGTTGTTGTTCCATTTGATTTTGTTATTTTTGTTATTGTTGTTGTTCTTGTAGTCTTTATTGTTTTTGTTGTTGTTACTCTGCTTTGACCAGCGCTTAGGAGGCAAAGCCACAATTGGCGGACAGGCAGCGAGCAAGTGAGAAGCAAAGCCATTATATACATATATGTACATATATGCATACATATATATGTACTTACATTCATATCTACATACATACATATGTATATACTTTATACATATACACATACACACATATATGTATATGTATACATACATGTCTGTGTCTGCGAGCGGATGCTACACATTTGGGCATATGACAATCGTTCGGCTCATCAGCCTACACAACAAATCATATACAGCAAGTAGATACATATGTACATACCATATATGTACATAGATATATATGTACATGTACATATTCTGCTCATATAAACACAGTCATCGGCATGAATTATAAAGAACAAAAATGTACATATTTTCTTGCCACTGTACGCTTTGTGTTGGCTGCCGCTGTGCATCCGCTCTCCGCTCCGACCGCAGCCCGCCCGCCCTTGCGCAATTTCCTTTTGCGATTTTATGAATGAAATCCGCCACAGCGCTTACAATTAGCGTAAATGATGTAGTAAATTCTCATGCGATTGTTGTAGTTGTTGCGCTTACAATTTGCTTTCGTAATGTCACTGCATGTGTGTGGCTGTGTGTGTGCCTCTGTGCGCGCGCGAAACTTGTTGCGATTGCCTTTTTTGTTCAAGTGCAAAATTGCGCGGCTTTTGTTCGTTGGATTTTTCTAGTTTTCAATTGTTGAATATTTGCGACAAGTGCACACACACATACATACATACAGATACATGTATACGGTCTGGTATGTCAGTATATTAGTGTCATGGCATTGACATTTGCACGTGTAGCCCACTCAGCGGTGCTCATTAACCGCTCGTGCTCGTAATCCCATTTGTCGTGGTCGATTATTGCTGCGAAATACAACAACAATGAAAAAACAATTAGAAATAAATTCCGTTTATTGCTCTTTACTGCGACAATGGCGATTTTTCAAAATTTTTCTCACAAAAAAATATTTTTTTTTTTTCACATAAAAGAATTTGGAGCAAAAAACACATATGTGCATATGTGTGTAAACAGTTTTGTTGTAAGAGCACAACTTGGTTCGGAATTTTAAAAAATTTAATACTATTGTACAAAATTTAATTTTTTTCTTAAGTGAAAGCAACTCCAAGCACTTAAAATTTTAAGTTTCACGTTAAATGGCTTCATTAGCACTAAAACGGTTCCTCCGGAGCGGTCGTTTGAGCTTGCTGAAGAGCCAGCGGTGGTTGGGGACGATATTGGTTGGAAAGTTACCGAAAAACTCACGAAGAATCAATGCAGTATGCAACGATGCATTATTGTGGTGCAAAATCCAAGGGTTGTCGGCCCATAACTCAAGCCTCTTTTTACAAATACTTAGCTTCGCGAAAACGGTGCATAACACACAAATAGCAGTCCTGGTTGACAATTTGACCGGTCGGAGAGAATTCGGAGTGCACAGCACCTTGATAAACGCAAAAAAAACTGTCAACATAACTATGCGTTTTTTCGACTTCGACTCACCTTTGCCACGATCTTCCAAAATTCATTTCACTGATCTTTTCGATATTCCAATCCAATGGTGCCGAAAATACAAAATGTTGAAAAAGGCCTTGGGTAATAATTGTTTGTTGCGAACAGGGGCGAACGATTGACGGCGAACCACGTCCAGGACCGGCCCTTAACAACAACTGATGATCAACACGTCAATAAATTAAGGAATTGGTGCTTGAGAATCGACGAGTCAGGGATCTTACTGTCATCATTGGAATATCGAAAAGATCAGTGAAATGAATTTTGAAAGATCGTGACAAAGGTGAGCCGAAGTCGGAAAAACCACGTCCAAAGCAGGTCAAAAGTCATTTAGTATAGCAAATGACGTTCAAAAAATGAGCCGAAACCGAAAATACCAAAATTCGCTGAATGCGTTGAAGGCCATCCCAGCTGTCCCAGCCGAACGTTCTAAATTGTATAAGAGAATGGGTAGCAATTTTCGCATATTTTTAAGGCGATATGTAAAAATAAATTTTTTTGACAGTCCGGGTCAAATTTGATCAGATGCAAAACTTGTTATCGCAACAATTGTTTATGAGCTATATTCAACAAGAAGTCTTCCAATTTAATATTGTATATGCTATATATATTATATAAGTTCTCACCGTCTCTTCCATGGATAAGATATTGACTTCACAAATCTTCGCATGTTAAGTACTAGATACTTGTTCCAATGCTCGTTCCAAGTATTAACGGGTGATTCACGAGATAAAAGAAAAAGAATATTAAATTACATGCATACCATATATGTATGTATGTATATGTATGTGTATTGTGTATAATATATAAGTTTTTGAAAATTCCCCGAAAATGAATGTATTAATTAATCAATTGTATTGTTTATCCGATTGCTGGCTTCTGCGACACGTGCTACCTGATAAATAATAATTCGTAATTGTACTAATAGCCACAAGTGCCACTTGAACTTCGCTGCTGAAACCAATTTTGTGCAAAACAAAGTGAAATATTGATTTCAAGTAGAGCCGATAACAAAATAGAGAATGAAATAATGGCGCCAAATAACTGTAAAAAATCGAAACAGAGATAAGCGGCCGCCGTTGCATCTGTTCGGAGGTGTGCAAAATCAATGCCAGTGACATCAATGGGACCGGAAGTTTATTTATAAATATTTGAAATGCCGATTTTTTGTTACTTTGTTTCTCGATCCGTGATAAGAACCCACGTCAGAGAGGTTACTTTTACGTTAGCAAAATGCTTCTTTGTGGAATATTTTAAATTTTTTGATCACTGAAAGTGGAAGGTAAATCATTTTTTAATCATGGCTTCGCTATATCCAGCTCAGTTCACAACTATTGTACTTTACTCTAGTTTGAAGACAATGGTATTTTTGTGGCCTCACCAAAAAAAGAAATTAATCAATAAATTGAAAAGGAACTCTGCTGAGTGAGAATGTAGACTTTGAAAAAAAAAATCAAAGGTTCCAAAGAGCAAGTAATTGAGAGCAGGTTGTTTCATATTCTTGACATGATTTCACCTAAGTTGGATTAATTGATGAAACGAAGGCGTCAGGCGCGCTTCGCTCAACTTATGGTCAACATAATCGGCCTTCTGAGCATACTATTCGCAACACCATCACCCATCTTGAGACCCACCATTCATTATTGGATAATATTCGACAGAAAATGAAAAAAATATAGCAGCCGTACCTGAAAGTGTACACAAAGTCCATGGAGTGTCGACTCGGCGCCGTTCGCAGCAACTAGCACTGACGTATGGAACGGCTTGGCGCATTTGACGTCGAGATCTTAAATTGAAAGCATGCAAAATACAATCGCTTCGCTCTATGGGCCCTTGAAAAGCACAAAGAAGATTCGACATTTTCGAGCAAAATTTTATTCAGCGTTGAGGCCATTTCTGACCCAATGGGTATGTAATTTATTTAACAAGCAAAGGCGTGTAAAGTCTAAACTCTATGCAGACAATCCCGCTTCGATTCAGGCGCTGGAGCAAAACACACGTGTGTCATTCACCATTTGAAGTTTCTGTGTGTTTTCTTAAAATAAGTAGGGAACCTCGAAATTAATCACCCTTTATAGCTTAGTTATTTATGATTTTGCAAATCTCTCCATAAAAATTCTGCGTAAACCGCATCATATTATTTACTTCTGGATCTTTTGCGATATATGTATGTATTTCGTTTCTTGTGCACCCCACTTAAGCGAATCTAAAAATATTCTTATCAAAATTTGGTTTATTTCCGTTGGTGCTTTCTGCTCTTGAAGATTCTTGCAGAAATAGTTTAACTGGAATTTTCCTTCGTTCACGCAGTGTGTTTGCACTTGTGTTTTATTGTTGTTGCTGACGTAAATTTCGTCCAAATCACTTGCAGTTTGTATTATAAAATTGAGAAAAAAATTCCACCAAGCAAAAACAAAAACAAGAATAGCAAATATAATAAAAATGTTGTTGCAGGCAATAAAAATGCCGCAAAGCTGGAAACGTGTTTATAGTGCAGTGGGTTAAGTGTTAAGCGGCATAAACACGCCGTGCAAATATTAATAGAAATATATATGTATGTATGTATGTATGTAAATAAACTTTTTTTGTTGGTTGAACTTGAACTGATACGAAAACGGCGCTTCCACTTTAGGTAATACCCGCACTTCAATGAGGAACTCAGAAAACGAGTACTCGTATATTTATTTACGTATTTGAGGTTATGTAAATTGGGGCACTTTATAATTTTGAAAAAAATATTCATCGCGCCCCAAATACTCTGAGTGAACGGTTACATCCTCTATCGATATCAGGGAAATAATTTCAGAACTTAATAATGAATGAGAAAAGTAAGTCCTCTTTCCCAAGACGGTTGGGTCGAGTAAAGTCTGTGTTTATAGTTAACTATTTCAATTTCAAATATTCTAATCCTATAAGTTCGAGACGCTGTAGTTCTCGAGGGATATATAGGGTGACCATTTCGAGGTTCCCTAAAAAAAAAAATACAAAAACTTCAAATTTAAGGGGGAATGTTTATTATCATTCGAAAGAACATTCTTTGTCATTTATGTTTTGAAAATTATTTCTTTCAAATGTTAGCCGGGGCTACGTATCTGATGGTCCATATGTTGTGTACAATTTTCGTTGGCTTGTTCGAGCGTTTCGACTGGTTACTGTCAAATGACACGCGTGATGTTTTGATCTAAAGGCTGAATCGAGCGGGATTGGCCGCATAGACTCTAGATTTTAGATATCCCTACAGGAAAAAGTCTAACGGTGTGATATAACTCGCTGTTGGTGGCCAATCAACCGACCCAAAATGTGAAATTATCTGCACACCGAAGTGTTCTCGCAATAAATCAATAGATTGATGCGATGTGTGCGAAATGACGCCGTTTTGTTGAAACCAAATGAGGCCGAGATCATGAGCTTCAATTTAAGGCATCAAATAGTCAGTTATCAATGCGTCACGTTACGTACTCATCGGCGTCATTTTTGAAGAAATATGGACCGATGATTGCACCGGCCCACAAACCAAACCGTTGTTTTGCCTAGATGAAATACAGGTCTTGAATCTTTTCAGATTGCTCTTCGTCCCAAATGCGGTAATTTTGCTTGCTTACTTGCCCATAGATGGATCTACCGACTTGAACCATATTTGCTGTTTACTAGTTTTTTAGACGATTTGCATTTTTATTTAGATTTGAATTACTTGTAATAGAAGTTGTGTCGCGCAGTGATAATGTGTAGGCTTTGACACCAAACTCTATAACTGTTCTAAGTCTTTCTTCGGATTTCTACACTCCTCAAGTCCGCAGTAGCCATTTTTTTAGCCGCAAACGCACGATTTGTTAAATAAAGCAAGAAGACGGATATCGGAGCGTCTACACGGAAACAAATCAGTCAACATTCACACATTAAAATATTCCCAGTAAAAAGTTCCCCGCTTATGCATAGCACTATTAGCGATATTGTATTTACTTGTTGGCGCCAGCTACAAAAAGTAATACAAAGACTAGCGCCATGTGTGGAAATTACCCAAAATTGCTCAGGCAATTGAAGCAACAATTAGCTGGAAGGGAAATTTACTAGCTACTTAGTGAATGAGGCCATCCATCACAAATTTTCCGTACCGATTTCTTTACATTTTCTGGCATAATTTAGCGAGTAATTGATAAAGCCCCTGCATATATGCATTTAATTTACATAACTTTAGACAATTCACCGAATTGCATTTGCCCCACTGGCACTTTGGCGGGCGCTAAGTTATTCCTTTGTCTGGGTTTCAACGATACGTTAATGAGTTCGCGTCTGCCTTTTTTCGAAAAATAAACTGATATACTTGTCATTTCGGTACATTTCCAGTACTAGGTACAATGTAATGTGTAATTATGAGTATGAGATGGAAAATTTTGAAAACCGACTGTTACCATTATTAAGTTCATGAGACGATTTAACCCAGATTTTATTAAATTTCCATTGGCATGACTTGGCATTTCATTAAAGAGTTTGAGCACATAAATCACATAAAAATAATGTTTCCAAGATACTGATGCATTTGGCAATCCATGCCATACGACTTTCTAGTTTTGGGTATAGAACTGTATTTAGGAAAAAAGTATTGCCCATCAGAAGCTGTAATATTTTTCCATCCTTCTGACAATATGTGAATTCCCATTCCAAAAGATCTGCGCCGACTTGGCGGTCGAGAATGAGTCAAGCCAATTTTTGCCACCCTATTCTGATGTGAACAGTATTCCAGTGAGGAAATGCTGCGTTGACCGAAACAAATGATCGTCTGAAGCGATAAGATCTGGGCTATAAAACGGGTGAGGCAAAACTTCGTCGCCGCTGTCTTTCGAATAGTTTTTAAACGGTATAAGCGGTATAAGCCGAGTGTTGTCATAATGGAAAATTTTTGTCTCGTGTTAAGTCGCCAATTCCGGACATGTTTTGGTAATGACCCATTTTAATTCGATGAGTTGCTGTCAGTAGCGTTCACTATTAATGGTTTCACCTGGTTTTAGAAGCGCATAACATAGCTCGCTTTTCTGATTCCACCAAATACAATGTGTTACTTTGGATATTTTCACACATGATTTATGTTTATGGTTGTCGTATCAGATCCATCTTTAATCACCGGTCCCAATCCGATGCAAAAACGACTTCTTTTTGCAGCGTTCGAGCAGCATTTTTTACATAAAAAATCGTCTTTCAACGTCTCTTAACGTCAATTCATATGGCATCCGATTTCCTTGCTTTTGAATGGAACAATTTTCTTTTAAACACTTCGAAATAGCCGCTTGAGTGTCTCCCAAAAATTCGTCGGGCTCCTTTTGCGTTTCCCACAGTTTTCTTTGAGTAATGTTTCCAGTTCCTCAAACTTTTTGGGCCGCGCATGACGTTATTCGTCTTAAAAGCTGAAATCACCACTTTTAACAATAACCGTATTGTTGAGTTGCCTGAGCTCCTTGACAAGAGAAAACAGAGCGGCTACGGTTTCGAATTAAAATCCAGTCTTGGATTGAGAACTTAAGAGATAGTTTCAAATTACTACAGAAACTTCCCGAATTTATACCGATCTGACTAAGATACAGTTTTCACCAGGCCGCTGTTCACTTCTAGAAATGTCGTTCAACATTACATCGATTCATTCTCGGATCATAAGTCCTGCCAAACTGGTGGTAATAATCTTTAGCAAAGGAAATGCTTAACAAATTTGCCATGAGATATCGGTTTGTAATGATAGTTTGAGCTCAATTTTAGATACATGTAGGAATAATTTAAATATTGGACTTAATGTACTTGAGGTTACCGGGTTTTGCAAACTTTGAGCCTCAAAGCAATACACGTTTTGAAGAAAACCATTAATATCTGCACTATCCAAGCGGACTACGGAGCCTAGCTGTCCAAAATTTAGTTGTTCAGGGTTAGGTATGGTTAAGGAAGGCTTGTTGAAACCCATATACTACATATCTTCTTTTACTAAGCGAACAATATTTATAATAATAAGTAATAAGCGGTGGCAAGTTCATTTGTTCACGGTTTAATTCGGTTAGAAGAAATATACTCCCACCCAAAAACCCCTACTTGACTACTATTTAAGAAATCTGACGAGTTTTGGGATCGATATGCCATTCTTTCGAAAGCGCATTAGAATATATTTAGCGATGGCGCTTGATTGTGATTCCTTAGGTAAATCCTCTACCTTCCTGCGTTATTGGCGTAGAAAACGATTGGGCGGTTATAGCCGAGTTTACAACAGCGCGCCAGTTGTGTCTTCTTTTCGCAATATGGCGCCAATTGGAGATTTCAAGTGAAGGCAGATCTTTCTCCACCTGGTCTTTCCAACGTAGTGAAGATCTTCCTTTTCTTCTGCTCTCTATTAATTAGCTGAACTATCTCATCTAGCCATCGACTGCGGTATTCGCCGTGGCCAATGCGCGAAGGACCATAAATCTTCCACAGAAGCTTTCTATCGAAAACACGTAACGCCGACTCATCAGAGTGTGTTATCGTCCATGCCTCTACACCATATATCAGGAGTTGAGTTGTACAGTTCGGCCTTTGTTCGTCAGTAGAGAACTTTACTTTCAAAGTTTGGTCTTTGTTCGTCGAGAGAGGAACTTAATAAATTGTGATATTTTAGACAAAAGTAATAGTACTAGTATATATACCTAAATTCATTAATAGAAATAGAATAATTATAGAAAATCTCCATTTCCCCAAAAATGTGCGAATAGACCTCATCAAAAGATAAACTCTTAATAAGACTTTTTACGCCACCAATTAACACCAATTTTTGTTAAACTTTCTTCATTATCTTTTTATCTATGCATTACTACCTTAAATTACGCGCTAAGCTTTTAGCGCCTCTTCAATCTTCATTCATAACTGTGTACTCAAACCCACACGAAGTGTTCAGCTGCCCCTTCGCCGCCTTCAGCAGTGGGTCAACACACACTAGACTCGCCAAGTCATTAAAACGCAAATCAATCAACACTTTGCGCGCCCATTAGACGGCAAAATATGCACGCCTGAAAGAATGGTGGGACGTACGAGCGGCCGACACGTCTCCGCCGCCGCTCACGAGGAGCGCCGTGTCGCTAATGCTGCGGCGCTGAGCAGTCACATGCTGTCGATCAAATGACCACACGTGAATCTCATATAATTTAATGACAAAATAAACACCAATAATGCAAATGAGTTAAAGGCCAATTCCCTCGCTCTTCCGCTCTCCGCTAGAATGTGTGAATTGGAAAAGTACTTCTCGCGCTGATTTCTTTCGCTTTTAAGTTTTGCGTGTGCGAAATTATTACAAAATAAATAAAATGCGAATATATATATTTCAATATTTAAATAGTTTCGAATAGGGCGAATGTGCTTAATTAGACGAGTTTATTGATTTCTATTTACAAATATCAAATGATTTCGTTTTCTGTTTGCGCTCGCGGCGAACTTAATCGCGAATCAATAATGTGAGACTTTTTGCGGGCGTGCATGCGTGATTGCTTTTAAGCTTCGGGGCCACTTGGCAAGCATGTGCCACTACTTAACGCGTAATTGTAACAGTAAATACCATTGACATGCTTATTTTTATTTCATTGTACTTTTTCTCGATTAGGCAACACGAGTACTTTGGTTTCCATTAAATTCCCACGCGCATGCGCTTTCGCTATTTACGTGGAGGCGTCGAAATTATGTGCCAAAAGCAATGTCAATAAATAGTTTATATGTAAATAGTTCTCTAGACTTTATCTTTCTTATTCTTTATTGGCGTAGACACCGCTTACGAGGTTATAGCCGAGCTTACAACACCGCGCCACTTGTACTTATACACCTGATCTCTCCAACGGAGTGGAGGTCTTCCTCTTCCTCTGTTTCTCCCCGGCGGGTACTGCGTTGAATACCCTCACAGCTGGAGTGTTTTCATCCATTCGGACGACATGACCTAGCCAGCGTAGCCGCTTAATTCGCTGAACTATGTCTATGTCGTCGTATATCTCGTACAGCTCGTCGTTCCATCGACGTTGTCATCGTCCATGCCTCTGCACCATATAGCAGAACGGGGATGTTGAATGACTCGTAGAGTTTGGTCTTTTTTCGGCGAGTGAGGACTTTACTTCTCAATTGACTACTCAGTCCGACCTTTTTGGAAGAATTATTCTGTATTGTATACGATGGCTCAGCGGAGGACCAAAAAGCCACATCAGTGGCTTCTTTATTGTGGTTTCATTCTTAATGTGGGTTTAAATGTGACAGTTATTCGCCTACCTATCCGATTACGAAGTCGAGGCTATATACATGCTAGCTTTACCATTTACCGTCCCTAGTCCGTATTGCGTGAGTTATAACTTTAGTGAACATTTGCTGTTAAAAACAGCTAGCTTCTCTACTACTTAAGTCGGACGGGACTGTGGTTCACCATGTGCGGCATTGCAATCCATCAGACTTAACATCATTCTTACGTTCTTTTCCTTAACGGCAGGCTTTGCCAGATAGGGTCAGCAGAATTTTCCAAGCTTTGTTTGGCAAAATCTCATTTCACTTCCGATACCCACCTATTGCGTCTATAACTCTTTACTTGCCTTATAACATTGTTCCAATGTTCCGAACATGCGGTGGAAAGTTACAGTCCTTGAGCATCTTTTTCGAGATATACCATTCATTTGAAGCAGTTCCTTTAGGATGGAATCCACAAACTGTCAAAAAGATGGGAAGAAGCCTTAGTCCTCAAATGTCTCTTCTTTCCAATTTATCTATACATAGGTTTTCCAGGAAGTTAGATCCTTTTATGTTAACAATCTGAACCCACAGCTCTCTCGTTTCAAATAGAGGAATCCATAATTTAGTTCTGTGGAAATTCATTACATGTCATAAATAAAGATTCATGGAATATTCCAAAATAGTGTCGTCCCTTGTTAGACCGCCTGAAATGTTGTATCTGAGGTATTTAATAGCTGCACATGTCATCATACTACACGACAAGGCCTATATCTACGCAAGCGTAGGAATACGATCTGGAACCTTGTTTTGTTGGCGCAATGCATTAGCCCACGGCTACTCAAGTGTCGTCCATTTACCTATTTTTGAAATTATGTGATCGAAATCTCATTTCAGCAAACAAGACGATCGATTGTGTGTGTTTGAGCTTCAATACAGTCATTCAACCACATAAACTCTCGCAAATAATATGGAATCTTTGACCAAAAGCAGGCAAAAGAGGATGGTGGTGACGGAAGCATTTCGACGACGATATTTAGCACAGCAAACAACTAGACATCTGACAAAGTAATTGCACGCGCGAGGCAAGTCAATACGCATGTGGTTGGCGGAGCGTCGGCGCGCGCAGGGACCGCTGGTGCGACGGAATAAGTTCACAAGCTATGTAGTGACGCCAATAGTGGCACTGATGTCGCTTCTTCCGGCGGTGGCTCCGTTGGTCGCGACGTCAACAAATGGAAAACAAAAGCAGAACTTGAATGCAAATAACCAAAACAGATGGCGGTGGACGCGAAAGCTGGAGGGAGCCAGTGTGTATGCGTGTTCGTGTCGATCAATCGAAGTCAACATTGCAACATTTGGTTTCAATCAAAGTTTAAATGTGCCGACGCTGTCGCTTTGTTGACGTTGTCGGCACGTGGCTTCCAACTAATGCGTCCCGATGCGTCCCCTCAGTAATGAAGCTGTCAGAAGCTCGTTTGTGTGCACCGACCAACTAATGGACGCACAAGTGTTTGGACTCAGGTGTTGGCTACAACAAATACGCAAAGTCAAAACAAATACCGCTGAACTGATAGCGTCAATGATCGTCGCTTGTTTGCCATTCAGCCACCTTGTGCATGTTTGCTTGCGGCAAACCTCGGCGATAATGTTGCTAAAAATAGCTTTTCAATGACCAAAAATATCAAAAATTCGCACACATTTCGGGGTATACGCTTTGCGGGCAGCGAGCTCCATTGAAACCATAGATTTGTGCAGAGACATTGTTTGACGTAAGCAAATACGCTTTGAATGTATACAAAAGAAATGTGAAAATTACCATACAGAGATAGTTACGTATTTGGGTATTTGGAATGCATGATCGGTGCTCGTTGTCCCGCGATCTCAGGCACTTATAAAGTTATTAGCTTAGTACTGCAGCAAATGGCTATCAAGTTCTCACAAAACCCTGGGACTGTATGATATTTTTTGTTGAAAATGCTGTTTAGTTTCGAAAACTACTACCAAACTGGAACGGCTCCCATCCGGGGACTTCAAAGTATTTCCAAACAACTGCGAGAAAATTATTTGTTGTTACAACCACAATTCGCGGTCTCAAAACTTAAAACAAATATATATGTATATGGAAACCTTTGACTTTGAATGCGAAGAAATGTCCGTGTGCCAACGGAAATCTGTACTGACGACAATCGGGTCTGCTTAACCGATACAGACCCCAAATAACAAACATTCGACTAAGATCGTCTACTAACTTATGACTAGAAAGAACGGTTTTGGACATAATATCATGAAATTACTTTAAATGAACTTATGAAACACATGGTCTTTGTGAACTCAGAAGTCAGCAGTATCCATTAAGAGGCATGCAATTTCGAAAGCTTTTTGGAAAAATGGGTTCCGGAAATGTAATCACATACTTACTTATATATACGTAGTATAACCCGATATGGAGTTCGAAATAATTAGCGAAAACGTATTAGCTTCGTTAACTTAGTTTAGGTTAGGTTCGTCTGATAGGTCAATGAGCCACGTATAGACCAGTTTTGGTTCTTTGCGATACAGATGGCGTTCAGTTACTAGGTCCATGAGGAGTAGTCATCCTTGACGCGAATTTCAACAGGCTTTGTGGCCTCATAATCGATACCACTTCCAGTGGCCACCGTACAATTCGCCGTACAACTTTAAAATGCAGATCTCCTAAAAGGTTATATCAATGGAAACAATGCAATAATTGCCTCGTTTTCTGCTGGAGTCATTGAACCATCATTATTATATATTTGTATTAACTTTTAAATAAGCTTTGATTGATGACACCATCTCTTCGCTGAAGATGAACTCTTCTTTTAAAATGGGCCGGATATACATATTGTGTATCAGATGAAGTTCCATTTAGCCATTACCTTTGTGCTTTTGAAGCCTTTGATTTAGCAAGAATTTGGTAATCAGTGATCAAGAGAAATTGTTTTGTGGTAATAACTTTCAGATCTTATATACGTGAAATTTATTTCACTAGAAAATCCGATCCGAAATACCTGTAATTAAAACCCGGGAAAGGAGGAGAAATAACATATCTTCGTCTATGACTTTTACCATCAAACTAGAGCATATTATTGGGTCTATATCTATGAAAGTATATAAATTGTGTGCTGGAAAGCTACAGTCCTTGTGCGACTTTTTCAGCATTAGTCATTCATTTGAGCTTAAACAACAATATTTTTTTTTCACGCCAATGTCGCACTTTATGCCTGAAAAGTGTTTTTGTGGGAATCCTTCTTCATTATTTTAATATGAAGAATACCGAACGGGTCTCAACAAAAGTGCCAAAAGTAATTTGCAAGATTTAAAAGAGGGGAGTTTGACTTGGAAGACGAAGAACGTCCAGGGCGACAAAAGAGGTTTGAGAAACTGGATACTTTACTCGATGAATATTGTTACCAAACACAAGCAGAACTCAAGAATTATTTAGCATACACTCGAAGAGCCATTTCAAAACGTTTAAAACCAGTCTGATACATTCAAAAGCAAAGGAATTGTCTGCCAAGTGACCTTGTGCTTGTCAGAAATAGTGCTTGAACGCTACAAACGAAGTAGTTTTTTCATTACTAGAATTATAAACGCAAAAAAATATATGTGACACCTGGCCAACAAGCAAAATCAACGGCAAAGCCAGATATCCATGACATTTGGTTAGATCAGAAGCGTCCAAATATTGTGACTAGAGGAGGAGGCAAAAATTGTTCATGATGGAAACGATCAGTCTAATGTTACAAGGTCGCTTAAAAGCTATTAGAAAAATACGGCTAATTTTTGGTTCACCTGCCCTCTCAGATGAAACCCTAATGTGCTTTAGTGGCTTTTACTATATACAAAGCAAAGGATCAAAAAAGGATCAAAAGATATTTCGTCTAGCCTTACATAGAAGATTGTTCCTTCTCTATTCAGCTCTGCAGCTCGAATTATTTTCTTCAGCAGCAGATTGAAAAAGTCGCATGATAGAGAGTCGCCTTGTCTGAAACCTCGTTTGATATCAAACGGATCGGATAGGTCCTTTCTGATCCTGACGGAGCTTTTTGTATTGCTCAACGTCAGTTTATACAGGCGTATTAGTTTTGCGCGGATACCAAATTCAGACAACGCGGCATAAAGGCAGCTCCTGTTCGTGCTGTCGAAAGCAGCTTTGAAATCGACGGAGAGATGGTGCGAGTCAATTCTCTTTTCATGGATCTTTTCTCAGACTTGGCGCATGGTGAATATCTGGTCAGTTGTTGATTTTCCAGGTCAACCAGTTTGTTGACAGTGAGCTTCAATCTTTCACACAATACGCTCGACAAAACCTTATATGCGATGTTGAGGAGGCTTATCCCACTGTAGTTGGCGCAGATTGTGGGGTCTTCCTTTTTGTGGATTGGACAGAGCACGCTTAAATTTTAATCGTCGGGCATGCCAGTTACACCAGCTAAATTTATAACTGTATCATGCCCTTAACAAGCGGACAATCTCAACCTAACCTCACTTTCACAATCTGTTTCAATTTTATTTGACACATACTCGCACATACATACATACTAATGCATTTATTCTGAACTGCACACGCTTATCAAGCATAAAGTCGGGTCAAACTCTGTCGGTGGCGGGACGCAAGCAACTTTACAGCGCGACTTATCAATTTAATAAGATTTACCGTTTGAATTTGCTGGCACTAATACAAATGTGCGTATGTGTGTGTGTGCATTTGCCTTTTGGGATTCACTTAACTTCGCAATTTCTATTTCAGTTGCTCTCTCCGTCGCTCCACTTCGCCGTTGTCCAGTGCTTTTGTTGTTTTTGTTATTTTAGTTGTGAGGCGCGTGTCGCCATAAACAAATTGTTGACCTCAAGCAAATAAACAGTGACGGTGAAATTATTTTTATTGTCTCTCACTTACGTGCAACCACACACACACACATGCACACACAAGCGCACGTGTACAAATTCAAGGAAATACTAGCGCACACATACATACAAACATTCATGCAAAATTTTAAAATTACGCAATTGCACTTGATTTTTCCATAGATTTCGCGCTCACCTATTAAACTTTGCAGAAATCTATTTGCATACATACATACATACATACGCACATGCATTAATGTGTTTGCCCGCGCTAATATTTGTGTAAATATTTTGCTTTTTCGCTTTTTTTTGCGATTTACATACTTATTTACCTCACCGAAATATTTGCGGTAATTGCTTAAGCTTTTTGTATACTCACACACACATACATACATATACATACATATGTACATATGTATATTATATGTATGCCTTTAATTCGGTGGAATATTTTGGGGGCGTGTGACTTGCGAGAATAGTACACACCCATAAAAGCAAATATTTTAGCTTTGTTTACTAAAAATCCAGCAAAAAATCTAGCAAAGTGATGACCGCATGTTAATTTGCACGAATTTGCTGCTGAATCATGTGAGTTTATTTGCATAGCACTAGTTGGACGCGGTGCGAAGAAATTTATAGGAAATTGAATTATACTGTTATTGTCGAAATCATATGGGTTGCTATATAAAGGAAGTCAAATTTTTGAAAAAATAATTACTAATTTTCATCGACATACCAGCTGATCAAATTTGACCCGGACTGACCATATTTTTCACATATGGATTTTAAAACAAATATTTATTACAGCCGCTATATAATTGGTGTCGAATTACAAAACTTTTGAAAAAATAATTACTATTTTTCATCGACATATCAACTGATCAAATTTGACCCGGACAGACCAAAAATGCTTTTCACATATTTTAAAGCAAATATTTATTACAGCCGCTATATAATTGGTGTCGAATACAAAATTTTTTTAAAATAATTACAATTTTTCGCTGACATATCAACCGATCAAATTTGACCCGGACTGACCATATTTTTGACATGTCTTTATTCTAAAACAAATATTTATTATGGCGGCTATATAATTGGTGTCGAATTACAAAAATTTTTTAAAAATAATTACTATTTTTCATCGACATACCAACTGATCAAATTTGACCCGGACTAACCATATTTTTCACACATGTATTTTAAAACAAATATTTATTACAGCCGCTATATAATTGGTGCCGAATTACAAAACTTTTGAAAAAATAATTACTATTTTTCATCGACATATCAACTGATCAAATTTGACCCGGACAGACCAAAAATGCTTTTCACATATTTTAAAGCAAATATTTATTACAGCCGCTATATAATTGGTGCCGAATTACAAAATTTTTTTAAAAAATAATTACTATTTTTCGCCGACATATCAACCGATCAAATTTGACCCGGACTGACCATATTTTTGACATGTCTTTATTCTAAAACAAATATTTATTATGGCGGCTATATACTAATTGGTGTCAAATACAAAATTTTTTAAAAATGATTACAATTTTTCGCTGACATATCAACCGATCAAATTTGACCCGGACTGACCATATTTTTGACATGTCTTTATTCTAAAACAAGTATTTATTACAGCCGCTATATAATTGGTGCCGAATTACAAAACTTTTGAAAAAATAATTACTATTTTTCATCGACATATCAACTGATCAAAATTGACCCGGGCAAACCAAAAATGCTTTTACATATTTTGAAACAAATCTTTATTATGGCCTTCAAAAAAGGCGCCTTTTGAGACAATATATGAATGCTCATACAATTTTCCTTAACTTGTTAGAAGCCTCGGCTGGAATGACCTTCAATGCTTTCAGCGAATTTTGACTTTTTCGTCTTACACAGACTAATTTTGTAAGCGAACGTCGCAAGATTGTCGGACCGCGCCTACGTCATATTCATAAACCCACGCTTTGTCGCCAGAGTTAATACTTCTGATGAATGTAGTCATTTACGTTATCAAACATTTCTTTTGCGACCTTTATTTGACATCGTTTATGCAAGATATTCAGTTAGTTTGTTAAGAATCTGTAATATTGACACGCTTCATCCACAAAACATTACTCAAAATATCTTTAGTATATTCGTAAGAGAAGTTGAGATCCGCTGTTATCTCTCTGATGTCAACATAATGGTTTTAAGGCGCTGTTTCCTAAACTTTTTCGATGTTATCACATGGAAGACTTGCATGAGGGAAGTTTCCGCTGAATTTACGAACTTCCCTGAATGCCGTGTGTCATTCAAGTGCATGTGCTTGTGATAAAATGAACTCTCGAAAGAGATTTCTGCCACATTTCCAACGATTCCGTGGAGCTGATTCCATCGGAAACACAAAATTTCCAAAAAACTCATCACAGAAACTTGAAAAAAGTTGTACCAATTCCACAAATTTTTTATCGCTTAAATTTGAGCCCCTCATGGACCATGTGCAGGTCAAATTTGATTAGATAACATTACTATTCAAGAAGGTAAACATTTTTTGTAGTTTAGAGCACGTTTCAGTTCTGTAAACTCAGACTTTGGTCTAAATGTTAGGCTCCATATATGTACATATGTAAATCATAAGCATCAAAGGATTGTTGACATGACGTGAATATTTCAAGAAACAGGGGAGCAGGATATTTGTTGCATGGGAACTGTGATATAGCACGTAAACCTACAAAAATAGGAGACAGGTCCAGGTTCTCGGTTTCATTTTGAGTTCAAAAGTGTTTAATGCCTCTGTGGCCTTCGCGGTAGGCCGAAATTATGCTCTTATCCATTTTTCCAATTCGTACTTCGATGTCTACCAGCTGCTTGACCGAGCGTCTTCTCTCATTTTGGGACCCATTGCACTCTAAATATTATATGTACGTACATATGTATATAACCAGTATTAGAAGACTACAATGGGCTTAATGGGACGGAAATAAGCTCCAAGCTCTTTGTTTCCTCTCGTGGGCCGATCGATAAAAAATTTTAATGTTAGTTTTTCAGATTAATTAAGATTTGTAATATTTAATATTATTTGTAATTATAAAATTTGTCATTGTCAAGTGCTGTTCTTGGAGCTCTTATTGCTTAAATAGAAATAAAAGTCATAAATTCCAACGAAATTACCCCACATGTAATATCGTAAATCATTAATAAACGCTTAAAAGTAATTTAAATGACACGTGATTGGCAATAGCAATCACGAGGCAATTTCTTTCCAACAATAATTATCCACATGCCATTAGGTTTAGTGGACTATATGAGTAAATAAAAACTCACTTTAACATTTTTATGCTGATAAAATGTGCGAACTATAAAAATAGCTTGGTACAAAGACACTTAGCACCTTCTATTTATATATTTTAAGATATCGATTAAATATCTATAGCGGTATGCTTGTATTTGTAATATATACCCTGAACAAAGGATATACTTATGTATAGTGTGCCACGAATTTTGTAGCATCCAGGGATACAACGGCTACCCTATAAAATATACTTATATGTACATAAGTATGTATGTAAATGATCAGCGTGACGAGCTGAGTCGACTTAGATCGTCTCTTTGCGCGAACTAGTAGCTCAGTTTGTGAGATATCGATCCAGAATTTCGCAAGTGTCCTTTATATCCAGGAAGCTGCTCATTTGCCAGAGCCGCCGATATCAGACCAATGGAACGTAACCAAGTCCACCTCATTTGGGTGCCCGATCACAAAGGTATAGCCGGGAATGAACTGGCTGATGAGCTCACCTGCTCTGCAGCATCCACTAACATGGTAGGACCTGAAGCTTTCGTCGCGGTTGGCCCTCAAATCATAAAGAAGCTGCTCCGCAAGGAAGAAAGAGTAGGCAGAGAGAGATATTGGCAACAACTCCAAGGCATGCGACATGCCAAGTTGCTAATGGGGTGTTACAACCTTAGCAAGTTAAAATATGTAATTCACATTCCTAGGAACATATTCAGACTACTTGTCTGCAAGCTGAAAAACAACTTATACAACATGGGCCTAGTTTCTTAAGTAAATTTCCAGTTCTGCGACAGGAAGCCTGAAACAACAGGACACCTGATAATAGACTGCATAGCAGTCTGTAGACGCAGGTTGAAGGCCCTTGGATCGATGTTTCCAAAAGAGGGATCACATCGCTTCACAAACACCCAACAGTATATTGGACTTTATCAATATGCTAGGACTAGATGAGTCATTGTGATTTAAGAGAGGGCACAATAGACCTAAGCTCGCGGTGCATTCCTCGTTTTTCAGTGTAACCAGACCATAACTTTTTTATTTGACGTGATATCATCGCGAAATTTGGCATGGATTATTGCACAGGACGTTTGTATATTTTCATAAGAAATTGTTCAGTTTGGATCCTTATAGCATATAGCTGTCATACAAACTTACCGATCAAAATCAAATGCTTGTATGGAAAACTTTTTTATTTGATGAGATATCTTCACGAAATTTAGCACAGATTATTACCTGGCATATCCCTACATTTTCGAAGAAATTGTTCAGATTGGATCACTATAGCATATAGCTGTCATACAAACTGTCTGATCAAAATCAAGTCCTTGTATGAACAACTTTTTTATTTTAAATGATATCATCAAGAAATTTGGCACAGATTGTTATTTAAGACATCCTTACAATCTGTGAAGAAATTAGTCAGATCGAACCACTATAGCATATAGCTGCCATACAAACTGCACGATTAAAATCAGCATAAAGATCTTTTTAGTCCTCTTTATACTATAGGCAATGCAGCTGTGAAGGGTATAATAGATTCGGTGTAGCTCATATTAATGTTTTTTTGTTGTTTGGTACTGTACACATTATACAAAAAGGAAGTTATCACGCTAAAAATAACCGCAAACTAATTGCTTGCTGATAATTTAACATAATAAGTTTGTAAATCTCCCCGCTGAAGGGCGGGCAAGTAAACAGATATGTATGTACATAAATATACACATATGTAAGTATGTAAGTACATACATACATACATACATATGTATGTATGTGTCCATAGTATATACAGAGATATTAAAGTGAAAACAATTACTTGTATGTGCTAATGGGAGGTTTCAGTTTCCTCTCGACGTGATAAATATATTGATATTAATATACTATTTTTATTTATTCCGCTGTCAAAAGTGATAATTAAAGCAAAAGTATATACGCTACAAACCCAATAAAAATCAAATTAACAACAATAAAAAATTAACAATGAGAAAAATGTACAACAACAATA
This sequence comes from Bactrocera neohumeralis, assembly GCF_024586455.1. NCBI lineage: Eukaryota > Metazoa > Arthropoda > Insecta > Diptera > Tephritidae > Bactrocera > Bactrocera neohumeralis. The sequence continues at coordinate 28,729,370 of NC_065923.1, forward strand.
ATAACAAGGACAGTTCAATTTAAAAAATCTTTATCAACGCCATCATTGCGCACGCTGGCGCCTTAAATACAAAGAACACACACGAACGCACTCATATACACACACACACACATTCAAAATCCATGTGTGCCGCTTCGCGTGAGCGCGTCACCGCATTTTCGCCGCCACCACCCACTTTTTTGGCGTCGTCTTTATCAATTGCGTGCAGCCCGAATGTGAGGAAAGGCACATAACAAAAAAAAAACGAAAAACAACAACAACACAATAATATTAACACAATAATAATAATACAAACAAAGCACTCACGAGCTGCTGAAGCGGGCAATGACGAACCAACGCTAATCACCGCTAAAGTACAGTTCCCATCAGCATACATTACCGCTATCAGCGAAAATAGCAAAAACAACATACATACATACATATGTATGTACTTATGTATATTTGACTGGCGCCAGTAGTTGGTCGAAACTTGCGGTATTTGCCGGCGAAAAAGTGTGAAATTAAACGCAAAATTAAATAATCAATATTTTAGAGCAAATACTAGGCCACTTAAAATGCCACGATATCGCGTCGAGTAGCGCTAATAGAGAGTTATGAGTGTCAGAAGCCCAAACAAGTGGCTCATGAAGTGATCAAAATGCTCTAAGAAAATAAAAATTAATGCAAAGTAACGCTGCGTAGAATAAGACACTTGACTTCCTGAGAGTTGGAAAGGTGAGAACCTCAAATTTCATACATACTATGTACATAAGTATGTACTTATGTATATGAAAGTACAAATCACTCGTAATATTATTAGTAATCCCAATCTCGCAACTCACCCTAGTCATCGTTAGTCGTCAAACGTCGATATCTGATGATTGGTTGGACAGCACAGAACACTCTAGGGCTTGTTTAAAGGAATTAAGTATAAATACATAAGCATGTATAGTACATATTTACATACATATGTATGTATGTTTATTACTGACTCATCATTCTAACACCGTTAGTACCAAGACTTGTATGGAGTCATTCCCTATTCTTCTGTATAGAAGAAAATCCTTCCAAGCACTTGACTTCTCGACTTTTTGAAAGTTCTTCATTAGCCGAAAGTATTCAGGAACTATAACTAAAACCGAGATCAGATACTTAGTTTTAAATGGCTGTACAAGGGTATGAGTAGAGACACGAAAATGTCTTAATGCTGAAATACTCCGTTCAGTTCGAATAATGAGTCGGAAAATGTAAACAAATATCAAGCCGATCGAAATTCGAAGCTATGAAGTAAACGGCTCCATCGATCTAACAAAAACTACTGTTTTGATAAGAAACTTAGAACTATGTACATATGTATTTGTCTTTAAGTAATATATGTACATATGTACATCTGTATGTATATAAAAGATTGGTTAGTTTTGTCTGATAGACCAATGAGCCACGCATAGACCAGCTTTGGACCTTTGCGAAACTGATAGAGTTCAGTTACTAGCTTCATGAGGAGTAGTCTTCCTTTAGGATGCGTTTGATGCGAATTTCAACAGAATCTGTGGTCTCAGTATCGATACCTCTTCCAGTGTATCATACCGTAGGAACCTTACTTATGGCGTAGTCTTGCAAATGTGGGACAAGTGCACAAAAGATGGTCCATTGTTTCCCTGTTTTGCACGCAGGCAGCTCTTTCCATCGGTTTGGATTTTCTTTACCATGCTTCTGACCAGACCGTCGCATAGACAATGCATGGGTTTGCCAATGTTGATCATGTTTTCGGGTGTTAGCCGTACACCATTTTTGGCGATCTCGTCGACCCGTTCATTCCCTTCGATGCCTTTGGAATCTGGCACACAGCAGAAGTAAAGTTGCTTGCTTCTGGCAACACTTTCCACTGCTGCCCTGCTTTCCAAGACATTTGCCATGATTGCTGCTTGGCTGTCTACGTAGATGTTGACTCTAGAATTGCCTGCAGGTGCATTAGAGGCCAGCTCCGCGGCTTTCGCAATAGCAATAACCTCAGGTTGAAATATACTGCAGTGGTCCGGCAACTTTAAAGGCTGCTTTATGCCTAATTCAGGTCAGTATATCCTCGCACCAACTCCATCCTCGAGCCATTCGTATAAATGTTTAGAGTACCTTTACGCCAACCATCCTTTTCTATGTTTATTTTGAATCTTCTTTCCCAGATAAAAAGTGGCATCACGAGGTCGGTACTTGTCAAACCGCCATTACCCGCCGAGCTATGCCCGAAGATTCTATATCTAAATTCTCCTGCAGCCAGAAGTCGTTCCCGCCGAGTTTGCTGCGCAGTTTTCAGCGAAGAGGTCTGTAGGTGGCAGCTTATCACCAGTTCAAGAGCCGCCGTTGGAGTTGATCTTAAGTCTGCCGTTATGCACAGCGCAGCAAGCCTCTGAACCCTTTTCATTGGCTTCCGGTAGCAGCTTGGACCGTGGATACCTTCGACTTTTGTTGCTTCTGTTAAGAAGAATTTAATTCAACTTGTTTCTTATAAATGTGGTCTTAAGACCGGGAGTACGTAATCTAATCCACCACTTTTCAGAACCAGAGCTGCGATTTTTGATACCCTGAGCTTCTGTTGCTCCTATATCAGATTTCTGTGAGTCCAATCGAACAGTCGAACGTTTTAGAACGATTCGCCTTTAAAAATGCACCATCTACTTACAATCTTGAAGCTCAACTGCATTATGCGTCGCATATTCACCAAGTTCGTATAAATTACAAAGTTCAATCTACTTATGTATGTACTGCTAGACTTGATTTGTTGTAAATATTTATGTTAATGCTTATGCGTCGCAGTGGCCAGCCGACGAGACTAAAGTCTGATTTGGTGTCAGTGAACCCAGAAATATTGGTACTGCCGACTGGCAGCGGGGACCTTAGTGCACCTAGCGTCTGCAACGCACCGCTGACACAGTTCCACATAAGTACATACATATGTCCATATGTATTTACAAGTAGAACTATTTATGTGTACTATATATATGTATGTATGTACATATATATATTACCTATATACATATGTATGTATACATATTTATATATTTTTTCGATTTAACCGATTGTAGGAATTAATTGCATTGAATGCGAACGGCGTAAATCGGAGTAAATTGTGGGTTTTCGCTGCTGTTGTTGTTGTCATTGCTGGTTTGTTGTTGTGCGGCGCACACTTCCAAAGGCGCCAAGTCGGACATGTTCAGCTTGTGCTGTGAACACGCATGTCATTTCTATGTCGCTTATGCAATTCGCTTGTGATGCCGCATCAGCACATTCTCGGCGGCGCAAATGGACAGACAGGCATAAGCCTGTGCAAAAATAGCAATATAACGGTACATTTATTGCGAAAACTAATAAAAATGTGTTTAGATAATTCTGATAAGCAAAGTGAATTGCAAAAAATTACACTTCACACACACACACGCAGTCGTATTGTCACTTATCGCGCGCATGTAATCACGCAATTTCGCATTGAAACGAACGCATTGCTAGTCAGCGAGCTGGCTTTCAATGTCAGCGGCGCGCGCCACTCAGCCGCCTCTGACAAATGCCGATAAGGCTGCTGCCGCTCGCACTGCCCCACTGATAGCAGGCGGTGGTAGGAGTGTTTGTGGGCGCCACACGAACTCTCCACCACGCGCCGCTTAGATGAAAGTCGAGTGTTGCCCGATTTGATAGGAAATACCCAGTAGAATTCTATTCATTATGTAGTTACAAATCACTCAAGTTTCGGCTGATATAGTGTCGTTTCGCAGCCATGGATCAGGTGCATTGCCGGCCAACGGCGTGTAATTTTATACACTGCATAGAAACTTGAAAGATTTCACAAAAAGAAGATAGTGCTTTCTTGTGCCATATCAGTGTCTTCTGCCCTCCTGCTGTTTTTCCATACACAGTATTAAGCAACCAAAAATCTGAAGCGCTTGTGCTGAATCGGGCAACTGAAGGTTGACTTTCCACCCCCAAGATTTGGTCTGATTGTTAACAAAGTGTAGGTGACGTCTACTACTACTTAAATAATAATAGTCCAAAACGAATTAATAGAATTTGGTTATCTAGATTTGCTATTGACTTTCAAAAGTCATGATTAACGATAAGTACACGATAAGTACACTTTCCAAATGAAGGAAGGAGTTGATAAAAGTGAGTTTGCCTGTTTGTTATTGGCTCAGAAAAGAACTAACTGCTGACTGTTTTTTTTTTACTAAGCGGTAACACTTCTTTTTCTTCATTGGCATAAGATCGTTGTGTTTTTTTTTCTACGGCATAGAGGTCTTCCTCGTCCGCTGCTTCCTTCGGCGTCTACTGCGTCTAATACTCTTAGAGCTGTAGTGTTTTCATCCACTCGAACGGCATGACCTGGCCTACTGACAAAATCCAGGTCTGTTGAGATTTGGTTAATCGCTGAATCTCGCCTGGTTAACAATGATCTCAGCTATTTTAGTCGCTGTATGAGATCTTATATTTCACAAAAGAATAAAGAAAATAAAGTTGTAACTGTCATACTTTCTTTCTACGACTACTATTTAAGCTTTCGATAGTCTGGATTCTAACAGCGAGTTGGAATTACAATAAAGAAGAGAGATTCGTTAGAGCAGATTAAATTCTATGTAAAACTCGGTAAATCTGCGACAGAGACGTTTGTTATGATCAAGCAGGCTTACCAAGATATTCCTTTAGCAAGATGTGGTTCGTTCAGGTGGCACCAGTCCTTTTTGCAGGGCCGGGAAGAGTTCGCTGATAAGAACCGTGCTGTGAGACCTGTGACTTCGACAAACACCGCCAATGTGACTCGTGTGTGCAAATTTTTGAACTCAGACGGTCGACTAAATTTAGTTGCCCAGACGGAGCACTTGAACATGCGCAAGGTGATCTGCGTGACGAGCTCAGTCGTGGGTCTGTAGGTTCATATAGGCAAACTTGTCTTCCTCCTCAGTATCTGAGATATCGACCTAAAGTCTTACACACGTTCTTTTCTCCCCAAGAAGCTGCTTATTTGTTGGAACCGCCGATATCGGACTACTGTATTATATATGTATGTGTGTATGTATGTATGAACCATCACAATAAAGTGCTTGCATGGAAAACTCTCTCATTTGAGGAGATATTTTCACGAAATTTCGCATGCGATATTTCCGAAAGCAATGTTGCAATTTCCGAAAAAATTATTCATATCGGATGACCATAACATACAGCTGTCATACAAGTTGATCGATCAAAATCAAGATAAAGTTCTCTTTATACCTTTTTATGCTGCAAGCAGTGCACTTGTGAGAGATATTATTGATTTAGTTAAATTTTGTTCATGTCTGCTCGTATGTGGAAGCCTCCAATCCTGTAGTGCCTTTCTTGCTGTGTGAAAATGAGACCTTGAAACGCTGCTGAAATCACCTTTCGGCGCTCTTCTTTCTTTATGCAACCTTTTAAGCACCTAACCTCAAAATCTAAGCTCAAACAAATGTGAATTGCAAACAAAATGGATTTTCCAGGCTTGTTCACTGCAAGAGTAATTTAAATTTGCTGGCCTAGTGTTTACACCTGACGTATGAAATCATTTCCGGAATGAGTTCAACACGTCATTTTGCCCCTCAATACTTGATATTCTCATTTTAATTGCTCGTTATAATATTGTAGGCGAATTTTCTGCTTAGTCATTGTGCCTTTACACCACAATAAGCAACTATTTTAGTAATATTTATAAACTAATATTTTTGTAGTAATGTAAACATACATACATATGTACTTATATACATGTGTATGTATATTTGCTTGTACGTCGTGAAAATATTTCCTGCACTCATTTCATTATTTTTACACAATTTTCCACAAAGTCTACATACACACACACCCACCTACATTTGTGCACGTCTCAATTGGCGTTGTCGGTCATTGGCATCGGCGTGCTGTGAAATGTCTTATTTGTTGTTGTTGTTGTTGCTTTTGCACCCATTTCAAGTTGTTTTGACGCGTCTAAAATGGTTACTTAATTTTCCGATAAGTGGCGTGAAAGCATTTTTCCCGCAGCTTAGCAGTGAATGCACGCAAATAAATGTCAATCTCTATAGAAATACATATGTATACTTATATGTATATACATATGTATGTATGTGAAATCGCCATACACAATTAATATTTGTTAATCACATTTGTTGATTTTGCCATCCACTCACTTGTTTATTTGCTTTTGAATTTGGGTGATAATTAGTCGATGTTAGCTGACGACTCACTCAACCGTGAACACTTGTATACACATACATACAAACAGGTAGGTGCATATATGTATGTATGTATGTGCATATATGGAAATATGTATGTCGTCACCTAAAATGCAAAATAACGTAACATCACTTTTCATAAGTTTACAGGGGCAGGTAAAACGATAGAAATCACTCACATTGAATCAAAATTTGAATTTTGGTTATTAAATCGTTGTATATTGGTTATAAACTGGTTATATATTGGTTAACATACACTCACAATGAATTTCGAGTTTTGGTTATAAACTGGTTATATATTGGTTATCATACGCTCACATTGAAGTTTGAGTTCTGGTTATAAACTGGTTATATATTGGTTATCATAAACTCACATTGAAGTTTGAGTTTTGGTTATAAAATGGTTACATATTGGTTATCATAAACTCATACTGAATTTTGAGTTTTGGTTATAAACTGGTTATATATTGGTTATCATACACTCACATTGAAGTTTTATATTGGTTATCATAAACTCACATTGAAGTTTGAGTTTTGGCTATAAACTGGTTACATATTGGTTATCATACACTCACATTGAAGTTTGAGTTTTGGTTATAAACTGGTTATATATTGGTTATTATATCCGATAGCGATTTTAATTTTTTTTTTTTGATGTTACGCTGTTTTGCATTTTAGGTGAAGATATTTATGTACATACAAACATACATATAGTATATGCAGATAGTTGAGTACAATGATTTTTATTTCACAATGTCTCGAAATGTTTCAGTAGTTTCAGCAGATACTCATAGATAAAGTCATACACACACATATATACATACATACATACATATGGCTAAATGTGTGCTTTTAGATTACACTTGCAAATATAGCTGCTGGGCCAGCGTGCAGCCCCCTCACTGTGCGCCCAATGTGCCATTTCCCGCGCTTCTGCGTTAAAAATTTATAAAAATTGCTAATCATCGCGCATTTACATATTACGTATATGTGTGCATGCGTGCTTGTGTGTTTGTGTACTTCAATATCGCCATTGTACTTGCTGCTATTTATATTCGCGTCTTTTGTTGGCATAATTTTAGACCTGCACGATTTAAAGGTTCATGACATAGATATTTGCTTAGCAATTCATATTGTTTGTCATTATTGTTGTTATTATTGTTATTGTTGCTATTATTGTTATTGCTATTGTCATTATTGCTCTTGCTATTACCATAGTATTTAAGCATGTATGTATGTATTTGTATATTTGCTCTGCGGCGATAATCTCGTTACTTTCATAAACTCTTCGTACGCCGGTGAGAGCAATGCCCACGGCAAGAGCAGCGCTTCATTTTATTATTGCGTCGTTGGATTAACCGTTAGCCGCGTTGACTGCGCTAATAAAAGCTAAAAATGACTTTTGGAAGATGGATTTCGTTGCTGAGATTTCGGAATACTCCACTCCAATGTTTATACATACTTATTTGCGTTGGTTTAGCTAAAGCTGCTCCTCGTGTGATAAGAAAGTGGGCGTGAGATAGCATGAACCACTTTCATTGAAGGCGTGAAGGTTAGAGTGATTAAAAGATACAGTTATTCAACCATAAAGGTGCTTTGAGAAGTTGTACCCAACTTTTGAATCACCATTGAAGTGGTCAAGCCTCAAGTCACATCGAAAGTGGATATTACAATAGAAAATGGCCGAATATAACCGCGAATTGTCTCTTAAATTATCCAAAATGGTTATATGTTGATACGTTTCTCCGTATATTGGGGAGTCCCACACTTATAAATTAGCCTTCAGTGGGATCTAGAAGTTCACGTGACCTCTGCCTATCCATTCTCTGATAATACTGTTCTAGGTAAAGGAAGCTTATCAACTCTAGGTATGCTCGTCCCCAGAAGTCCATTTATCCATATTCATTTAAAATCCGTAAAATATAAATATTTCAAATTATCCTCTAAGCTATGGTATTTGATTTCTGCTAGAGACCCGATTATCGCTTAAGTTTTAGAATTTTATTTTTCTTTCTTGGCGTAGAGCCAATAGGGCCGAGTTTACAAGATGCCAGTCGTTCTTCCGTTTCACTGTTTGGCATCAATTGGAGATTCCAAGTGTATCTAAGTCCTTCTCCACCTTGACTTTCTAACGGAGTGAAGGTCTTTCTCTGCTTCCCCCCGTGGGTACAGGCGTCGTATACGTTCAGAGCTGGAGTGTTTTCATCCATTTGGACGACATGACCTAACCAGCATGGCCGCTGTCTCTTAATTCGCTGAACTATGTCAATGCCGTCGTATATCTGGAACAGCTTATCGTTCCAACGACTGCGGTATTCGCCGTTGCCAATACGAAAAGGACCATAAACTTTCCGCAGAATCTTTTCATGAAAACTCGTAACGTCGACTCATCAGATGTTGTCATCGTATATGCCGCTGCATCATATAGCAGGACGAGGCTGATGAGAGAACTCGTCTTTGTTCGTCGAGAGAAAACTTTATTTCTCAAAGGCCTAAATTGCATACTGACATTTTACACTACTTCGATAGCATTCCAGATCAGTGATTTCTGGGCGGGATTGTGGACGAAGCCGGTGAAGACGATGTCGGGTAGTTTTTCACGAATGGATGGAGGATAGTAGGTGGAGTCTTCTGTGATGAGATTTCTGATTGCCAGACCACTGTAGCGTCTTTTAAAATGAGTTGGCTGCCATCAAGTTAGCAATAGATGTACTGCTCCGAAGTACACTTCTTTCAGCGTTTGAGCTCGCTGACTGTGTGCTCAAAACTAGTCAAGCAACAGGCTACTTCCATTTAACGCTTGCCCGGTCACAGCGGAATCACCAATTATAGCAAAGCCGATGAAGAGCAGCTGTTCAAGTGAGACTCATTGTTAGGATCAACCCTATAACCTAACGTAACCTCACCTATCTTCTTCCTAATTTCTTTTCTAGTATTAAGTATCGGTCGCTTTCCTGCTATTCAATTCAGTTACTAGTTTTTAACCAAATGAGAGCGTTTTAATTTTGTTCAGTTTCCCTACCGGGGAAAGCAGAGGAACAGGAAGACCTCAACTCCCTTGGAAAGATCAGGTGGAGAAGGACCTGGCTTCGCTTGGAATCTCCAATTGGCGCCACATTGCAAAAAGAAGAAACGACTCTTCTTTATTTATAGTAAGTCTCACAGTTACTTGACGGCCAAGGAAATCATTTTGTTATTACTCTTACAAATATCAAATCGCTCTATCTGAGCATAGTTGCTATTTCCGGCAACATTTCCCAAAAACTGGTAGACAATTCACCAATAAGTAAATAATAGTGTTTCCGTAAACTATTCCAATTTGAAATGATCATTAATTTATTTTGTTTTGGCAGCTCCACAGAGAAATAATTCATTATAAGTCACTTGACTCTTTTATCAGCGCTCACATCAGTTCATTCATCAAAAGCGGTGCACTAAATATAGACTCAAGTAGCTATTGATCAACTAAGCGCTTTAGCTTTGCGGTTATTATACATACATAAGTATGTATGTATATGTACATATAATGTATATTTTGATATATACATGCATACATCCGTTTGAAGGTTTTCGTAGTGTATTGATCGCGCCAAGAGAGTGACGAGTTAGGCAAGCAATTCAGGCCTGAATATTTACTAGTTAACTAACTAGTTGATATTAGTTAATTTTGTTAACTTTTAAACTTTTGAAAGTATTTCCTTGAATTCAGATCTATCAATAGTTTAATTGGATGACTAAATCTTCTTCATTTCCGATTTGTCATTTTGAACAATTTCATTACATTTTCTAAAAGGAGTCCCATTTCGAGGTTCCCAATGTTTTGAAAGAAAAAACACAGAAACTTCTAATTTAAACTTCTTAGGCATTTATTTTTTTTCAGCTTATCTCTTTCAAGTGTTGGCCGAGGCTGTGTCTCAGATGGTCCATCTGTTGAGTTCAATTTTCGATGACTCATTCAGGCATGACGACTGATAACTTTCCAATGACACGGGTGATGTTTTGTTCCAAGGCCTGGCTCGAAGCGGGATTGTACGCACAGATTTTAGACCTCACATATCCTCACAGGAAAATATCTAACGGTGTGATATCACCCGATCTTGGTGCCCCATCGACCGGTCCAAAACATGAAATTATCAGATCACCAAAGTGTTCTGACAGTAAATCCAGTGATTGATGCGATGTGTGGGAAGTGGCGACGTCTTGTTTAAACGCAATGCCGCCGAGGTACCGAGCTACAATTTCAGGCATCAAATAGTCGATTATCATGACGCGATAATGGTCGCCAGTGACGGTTACGTTCTCACCGGCATCATTTTTGAAGAAATTTGGACCGATGATTCCCCCGTATCACATACTATAGCAAACCGTTGTTTTTTCTGTATGAAATGGCAGGTCCTGAGTCCATTCAGGTTACTCTTCGTCCCAAATTTGAGTCAAAACGAATCATTCCAAATGCAATTTCAATTTTGCACATTTGATTAACAGACTACTCTTTACCTTTTATTTTATCTACTCTTAACAAGTAACATTTAATAATTATAAACTTTAATCTAATTCTTAATTTCGGCTGTTGAACTTAAAACTCTCTTGCCTTTTATGACTCGGCTAATTCCGCTCGTTCGCGGATTGCGCCCCTCGCGTCGGTTGGGCGGGAGGAGGGTAATCGTTGGGATTATTATTATTATTATTAATGCGGCAATTTTGCTTGTTTATATACCTTTTTAGGAAGAAAAGGGCCTCATCGCTGAACAAAATTTGTCTCGAAAACGTTGGAGCTTCTTTGAACTTTGCAACCTAATGATTTCAATATTCCAAAAACACGAAAACGGTGTCTCAACGATAACTTGTGGCTTATCGTCACTCCCAAAAAAAAAAACAACTTCATTGTTAACGTATACATTTAATGAAAAGTAAGCTTCATCGCTGAACAAAATGTTCTTTTGAAAATCGGGATCGGTGGGCAACACGTTTTTGGCCCATCAACGGCGTCCATTACATAGCGTTATTGGAGCGTTTGAAGAACGAAGTCATCGAAAAACGAACATAGTTGAAGAATAAGAAAGTGATTTTTCACCAAGACAATGCTCGCACTTTCGCATCCTCTTCATTCTCCAAATCTGACCGGCAACGACTACTTTCTGTTCACAGATCTCAAAGTAATGTCGTTGGAAAGAAATCTTCGTCGATTAATGATATGGTCGTCGAAACTGAGGCCTATTTTGAAACAAAAGTCAAAACGTACTACAAAAATGAAGTGCTTAAAATGGCGTCGAAAAGTTGGAAGGTCGCTATAACCAGTGTATCAGCCTTGAATTGAACTATGATTTATATAAAAAAACGAATTTTGCCAAAAAAATGTGTTCTAGGCCGAGGACCTTGACTTGTTATATCTTAAGGATCGGGGAACTAAGTTTCGATGTCAAAACATACTTTAGATGACACTGGAATATATTTATACCCTGAACAGAGTATATTAAGTTTGTCACGAAGTTTGTAATACTTAGAAGTAAGCGCCGGAGGCTCTATAAAGTATATATATTAATGATCAGTATGTTGAGCTGAGTCGATTTAGCCATGTCCGTCTGTCTGTCCGTATACGCCTGTGTGCATATGTACGAACTAGTCCCTCAGTTTATAAGATATCGTTTTGAAATTTTGTAAACGTCATTTTCTCTTCAAGAAGCTGCTCATTTGTTGAAACTGGCGATATCGGCGATATCCACTATAGCATATAGCTGCCATACAAACTGAACGATCGGAATCAAGTGCTTGTATGGAAAACTTTCACATTTGTCAATGTATCTTCACGAAATTTAGTATGAGTTATTGTTTATAGAAATAATGTAATATCCGAAGAAATTGTTCAGATCGGTTAACTATAGCATATAGCTGCCATATAAATTGAAGACATAGTTACTACTCGTAAAAGAAATGCACCTGTAAAGGGTATATTAGCTTCGGCGCAGCTGTTTTTTTTTTTACTATTTCTTCCAAGCTGATTAATTGAGCATTTTTTATTAAAAACAAATTTAAAAAAATATTTAATTTTCAACTTAAGACTAAAAAGCTTTAAAATTGAAAAAACAATATAACAAAGGTATAACTGTAAAACTTCAGAAAACAATTTCAGCTTTTAAGAAATTACAAACCAAATTATTACTAAAAAAGAAAAACGCAAAATAATTTATCTCACTTTGTTGTTGTTATAACACATTTGCCATTGAAAGCGATGAAAGCAGAGAGCAAACACCTCTTGACGCTGCTTACTATATACATACTTACATACTTACACGTACCGCAAGTACGCAAGCAAAAATCAAAACAAAAGCACAAAACATACACACACACAAACACAAAAATGAATATTTACTATTTTAATTGTTGGGCACTTCATTCATAACGACGCCATAGAACGGTGTAATGAGAATTGCGAACTGCGTACATACATACATACATACATACATACATACATACATACATACATACATACATACATACATACATACATACATACATTACGTACTTATGTCGATATGTCTATACGTAAGCAGGTGACTTTATGTAAGTATGCGTGTGTGTGTGTGTGTGCCGTTCTTGCCGACATGCGGGTGATTTGCCTGTGCTGCTGACGTTGGTTAATAATCCGGCTCATAAATTGAAGGGCCGCTGCGCCGTAGCGGCAGCCTGATAAAGCCACAAGCGCCATAAAACACACGTATGCATATGTATATATGTACATATATATATGTATGTATGTATGTACATATGTACATGAATAAACATATGTATATTTTACATGTTTGTATGTACTTGTTTAAAAAACAAAAAACAGAAAAACAACTAAAATCACATGTAAATATAGACGCCTAGCTATTTACATACATAAGTACGTTACGTTACGTAGCGTTTCTTACAAACTTAACGACGTAGTAAGCACAATTGTAATACGTGCATGTATGTGTATGTGTGTGTGTATCTTCGCATTTACCACTTAATTTCGGTACTTTGTAGGCGTCGCACTATCATTCGCTCATTATATACACACACACACACACACATACATACAAATTTGCTTTACGTTACATGCCTTTACAACTACGTAGTAGATATGCTGTAATTCAATCGTAAATGGCGTCCTCATTCATTACTGATTAGTGATTACTATTGATTATTGATTGCATTGTGTGTGCGCTTGTCTCGGCTGTCTCGGCCGCCGCCTGATTGTGGGCATTGAAAGTGCCAAGTCTAGTGCAAATAGCAATTAGAGAAGCAGAGCTAACATGCAACACACACACTCGCACGCACACAAATAAACGAAAACTCGGCGTTTTAGACGAAAATGTGAAAATGCGCACTTAACTTTTGGCTGAGCGCCGCAGTCCAGTCCAGTCTCGAGTACTGCAATTTTTGCTTAGTTAATCTCCGTTTTTTCTAAATAAGTTGATTCCACTGTACGTCGTTCGCATGTACTTATAATTTGTGTGCATTGCAATTGTCAGATGCTTTTTTTGTACAGTTATATTTAGACTCACGCCATATTATCACGAGCGCTTATTTGACAGCTCACACATAATCGCGGCGTGTTTATTTGGCAATTAACGCAGGTGATTTTGAGTATCTCAAGTTAAATACGTGGGTGGGTATGTGAGTACAAGCATAATAATTGAGACGATATAAATATAGTATATGCGTTCATTGAGATATCTCATACTCCGCACGTTATTTGAGTTATAAATTCCAGCAGAATAACGAATATAATATCGGCTATGTGAGGCTGGTATTTGGTTGCTTTCATTTCAGTTTCTTTAAGACCTAACAAATTTTTCTAAGATATATAGCTTACAGTATAGCCGATATACATACATACATATAAATATGTATATACTCATACATATGTATGTACTTTTATGTGTATCCTCGGAAAGTATGCACCATATAAAGTATTGACACTGTGGAGCGTAACTTCTAAGAAGGCCTGAAAGAGACCATCCGCCACAACGCACAGCAAGTGGATTTGGCATTGGTCGACATAATCGCCCAGCAGAGTCGCTAATTCAAGTAACTAGGAATGGGTACCCCGTTTACTCGTGGTCTAATGAATAATGTAGATCCTCAGAGATGGCATAGGGAGACGCTATTGAATATTGCTGTTGTGGAGCAGAATATCGAAGAAGATCCAAATGAGCCCATCGGCCATGGCGCACAAGTGGATTTCTGTCCATGCACTTTAAGAAGATTTTGCAGAAGGATTTTGGTTCGCGGCTTTACAAAATCCAAATCGTGCAAGAATTGAAGTCGAACAACACAAGAGATGGCCACCGATCCCGATTTTCGCATTTTTTTTTCCAGTGACGAAGCCCACTTTTAGTTGATTAAATACGTTAAAAACGGAATTATTGTATTTGAAGTATTGACAAGCCACTTTGTTGAGACACCGTTACATCCACAAAAAGTCACTTGGTGTGCTCTATGGGCAGAGTGAATCATTGGTTCATATTCTTGCGAAAATAAACCCTGTCCATGATATTACATTCGATGGGGTATGCTTTTGAGCCATGATTAAAGACTTTCTCATGCCTGATTTGGAGGATGTTGATGTGGACGACCTTTGGTTCCAACTATACGACACTACATGGCTTACTGCAAACGAAACAATCAATTTATTGAAGTAAACTTTTCGTGAGCGCATTATCTCGCTTCGTATGCCTGTAGCTTTCAAGATCGTTCTACTCGTATTAATCACCGCTGGATAATTTTTTGTATGGCTATGTCAAGTCGCTTATCTACGCAGAGATGCCCGAGTCGATTAGCGCCTGGAAGAACATATTCGGCGGATTATTGCTGGCTAAAAGTAATCGATGTTGTGACATTAGTTGAGGGACTTCGAATAGTCCTGCAAAATGGTGGTGAATATCATCCGATGACTTTCTGAATTTTTGGACAAAATCATTATTAACCATAGATTTGTTCTTTTACTGTACTCTGTTCACCAAACCAGGTTTTGTTTTCAGATTGAAGGAGGGACAGAGCTTTCAGCATTATGTGGAAAATGAGACTACTATAATAGAAAACTACATCACATCTACTCCTTTCAGAGTGAGTCTTTGTTATCTCTTTTTTATTAGCAAAAGGTTGTCGATATTTTTTTTGAAGCCTGGTAGTTTTTGGTAATGTTAAAATTAGCTCTTCGTCCTGAGAGAAAAAAGTTTTCAAGTTTTTCCAAGTTTTATTTCTGTATTCGGAGCAAATGGTCCAACTATTATACTAACGATATCGAGATCTTCGCCATTGCCATTAAGGTTATTTTTATATGTATAATGGAAGGTGGTCATTTTCGAAGCTTTTCTCGAATATTTCTGCCCATTTATAGCTTATCATAGGTATTGCAAAACATATGTTCAGTCTTTCAAGTTTTAACATTGATGTTGGCGCAGATTCGGTTTCTCTAACGTGGAACATTTCCAGAAACAGGAATTAATATACGCTTCAGTATCTGATTTCTTTTAGGCAAATAACAGTTTTTCAAAATATGTATTGAAAACATATGAATAAAACGTCGATTTCAAAGAGTTAACTCGTCTTAAGTCTTGTTTCTTGAAACACCACTCTCATCTAACCTCACTTAATATCTGTCTACTAAGTCTCTACGTCTAAGCAGTTTCATTTATTGCCATGAAACCAACAAAGTAATAGCTTCTTCCTACCATAACAGTTTTTTCTCGAAGAGCTTCTGTTAGACATCTTTATCTACATAATATACAATATATAGCCTTAGTTCCAACGGTCTTAAGTGTTAAAATCATAATAACACTTCCCGCATTATGCCATAAATACGAGTAAATATTTATGAATTTCTATACAAAGTCCTCGTACACGCACGCGTTTTATAGAAGATTACTAGAAAGACCGATGTTTACTTGGCGCTCTAGGTCTATTTGTTACTCGCTTACTTTTATCATAACCGTAGCGTCGACTCTGTCGAGCTTTGCTCACAGTCAACGACCGGAAAAGGTTAATTTTGTGTGTTCGTATTTACGTGCGATTAAAAGAATATAAATCAAGCGATTATCAATTTTGAAATTTTTGCCATTGGAATGCAAACTATAAATAACAAATTTGTACTTTTCGATATTTTTATGCCATGGCAAGTGCATAGATAAGGAGTATAGACATTTGTCGGTCAAGGTTTATTTGCGTCGACGTCCTCGTGGCGAATTAAGCGAAGTAAACAATTAGAAAATGTTTGCCATTTGCACGGAAATTGAATTTGACATTGAGGCAGCTGAAAGGAATTAGTGCCACACGCAAAAAGTATTTTGTTTACACGGAGTTAAAATATTTAGCTTAGAGGAGTTTAGACTGCTTAGAAAGTGGTAAAATTAATTAGGCTGTTTTCCAAGGTAGTTAGACAGTATTAGTTATCAGCTTTCGCAGAATTTCAGCAGTTTTCCGAGGGTACGTTCTTTTTCAATATATAGACACATTAGCCTAGGTACATTTCTTTGTTGTTTGCTGGGGGATGGTGGAGAAAATGCCTTTCACTACATCAGAGCTGTCGTCGCAGCAACGGTATGTGCCACTTGGATGACTTCTGCAAAATTGCGAAATTGCCTGCGGCGTGTTGGATTTCTACCCGGAAGGTTTTACGCTTAGGTAATTCAAAGTTTTTTGTGTCCTTAGAATATCCTTAGTCGTTTGCATGCTTATTGCAAGAGGAATGTGCTTGTTCGTCAGCAATAGTAACTCAGATTTTTCTGTAGCGAGCTGGATGTTATGTGAGTCCAGGCATATTTACGTCCGAATCATGACCTGATTCAGCTTTCTTTGGGCTTCCTCCGTGTCTCGGGCTGTGATTACTGCTGCTATGTCATCCGCGTAGCCGAATCAATAAGATTAGTTTGGCATTCAAGTTTTAGTATTTCGCCATAACAAATGTTACACAGGTCTGGGCCTAAAATGGACCCGTGTACTGCTCCTGACGTAACTTATATTTGTCGTTGTCCCTCTCTAGTCTGGTACAGCAGTTTCCTGTTACTCAGATAGCTCCGGACCACGACTTGAGGTAATCGGGTATTTTAAATTTTTTTCTAAAGCGTCGATCATGTCTGTCCTTCTCGCGCTATTGAAGCCGTTTTGAACGTTTAAAGTCGTCAACAGAGCTATTCACTTGTATTTGGGGCATCTACACTGTGCGACTTCTACACTTTCAATGAAGCTTCGGATAGCGTGTAGAGTAGACCTTCTAGGTCTAAAGCCGTGCTGTATGAGGGAGAGTCCACCAGCTTAATTGATAGCTTCTTCTAGTTTAAATTTAAGTAGTCTTTCATAGAGCTTTGTCGACCGTTTTTTCCGCTAATTCAGACTACTGTCGTGCTGGAATCTGTACAGATAGCTTCTAAGGCTAGTTAGGTGGAAATCCAGGTCCACATGTCGTCTGTCGATCCAAGAATGGATATCCGGTATGAGTCCGGTATGAGTAGGTCCACCGTCCTTTGAGTTCTTTTGGCTCCTGATAATTTGTACACTCGCTCGTATTCGTCACCCTGGATGTCAATGGGCATCTGGCTATTACATCGCTTGAAATTGTTCGGAAATCACTGATAACTCTTAGTGCCGTCAGCCTGTGGACTGTGTTTATTTGTCTGGCATATGCTATGATGCCTAGCGCCTGGATCCATATTGGAGCCGCTTATAATACAACCGATCTCATTACCTTTGCGAGTAAGAAACGCCGGCTGTAACGCACACAGCCTTTATTTGCCATCATTCTTGATAAGGCATTCAGGATTTTATTCGCTTTACCTGCAGAGTATTCTAGGTGGTCCTTAAATTTGAGCCTTAAGTCTACTATTACTCCCAAATAGTTTAGGTGTGGCTGTGAATGAATCTGGCACTCCCCTATGGTGAGAGAAATACTTTCCACCATTTTTCTTGTACTTATAAGCAAGACTTCTGTCTTTTGCCCTGCGTGTGCAACTAGTTTAATAGCTTTCGGTTGGTGTCTCCTTAGTACCCCATCATACATTATGTTCCATAAAAGGGGACCTAGTACCGAGCCTTGTGGTACTCCACTCGAGATAAAGTAACTCTTGGTGCCTTCATCTGTATCGAATAAAAGTCGCCTGTTTTGTCGACCGTGCATAGTGGGCGGTATGCTGATGGTAAGCTGGGATCCCCTTTTCTCTTGCTGATTCGTTGTTTCTTCCAAATTTCAGAAATATTCCAGCTTCGAGGCCAACGTTGTACATATCTAGGAATATTGCGGGCTGTTCTGCTGCGATTGTTTTTCGCATGTCTGCTGAGT